>NC_135953.1:128767677-129967677 GCF_053455715.1 Rhinoraja longicauda | reverse complement strand
TCCCCAAAGTATTTGGTTATTACACTTCTGCTCAAAGTTTACAATTTTTCCACAGACAATTTAGCATACAAGAGGCATAACGTATTGCTGGCTCCACTGGGAAGAATACGTTAGCAAATGAGACCAAAAAATCCTGTTTACTCCAAACCGCTGAAGCATTTAGTTACCACATAATTAGGAATAAGAATTCATTTTGTACTTTCAGACTTGATTTACTTCACTGCGAAGAAATTTCTACCAGTGGATTCAAAAGCATTTGGAGACTTGCTGAGGATCTAGAACCTCAACAACATCCACCGTCCTTTAGGGCAGCACGGTGGTGCAGCGGTAGAGTTGCTGCCTTACAGCGCCAGAGACCCGGGTTCGATCCTGACTACGGCTGCTGTCTGTACGGAGATTGTCTGTTCTCCAAGTGACCGCGTGGGTTTTCTCCAGATCTCCGTTTTCCTTCACACTCCAAAGACATACAGGTTTTGTAGGTTAATTGGCTCGGTCTAAATGTAAATTGTCCCTAGTGTGTGTATGGGATAATGTCAATGTATGGGGATCACTGGTCGGCGCGGACTCGGTGGCCCAAAGAACCTGTTTCGACATTGTATCTCTAAACTAAACTAAACTAAAAAAATGTGCCACACATTCGTCCTTAACCAAGGCTAAGCCCACAAGTTCATCAGTCACAAGATGGATTGTTTCAGTAGGTAATTGAGGGAAGCATTTGGATTCAACACATAGGAATCCTGTTTCCAGTTGGGTGGTTAAGGGTCAGTGATTGTAAAATTGTGATTAGAAAAGGAAATGTCTGGTATATTGCAGGGAATAATTCCGATTAGTTGATATTATCAATATTGTTAGAGATTGAAAATCAGTAAGATTGCCTGGGAAAATTGAGAATGTTGTGCAGACTGACATTCTGAGGGGATTTCAAGGCCAGCAAATTGCCTTGGGAATGAGAGGACAGCAACTTGTTGGAGGAAATTAAGGAGAACCACCAGGTGGCACCACCAATGGCTGCCTCGCCAACAGTCTGTCTGTCCCTTCTTCGTTGTTTTCTAGTATGTGCTAAATGTATGTTTTTTGTGTTCTTAACTTTGTTTTATGTGGGGGGGGGGTTTGGGGGAAACTTTTTCTAATCTCTTACCTCGACGGATATGCGTTTTTTTGCCGTATCGTATTTCCGTCCGCACTGCGGCCTAACATCGAGGAGATGGCGGCCTTTGCTGGAGACCGATTTAGAGAGCTCCACCAAGTGTGCTGCAGGACTTTAACATCACGGAGCTCGCGATCCCTTTGCCAGGGATCGGCCTCTGAGCTCTACCGCGGGGGCCTGCGGACTTTAACATCGTGGAGCTCGCGGTCTCTGGTTAGAGACCGGCATCAGGAACTCCAAGCCGCAAGAGCTACGACCGTCCCGACGCGGGAGCTTGGATCGTCCTGACGCGGGGGCTTCGACTGCTGGCTGCGGGAGCTTCAATCGCCCCGACGGATAGTTTGACTGCCCCGACCGTGGGAAAAAACTGAGGGAAGCAGATTAGACTTTATTGCCTTCTTCACAGTGAGGAATGTGGGGAATCCGCAATGGTGGATGTTTATGTTAACCTTTATGTAGTTGTGTGTCTTGGTGCTTTTTTTAGTATGGCTGTATGGTAAATCGCATATCACTGTACCTTAATTGGTACACGTGACAATAAAAGACCATTGAAATCTTTGAAACCTTAGAAGTAGGGTCAGAGTGATTAGGAAAGGCAACAGGGTGGAGATCGTGGAGGTTGGGGAATGTGATGACAAAAGTACAATACAATACAATATATCTTTATTGTCATTGTACAGGGGTACAACGAGATTGGGAATGCGCCTTCCATACGATGCAATAAATTAGTTAGGTAGTCAGTATTAATTTAAATTTAAACAACCCAATGAAACAAATTGTAACAGTTTTAAAACAGAATAGAGTGCAAGTAGATCTGTGCCGGTTCACTGTGCGTTGTGACCATCCGGCTCAGCAGGACCGGTTCATAGCAGCTATGGCCCTGGGGATGAAGCTGTTCCTTAGTCTGGAGGTGTGGGCGTAGAAGGCCTTGTATCGTCTGCCCGATGGTAGAAGTTCGAACAGACTGTTGCAGGGGTGTGAAGAGTTCTTGTGGATGCTGGTGGCCTTTCTGAGGCATCGTGTGTTGTAGATGCCCTCCAAGGCTGGTAGCTGTGTTCCGATGGTCCTCTAAGCTCTATGGACTACCCGCTGAAGAGCTTTCCTCTCTGCCTCCGTGCAGCTGAGATACCACACAGGGATGCCATGTGTTAGTTAGGATGCTCTCTATGGGGAGGGCTGCAGAGGCGAATGGAATATACATTCTTAAGATTGGAAGACGCATAAGGGAAGGATCAGTTCTTCATAAGACAGGGCAGACCTGAGTTTGTAAGCGCTCCCAGTACAATGACGTCCAATGGAGACACAAGAAAATGCAAGTGTTGAATCTTGTGCAAAACACAAAATGCTGAAGAAACTAAACTAAACTAAACTAACCAATTCACCCCCCCACCACTGCCCTTCTGTCCCCAGAGTCAGAACTAAACATGGAGAAGCAGCGTTTAGTTTTTATGTACCACATATATGGAACAGACTCCCCGAAAACTGCAGGTCCGCTGCAACTCTCAGTTCTTTTAAATCGAGGCTGAAGACTTTTCTGTTTGACGCTGCCTTTTATTAAATCAAATAATTATTCATTTCTTACACTGCACTGTAACTTTTATTATTGTATTTTATACGTCTTATTTTATTTTAGCTTGTTTTTATTTTCTATTCTCTTTAACTACTGTTTTTTTAATTGCTTTTAACTGCTCTTTAAAGCACTTTGAAATGCCTTGTTGCTGAAATGTGCTCTATAAATAAACTTGCCTTGCCTTCAGTTGACATACATAGAAACATAAAAACATAGAAACATAGAAACATAGAAAATAGGTGCAGGAGTAGGCCATTCGGCCCTTCGAGCCTGCACCGCCATTCAATATGATCATGGCTGATCATCCAGCTCAGTAACCTGTACCTGCCTTCTCTCCATACCCTCTGATCCCTTTAGCCACAAGGGCCACATCTAACTCCCTCTTAAATATAGCCAATGAACTGGCCTCAACTACCTTCTGTGGCAGAGAATTCCACAGACTCACCACTCTCTGTGTGAAGAAATGTTTTCTCATCTCGGTCCTAAAAGACGTCCCCCTTATCCTTAAGCTGTGATCCCTGGTTCTGGACTTCCCCAACATCGGGAACAATCTTCCCGCAATACTCACCATGTTCCACAGCAGCCACCCTACTCTGCCTTTAACTGAGGGGAAACTCACAGGAAAAGTAAGAGCTTCACACTGATATATGTTTCCTTTACAAAAATTATTTTTAAGGAACCACTTCTCCGTTGCATGCGAGTGAAATAATGTTCCCATACATTCCCTGTAATTCTGCAAATAAATGAGTGTGACCTCTGAAGGATGGGAACAAAGCAGCAGGATCAGATGGTGTACCTAGTCGATGCAGAATAAAGGGAATAGCATGCGATAGTCTCTCATGATTTCTTGACCAAAAGAATGTGCACAGCACCTAATTGTATTGACTGTTGTGCAGAGTGAAATGTGATCTGGAGCCTCCATCATTAATTGCCCATTGTGCTTTTCAGACTGTTTAATTGGTCGAATAACTTCAACTGAATCCCACGACTCGAGTAAGTTCAAGTTCAAGTTCAAGTTTTACAAACCCACCAACTCGCACAGCTATCTGGACTACACTTCTTCCCACCCGGTCCCCTGCAAAAAATCTATCCCCTACTCCCAATTCCTCCGTCTACGCCGCATCTGCGCCCGGGATGAGGTGTTTCACACTAGGGCTTCCGAGATGTCCTCGTTCTTCAGAAAACGGGGCTTCCCCTCCTCCATTATAGATGAGGCTCTCACTAGGGTCTCTTATACATCCCGCAGCTCCACTCTTGCTCCCCCTCCCCCCACTCGCAACAAGGACAGAATCCCCCTCGTTCTCACCTTCCACCCCACCAGCCAGCGGATCCAACATATCATCCACCAACATTTCCGTCACCTACAACGGGACCCCACCACTGGCTATATCTTCCCATCCCCTCCCCTCTCTGCGTTTCGCAGAGACCGTTCCCTCCGTAACTCCCTGATCCACTCGTCCCTTCCTACCCAAACCACGCCAACCCCGGGCACTTTCCCCAGCAACCGCACGAGATGCAACACCTGTCCCTTTACCTCCCCCCTCAACTCCATCCAAGGACCCAAACAGTCTTTCCAGGTGAGACAAAGGTTCACCTGCACCTCCTCCAACCTCATCTATTGCATCCGCTGCTCTAGATGTCAACTTATTTATATCGGCGAAACCAAGCGCAGGCTCGGCGATCGCTTCGCTGAACACCTGCGCTCGGTCCGCATTAACAAAACTGATCTCCCGGTGGCCGAGCACTTTAACTCCCCCTCCCATTCCCAGTCTGACCTTTCTGTCATGGGCCTCCTCCAGTGCCATAGTGAGGCCCGCCGAAAATTGGAGGAGCAGCACCTCATATTTCGCCTGGGCAGTTTGCAGCCCAGTGGTATGAACGTCGACTTCTCCAACTTCAGATAGTTCCTCTGTCCCTCCCTTCCCCTGCTCCTTCCCAGATCTCTCTATCTTCCTGTCTCCACCTATATCCTTCCTTTGTCCCGCCCCCCTGACATCAGTCTGAAGAAGGGTCTCGACCCGAAACGTCACCCATTCCTTCTCTCCCGAGATGCTGCCTGACCTGCTGAGTTGCTCCAGCATTTTGTGAATAAATCGATTTGTACCAGCATCTGCAGTTATTTTCTTATCTTACCTGCTTGCATTTGGCCCATATCCCTCTAAACTCTAATCAGTCTGACATTTCAGGCAGCATCTCTGGAGAGAAGGTACAGGTACAGATAGTTTAATAATCATTTTCTACAGCTTCCTTGAACTTTATCTCTTTTGATCACTTACACTTCCTTATCTCTGTAATTCCCTGTCCCTTGATGCTCAGTGTGAAGAAGAGTCTCGACCCGAAACGTCACCCATTCCTTCTCTCCAGAGATGCTGCCTGTCCTGTTGAGTTATTCCAGCATTTTGTGTCTATCTTCAATTTAAACCAACATCTGCGTTTCTTTCCTACACATTCCCTCTAAACCTTTCCTGTCCATGTACCTGTCCAAATGTCTTTTAAATGGTGTTATAGTATATGCTTCAACTACCTCTTCTGGCAAATCCTTCCATATACACATCGCTCAATATATTAAAAAAATTGTCGTTCAGATTCCTATTAAATATTTCCCCTCTAACCTTAAACCTACGTCCTCTGGTTCTCGATCCCCTGACTCTGGGTTAAAGACTCTGCGGCACGGTAGCGCAGCGGTAGAGTTGCTGCTTTACAGCGAATGCAGCGTCGGAGACTCAGGTTCGATCCTGACTACGGGTGCTGCACTGTAAGGAGTTTGTACGTTCTCCCCGTGACCTGCGTGGGTTTTCTCCGAGATCTTCGGTTTCCTCCCACACTCCAAAGACGTACAGGTATGTAGGTTAATTGGCTGGGTAAATGTAAAAATTGTCCCTAGTGGGTGTAGGATAGTGTTAATGTACGGGGATCGCTGGGCGGCACGGACTTGGAGGGCCGAAAAGGCCTGTTTCCGGCTGTATATATATGATATGATATGATACTCCAATTTTACTTTTCAAATGTCTCAGCATGTCTAAAAATATTGAAAGTCTCGGAGCTCGACCCCGAAGAATGAAGAGTGTAGGAGGAGGGAGCAGCTGGCAATGACAGACATGAGGTGTGGGCCAGTAGGAGAGGGCATTGCCTCCAGCGCCTTCAAGGTCGGCTGCAGGAGGCGGGCACCCTCGGACACAGAGGTGGTTGAGCGAGGAGGTTCATGGGCGATGGAGGAAGCCCTGCTGCACCCTGGGGATTATCTGGATCGGGAGCTGCTCCAGTGCACCCAGTGCGCGTGGACCGGACTTCGGCCTTTTTGTAAATGGCGCCAAAATATGTCGTCTCCTGCCTATGTGAGCTACGCAAAAATAATTTCACTGTGCAGTGCATACGTGACAATGAAGAACCATTGAACCATTGAGCCTCTACAGCTGGCATTGCTGTGTGAGGCTTTGCCAGCTGTCTAAAGGGCCTGTCCCACTTAGGCCATTTTAAGGCGACTGCCGGTGACTAGGCTGTCGCCGACAGTTCGCCGGGGTGTCGCGGGCACGATCGTGAGGAGTCTTCCAAAGATCGTAGTGGATCGTAGTGGATCTCGGTGCGTCGCCGAGAAATCAAACGGTTTGAAATTTCTCGCCGACAGCTGGCTTGTCGCCAGGCATCGTTGCTTATTGCGGGCGCTGTCGCATGCTGTCCCCAGGTTTGCTAGGTTCTCTTAAGATGCATTTAGAAGCACATAATATTAAAATAAGTAAAGTCATTTCAAAATGCCATAAAATGCTTGTGTTTAACCAATTTATTTACCGTCAGGACATTTGACAGGTAGATTGGAGGTGACAGTTTGAGGGTCAGGTAAGCGTGGGAATTTTCGTGATGTTTTTGGCCTCAGCCGTTACATTTAAAGTGGGCTCCCAACCCAGATATTCAACCCAGAAACCAGATATGCATCTCCCTTACATTTTCAAAGAATGCCCACACACTTTTCACAAAAATCCACTGAACCACTTTAAAAAAAAATTTTTTTAATACAGCTATTAGTAAACTGGAAGTAAATCCAGTTTATGCCTCGTTACAGTGATGCTTGGTTTTTAAGTAACCCATACAAGGTGTTATAGTTCAAAACTCTCAAGTACTTACCGACTTGTCAGTGATTTCAACGAAAACTAGGACACCGGAGAAGCATTGACAGCGTGGGAATTTTCGCGATGTTTCAGAAGACGCTGTAATCTCGACCTGACTCGGCATTGTCGTGGTCATTGTCGTCGGGTAAACGAAAAGTTTGGCAATCTGCTACGACTTTGACAGTCGCTGGCAGTTGCCAAAAAGTATGCCTAAGTGGGACAGGCCCTTTAGTCTTTCATCACTATTTTGGAGGCTAAGTTCAGCTTCCCAACTTATGTGTGGGAAACATTTGCCTGTGAGGGGATAGTGAGACATTGTCCCTGGGCCTTATAATGCCTAGTCAAGTGTGTACATCTCGACTGGGTGAACAGACCTGGGGAGGTACCATCTGAAGAAGGGTCTCGACCCAAAACGTCGCCTATTCCTTTTCTCCAGAGATGCTGCCTGACCCACTGAGTTAGTCCAGCATTTTGTGTCTATCTTCTGGGGAGGTACCTCAATGTCCAGAAACAAAGCTAAAAGACCAGGTCAGCAACATCTGACCCAACGATAAATAGAATCAAAAAGCATTCAGAAAAATACATAAAAGCTAAGCGCTTTATATTACGTAAATGGTAGCTGTTCCTACTTCCTACCGAGGGCAAACATTTTCCACTCCCTAAGTCAGGAGGCTCTGCACATTGATCAAACCTGACCTTTGAAGTTTCACATTTATCCGGGAATGTTTTAAGTTCAAAACTTTTGTTTATTTCTAATAAGAATAAAATCAGGGAGGGAGATCTAGGCAGGAATGTTAATTTAAAAATTTTACAGTCTATCACATTCCTAACAGTATTCCTAACAAATCTTAAAGAGGTATACAAAATCATGTGAGGAAAAGATTGGGTAGACGCTCAGAGTGTCTTGCCCAGAGTAGGAAAATCAAGAACCAGAGGGCATAGGTTTAAGGTGAGGGGAGGGGAAAAGATTTCCCTGCGGAGTAACTTTTTCACACAAATGGTAGTGAGTGTATGGAACAAGCTGCTGGAGGAGGTAGTTGAGCCAGGTACTTTTGCAACGCTTAACAATTAGACAGGTACATGGATAGGACAAGGCAGTCAGTGGAAAAGGCAGTTTAAAAAGAGCGCCGAGAGGACACTAGTAGTCAGTTTGAAAAGTCCGGGAGCAGAGCAAGGACGCCCGTTGGCTGAGAAGAAAAGTAAGTGTTAATTACAGTGAGAAGTCAGGTAAATTGGACAATCAGGCAATTTAATTGGTGAAACACAGTAGCCTCGACATAGGGTGCAAGTTGAATCAGGAGATAAAATTGGCGTGTCAAAAATGTAATGCTACGGTGGTTATGGGAGATTTCAACATGCAGGTAGACTGGGAAAATCAGGTTGGAAATGGACCCCAGGAAAGAAAGTTTGTAGAGTGCCTTCGAGATGGATTCTTAGAACAGCTTGTACTGGAGCCTACCAGGGAGAAGGCAATTCTGGATTTAGTGTTGTGTAATGATCCTGATCTGATAAGGGGACTAGAGGTAAAAGAGCCATTAGGAGGCAGTGATCACAACATGATAAGTTTTACTCTGCAAATGGAAAGGCAGAAGGGAAAATCGGAAGTGTCAGTATTACAGTATAGCAAAGGGGATTACAGAGGCATGAGGCAGGAGCTGGCCAAAATTGACTGAAAGGAGGCCCTAGCAGGGAAGACGGTAGAACAGCAATGGCAGGTATTCCTGGGAATAATGCAGAGGTTGCAGGATCAATTTATTCCAAAGAGGTGGAAAGACTCTAAGGGGAGTAAGAGACACCTGTGGCTGACAAGGGAAGTCAGGGACAGCATAAAAATTAAGGAGAGGAAGTATAACATAGCAAAGAAGAGTGGGAAGACAGAGGATTGGGACTCTTTTAAAGAGCAACAAAAGTTAACTAAAAAGGCAATACGGGGAGAAAAGATGAGGTACGAGGGTAAACTAGCCAATAATATAAAGGAGGATAGCAAAAGTTTTTTTAGGTACGTGAAGAGGAAAAAAATAGTCAAGGCAAATGTGGGTCCCTTGAAGACAGAAGCAGGGGAATTTATTATGGGGAACAAAGAAATGGCAGACGAGTTAAACCGTTACTTTGGATCTGTCTTCACTGAGGAAGATACACACAATCTCCCAAATGTTCTAGGGGCCGGAGAACCTAGGGTGATGGAGGAACTGAAGGAAATCCACATTAGGCAGGAAATGGTTTTGGGTAGACTGATGGGACTGAAGGCTGATAAATCCCCAGGGCCTGATGGTCTGCATCCCAGGGTACTTAAGGAGGTGGCTCTAGAAATAGTGGAAGCATTGGAGATCATTTTTCAATGTTCTATAGATTCAGGATCAGTTCCTGTGGATTGGAGGATAGCAAATGTTATCCCACTTTTTAAGAAAGGAGGGAGAGAGAAAACGGGTAATTATAGACCAGTTAGTCTGACATCAGTGGTGGGGAAGATGCTGGAGTCAATTATAAAAGACGAAATTGCTGAGCATTTGGATAGCAGTAACAGGATCATTCCGAGTCAGCATGGATTTACGAAGGGGAAATCATGCTTGACAAATCTACTGGAATTTTTTGAGGATGTAACTAGGAAAATTGACAGGGGAGAGTCAGTGGATGTGGTGTACCTCGACTTTCAGAAAGCCTTCGACAAGGTCCCACATAGGAGATTAGTGGGCAAAATTAGGGCACATGGTATTGGGGGTAGGGTACTGACATGGATAGAAAATTGGTTGACAGACAGAAAGCAAAGAGTGGGGATAAATGGGTCACTTTCGGAATGGCAGGCAGTGACCAGTGGGGTACCGCAAGGTTCGGTGCTGGGACCCCAGCTATTTACGATATACATTAATGACTTAGACGAAGGGATTAAAAGTACCATTAGCAAATTTGCAGATGATACTAAGCTGGGGGGTAGTGTGATTTGTGAGGAAGATGCAATAAGGCTGCAGGGTGACTTGGACAGGTTGTGTGAGTGGGCGGATACATGGCAGATGCAGTTTAATGTAGATAAGTGTGAGGTTATTCACTTTGGAAGTAAGAATAGAAAGGCAGATTATTATCTGAATGGTGTCAAGTTAGGAGGAGGGGGAGTTCAATGAGATCTGGGTGTCCTAGTGCATCAGTCAATGAAAGGAAGCATGCAGGTACAGCAGGCAGTGAAGAAAGCCAATGGAATGTTGGCCTTCATAACAAGAGGAGTTGAGTATAGGAGCAAAGAGGTCCTTCTACAGTTGTACCGGGCCCTGGTGAGACCGCACTTGGAGTACTGTGTGCAGTTTTGGTCTCCAAATTTGAGGAAGGATATTCTTGCTATGGAGGGCGTGCAGCGTAGGTTCACTCGGTTAATTCCCGGAATGGCGGGACTGTCGTATGTTGAAAGGCTGGAGAGATTGGGCTTGACTACACTGGAATTTAGAAGGATGAGGGGGGATCTTATTGAAACATATAAGATAATTAGGGGATTGGACACATTAGAGGCAGGAAACATGTTCCCAATGTTGGGGGAGTCCAGAACAAGGGGCCACAGTTTAAGAATAAGGGGTAGGCCATTTAGAACGGAGATGAGGAAGAACTTTTTCAGTCAGAGAGTGGTGAAGGTGTGGAATTCTCTGCCTCAGAAGGCAGTGGAGGCCAGTTCGTTGGATGCTTTCAAGAGAGAGCTGGATAGAGCTCTTAAGGATAGCGGAGTGAGGGGGTATGGGGAGAAGGCAGGAACGGGGTACTGATTGAGAGTGATCAGCCATGATCGCATTGAATGGCGGTGCTGGCTCGAAGGGCTGAATGGCCTACTCCTGCACCTATTGTCTATTGTCTTGTCTATTGACAGGTTTAGAGTGATAGGACAGGTTTAGAGTGATCATATTGAATGGCGGTGCAGGCTCGAAGGGCCAAATGGCCTACTCCTGCACCTATTTTCTATGTTTCTATGTTTCTATGATATGGGCCCAAAGCTGGCAGGTAGAACTAGTATACAGTAGATGGGATGCAAGATGGGCCGAAGGGCCTGTTTCCACGCTGTAAAATTCTATGACTAACACTACACTGCAAGATTAGCCAGTGACAGACTTGTGTCCACTGATATTATACCCTTCTATTAGACAGTGACAAAAACTGTGCTTACCAATACTGTACCACAGCATTACACAGTAGAAGCTAACACCCAACAACAATACCCAGTTGTGCCATACACAGTGACATACCCGAGCCCTCCAGCACTGCATCCCTGTGTTACATAGCGGCAGACTTTTGCCCATCATCAGAACACCCCAGTGTTACACAGCGGCAGACCTGTGCCCACCAACATTGCACCTGTGTTACACGGGAACAAACCAGCGCCCACCAGCGCTGTAACTCAATATGCCAAATCAACAGTACACCCCAACATCACACATTGACAAGCAAGTGTTCACCAGCAATTCAACTCAATGCTACACAATTGCAGGTGGTAGTGTGGTAAACATTTTGCCAGTGCATTAATATTTGTCCTAAAATAAAGAAACAGTATGCCAGGTATGGTCTCAAGACTGCTCTTTACAATTGAAATATAACCTCCATTTTTGTGTTCAGTTTCCTTAACAATAATAACCTTCTGCTTTTGTTCCTAATTACTTGTGTATCTGCACACTAGCCTACTGTAAATCATGCCCAAGGAAATCCTAACCTCTCTGTATCTCATTGTTCTGCAATCCCTCACCATTTAGATAATATGCTTCTTTTCCATTTTTGCTCCCAAAATGGAAAACTTAGCATTTTCCCGTATTACGCTCCTTGTTAAATCTTTTCTCATTCTCTTAACTTACCTAAATCCCTTTGCAGGTTTCTTATGTCCTTTTCAGAACTTACTTTCCAACCTCTCTTTGTGTCATTAGCAAACTTAGCCACCTTGGGGCGGCACGGTAGCGCAGCGGTAGAGTTGCTGCTTTACAGCGAATGCAGCGCCGGAGACTCAGGTTCGATCCTGACTACGGGTGCTGCACTGTAAGGAGTTTGTACGTTCTCTCCGTGACCTGCGTGGGTTTTCTCCGAGATCTTCGGTTTCCTCCCACACTCCAAAGACGTACAGGTATGTAGATTAATTGGCTGGGTAAATGTTAAAAAATAAATAAATAAAAAATAAATAAATAAATTGTCCCTAGTGGGTGTAGGATAGTGTTAATGTGCGGGGATCGCTGGGCGGCACGGACTTGGAGGGCCGAAAAAAGGCCTGTTTCCGGCTGTATATATATGATATGATATGATATGATACCTTCAGTCCCTTCATCAAGTCATAAATTGACACTAATTGTGATGTGTTGAGACCCTAACATGGATCCCCACCGCACATTATTCGTTATATCACAATGTACTACATCACACACCATGAGCTTTCCAATTTCTGCACTAATTATTGATGCAATTTGCATGATGGTGAGCTTGATGAAGACAGGCTTGGAGGAGAGCAGAACCAACTCCATCTGCTGATCCGTGGTCTCTGCAGCACCCCTCCATTCTCCCACTGCATCCACAGTGTTCACTTCCTGAGAGATCGAGGGACTCTGTGCCTCGGCCACTGAGCCTCACCACGTGGATTATTAGTGCTGTGTTTTGTTAATGACTAAAAAGTATTCCATCTGTCAAAGTCAGAGCCACACACAAATCCTTGGAGGGCTTCGGACTGCCAGAAATCACGTGTATTTATCTCTGCACCAACTTGCACAATCGGTTAGTTAATAATCCGAAGATGGCGTCTTTGTCCTGAAATGCAAACTGATTCCCTTTCCACAATTCTGCACGGGCTGCTGAATGATTCCAGAATTTTCTCTGGCATTTACAGTGCTTTGATTTTCAGTTGGAATTTAGCTCATGACTTCTTGACTATTCTTTAAACCCCTGTCCCACTTAGGCGATTTTTTAGGCGACTACAGGCAACTAGGCTGTCACCATATGGTCGCCGGGGTGTCGCCTGTATGGTCATGAGTCGTCTCCAAAGAGTCGTAGCGTTTTTCTGGTCGCCGCTGGATTTTGAAATGTTTACAAATTTTCGGCGACTGTTGGTTTGACGCCAATGATCGTAGCTTGACGTTTCCTGACGTAGGCGCTGTCGTAGGTTGTCGCCAGGTTGTCGCCAGGTGACGTAGGTTGTCACCGGTGCTGACTTCGTTGAATTCCATTGGCGACTACCTACGTCAACCGGCGACAGGTACCGGCGTCAAAACCGGAAGCCAAAATGACGTGAATTGTCTTCAGTTGTCGCCGACACGATCGTGGCTTGTCGTAGCTTGTCGCAGGTAGACGTAGGTTGACTTCGGTTGTCATAGGTTGCCACCTGTGTGGCCGTAGGTTGTTGTAGGTGCGGTCGTAGGTGGACGTCCTAAGTCGCGATGATTGGGTCGCCAGTTGTCGGTAGCTTGACGTCGACTAGGTGGTAGGTTGTTGTAGCTTGTCGTAGACATTGTCGTAGGGGGGGTCCAGTCGCCGGTTTTTCGGCGAACTGCTACGACTATTGCAGTCGTCGACAGTCACCTAAAAAAATGCCTAAGTGGGACAGTCCCCTTACTGTTGTCCATTTCAAGATGGGCGTGCTGTCTGGATTCCTCTATGACTAACAAATCAGCAATTTATTATCAACTTATCATCCCACGCACATTCCGAGATCCACTTCATTAAACCATTTCAAGCTTGTTCGAGACATCCCTGATCCTGGAATCAGATAGGCAAATTAACCCATAGAACTCCCTGTACTGCTTACAAAGCCCTTCATTATTTCCTTAATTATTGAACTAGTCAAAAAGCTTATGGATAATAAGTTGCTGCTTTGTTTGGCATTATCAGCTTGCAAAGTCTTCATTGATAATACCTTCATGCCTATATTAGGATAACGTCAATGAGACATCGATCTCCCCTCGGTCTGCTTGATAAAAATTAAGTACATGTCATCAAATAAGCTAATTCGTGGGATTTTCAGGATTGATTCCTTTAATTCGGAACTATGCACTATGTTCTGTAATACCTCTACATGACATATTGCAATTAGTTTCTCATCTTACAAGCTTTAGAAAATTAGCATTGTAAATGGGAGACATGCAGTTCAGATGATTAATTGAGTGCTGCCCTCATTTTGCTCAAAGCAATACCCCAGGATTCTTCGTACCATCAAAGCAGTGAAAATAGTGCACCTTGGTGAAAATAGCAACTTCCCGATAAAATTCATCTAATTGCATTTAAAGCAAACTAGAGCTGAACTACTAAGAGCATGCGAAGGTATCACAAAATGCTGGAGTAACTCAGCAGGTCAGGCAGCATCTCAGGAGAGAAGGAATGGGTGACGTTTCGGGTCGAGACCCTTCTTCAGTCTGAAGAAGGGTCTCGACCCGAAACATCACCCATTCCTTCTCTCCTGAGATGCCGCCTGACCTGTTGAGTTACTCCAGCATTTTGTGGAAGAACAATCTCGACCCGAAACGTCACCCATTCCTTCTCTCCTGAGATGCTGCCTGACCTGTTGAGTTACTCCAGCATTTTGTGGAAGAAGGGTCTCGACCCGAAACATCACCCATTCCTTCTCTCCTGAGATGCTGCCTGACCTGCTGAGTTACTCCAGCATTTTGTGATACCTTCGATTTGTACCAGCATCTGCAGTTATTCTCCTACACTAAGAGCATGCAAACTAGTAGGTGTTAATACATATGAAAACCGTAACCAGTGGACTATTTTCATGTTAATGACCATTGTACAGCTGGGGGGTAATTTGTGACACATTCCAATTATCTCATCGTCAAGCAATATGGATTGGTTAGCTGCTTGGGAAATGCAACATTTAGTGATTTGAAATCTTTTAAAGTGATAAATAATGAGATGATGAAATCACTAGTAAAAGGGTGAATTGTCAATATATGCAGAGTGAATAAAATGACTGAACTGGAGCAGGAATAGCAGAAGAAAGTGTCTGTAAAAATTGAATCGCAGGTTCCACAAGCGCATAGATAGTGACAAGAACATGAGTTTGGCATAAGGCAACATTTTTGGAACTGAAGTCCTAGTTATGCTCAATCGATTTTATTATGCAGTCCATGCTGTTCACATGGCTAACACCAGACTTGTGAAACTGAGCTCTGTCATGGAAAGAGATTATCAGGCACAGAGAGAAAAGGATTTTAAGGATGTTTGTCGTTTCAGCTTCATTTTCTCTTGATACACGAGGCCATCTGGTCCATGCCAATTCACATAGCAATCCCATCATTCTAATTCCATGTTAGGCAACCCCTGCCCCATCTGTGGAAGAGTCTCCAAGTTCCACATTTACCTTATCAATCACCTTGGAACCCACAAATGTGCAGCACAGTGGTGGAGTGGTAGAGTTGCTGCCTTACAGCGCTAAAGACACAGGTTCAATACTGACTGTGGGTGCTGTCTGTGCAGAGTTTGCACGTTCTCCCTGTCTGTGACCATGTGAGTTTTCTCCGGGTGCTCCCTTTTCTTCCCACATTCCAAAGATGTGCAGATGGGTAGGTTAATTGGCTTCTATGAAATTGCTCCTAATGTGTAGGATAGAACTAGTGCACGGGTGATCATTGGACAGCATGGACTCGGTGGGCCAAAGGGCCTGTTTCCACGCTGTATCTCTAAACCTATACCTAAATCCTAAAAGGAAACGTCATCCTTGGTCCCATGGGATTAGCTAACAATGGGAAGATATATTATACTAACTTGATTCATTGTGCATGTATGCTTCTATGCTTCAGGTATGCTCATTGAAGAAGATTATCAAACTGTTCAGATAGGGTATTCTAGAAATATACAAGGTTGATAAAAGGTTACCAGGTTTTATAGCTGTATAGTCTTACACATTTGTGAAGATGCTAGGGCAGCTTGAGATTGGGAAGGAGGTGGTACTGAGCTCATCAACAGGCTCTTTCTCATGAGCATGAGGCTTCTTTCCCATTACAGGAATGATGTGGAGTCCTTGGAGTGAGTGCAGAGAGGTTTACCAGAATGATAGACATAAAAAGCTGGAGTAACTCAGCGGGACAGACAGGCAGCATCTCTGGAGAGAAGGAATGGGTGATGTTTCGGGTGGAGACCCTCCTTCTTCCCCGTTTACTAGAATGATGCCTGGGGTTAGAGGATTTCAGCTATGAGGAGACGTTGGATAGATGTTTTCTCTAGAATGTGGGAAGTTGAGGGGAGATTTGATAGAAGTATATAGAATTATGAGAGGCATAGATAGAGCAGACACTCAGAACCTTTTTCCCCAGGGTGGAGATGTCCAACACTAAAGGCCATAGCTCTAAGGTGAGAGGGGGAAAGTTTAATGGAGATGTGCGGGGCAGGTTTTTTTACACAGCAAAAAGTGGGGGCCCGGATCGCATTGCATGAGGTAGCGGTGGAGGCAGATACGGTAGTTACATGCAAGAAGCTTTTAGATAGGCACATGGGAAGTGCAGGGAATAGAGAGATATGGATCATGTACAGGTAGTTGAAATCAGTTTAACTTGGCATTGTGCTTGGCACAAACGTTGTGGCTGACGGGCCCATTCCTATGCTGTATGTTCTAAAAATCTTACAATCAAAGATTAAGTCTGAAATATTACACACTTCATCTGATAACACAAAAGTGAGGCAATGCGGGTGCTGCAAACCCAAAACAAAAATAGAAAATGCTGCATTGTGGGGATGGGGAAACATTTGTGGAGAGAGAAAAACTGAGTTAACATTACTCATTCATGAGCATACCATTCATTAAACTTTCATCATCTGATTATCAGTTAAATGCTGCACCTGTACTTGATTAGTCAGGGGACATATAGGAGAAGGCAGGAGAATGGTGTTACGAGGGAGAGATAGATCAGCCATGTTTGAATGGCGGAGTAGACTTGAAGAGCCGAATGACCTAATTCTATTCATATCACTTGTGATCTTATGATCCCATTTAACATACAAATCTGTGTTATTGGAGCTGTGAAATGATTAGAACATAGAAACATAGAAACATAGAAAATAGGTGCAGGAGGAGGCCATTTGGCCCTTCAAGCCAGGATCATCATTCATTGTGATCATGGCTGATCATCCACAATCAGTAACCCGTGCCTGCCTTCTCCCCATATCCCTTGATTCCGTTAGCCCCTAGAGCTCTACCACAAATTAACCCACATCCCTACAACATAGAATACTGCATCTAGCTTTAATCTAAATATTTGAAGAAAAAACATTTGTAAAGTGTGTACCTGATTTGAAAAATTCAAGAGGATGTCGACCAGGATAATCTTAATCCAAGCTGTTGAGACGGATAAAGCTAAAAAACACTACAACATAAAGGAAATGAAGGAAATCAACTGTAAAGATGAAATTGATGGTAATAAGTTCTTTCCACTCTGTGAATCTTAAAAGAGGCTGGAGAGGAGAACTAAAAAAAGCAATTATGAAAAATATTGATGTAAGTTCTTCCTTCAGGGGATAACAACAAATTCTTTGAATTATACCTCACCTTTAATATTGAAAAACATCTAAAGGCACTTCACAGTAAGTGAGGCAGACACTAAGCTAGGGATAGAGATTTGGAGAGATAGCCAAGGGCATGATGATGCAATGTCTCTCAGGGATGGATTTAGAAGAGAGAGAGTTGAATCAGGAAGGAGTTTAGAGAAGGAATGTGAATTCAGCCCCTTGGTGACTGAAGCTCCATCAATGACGGTCACAAAAAAACAGTTCAAAAAGGCAGTACCTGGATAAACAGGTGCTGTTATAGGTAACAGGTCAACTGAGATAATGGTGAAATAAAATGTAGAGGTAAGTTTTAAAATACTGTGCAGTTTAAGAGCTGCGTCTTACTGTTCTTTGAAATCCTTCGTCAGAATGTGGAGAGAAGCAAAGGTTATGATAACAGTCTACTTTGAGCAAACCTTGAAATGCAACCCCAGATTCAGTCGGAATTTCAAGAGGTTGCATATTTTTTTTCTCTGAAAGAGGCTTGGATTCCAATTTGCAGCCATTCCCCTGGCTCAATTGAATGATGAAAAGTTGCACTCTTTTCAACGTATGACATCTGTATTCATATTTGTCAAGGTTCAAAGCCACCAATAAGTCACCTCTGGGGAACAGTAGTGTGGCCACTGGATGGTGCAGTCACACGAAGTGCATCTCCAGCTAGTAAAAATCAAGTTATGAGTCGATCACCACAATGAGCAGAAACGAACACAGAACAATTTTGGAATAGCGTAGGAAGGATGCTGGTATAAACTGAAGATAGACACAAAATGCTGGAGTAACTCAGCGGGACAGGTATCATCTCTGGAGAGAAGGGATAGGTGACGTTTTGGGTCAAGACCCTTCTTCAGATTCAATTGCTGGACTTGCCATTGAGCATAGTGCCAGAGCACTGTAAGAATGGGTCAGAGTGCACTCTGCATCAAGCCCTCAGTAAAGGGCCTGTCCCACTTAGGCGTTTTTTTTGGCGACTGCCGGCGACTGTCAAAGTCGTAGCAGATCGCCGAAATTTTCTTTTACCCGACGACATTGACTACGACAATGCCGAGTCAGGTCGAGATTATACCGTCTTCGGAAACATCGCGAAATTCCCACGCTGTCAATTAGGCGTCCTAGTTTTTGCTGAAATCACTGACAAGTCGGTAAGTACTTGAGAGTTTTGAGCTATAACATTTTGCCCGAGTTCCTTAAAAACCAAGCTTCACTGTAACAAGGCATAAACTGGATTTACTTACAGTTTACTTAGAGCTATATTAAAAGTGTGAAAAGTGTGTGGGCATTCTTTGAAAATGTACGGGAGATGCATATCTGGTTTCTGGGTTGCATATCTGGGTTGGGAGCCCACTTTAAATGTAATGGCTGATGGTCATAAACATCGCGAAAATTCCCGCGCTTACCTGACTGTCGCCTCCAATCTACCTGTCAAATGTCCTGACGGTAAATAACTTGGTTAAACACAAGCATTTTATGGTATTTTGAAATGACTTTACTTATTTTAATATTATGTGCTTCTAAATGCATCTAAGAGAACCGATCAAACCTGGGGACAGCATGCGACAGCGCCCGCAATAAGCAACGATACCTGGCGACAAGCCAGCTGTCGCCGAGAAATTTCACTCCGGATGATTTCTCAGCGACGCACTGAGATCCACTACGATCTTTGGAAGACTCCTCACGATTGTGCCCGCAACACCCCGGCGAACTGTCGGCGACAGCCTAGTGGGACAGGCCCTTAACACACCAGGGGTAGTTGGTGAACAACAGTAGGCGCTTCAGACTGAAGAAGGGTCTCAACCCGAAATGTCACCCATTACTTCTCTCCCGAAATGCTGCTGTTGAGTTACTCCACAATTTTGTGTCAATAGACAATAGACAATAGACAATAGGTGCAGGAGGAGGCCATTCGGCCCTTTGAGCCAGCACCGCCATTCAATGTGATCATGGCTGATCATTCTCAATCAGTACCCCGTTCCTGCCTTCTCCCCATACCCCCTGACCCCTGTCTATCTGCACTTTTGGAAAAAGCAGGGGGAAAATCTTCAATGTGTATCTGAAGTGGATGCAAATTTTGTGTCATGGTGTCTGATGATGTTGGAGCTGAGGTAGGGAAAGGGGAGAGTGGCAACACATGGAAATATGGGAGGTCATCGTGGTAAGAAAGAAGATGACAAAACTGGGAAAGGGCAGAGGGTCAGGGAGAACTAGAGGGGAAACCTGTGATAGGGTAAAGACCAGGAGAAATCGAATGACACGAGAGGAGGTGGGACTGACAGAAAAAAGGATGTTGAAGGTGAATAAGACAAAATTTCTGTCCTAGTTCACCAAACAAAAAAACAATTCAACTCCCTCCCTGAGTCAATTACATAAATCTGGGTCTCTTTAAGTGAGAAGTAATTTACACTGACAGCAAGGGGATTGATTTTCAGCAGTGCACATAAAATTCAGCACTCGTCCGCCTGTGATGAGGGGCAAGAGTACTACAATAACATTTATCTGCTTCTTGACTGTTATTTTGCCTGGTCAACAGTAATGATAAGTTACTGTTGTCTGACCTTTACAGCTCGAAAGGAGAAAGTTTTCAATTCTATATGTTTTTTTCTAAGTCTGCCCTCATGTTCAAGGATGACCTGCTTCTGCTGTTGTGTTGTGTGCTCTGAAGTAGCGGGTAAGACCAGTGTAGCATTTGCAGTCTCAGCCACAGGTAGGACGAGAGGTGATTGATGGGGCAGGGTAGTGTGTAATATTGGAGTTGGTATGCTCGTTCCATTCGTTACACTTGATTTCTGCATGCCGCTAGCAAAGAGGCTTTAAGTTTCACTTCCCATTAAAACACTGCTTCTTCACCTTGAACGATCATGGGTCAGGGATTTCCACAGGTCAGTGGAGATTTTGCAATATATCAAAGCTTTAAGAATATCCTTCAACCATTGTCTATATCTTCCCGGAAATGCTTTGCGCACATGGAGCTTGGAATAGATGTTCTTATTTGGGAAGCTGATGTTGGACGTGCAAATGACTTGGAGCTGATTGGTGTCGGTGGAGCAATGATACTGGGAATGTTGGCCTGATGGTGGATGCTTACAGTGTTTGCTTACAGTGTGAGTGGTTCGGGAGGATTTTGCAGTTTAGTTTAGTTTAGTTTAGTTTAGTTTAATTTAGTTTAGTTTAGTTTAGTTTAGTTTAGTTTAGTTTAGTTTAGTTTAGTTTAGTTTAGTTTAGTTTAGTTTAGTTTAGTTTAGTTTGGTTTAGTTTAGTTTAGTTTAGTTTTGTTTAGTTTAGTTTAGTTTAGTTTAGTTTAGTTTAGTTTAGTTTAGTTTAGTTTAGTTTAGTTTAGTTTAGTTTAGTTTAGTTTAGTTTAGTTTAGTTTAGTTTAGTTTAGTTTAGTTTAGAGATACAGCACAGAAACAGGCCCTTTGGCCCACCAAGTCTGCACCAACCTATGATCCTCACACACTTACACTATCCTGCACACACTAGGGACGATTTACAATTTTACCAGTTATTAAGAATCATCAAAAGGCTGATGGAATGTTAGTTTAAACAAAGGGGGGGTGGAACAATACTATGCCTTAATTAGATCACATCTCACAGATTGTGGATGGACCTTTTAAAGATGGGAATGCTGCAGATTCTCCAGAATATTACCGCAGCCCTGATGGTCGAATTATGAACAGAATTAATTGAGGTTGAAAGGTTTTGATAAGTAGAAAAAGAGGGTCCATCACAAGGAGACATAATCTTAAAATTGGAGTTGGGACATTCAGGGGAAAAACTAGCAGACACTTCTTCACACAACTGTGCAATGGTCTTCCATGAAACCAGGAGGCTGTGGCAAAATGTGTAACTTTAAAGTTGAATTCAGTTATCTTTTGTCAGCCAAATGTATTTGTGGAGCTGAGGTAGGTAAATTGAACTATGAATCAGGCCAACTGTTATCTCACTGATGAAGAGTCTGAATGGCCTCCTCCTGTTTCTCCAGAGGATGTAGAATTGAAAGCTCAACATGATATTCAATGGCCAAACACCATGTGCTGGAGGAACAGCAATAGGAAGCATCTCGGGGTGCAGGGGGGGGGGGGGGGGAAGAATGGGTGGACATTTCAAATTGAGACCCTTCTTTAGAAGAAGGCACCGACCCATTCCATCCCTCCCCAGATGTCCCTGACGCTGAGTTCCTCTAACACTTTGTATTTTGCTCATGTTCCCGGCATCTGCAGTTTCCTGTTTCTGCATTATATTCAATGAGTTGCTGGTGTTATGAGAAATCTTGTTGAGCCTGAGATTCGTGGGTGTGGACGGGAAGTTAAATTTGTTAATTTGTTTGGAAGGTTCTTGCATGCCCGAAAGTTGATGAGAGGCAGAGGGGAATGCAAATATAATATATATATATATATATCATCCAGAGTAGTGAGGGATGGCTTGCCCTTGCACATCCATGTGCAGACCAAGCCGAAAGGAAACTGGAAATAATGACATGTGTAGAGAGCTTATCAGAAGACTTCTATACCTCCTGTCCAATCGTGCTAGTGAGAAGAAGGCATGGCAAGGATGGGGGATTCTGTGATAATAAATGCTGATTTATTGTGGCAGCATCTTGTGTAGATGCTATTGATGGAGGGGAAGGCTCTGCTTGTGACGGATCAGGCTGAATCCACTAATTTTTACAGCCTCTTATAGACAATAGACAATAGGTGCAGGAGTAGGCCATTCGGCCCTTCGAGCCAGCACCACCATTCAATGTGATCATGGCTGATCATTCTCAATCAGTACCCCGTTCCTGCCTTCTCCCCATACCCCCTGACTCCGCTATCCTTAAGATCTCTATCTAGCTCTCTCTTGAATGCATTCAGAGAATTGGCCTCCTGTGTTTGGAATTGCCAAACCATGCCATGATGCAACCAGTCAAGACACCTGTCCCTTTACCTGTCCCTTTACCTATAATACATCTATAGAAGTTGATGGAGTATTCGGAGACATATCAAATCTCTTTAAACTTCTAAGAAAGTAGAGACGCTGGCACGCCTTCTTCATGATTACCTTCATGTGCTGGGCCCAGAACAGGACAGTCTCCATGTTATATTAGAGCTATCGACCAAATCAGACTGTAGTGCTGGCGATAGTTCCAAGGGTAACTATTGTTCATTATGCATTTGACTTCTGCACTGTGTCTCGTCCTGAAAAAAAAATGCAGATACTTCAAAACTGGAACAAAAAAGCAAATGCTGAAAGCATTCAGCAGATCTGGCCACTCCTGCAGAAAGTGAAAGAGTTAACATTTCTGGTCCAAGAAGTTTCATCAGAGCTGGGGAAAAAAACAAAAATAGTTTACAGGAACAGAGAAGGTGGAGAAAGGAATAGACAAAACAAACAGATTATCTCTGACAGGATGATACTAAATTAGTAATAATAGTTAAGGATCAACAGCAAGGTTATTGGTGAGAGCTGAACAGCAGGCCAGGCCACGCGAACCAAAATGATGACAGGGACAAACATGGCCACTTGAGACTCAGACTGAAAGAAATACTTGCAGAATTATGTATTGAGTCTGGTAACCTGCAACATACCCAGGCGTGTTGTTCCTCAAGATAGCGTTGGACTTCATTATAGGAGGCCACAGACAGAAAGATCAGAACGGAAGGGGACAATTCCAGATGCTCAATATCACTCCTGTTGATGAAATGCAGGTGGTGCACACACTAATCACTCATATTCTTTAAGTTTCTCTGGTGTAAGGGAGACCACATTGTAATCATTTAATGTGGTGCTCTCGATTGGAAAAAGTGCAAGTGATTCACTCTTTCACCTGGAAAGACTGCTTTGGCTTCTGGATGGTGAGAAGGGAAGAGGTGAAAGGATAGATATTGTACTTCCTGCAGTTGCTTGGAAAAATGTCATAAGATGGAGAACGGTCGGTGGGAATAGAAGAATGGACCAGGATCTTGGAAGGACTGATCCCTTTGAAATGCTCCTCATAATGCAAGCCCACGTCAAGGTAATATCCTGGTGAATTTCTTCTACATACATTCTAACAATATCTTTCCGAAAGCTGGTGACTAAAATGATACTACTGTACCATTTGTGCTCTCACTTGTACAGTTGTATCATGATGTCTCAACCTTTGTACTCCACACCCGTCAATGAAGGCAACTGTACCAAACACCTTATTCATTGTCTCTATCCCTTGAACACAGCAAAGGAGGCCATTCCACCCACTGACCATACTAGCTCTCCGCAGAACCATTCACCGTCGCATTCCAAAACTGTATCCGAAAAATCCTTATTTCCGTCAAATGCTTATCCAATTTCTTTTAAAATCATTGATTGGGTGATAGGTTTTTATTAATTTGACCCACTCCCTTATATGATAGGGTGAGATTTTTGTAAACCAAAAAGTAGATCTTGCGGAAGTAGAGGGAATGGCTGATATACTCCGGGAATATTTTGCATCAGAATTCACTAAAAATAGAAGAGGATGGAGCCAATGTAGTAACAGAGCGAGAGACATTATGGGGGACCCCTACCACCCCAGCAACGGACTGTTCCAGCTGCTATGGTCAGGCAAACGCCTCCGCTGTCACGCTGTGAAAACAGAGAGGATGAGAAGGAGTTTCTTCCCACAGGCCATCAGGACTGTTAATTCTCATATCACCAGGGACTAATTTAATCTACTGTATTAATTTTTTTTTGTGTTAAATTTTTTTTTTGTAGTTTAGCACGATCCGCAGGCGTTGCCACTTTCATTTCACTGCACATCTTGTATATGTATGTGACAAATAAGCTTGACTTGACTTGACAGTAACAATGGCTGGATACGCTAAAAATAGCAAAGCTTTCCTCAAGAAAGTCACCTGATTAAGATAGAAATATAATTGATGGAAGTAGAGGTGCAGATTGTAGAGACTGGCCATCATTTTCAAATCCTCCTGAGATATGAGGGAATTGCAAATGTAAAATTCCCCTGTTTACAAAAGAGCGAGGGATAAATAAAAGGTATCACAAAATGCTGGAGCAACTCAACGGGTCAGGCTGCATCACAGGATAGAAGGAATGGGTGACGTTTCGGGTCGAGACCCTTCTTCAGACTGATGTCAGGATAAATAAAGGTAAATTGGCCTTGATTAACATGGTGTTCCTTGATGAACTCAGAGAGATGCTTGCTGATTTAATATAGTTTATTCTGCATATATCAATTTTGAAATGGCGTTTTGACAAAGCCCCACACAAGCCATGCCAGTAAGGTGGGAATTAACAGTGAATCAATGGAACAGCAGTACATGGATGTGTAATGTCTAAGCAGAGTATAGTGAGTTTAGTTTAGTTTAGAGATACAGCGCGGAAACAGGCCCTTCGGCCCACCGAGTCCGCGCCGACCAGCGAACCCCACATATTAACACTATCCTACACACATTAAGGATAATTTACACATACACCAAGCCAATTAACCTACATACCTGTACGTCTTTGGAGTGTGGGAGGAAACCGAAGATCTCACAGGAAACCCACGCGGTCACGGGGAGAACGTACAAACTCCGTACAGACAGCATCCGTCGTCGGGATCGAACCCGGGTCTCCGGCGCTGCAAGCGCTGGAAGGCAGCAACTCTACCGCTGCGCCATTGTGAGGGATGGAGGGAGGTGTGCTTAGGACAACTGCTGCTTTCGATACATAATTATGTCCTGAAATAATGTATGCAAGCAATAACTTCAAAACTATCCTCATTAATAATTAGGCTAAACTGGCAGACATGTGGCACGTTAACTCTAATCGAGAAAAAGGGGAACCAGATTGATCCCTGGGATGGCAGGACTTTCATATGAAGAAAGACTGGATAGACTAGGCTTATACTTGCTGGAATTTAGAAGACTGAGGGGGGATCTTATTGAAACATATAAAATTCTTAAGGGGTTGGACAGGCTAGATGCGGGAAGATTGTTCCCGATGTTGGGGAAGTCCAGAACCAGGGGTCACCGCTTAAGGATAAGGGGGAAGTCTTTTAGGACCGAGATGAGAAAACATTTCTTCTCGCAGAGAGTGGTGAGTCTGTGGAATTCTCTGCCACAGAAGGTAGTTGAGGCCAGTTCATTGGTTATATTTAAGAGGGAGTTAGATGTGGCCCTTGTGGCTAAAGAGATCAGGGGGTATGGAGAGAAGGCAGGTACAGGTTACTGAGCTGGATGATCAGCCATGATCATATTGAATGGCGGTGCAGGCTCGAAGGGCCGAATGGCCTACTCCTGCACCTATTTTCTATGTTTCTATGTTTCTATGGCTATTTGGTCGAAAGAATAAAGAAGTTCCACGTGTACAGGGAGACGTGCGGAAGAGAGGGGAGGGGCGAGGTAGTAGGTACACAAGTTTTTGAAACATGCACATTTTGAGCAAGCTTTGATATGGCAAGTTGGACCCATGCCTTTTTAAATAGTCCAGAAGAAAGGAAGCTGTGTTAATGCTGGCTAACCCATAGCAAGAGCACTGTGTTCAGTTTTGGGTTCACCACCTTGGGAAGAATGTTAGGTTTTCTAGGCAGAGCAGATTTGTTAGAATTGGACCAGGGATGAGAAATTTCAGTTATTTTGTCGAACTGTTGAAACAGAGGTTGTCCTCCTTAAAGCAGAGAAAAAGTATAAAGGAAGCTTTGACAGGGGTGACCAAAATGATTAATGGGTTTGATATCGTGTAGAGAAATGATTTTCAGTAGCAGAAATACCATTACTCAGAGGCACGAGTTTAAAGCGAGTGACAAAAGAACCGGTGTCAGCACAGAGAAATGTTTTGTGACCTGGAATTTACTTCCTGAAAGGGTGGTAGAAACAGAATTTATATTAAAGACTTCAAGAAAATTAGATAAACGAAAGATTAAGGGAGTGGGTCAAATTATTAATCACTATCAAAGAGCCAACACAAGCATAACAGTTTAAATTTCATATTTCAATACTACATGAAAGAAGCCATTCAGCCCACTGTGCATGTTTTCAGCACTCCTATCAATTCCGCTCCCTCTCCTGTTTCCATTTGGCCCATTACCTTTCATATGCCTGTTAATTCCCCTTGACTTTCTTATCACCCACTTATAGAATGGCTGATTTACAATGGCCATTTGATTTACCATCATGCTGGGCATTTAATCATTAATCTGTGAGGTAGCGCACGCAGTTTTGCAGTCTAAGTGCGAAAGTGGAGCTGATGCCCCACAGTGCTGGAGACCCAAATTTGATTCTGACCTCTGGAGCTGTCTGTGTGGAGTTTCTTCCAGGTGCTTCAGTTTCCTCCCACATCCCAAAGACGTGCGGGTTTCTAGTTTAATTGGCTTCTGTAAATTGCCCCTAGAATGTAAGGTGTAGATGTGGAAGTGGGATAACGTGAAACTAGTTTGACCAGGTGACCGAGGGTCGGCCTGCTCTCGGCGGGCCGAAAGGCCTGTTTCCACGCTGTATCTCTAAACTAAACTAAACAAAACTAAAACTTAACATTGTTGACTAAACAGATTGTACCTTGGTTGTGTCAGTGTCTGTGGGTGATACCTGTGGTCTGTTTCAATTTCATTATTGTTTAGTGGTAGTTTAGTAGAACTGACTGTCTAAATTATTTCAGAAGGCAATTTTGAATCAATCATATATTAGCCGTGACAGGTAAGAGTAGCGAATCTTTCCTTAAAACGCATATGAACAACGTTTCAGCAGTTTCATTATTACCATCTATCTATCTTCTATCTATCTATTTATTACTAAAACTTTCATATTGTATATGCATATAAATATATGCATATATATATAAGAAAATAACTGCAGATGCTGGTACAAATCGATTTATTCACAAAATGCTGGAGTAACTCAGCAGGTCAGGCAGCATCTCGGGAGAGAAGGAATGGGTGACGTTTCGGGTCGAGACCCTTCTTCAGACTGAAGATATATATAGATTTAGTATGTTCCCGAAATAAAGCCAAAATGCCACACGATAGCGGGACAATTTTAGCACCACCTTACTCACCATTGTCCTGCGGTTCAAATAGTTGTTATATTTTAAAAGTTTCTCACTTTTTAAACTTTAAAAATCACCTTTTTAAACTTTAAAAATCACCTTTTTAAACTTTAAAAATCACCTTTTTAAACTTTAAAAATCACCTTTTTAAACTTTAAAAATCACCTTTTTAAACTTTAAAAATCACCTTTTTAAACTTTAAAAATCACCTTTTTAAACTTTTAAAATCCATTTTCCACCTTCCCTGCCCGTCAGCCGTGTTTGATGTCACAATGGGACCCGCCCGAGTGACGGGAGTGGCAGCCAATGAGGGGGGGACGGCTGAGCCGTCGAGCTGAGACTTTAACAAATGCGCCCGCCCTGTCCCCTGCCTGCCTGCCAGGAGGACCGGCGTGCCCCGCGTCTGACCCTCCTCCCATGGTGCAGTGCGGCGGCAGGGTCGAACAAGATGGCCGTGGCCGCCGAGCTGCCGCAGCAGGGGAGGTTTCCACTCAACGGGCCCACGGCTCGCTCTGGCCGACGTGGCCCACCCTTTTCCACCTGCCCTGCCCGTCAGCCACGCTCGACGGCACAATGGGACCCGCCTGAGTGACGGGAGTGGCGGCCAATGAGAGGGGTGTGACGAGAGCTCTCCTGCTGCTGGCCGCCATGATTGTCACCCAGGGCCGTGGTGAGTGGCTCCCTCTCCCCTTTCCACTCCACCCTCGTCCGCCCCTGGCACCGGGGCAGTTTTAAAGGGGGTTGAGGGGGGATGGAGTGGGTGAGTGTCGTCGGTTGGGGGAGGGTTGCCGGGTCCTCAGGAGAGGTTTGGACAGAGGATTGCCAGGCCCGCAGGAGAGATTCGGGCCCAGTGGGTCCACGCCCGTCAATGTGCGTACCATTAATTTCGAATCAATGATTGCAAAATTGTTCAATGTGAACATGCTAAAGTATTTTTAGATGCTTCTGGCCAGCAAAGACTCACCATCCGACTTACCGAATTGAGCAACACAAAGGGTCACACATGTAAAAAGACCAGAGAATATTAAAGTGGCTGAAACCATTGCCTCATCCATTGCTGCCTTTGCAAGTGACAGGCACAGCTTCCATTGTCCATCTATAAACCAAGAAGATTTGACTTATCTATGTCACAGTCTAAGTTCTAGGCCTTTTAGGATGTGACCATTGACGTTGTGGCAGGAGTGCAAGGGAGATAGAAAATATAGAAAGTAGGTGCAGGAGGAGGCCATTTGGCCCTTCGGCCCTTCGAGCCAACACCGCAATGTTTTTTCCCTTCTGATTTTCTTCAGCGACAAAGCTTTTGGTGTTTTGGAACTTTTAATAGAAAAGGGAATGATTCTGGTATTATTCAATGAAAGGAAGGTATTCTGTAGTTTGATGAGTTTATATATTAACAAAGGAAGGGGCAGCACAGTGACGCAGCAGTAAAGTTGCTGCCATACAGCGCCAGAGACCCAGGTTCCATCCTGACTCCTCTCTGTACAGAGTTTGTATGTTCTCCCTGTGACTGCATGGTTTTCTCCGGGTGCTCCAATTTCATATTCCGAAGATGTGCATGTTTGTAAGTTAATTGTCTTCTGCAAATAGTAGGTAGGATAGAAACATAGAAACATAGAAACATAGAAAATAGGTGCAGGAGAAGGCCATTCGGCCCTTCGAGCCTGCACCGCCATTCAATATGATCATGGCTGATCATCCAGCTCAGTGGCCTGTACCTGCATTTTCTCCATACCCCCTGATCCCTTTAGCAAAAAGGGCCACATCTAACTCCCTCTTAAATATAGCCAATGAACCGGCCTCAACTACCTTCTGTGGCAGAGAATTCCACAGACTCACCACTCTCTGTGTGAAGAAATGTTTTCTCATCTCGGTCCTAAAAGACTTCCCCCTTATCCTTAAGCTGTGACCCCTGGTTCTGGACTCCCCCAACATCGGGAACAATCTTCCCGCATCTAGCCTCTCCAACCCCTTAAGAATTTTATATGTTTCTATAAGATCCCCCCTCAGTCTTCTAAATTCCAGCGAGTACAAGCCCAGTCTATCCAGTCTTTCCTCATATGCAAGTCCCGCCATCCCAGGGATTAATCTGGTGAACCTTCTCTGTACTCCCTCTAAGGCAAGAACGTCTTTCCTCAGGTTAGGAGACCAAAACTGCACACAATACTCCAGGTGCGGTCTCACCAAGGCCCTGTACAACTGCAGCAGAACCTCCCTGCTCCTAAACTCAAATCCTCTTGCTATGAATGCCAACATACCATTCGCTTTCTTCACTGCCTGCTGCACCTGCATGCTTGCTTTCAATGACTGGTGCACCATGACACCCAGGCCACGTTGCATCTCCCCTTCTCCCAATCGGTCACCATTCAGGTAATACTCTGCTTTCCTGTTCTTGCCGCCAAAGTGGATAACCTCACATTTATCCACATTATATTGCATCTGCCATGCATTTGCCCACTCGCCTAATCTATCCAAGTCACTCTTCAGCCTCCTAGCATCTTCCTCGCAGCTAACACTGCCACCCAGCTTCGTGTCATCCGCAAACTTAGAGATGTTGCATTCAATTCACTCGTCCAAATCATTAATATACACTGTAAATAACTGGGGTCCCAGCACTGAGCCTTGCGGTACCCCACTAGTCACTGCCTGCCATTCCGAAAAGGACCCGTTTATTCCTACTCTTTGCTTCCTGTCCGCCAACCAATTTTCTATCCACCTCAAAACTGAACCCTCAATACCGTGTGCTTTAAGTTTGTACACCAATCTCCTATGTGGGACCTTGTCGAAGGCCTTCTGAAAGTCCAGATATAACACATCGACTGGTTCTCCCTTATCCACTCTACTAGTTACATCCTCGAAAAATTCTATAAGATTCGTCAGACATGATTTGCCTTTGGTAAATCCATGCTGACTTTGTCCGATGATTTCACCACTTTCCAAATGTGATGTTATCACATCTTTAATAACTGACTCTAGCATTTTCCCCACTACCGATGTTAGGCTAACTGGTCTATAATTCCCCGTTTTCTCTCTCCCTCCCTTTTTAAAAAGTGGGGTTACATTAGCTACCCTCCAGTCCTCAGGAACTACTCCAGAATCTAAAGAGTTTTGAAAAATTATCACTAATGCATCCACTATTTCTGAGGCTAATTCCTTAAGCACTCTGGGATGCAGCCTATCTGGCCCTGGGGATTTATCTGCCTTTAATCCATTTAATTTACCTAACACCACTTCCCGACTAACCTGGATTTCCCTCAGTTCCTCCATCTCATTAGACCACCGGTCCCCCGCTATTTCCGGCAGACGGTTTATGTCTTCCTTAGTGAAGACAGAACCAAAGTATTTGTTCAATTGGTCCGCCATCTCCTTGTTCCCTATGATCAATTCACCTGTTTCCGACTGCAAGGGACCTACATTTGCCTTAACTAATCTTTTTCTCTTGACATATCTATAAAAGCTTTTGCAGTCTGTTTTTATGTTCCTTGCCAGTTTTCCCCTCATAATCTATTTTCCCTTTCCTAATTAAGCCCTTTGTCCTCCTCTGCTGGACTCTAAATTTCTCCCAGTCCTCTGGTATGCTACTTTTTCTGGCTAATCTGTATGCTTCATCTTTTGTTTTAATACTATCCTTGATTTCCCTTGTTAGCCACGGATGCACTACCTTTCCTGGTTTGTTCTTTTGCCAAACTGGGATGAACACTTGTTGTAGTTCATCCATGCGACCTTTAAATGCCTTCCATTGCATGTCCACCGTCAACCCTTTCAGCATCAATCGCCAGTCTATCTTGGACAATTCACGCCTCATACCCTCAAAGTTACCTTTCTTTAAGTTCAGAACACTTGTTTCTGAATCGACTTTGTCACTCTCCATCCTAATGAAGAACTCTACCATATTATGATCACTCTTGCCCAAGGGGCCTCGCACAACAAGACTGCTAACCAACCCTTCCTCATTACTCAATACCCAGTCTAGAATGGCCTGTTCTCTCGTTGGTTCCTCGACATGTTGGTTTAGAAAACCATCTCTCAAACATTCCAAGAAATCCTCTTCCTCAGCACCCTTGCCAGTTTGGTTCACCCAATCTATATGTAGATTGAAGTCACCCATTATAACTGCTGCACCTTTAGTGCATGCATTTCTAATTTCCTGCTTGATGCCATCCCCAACCTCACTACTGCTGTTAGGTGGCCTGTACACAACTCCCACTAGCGTTTTCTGCCCCTTAGTGTTTCGTAGCTCTACCCATATCGATTCCACTTCCTCCAAGCTAATGTCCTTCCTTTCCACTGCTTTAATCTCCTCTCTAACCAGTAACGCTACCCCACCTCCTTTTCCTTTCTGTCTATCCCACCTGAATATAGAATATCCCTGGATGTTGAGCTCCCAGCCTTGGTCACCCTGGAGCCATGTCTCCGTAATCCCAACTATATCATAATCATTAATAACTATCTCCACATTTAATTCATCCACCTTATTACGTATACTCCTTGCATTGAGACACAAAGCCTTCAGGCTTGTTTTTACAACTCTCTTACCCACAATACAATTATGTTGAAAAGTGGCCCTTTTTGATTTTTGCCCTGGATTTGTCTGCCTACCACTTTTACTTTTCACCTTGCTACCTGTTGCTTCTACCCTCATTTTACACCCCTCTGTCTCTCTGCTCCTGCTCCCATCCCCCTGCCACATTAGTTTAAATCCTCCCCGACAGCACTAGCAAACACTCCCCCTAGGACATTGGTTCCATTCCAGCTCAGGTGCAGACCGTCCTGTTTGTACTGGTCCCACCTCTCCCAGAACTGGTTCCAATGTCCTAAAAATTTGAATCCCTCCCCCTTGCACCATTTTTCAAGCCACGTATTCATCTGAAATATCCTCCTATTCCTACTCTGACTAACACGTGGCACTGGTAGTAATCCAGAGATTATTACCTTTGAGGTCCTACTTTTTAGTTTATCTCCTAGCTCTCTAAATTCACCTTGTAGGACCTCATCCCGTTTTTTACCTAAATCGTTGGTGCAAACGTGCACCACGACAACTGGCTGCTCACCCTCCCCCTTCAGAATGTCCTGCAGCCGCTCAGAGATATCCCTGACCCTTGCACCAGGGAGGCAACATACCATCCTGGAGTCTCGTTTGCGGCCGCAGAAACGCCTATCTATTCCCCTTACAATTGAATCCCCTATCACTATAGCCCTTCCACACTTTTTCCTCCCCTCTTTTGCCGCAGAGCCACCCACGGTGCCATGAACTTGGCTGCTGCTGCCTTCCCCTGATGAGCCATCTCCCCCAACAGTATCCAAAATGGCATATCTGTTTAGGAGGGAGATGACCGCAGTGGACTCCTGCACTACCTGCCTACTGCTACGCTGGTTAGTGGCCACCCGTTTCCTTTCTGTCCGCTTATCTTTTACCTGTGGTGTGGCCAACTCACTATACGTGCTATCCACGACCTTCTCAGCATCGTGGATGCTCCAGAATGAGTCCAACCGCAGCTCCAACCGTTCAATGCGGTTTGCCAGGAGCTGCAGCTGGACACACTTCCTGCACATGTAGTCATCAGGGACACCAACAATATCCCTGATCTCCCACATGTTGCAGGATGAGCACTCCACGGGGCCGATCTCATCTGACATGTCTTGCCCCCAAATTAAATCAAATCCCTCTTAATCCTTTAAACTGTACCTTTACTAAAAAGCATTGAACCCTTAACTTACTGAACCCTTAACTCACTGAACCCTTAAATCACTGAACCCTTAACTCACTGAACCCTGAACTCACAGAACCCTTAACTAAAAGTACGAACAAAAAGCAGAATTATAACCCTGGGGTTACGCCCAATCAGCTGCTTCCTCTAGTCCGCTTCCACCAATCAGCGGCTTCCTCCAGACCACTTCTTTTGAAGTGTGTGGGAACGTTTTTATCCTGCTCCAACCGCCTCCAACCGCTTCTGGGCCTCTGTGTGAACAAGCCCCGCGCTGGGTTTCTAAACCTACCCCCCGGATGCTGCTCCAACCGCCTCCAACCGCTTCTGGGCCTCTGTGTGAACAAAGCCCCGCGCTGGGTTTTTAAACGTACCGCCTGGACGCTGCTCCAACTGCCTCCAACCGCTTCTGGGCCTCTGTGTGAACAAAGCCCCGCGCTGGGTTTTTAAACCTACCGCCCGGACGCTGCTCCAACCGCCTCCAACCGCTTCTGGGCCTCTGTGTGAACAAAGCCCCGCGCTGGGTTTTTAAACCTACCGCCCGGACGCTGCTCCAACCGCCTCCAACCGCTTCTGGGCCTCTGTGTGAACAAAGCCCCACGCTGGGTTTTTAAACCTACCGCCCGGACGCTGCTCCAACCGCCTCCAACCGCTTCTGGGCCTCTGTGTGATAGAAACTATTGTGCGGGTGTTCATTGGTCGGAATGGTCTCGGTGGGCCAAAGGGTCTGTTTCCATGCTGTATCTCTAAACTACCAATCTCTGAGATCCACCGGGTGGCGCCAGCAATGGCTGCCTCGCCAACTGTCTGTCTGTCCCCTTCCTTCCTTGTTGTTTTAATAGTATGTGTTAAATGTATGTTTTTAGTGTTCTTGAGCTTGTTTTATGTGCCGGGTGGAGGGGGGGGGAGTTGGGGGAAACTTTTTCTAATCTCTTACCACGACGGAGATGTGATTTTTTTTCCATATCGTATCCGTCCGCACTGCGGCCTAACATCAAGGAGTTGGCGGCCTTTGCTGGAGACCGACTTCAGGAGCTTGACCGCGGGAGCCTGCGGACTTACCATCGCGAGGCTCACGATCCCTGTCGGGGGTTGACTTTGGGGCTCTAACCGTGGGGGCCAGCAGACTTTAACATCGTGGAGCTCGCAGTCTCTGGTTAGAGACCGACTTCGGGAACTCCAAGCCGCAGGAGCTTCGGCCGCCCCTACGTGGGAGCTACGATCGCCCCGACGCGGGAGCTTCGATCGCCCGGACGCGGGGACTTCGACCGCTGACTGAGGGAGCTTCGATTGCCCCATGGATGGTTCAAGTCCGATTGCCAGTTAAAAGTCTAATGCCTGATTTATTCCCAGTATCATCTGGTAACAACTCATTGCAGTTCATTCTTCTGCATTCTCAAACATTACATTAGAAGTGAGAAAGATCAAGTCACTCTCTACACATATAGTTTCATTACTGTTTCATAGTTAATCACATTGATAGAATTTTGCGTTTTAAGTAAAACCGGGATGACACGGCGGCACAACGATAGACAATAGACAATAGACAATAGACAATAGACAATAGACAATAGACAATAGACAATAGACAATAGGTGCAGGAGGAGGCCATTCAGCCCTTCGAGCCAGCACCACCATTCAATGTGATCATGGCTAATCATTCTCAATCAGTACCCCGTTCCTGCCTTCTCCCCATACCCCCTGACTCCGCTATCCTTAAGAGCTCTATCTAGCTCTCTCTTGAATGCATTCAGAGAATTGGCCTCCACTGCCTTCTGAGGCAGATAATTCCACTGCCTTACTGCACTAAATACCACGGTTCGATTCTGACTATGGGGCTGGCTGTTTGTGTGGAGTTTGTATAACCCGCATTGGTTATCCCCGGATGCTCTGGTTTCCTCCCATTCTCCAAAGATGTACAGGTTTGTAGGTTAATCGGTTTCAGCAAAAATTCGTAAATTAACCTTAGTGCTAGTGCACGGGGTGATCTCAGGTCACCCCGTACATTAGCTGATGAAAGGGAAATGCTTTAAATGCTTATCACGAGTTTTGCCAAAATCTCTGAACTTGGACTACTGTTTAAAAACTGAAAGCCTGCTCCTGAGAGAGCAGTGCAGGGGTGTTGACCGGCCACATTTACAGACCACACCATGTGCTGCTTGCGACGCTCTATGAAATGGTGGTTACCAAGGGATGTTCCTGTAGAGAGAAATCATGAAATGATTTGGTGCAGAAACCAATGCAAATGATATAGATATGTTTAGTTTAGTTTAGTTTATTATTGACACGTGTACCAAGGTCCAGTGAAAAGCTTTGGTTTGAGAGCTACCAGGTCAAGGAAAGACTATGCATGAGTACAATCAAGCCGTCCACAATGCACAGATAAAGGATAAATGGTACAACATTTTGTGCAAAGATATTACATTGAAGTCCAATTACAGATAGTTCATAGATCTCCAATGAGATAGATGGGAGGTCAGGATGATACATTAGCTGATGAGAGGACCGTTCAGTTGCCTGATAACATCTGTGAAGAAACTGTTCCTGAATTTGAAGGTATGCGTTTTCAAATGTTCAGTATTGTTAATGCATTGGGTGGATGTGACATTAAATCATTGTTTCTTAAATCATGTTTATTTCACCCATCACAGACACCAATAAAATTCTATTTTTAAAAGTGGATATGAAAATTTCCAGCTTTTCACTTTAATCAGCCACTTAACATCTACACCCAACTACCTTTCTGAGTTGCATTTCAGAATGTACTGATATTTACATTCTGAAAGGTACTCAGAATTCAAGTACATTTCAGAACAGACTAGGTTTCCTCTCATAATAACTGGGAACTGTTTGCATTCTTTGATTCCGTTTTCATTACCTCTGCTTGGCACTCAGAGACCAGTAATGGCTTCAAAGTGGGTCCGGTGACCATATCCCTTCATTAATAAAGGCAATTTGCAATTTCATTTTGAAAGATGCCTGCAATTGTGTGCCAAAAGTGTACATTTGTTTCAGGCAATAGCCCCCCAGTTTAATGTTGGATTTGGAATCCTATGAATAAGTGATTTACATTTAACGTCACAGTCGGTGAGAGTTGTTCGGTGTCTGGTGTATTGAAACCAGTGGCTCATTAAATCTGATTATCAAACTTCTTAGTATTCTTAGTCCTCATTATTGAAGCACTGCTGCACTTTCACAACTTCAGACACCTCGTCACACCCCAGCCCCAGTGCTGCTATTGAGATAAATCTTCCGACGGGATCCCCACGGGATATGTCAGCAAAATAAGTCCTCTTGTGGGGAAATTCTGGAGTAGAGGTTGCAACACAGTCTTCTGCTCAGCAGAGTGGAGTAGCCATGGGACTAATGCGCTTGTCAGAATCGTTAAGAAATCCAGAAAGGAATTGCAAATTTCTGCAGATTTCCCAGCTCTGTCCCTTTCAATCCTCTCACTATCACGTACCAAAAACCACTGTGGTATCGGAGTATCCCTCTGGGGTGGCTGCCAGTCCCTGTGCAAAGGCTGCCCGTGAGGGAGTAAAGGACAGAAGTTATAAAAAATTACAAAATAAAGATAAAAGGCATACGGTAAACAAGGAATAGGAGATGTAAAACAGCTACAGCAGAATCATTACCATCACCTACCAACTAAAAATATGTGAGCAGGTGTCATGTTCTAATGTTATTGAAAATAGGACTTGACCCAAGATATTGCAGACTATCTATGAAGTGTGAAAAGGAATGACCCAAGTTTTGGATACATTAAAGACTGGGTGTGAAAGCCAAAAAATAATTTTTGTTCCTCCAAAATCTAAGACATAAACAGAAAATGCTGAAAATAATCAGCAGATTAGGAAATATCTATTAATGTTTCCATTTGAAGACTCTCTGTTAGTACTGGGATGGTGATAAAGGGAAGGAACAGAAAAGGTGTGTGAGAGAAACATAGAAACATACAAAAATAGAAAAATAGGTGTAGGCCATTCGGTCCTTTGAGCCAGTACCGCCATTCAATATGATCATGGCTGATCTAAAATCAGTACACCGTTCCTGCCTTTTCCCCATATCCCTTGATTCCTTTAGCCCTAAGAGCTAAATCTAACTCTCTCTTGAAAACATCCAGTGAATTAGCCTCCACTGCCTTCTGTGGCAGAGAATTCCACAGATTCACAACTCTCTGGGTGAAGAAGTTTTTCTTCATCTCAGTCCTAAATGGCCGACCTCTTATTCTTAAACTGTGACCCCTGGTCTGGACTCCCCCAACATCGGGAACATTTTTCCTGCATCTAGCCTGTCCAATCCTTTAAGAATTTTATGTGTTTCTATAAGATCCCCTCTCATTCTTCTAAATCCCAGTGAATACAAGCACAGTGGACCCATTCTTTCATAATGCGTCAGTCCCGCCATCCCGGGAATTAACCTGGTAAACCTACGCTGCACTTCCTCAATAGCAATGATGTCCTTCCTCAAATTAAGAGACCAAAATTGCACACAATACTCCAAGTGCGGTCTCACCAGGGCAATGTGGATTCCCTTCAGTTCCTCCCTCCCACTAGATCCTCGGTTCCTTAGTATTTCTGGGAGATTGTTTGTATCTTCCTTAGTGAAGACAGAACCAAAGTACTCGTTTAACTGTTCTGCCATTTCCTTGTTTCCCATTATAAATTCACCTATCTCTGATTGTAAGGGACCTACATTTGTCGTCATTAATCTTTTCCTTTTTACATATCTAAAGAAGCTCTTAGAGTCAGTTTTTATATTCCCCGCAAGCTTTCTTTCATGCTCTTTTTTCTTAATTGACCCCTTTGTCCTCCTCTGTTGAATTCTAGATTTCTCCCAATCCTCTGGTTTGCTGCTTCCTCTGGCCAATTTATATGCCTCTTCCTTGGATTTAACACTATCCTTGATTTCCCTCGTTAGCCATGGTTGAGCCGCCTTCCCCGTTTTATTTTTTCGCCAGACAGGGATGAACAATTTTTGGAGTTCATCCATGCGGTCATTAAATCTTTGCCATTGCATCTCCACCGTCAACCCTTAAGTATAATTTGCCAGTCTATCCAAGCCAATTCCCATCACTTCAAAGTCTGCTTTCTGCTTGACACTAGTCTCTGAATTAACTGTGTCACTCTCCATCCTAATGCAGAATTCCACCATATTATGGTCACTCTTGCCCAAGGGATGATTGCACAACAAGATCACTAACTAATCCTTCCCCATTGCACAATACCCAATCTAGGATGGCCTTCCCTCTAGTCGGTTCTTCTACATATTGATTTAAAAGTCCATCCCGTATACATTCCAGGAAATCCTCCTCCAGCAGTTAGAGGATGAGAACACGGACAGAAAGGAAGGAAAAAAAGGGGAAAAAACAAACATACTGTGCCAATGTCACAGATAGATGACATTCATGAGTCTGGAGAAGGGCCTCGACCTGAAACGTCACCCAATCCTTCTCTCCAGAGATGTTGCCTGTCCCGCTGAGCTACTCCAGCATTTTGTGTCTATCTTTGGATAACATATCACATGAGTGGACAATGGCATCCGTGAACAAAAGTATATCTAAATGCAAATCTGGGAGGAGCAATCCAGTGTCTCGCAGCCCCCCACCCCCCGTTGATCATCACTGAGCTCCTACAAGTATTAATGTCATTTATTCACAAAATGCTGGAATAACTCAGCAGGTCAGGCAGCATCTCAGGAGAGAAGGAATGGGTGACGTTTCAGGTCGAGACCCTTCTTCAGTCTGGAGAAGGGCCTCGACCTGAAACGTCACCCATTCCTTCTCTCCTGAGATGCTGCCTGACCTGCTGAGTTACTCCAGCATTTTGTGAATAAATACCTTCGATTTGTACCAGCATCTGCAGTTATTTTCTTACACTACCTAGTATTAATGTGTCAAATATATTGTGAAATCCAAAGGGCGATTATTTTATTAGAAGATGAATGCATCTTCAATATGTCTCCATTTTTTCTTTAACTTTATTTTCAATGCAAGTGGCACAGTGGCGCAGCAGAAAAGTTGCTGCCTTACAGCGCCAGAGACCCGGGTTCAATCCTGACTACGGGTTCTGTCTGTACGGTGTTTGTACGTTCTCCCCATGACCTGCGTGGGTTTTTCCTGGGAGCGGTTTCCTTCCACACTCCAAAGACGTGCAGGTTTGTAATTTGTCCCTAGTGTGTGTAGGATAGTGTTAGTGTATGGGGATCGCTGGTTGGTGCAGACTCGATGGGCTGAAGGGCCTGTTTCCATGCTGTATCTCTAAACTAAACCAAATTAAACTAAATACATGAATTCAAAAAGCTCAAAAACATGGTGCAATTTGAAACGATTTTTATCCATCGTCACTGTTCCCCAACCTGTCATGTAGGTTCCCTTGATTTGGTATTTCTGAATTACAACCTCTGTTATAATGTAGGATAAACATTTTGTCCCCTTTTGGATAAAACATCAAACCTTAATTTGAGGATATTTATTTGGGTAAATGGACCAGATTTACCACTATTACAAAATGTCATTGCTCTGCTCTGCATTGTGTGGCCTTCCAGGTGTGAGCGTGGGCTTAAAACGTGCTTTTCTGCTTTCTAAAATCAAATTGGTAAACATTGAAGGGTTCTGGCTTTTGCTGAAGGACCAACATTTCTGCTTGTACGTTACATGGCAGTTGTGTAGGAAAAAAGTCTCGACCCGAAACATCACCCATTCCTTCTCTCCCGAGATGCTGCCTGACCCGCTGAGTTACTCCAGCATTTTGTGCCTTGCATGGCAGATGGTCCTTTGTGATACTTTGCAGCCCCGAACCAGTGCCAGAGCAGTCAAATCGGACAACAACTTGGACACGTGACCGCAAAATCAAACTTTGATTTTAAAACTTTGGGCCTGCTCCTTTAACCTTGCAATGCCGCAGGAGATTTTATTCACCAATTATAGAGAAAAATTTCACCTCAGTCATAGCAAAAGATCAGTCTACATCTTTGATGTTAAAGATTCTTCCAATACAAAATATTCCCAAGAATACTTTTCAAGTGTCATGCAACTTTAATTGAATTGACGTATTTCTCCATCTCCATACTGGTATTGCAGGCGGTAAATTAGCTCACCAGGGCTTGAAGCCAGTCAGAGTGAAGAGAAAAGAATGACTCAGACCTTAGGCATCCATCAAGGCAAAAGTAGTTAGTGCTCGTGTTTGGCCATGAACAGCCAAGAGATTTTGCTGTAAACTTCACTGAAGCCAGCAGTGTTCTTCTGATGACATTGTCTAAAATTATGCACATCTTTCATGGAAATGGACAGCATTGTTTCAGGCATGCAGCCATCGGCGATGGATGGAACATTAATTGAAGGTTACGGTCACATTGAATCCGTTGGTCTGATACTTATCGTAGTTTAAGCTATAGAATAAAGCTGCATTACCCTGCCAACTGTATCTGCTTTTTTAAATCAATTTCTTGAACACAACGAATTGTGGGACATTTTTCCTAACATCGGAAGCACTGAGCTCAACAATAATGGGGAGGGGTGCAGTTTTTGAGAAGCAGAGGTGGAAAAGGTTAGATGAGTGCAACAGTAGGCATGACTATGGAAGACACAAGGGACGTCAGATGCTGGTTTACAAAAAAAAGACACAAAATGCTGGAGTTACTCAGCAGTTCAGGAAGCATCTATGGAGGATGTTAACAGGAGATGTTTTGGGTCAGGTCTCTTCTTCAGAATGATTGTACCTTGTGGATATTTTACAGTGGAGCAGTAAAAGTCATAAAGTGCTACTGGAGATGGTTGGTTGTGTGAGGTTAGTTGATTCCAATGACTAATAAAGCAAAAATGCCTATGTATAATACCTTTAACAGAATGAGACATTTCAAGGCACTTTGAAGGGGTTTTATCAAACAAAACAAAGGGAACCACTGGGTTGAATCCTGCTGGACTTGGCCAATGCCTCATGTTCGCCTCCTTTGGCTCCGAACATTCTCCTGGCTTTGCAGCTGCGACCTTTTACATGATCTTCTATTTGAAACCACTGGGTGGCGCCAGTAAGGGCTGCCTTGCCAACAGTCTGTCTGTCCCTTCCTTCTTCGGTTTTTTTAGTATGTGTTAAATGTATGTTTTTAGTGTTCTTTAGCTTGTTTTATGTGGGGGTAGGGGTGGAGGGTTGAGGGAAACTTTTTCTAATCTCTTGCCTCGACGTAGATGCGATTTTGTTTTCATATCGTATTTCCGTCCACATTGCGGCCGGACATCGAGTAGTTGGTGGCCTTTGGGTGCCTGCGGGACTTTAACATCGCGGAGCTAACGGTCTCTGGTTTGAGACCGACTTCGGGAACTTCAAGCCGCAGGAGCTTCAACCACCCCGATCACGGGAGCTTCGATTGCCCCGACACGGGAGCTTCGATCGCCCCGATGCGGGAGCTTCGATCGGGGGTTACATTAAATATGACTGTCTGGTAATTCGCATATCACTGTACCTTCATTGGTACTTGTGACAGTCAAAGACCTTTGAAACCTTTGAAACCTTTGACCCACGGTGGGAGCTGCACACAGGAAAGCACGGACACTCCCCACAGATATTCCAGAGGCCCTTCTCACAACCATTTGTAATAGAACATAGAAACAATACAGACAGCGACAGGCCTTTCGGCCCACAATGTCTGTGCAGAACATGATGATTAAATTGTGTAGGAAGGAACTGCAGATGCTTGTTTGCACCAAAGATAGACACAAAATGCTGGAGTAACTCAGCGGGGACAGGCAGCATTTCTGGATAGAAGGAATGTGTGACGATTCGGGTCGAGACTCTTCTTCAGACTGAGCGTCAGGGGAGAGGGGGTTACAGAGATAAGGAAGTGTAAGTGATCAAAAGAGATAAAGCTCAAGGAAAATCTGGAAAATGATGGTTAAACTTATGTCTACCTGCACGTAATCCATATCCCTCCAGGCCCTGCATATCCATGTACCAATCCAAAAGCCTCTTCAATGCCTCTAACTTATGTCCCTCCACCACCACTCCTGGCAGCACGTTCCAGCACCCACCACTCCCTGTGCAAAACAGATTTGCCCTGCATATCTTTGTTAAATTTTGCCCTCTCAGAGGATGATCAAACATTTAAAAACAGTTGAAAAGGCGTTTTACTAACTTAACAAAAATAATAACTAATAAATGAACAAATGCAAATTTACCAAAACATTCAAATGAATCAAATTAGCGTAAAATAATTCAAACCATTTACCTTCTGGCTAATTTTTAATGAGAGTCAAAGACTGCACATGCTCAAAATCTGCTGTAAAAACAAATTTCTGGAAACACTCAGCAACTATCTTACTCTTGCAGCATTAACTGTTTCTCTGTCTGCAAATGCTGGCTGAGCAGTTGAATATTTCCAGCAAATTTCTAAGGTATTTATTTTTCATTGTAGGTTGGTGACCTCAGTCAAATGAGCACATTGTAGATATCCCAGAAATGACTGGCATGGTCCAGGGAAACCAGAACAAAATATTTGCAGTCACTCAGCAAGGACATTGTAGAACATCTCTGGACTCAATGGTGATTCCAAGGCCAAGCCAGAGATGAGATGAACCCTTATCTACTGTTGCTAGACACAGTCACAAAAATACAGAGCACTCTTCGGCGCATTTCCATATTAATGTTATAACCCCAGAAAAATCCCTAAAAGGTGACATGGTTAATAAATTAATGGATAACACCAAAATTAGTCATAGAGTGGATATTGAAAAAGGCAAGCAGGTTGAAATATGGCATTTAAAGGAAACTTAGACAGGTAGGTACATGGTTAGGACAGGTACATGGATAGGAAAGGTTCGGAGGTGTATGAGCCAAACATCACTGGATGCGGGAGCTTCGATCGCCCCGACGGATGGTTCGACTGCCCCAACCGTGGGAGAATAAAGTGGGCAGAAGATTAGACTTTATTGCCTTCCATCACAGTGAGGAATGTGGGAAATCCACAGTGGTGGATGGTTATGTTAACTTTTATGTAGTTGTGTGTCTTGTTGCTTTTGTTTAGTATGGCTGTATGGTAAATCGAATATCTCTGTACCTTAATTGGTACACGTGACAATAAAAGACCTTTGAAACCTTTGAAACCTTTGGTACTCTTCTCACCCCTATTTGACTTCCCCATCGGCAGTAACAACATGCAGTTCTCATTGACCATCGACACAGGTGCACCTCAAGGCTCCATGTTTAATTCCCTGCTCTGCCCTCTCTATATCTATGACTGTGTAGCCAGGCACAGCTCCAATGCCATCTCTAAATTTGCTGGCGATACCACCCTTACTGGATGAAAAACAGGTACCGATGAGTCAGAGTACAGGAAGCAGAATGATAATATGATGGAATGGTTCCAGAGTGACAATCTTGTTCTTAACATTGACAAGACTAAGGACCTGAGGGTCCACCAATCTGCCCTCATCGGCAGGGAGGAAGAGGAGAGTGGAAAGCTTCAAGTTACTGGGCATACACATCTGTGAAGATCTGTGAAGGCCAGTTCATATGATAATTATGACTTAACTCTTGACTCCCTTGATGCTTGATATGAGCCAGGTGTAGGCAAATGGGATTATCTCAGGTCAGATGAGCCAGGTGTAGGTCAAATGGGATTATCTCAGATCTTGGTAAGGTCAGCATGACAAATTGGGCCAAATGGCCTGTTTTCGTGCTCTAAGACTCCATGACTGTATTTATATTGCCCCTTACCCACAATAACTTTCAACAGCTCCCATCATTCAGTTCATTACTGAGTTCATTCTTTAATCATCACTGCCAGTCACCCTGATCATTTAAACATTTATGAAAATTGTTACATAATTTTAAGGTCAATGCCTCCGCATTTCAATAGACAATAGACAATAGACAATAGGTGCAGGAGGAGGCCATTCAGCCCTTCGAGCCAGCACCGCCATTCAATGTGATCATGGCTGATCATTCTCAATTCACTGGCTTTGTTGTCTTCAGCCTTTACTGCTGGATTCAATGGTGCAGATTTTGAACAAGGTCAGCTGACATTGTGATCAGTTTGTAATCGTGTACAAGCCAGACCATATGTGGCTGGCAGATTTTCCTTCCTAAAGGAAATTAGAAAAAAATGGGTTTTTTTAAAGTCTGGGAGTTTTATTAAAAATAGCTCCTCGTTTAATTTCATATGTAATGCCTTTACTAAATTTGAACTCCTCAACTATCAAAGTGGGAACCTTATTTGTGCTATTAGTCCAATAACTTCCCAGTGCTGTTTCTCTATATATTAATTTAGCTGGAGTAATTCTGGGCATACCTTTCCTGGTAAACTATGAATTGACTGCAATGTTTCCTCCACCATTTAAGTGACTACCCTTCAAAAATGCTTTATTGACTGCAACACAGTAGGTATGTTCTGCAAGGTACTTGAAACAAACTCTATAAGTACAAGCATTTCTTTCATTCATGATAACATTCATTTCCAAAGTAAAATGATATATTGCAATTATGTAAGCCAGTCCTTCAGGCCTTGGGGTGGCCGTGAATTTCTCCAAACCTCCTTCAACCCATGGGTTTCTTGCCATTCCCCAAATCCCTGTAACAGTATTTTGCTGTAATTTTTGGTTCATAATGTAATTAAATGAACTTGGACCCTTGTAGAGACTAATAAAGACCTAATATGCATCACATTTACATTGTTTTCCATGGATAGTACAGGTTTAGGGGATCTGGACCAAATGCAGGCAGGTGGGACTAGTGTGGCGGGGACATGTTGGCCGGTGTGGGCAAGTTGGGCCGAAGGGCCTGCTTCCACGCTGTATCATTTTATGACTATGACTCTACACTGGAATTTAGAAGGATGAGGGGGGATCTTATTGAAACATATAAGATAATTAGGGGATTGGACACATTAGAGGCAGGAAACATGTTCCCAATGTTGGGGGAGTCCAGAACAAGGGGCCACAGTTTAAGAATAAGGGGTAGGCCATTTAGAACGGAGATGAGGAAGAACTTTTTCAGTCAGAGAGTGGTGAAGGTGTGGAATTCTCTGCCTCAGAAGGCAGTGGAGGCCAGTTCGTTGGATGCTTTCAAGAGAGAGCTGGATAGAGTTCTTAAGGATAGCGGAGTGAGGGGGTATGGGGAGAAGGCAGGAACGGGGTACTGATTGAGAGTGATCAGCCATGATCGCATTGAATGGCGGTGCTGGCTCGAAGGGCTGAATGGCCTACTCCTGCACCTATTGTCTATTGTCTATTGTCTATTGTCTATTGTCTATGACATCGAAATCTGACATGGAAATGCGCAAGAGTTTGTTAAGATTACGTTTTATGCCAATAACGACAATTTTCATTCAACAACCTAATTCAGTATTCATAGGCTGAATTCTTACATTAGATGGTCCTGGAATAGACATCTGCTCCTTTCAAGTGAGTCCTTGTTATTAAAACTATATTGTCATCTTTGGAGAAAGAAAGCGATGTCTTATGTCATATTAACGACTGCAGTTGAACGTGCGCTGTTATGAATATCCCTCTGACGATAAGTCTCATGTTTTTTGGCGGAGGAGTGCCAAACATGTTGCATTTGCATATTAAGTGCCCCATCTGAAACTATCCCTATGTTGATATATGCAGAGAAGAGCCAGGCTCCTGTATTTGAGTATTTTCAAAGACATCTGCCTCCACAGAGTATATTTGCGAAGGATGCACTGTGCAGTTAGGATTTGTTTGAGATATTCTGTGTGACATCAGGGCCAATCACGCAGGTAGATATTTTCCACTCATTCAGTGATTTGCAGTTGCTCACATAGTGATGAATATTTGTGACCGTTCAAACCTACCTCTGGCCCAGCGTTCGTGGTGGAAGAGGTAGATATTGTCCCAACACTTGAGAAATATTTAGGTGAGCACCTGAAATGCTTTGGCATAGAAGGCTGTGGGCTGGGTGCTGAGAAATGGGATTGGTACATACAGCCATTTGATGGCCAGCATGGACAAAGTGGGCTGAAGGGACCGTTTTTTGTGCTGTCTGACTCAATGAATCTAAAAGTGAAATCATATTTCCAGACAAATTACCTGACCAGTCTTTTCCTTCACCATTAAGTCATTTTACCTGAAGGAGCTGTGGACCAAGAACTTTTTTTTAAAAACACACGTTAATTCAAAGGACGTAAGGTCTTAATAAGACCATCATAAAGGCTAAAAGGGACTTTCACTTTAAACTGGAAGGTGAGATGAACCTTCTGCAGCCGTGACAGGCCAAACATGCCATCACTTCCTACAAGGCGAAACCAGGAGGCAGCTCAAACGACAATGAGGCATCATTAGATGTCCTCGATGCATTTTATGCATGCTTCAATAGGGATAACACCAATGTGCTTTCTCGGAGCCAGGTAGCCCCCAATGGTATTGTAATTGTAGTCACCGAGCCCGACGTCAGAAGATTCTTCAGGAGGGTGAACTCTCAGGAAGCATCTGGACCTGATGGTGTACCTGTAGGTTCTCAAAACCTGTGCACCAACTGGTTAGAGATTTTGCGGACATTTTCATTGCTGAAGGTCATGAGTAACACCAGTGCTCAAGAAGAGTAAAGTGGCATGCCTCAATAATTACTGACTGGTGGCACTAATGTCAGTGGTGATGGAGTGCTGTGAGTGGTTGGATATTGAGCATATCAACTCTTACCTTAGCAAGTACCTGAATCCACTACAATGTTCCTACCTCCACAATAGATCACCAGAGGGGGGTGCATCTCGCCGGCTCTTCACTCTGCACATGACGACATTGACAATAAAAATATGTACATCAGGCTGTTGTTCAGTTTCCACCACCATCATTCCCTTCAAACTTGCTCCCAAGCTCAGGGAACTGGGCGTCCACCCATCCCTTTGCAACTGGATCCTCAACTTTTTCATCAACAAACCACAAAGGTACGAATAAGAAACAACACTTCTTCCCCGTGTTCTTAGTTGCTTACTCTAACCACTCCATAACCATAACTGTGTAGCCGGACACAGTTCCAACTGTATCTTTAAATTCACCAACAACACCACCGTTGTTGGACAAATTATGGGTAATGATGAGGAGTATAGGAGGGAGATGGGAGATCTGATTGAACGGTCCTAGAACAACAACCTTGCTCTCAACATTAGTAAGACCAAAGAGCTGACTGGTGACTTCGGAAGAGGAAGATAAAGGATCCATGAACTTTTCTTCGACAAGTAAGTGGCGAAGAGAGTCCCAACTTCAAGTTCCTGGGTGTGCTTATCTCTGAAGACCTGTTCTCGATCCAGGACATTGATGCAACCATAAAGATATCCCATCAATAGTCAATAGTCAATAGTCAAGTTTATTTGTCACATACACATATTATGTGCAGTGAAATGAAAGATTACCCACAGGCCAACAATAAGAGCAATTAAAATAAGTAATAACACACACAATCATAAACCAACACCAAACAAAAAGAAACATCCATCACAGTGAGTCTCCTCCAGTCACCTCCTCACTGTGATGGAAGGCCAGAATGTCTTTTCTCTTCCCCTGCCTTCTTCTCCCGCAGTCAGGCTGTTGAAGTTGCCACGTTCCAGGCCGTGCCGGACGGTGAAAGGACCGCAGCGGGCCGACTCAAGCCCCGTGATCCGGGGCGGGCGAAGACGCGCGCCACTGCCGCTGCTGCTAAAAGTCGGGGCGTTCGTAGATCCCAACATTGAAGCCCCCGCCGAGCAGAGAAAATCCCGCGGCCTATTTCAGGCCGGGCCGGACGGTAGAAGATTGAAGAGGTTCGATATGTCAACAAATACTCTCTTGAACTTCTACGGGTGCACAGAAGAGAGAATACGGACTGCTTGTAATTTGGCCTGGCTTGGCAACTCAAACATGCAGGAATGAAGGAGATTACAAAAAGTGGTGGACTCTGCCTGGTCCATCATGGATACGGACCTCCTCACCATTGAAAGGGTCTACAAGAGGCAGTGCTTCAATCACTGGAGTTTAGAAGGGTGAGAGGGGATCTTATAGAGACGTATAATATCATAAAAGGACTAGACAAGCTGGATGCAGGAAAAATGTTCCCAAGGTATTTATTCACAAAATGCTGGAGTAACTCAGCAGGTCAGGCAGCATCTCAGGAGAGAAGGAATGGGCGACGTTTCGGGTCGAGGCCCTTCTTCAGACTGTTCCCAACAATGTTCCCAATGTTGGGGGAGTCCAGAACCAGGGGACACAGTCTAAGAATAAAGGCGAGGCCATTGAAAACTGAGGTGAGAAGAAACATTTTCACCCAGAGAGTTGTGAATTTGTGGAATTCTCTGCCACAGAAGGCAATGGAGGCCAATTCACTGGATGAATTTAAAAGAGATTTATTCACAAAATGCTGGAGTAACTCAGCAGGTCAGGCAGCATCTCGGGAGAGAAGGAATGGGTGACGTTTCGGACCCGAAATGTCACCCATTCCTTCTCTCCCGAGATGCTGCCTGACCTGCTGAGTTACTCCAGCATTTTGTGAATAAATCGATATATTGTACCAGCATCTGCAGTTATTTTCTTATAGAATTTAAAAGAGAGTTAGGTAGAGCTCTAGGGGCTAGCAGAATCAAGGGATATGGGGAGAAGACAGGCACAGGTTACTGATTGTAGATGATCAGCCATGATCACAATGAATGGCGGTGCTGGCTCGAAGGGCCAAACGGCCTCCTCCTGCACCTATGTTTCTATGTTTCTATGTAAAAAGGCTGACTGCATCATCATGGACCAATGCCACACCGACCCTGCTCTCATTTCACTCCTGCCATCAAGAAGAAGATATAGGATTCTGAAAACCATGACCTCCATGTTCAAGAACAGCTTCTTCCCAACAACCATCAGGCTATTGAACATTCCCCAAAACACCAACTGAACATTAAGCTAATATTGTTTTAGTTTTGATTTGCACAAATATATATTTTTATTATGTCATCTATTAAATACTGCATTTGCAGACCTGTTATGCTGCTGCATGTTATAGTTCAATTGTACATTTGAAAATCAAACACTTTTGACACTCTCCCTCTTGAGGGATCACTGAAAAAAACTAACCACCAATGATGAAATATGGATTAAGTTATCAAGCCTCCATCTACTTTGGAATTTTGATGGCTCTCCAGGAATGCTTCTGATTTAATGAGGAAAATCATGAGCTCCAGAAAGAGGTCTTGATCTTAATCTCCCATAAGTTAAACCTCTGGGATTTTCTGCATTAACTCGAATGTGAGCAGTTTCTCCCGTGTGAGGACCTGATTTTGTATCATTGTGAGCCGAGTGAAGTACATTGCAAGGTGAGGCAGAGGATGGGGACAAGGAAATGATATTTCCCATCAGTCGCAATAGGAACCTAATCATCAGTTGTGAGACGCTCAATGCCATAAGTGGCTCAACGCTGTCCTCTATTATGCACCAGCCCTGCGGTGATGCTGATCTATGGAGACTATGAGATCTCAACTAAAGGGTTTTTTTTCCCAGAGATGTATGCTGAGTGATGCCTTAAAGTGACATTGTTGACTTATATTCCTTTATCAACTCAAGCGCAACTGATCAGAAAGAGCAAATAACTGTCCTCAGCTTAGTGTTGCAGAATTACACACTCCAACGTCCAGTAACGAATGCTTGCTGAGGGGTGCATGTAGCATCGCTATCACTAAAACTCCATCGGGAAAGCTACAGTTTAATTCAACACCTGGAGAATGGAACTAGTCTCAAATCCCCTCAGGCTCTTATATGATAGAATATTTAATATGGAGATAGACAAAAATGCAGATGCGGGAATAGGAACTGATGCAGGGTCTCAACCCAAAACGTCGACAATTCCTTTCCTCCATGAGACAGTGCAGAACCTGCTGAGTGTTTTTCAACTGTTTGTTTCTTAATATGACGCTCGTGTAAAAGATATCTAAATGTAAAATATAGTCCGATGTCCTGGATTATCATAGATAGCACAATGCTGATGAACTTGGTTAAGTAGGCCAGGTACAGTTGGCAGATTTCCTGCCCTGATCAACATTAGTGAATGAAATGGAATCTCCTGGATTTTTATAAAGATTCCATTTGGTTCATTAATGTCCTTCAGGGCGGGAAACTGCCATCTTTACCCAGACGAATTAACCAGATTAATCCATAGTGCGCTATGCAAACTGCAATATTTTGCTTAAACTAGTTTTACAATTTAGTAATAAAGTATATTTTAAGAAAACCTTTGCAGCAATGGGAAATTGATAATACAGTGAGGATTTTTTTTTATTTGGGCAGGAAATAGACATGACATCATCAAAGGACCCACAGGGCCAGCTGTTGGGACATTTGGGAAACCTAAACCACTTTTCTGCTTGCATGTCACTGGTATTTATCAGTGAGCCAAGGACTTGTATTAGTTACCAGCATGCAGTAGTGCAGTGATTAAAATGCTGTGCTAGATCAATAGACAATAGACAATAGACAATAGGTGCAGGAGGAGGCCATTCGGCCCTTCGAGCCAGCACCGCCATTCAATGTGATCATGGCTGATCATTCTCAATCAGTACCCCGTTCCTGCCTTCTCCCCATACCCCCTGACTCCGCTATCCTTAAGAGCTCTATCCAGCTCTCTCTTGAATGCATTCAGAGAATTGGCCTCCACTGCCTTCTGAGGCAGAGAATTCCACAGATTCACAACTCTCTGACTGAAAAAGTTTTTCCTCATCTCAGTTCTAAATGGCCTACCCCTTATTCTTAAACTGTGGCCACTTGTTCTGGACTCCCCCAACATTGGGAACATGTTTCCTGCCTCTAACGTGTCCAACCCCTTAATAATCTTATACGTTTCGATAAGACCTCCTCTCATCCTTCTAAATTCCAGTGTATACAAGCCTAGTCGCTCCAGTCTTTCAACATATGATAGTCCCGCCATTCCGGGAATTAACCTAGTAAACTTACGCTGCATGCTCTCAATAGCAAGAATTCCTGGGATCAATGAGTTGGATGATGTGAGTTCATATTCTACTGTAGTAACTGAGGAAATTAAATTCAAGAAGAATTTCTTCCAAAAAAAAAAGTAGTATCAGTACTGCTAAACACCAAATTATTGGATTTTTTATAAAGAATCCATCTGATTCACTAATGTAATGTCCTTCAGGGAAGGAAACCTGAGATCTTTAACCAGTGTACAAAAGTAGCTCCAGATCCAACGTTGGGTCTCGACCCAAAAAGTCACCTATTCCTTTTCTCCAGAGATTGCTGTCTGACCCACTGAGTTACTGCAGCTTTTTGTGTCTATCTTCGATGCGATTGACTCATCATTATCTCAGTGCAGGCATCATTTAGGGATGGATGAGAAATGCAGTGATATCCACATGCAGTAAATAAAATATAAAAAATGCACAATATCCACAAAACCTACCTCTTTTGGTAGATCTTTTAAAGAATGTTGTTCAGATATCTATCAAGGACTGTTGTTCAGACATCTACTGAAACTACCATGGGTATGCGTGTTTCTCCCATTTTGTTGAACCTTCGTTGTTGGTTGAATAAGTAGGGGAGAGATATATAAGAAAATAACTGCAGATGCTGGTACAAATCGAAGGTATTTATTTCACAAAATGCTGGAGTAACTCAGCAGGTCAGGCAGCATCTCGGGAGAAGGAATGGGCGACGTTTCGGGTCGAGACCCTTCTTCAAACTGAAGTAGGGGAGAGAAATCGATAATCTGCTTGAGATGTGCCAGAACAACAATCTCACTCTCAATATCAACAAGACCAAGGAGGTAATTATAAACTTCAGGAAGAGAAGTTGGGGATCCAAGAACCTGGCTTCATCGAAAGTACAGCAGTGGAGAGATTAAAAAGTTTCAAGTTCCTGGACATACGCCTCTTTGATATCCTGTTCTGGGTCCTGCGCACCCATGCGATCACAATGAAAGTTCACCAACACCTCTACTTCCTCGGGAGTTTGAAGAGATTTGGCGTTTGGCATCAAACATCTAGAAGTGTACTGTGGAGAGAAGACTGATGCATGAGGGTCTGGTTTGGTAACTCAAAACACTCAACAACAAAAAAAGGAGACTGGAGAAATTAGTGGAAATTGCCTAGTTTATCAAGGATGCCGACCTCCCCACCATTGAAGGGATCTACAGGAAGCACTATCACAAGAAGGCTTTTAATATCATCAAAGACCCATACCAACCACCCTGGCCACGCTCTCTTCTTACTACTATTGGGAAGAAAGTACAGGAACCTGAGAATTATTAGCTCCAGGTTCAAGAACTGCTTCATCCCATCAGCCATCAGGTTCTTGAATCACCCTGCACAACCCCAACCACACCTTACATCAGCACTGAACCACCACGGACTTTGATCCACCATAGTTGCTTTACGTACTTGCGTTTTTCACTCTGGTTGACTTCGAATAACAGATAGTTTATTGTTCATTCATTTGTTGGTGCCGTTGAGTACAATGTGCCTGTAAAGCAAGTGAGAATCATTGTTCCAGTATACAATATATAATAAACAATATCATATCCAGTGCAAATGACAAATGAACAATCTAGATCTTGATTTTTTTGAAACCTTGCCATAATTGTTCGGCCACAGGCACGGTGCCATCATTTGCAAGCATTAAATCATTACTTAATGAGACCTGGGTGCACTTCAAGGCCTGCGTGAAAATGGACTCAGGTGGGCATATGGACCTTCAGCTGCCTGTGACAATGTTCACAATGAGAAGCAAATTCAGGTAGTTTTGACACATATGTTTCTTTAATTATTTCAAAATGCGACTGGGACAGGATGAGATACATAGAAACATAGAAACATAGAAAATAGGTGCAGGAGTAGGCCGTTCGGCCCTTCGAGCCTGCACCGCCATTCAATATGATCATGGCTGATCATCCAACTCAGTATCCCGTACCTGCCTTCTCTCCATACCCCCTGATGTGTTAGCCACAAGGGCCACATCTAACTCCCTCGTAAATATAGCCAATGAACTGGCCTCAACTACCTTCTGTGGCAGAGAATTCCACAGATTCACCACTCTCTGTGTGAAAAAAAACGTTCTCATCTCGGTCCTAAAAGACTTCCCCCTTATCCTTAAACTGTGACCCCTTGTTCTGGACTTCCCCAACATCGGGAACAATCCTCCTGCATCTAGCCTGTCCAACCCCTTAAGAATTTTGTAAGTCTCTATAAGATCCCCCCTCAATCTTCTAAATTCCAGCGAGTACAAACCGAGTCTATCCAGTCTTTCTTCATATGAAAGTCCTGCCATCCCAGGAATCAATCTGGTGAACCTTCTCTGTACTCCCTCTATGGCAAGAATGTCTTTCCTCAGATTAGGAGACCAAAACTGTACGCAATACAAGCCATCAAATGCTCTATTTCAAATATATGACGCTGAAGCTATGATCAGAGTCACTTAAATCAATCAGCACATCTTGAAGTGAAATTGGTTTTGGATAGGAACACAGAGCGAGTGATTGAGCAATGACTGCTTGCTTACACCCCAGCAATTTTCTTGTCATTTAAGTCAATCAAGTGACGTGTTGGATGGGTTTCCAATTTGCAGTTGTGTATTTTTCACAGTAGCCCACAACAATTTCATTTCTTCTTGTCATCACATAAACAGCCCCTACACTTCACCATGCCGCTGCCAATCATATGCACATGGCCCTTTTTGACCGCATAAGAAGTTCAACTATTGTTGCCACCTTCATGGTTGTGGGTGAGAAAAAATAAACTTTATCGCACACAATTAGCTTGTTCAGTAACACACATTTTGCCAAATTTACTGTGAAGCAACACAGCCAGCAGAAATTCTGCATTCTGAAATAAAATCCAATTATACAAGGATTGGCTGGCTAAATGTATGCTACCTTCTGTGCCACATACTCTTTGAAATCTTCCAGTCAGTAAATATTGAGGCTCTGCTATCTAATTACTCTTTTCTTTAGTGCAACGGTCTTACCACTAGGAAATATTTTGAGCGATCTTAAGTTTAGTTTAGAGATACAGCATGGAAACAGGCCCTTCAGCCACCTAGTCTATGCCAACCATCGATCACCCCTTCACATAAGTTCTATGTTATCCCACTTTTCCATCCACTGCCTACACAGTCGGAACAATTTCTGGTGGCCAATTGACCTACAAATCCATTTATCTTTGGGATGTCGAGGAAACTGGAGCACCCGAAGGATACCCACATAGTCACGGGGTGAATGTGTAAACTCCACACAAACACAAACAACACCCGAGGTCAGGATCGAACTATCCATGCCACTGTGCTGATCTACTTTGAACTGAACTCAAAACATTAACTGAGGTGAAATCTGTGCTCAGTTTAGAGAGCATGGCTAATTTAATACTGCCAATTCTCCATTTATAATAAAGTTAATCTGCAATGGACAAAGGATTTTTGATTTGATATCCTTTCTGTTCATAGCTGCCATACTGTAAGTGGTCATTAAGAGTTGGTCATTAAGAGTTGCACAACGGGGTAGAAAACTATGTGAAATGGAGGCAACAGTGGACTGCTGCTTGCCAAGCTGTTATCAGTAACTGGGTTACAAAATGCAGGACAATGATAAGGAAAATGAGCAATATTGAATTAGCTTTGTTTCTTACATTGAGTCCAAATTAAACTGCACCCACATGTCAGATGTCGCTGTCATTTACATCTGACGTCCTCGGGAACCTTAAATCTGAGTTAACAATAATTTTAGAGAAACAGGATGAAAACAGGCCCTTCTGCCCCACAAAGTCCATGCCGTCCATCGACCACCCGTTCATACCAGTTCTATGTTATCCCACTTTCCCACATACTCTGTACACATCCCAAATTTGTACAAAACCTCACATCTTTGGGATGTGAGAGGAAACTGGGGCACCCAGAAGAAACACACGCATTTACAGGGAGAATGTGCAAACTCCACATAGACAGCACCCGATTGAACCTGGATCTCTGGCGCTGTGAGGCAGTGGTTCTACTAGCTGTGTCAATTGCCACTCTTTACAGAGAACTTAGGACAGTACACCACAGGAACAGTCCCTTCGGTCCATAATGTCCGTGCCGAATATGATGCCAGATTAAACTAATCTCCTCTGCAGTAATCTCCTATAGCACATGATCCACATTCGTCAATTCCTATGCTGGATTAATTGTTTGTCAGTCAATTTCCCACAATGTACAGGTAATAATATTAAATGCTTCAGAGTAAAATGTGCTTAAGCATCAACATTTAAAAAGAAAACATTCCAAGTCTTTCAAGTTTGAGAATATTTGTGTACCTTGTCCAACAGTATCTGCTGTAAAAAAATCACTTGGAATTCTACATATCGGCAGCAATGGCATTCCTGAGGTTTTGGTAAAAGAGAGATGAAGACTGCTCTTCAGATCTTTACTTCCTGAAAATTTAGTGTCGTCTATTCCAAATCCAGAGTCTAAGATTCACCTGAGCAAGATAAATTCCAGGAAAGCGATCCAGCAAAATAATTATTTTAATTTGGCTTGCGATCTTTTGTCAAATGTTGAGAGTCACTGTTGAGCTATTCTACGCTATAAATTCCAGGGTGCAGATAATACTTATACACAGCAAGAGATTTTTCAACTGCTTAAAAATGGACAAAATATTTGCAGTTCTTTGTGGGTTTATGTTCACTAGCATGATATTTTCTTTCATGAAATGTGTGCATGGAATAATTTATGCATAACCATATGAGGAAATTTTACCTTAATATTCCTTGAAACGTTTTTCTATTTACCCAAAACAGTTACCATGTCTTCTTGGAACGTCATGCTGTTATGCTTCATCTCTTGGTATAATATTGTCTCTGACATTCTTTGGGTTTTCCAGTTAAGTGGCAATTTTGCACTGTTTGGTATCTCAGATCATTAGAAGAACTTAATTTCTTTTTTGTATACATGTCACGCGGCAGAATTGTTTTTATCATGTTTTTCAAAATGGAATATATTGGAATGAGTTATGTAGAGTTGGTCACATGGAATTCTCATTGGAAGAAACGAGGTCATCCCAATCTCTAGTTATAATTTAAAGCATGGCAGAACCTTGGCACAAGAAAATTAGTAAATCATCCAGAAACACAAATTCCTCAAGATTTTTGCCAATCTTTTGTCTGCGACAGCAAGAGATTGTGACAATCCTGTGAAATTCATCTCCTCCTGTGTTTTAAGCCAAAGTAAATTTGCATGTTTGAAATGCCACTAGTCATAACTACCAGGCCAGCAGTAGGACGCTTTATTGTTAATGAGCCAATTTCTGACTGATTCGCACATCAGCCAGATGTCCTGAAAAATACCCAGATCCATTATGGTCGGGATAATTCTTTCGATGTGAGAACATTATAAGATGTCTTCTGAGATGATATTGCTGGCACACAGTCTGCTGAACAGAGCAAGCCAACTGGCAAATCCATGCGTGAGAAAGGAGTCAAACGTCATTTCCCTCAGTGTCCTGTGAATCAAGGCAGAGACTTGATAAAAAGACATACTGGCAGTCTGACAGATTTTAAACAAATCTGAGACTGGGATTTCTGGCACACAAGGTCAGTTTTTGCAATTAGAGGCTGTGCGGAAAGAATTGGGCTTAGATATCTTCTTGATGTGCTAGTATATAGAGCACATTTCACAACTCTCCTGATTATTTCTTTTGATTAAAGGTATCACAAAATGCTGGAGTAACTCAGCAGGTCAGGCAGCATCTAGGAGAGAGGGAATGGGTGACGTTTCGGGTCGAGACCTTTCTTCAGACAACATTTCTTTTGATTAATTACAATCAGATATCACTCAAAATTTATTGGTTGCATTTCATACAGATTTGTAATTAATTTTATTTTCAACATAATTACTCATCCCAGTTTCTGATTATTGACCATTTGAGCTGGTAAGTTGTTCTTTAGCTTTTTGAAATCTTAATATGCAATTCTCACTGATAGATGATCTGATTGTTTAAGCATGAGGAGCTCTCGGTATTGATGCCGTTAACTAATTAATTGCAATAATTTTGGAAGATTTTATCTCATTTGTCCCTTGATATCACTTACCCAGGTCAAAGGAAAATGCCTTTCTAGTCCGAATGATGTTTTGATTATTCGTCTTTACTGCTATTACATTAAAATCTGAAGTTAACGGCAGCAACATACAATAAAACACACCGGATCACTCATTGAAATTACAAAAACATGAATGCCCTTTTTTTAATTATGATTTTATTATGCTATCCACATGCAACAATGTAAATGACATTTTAAACAATATTGAAGGTAGACACAAAATGCTGGAGTAACTCAGCAGGTCAGGCAGCATCTCAGGAGAGAAGGAATGAGTGACGTTTCGGGTCGAGACCCTTCTTCAGATTAATGTCAGGGGAGGGGGTGGGACAAAGATCGGATGTAGTAGGAGACAGGAAGACAGTGGGAGAACTGGGAAGGGGGAGGGGAAAGAGAGGGACAGAGGAACTATCTGAAGTTGGAGAAGTCAATGTTCATACCGGTGGGGTTACACATTTTTTAATGAGGTCACAGCTTGTTCTTTTTAGATCTTCATTTGCCCTCGTGGAAAAAAAAGCAAAAGAATCTCTTACAAATACAATAGAGGATCAATGTGAGAAAACTATTATGAATTGTTCCATTGCAATACAAGTTGGAAATGTACAACACAAGGTAGAGCAAGATGCGAAATGTTACTTTGTACTGAGTGAATGTAATATCAGGATCCTTGTCAATTTTCTGGAAGTGAACCTTGGCCTTCATATACACTGACTTTCCTGTGTTTCAGTTGGAAGTGGAATGGCATAAATATCTCCTTTTGTTTGCTGAACAGCTTTGCCTGAGATTTTTTTCACTAATCACTCACCAACGTTTTGAGAGCTTTGATGTAGTGGACCAGGACTGGCGCAGAAAACCTGTTCATTAGTTCATAAGACATAGGAGCAGAATTAGGCCATCAAGGATGAAATGGTGGCACGGTAATAGAGCTGCTGCCTCACAGCGACAGAGACCGAGGTTCGATCCTGACTACAGGTGCTGTCTGAATGGAGTTTGTACGTTCTCCCTGATACTGCCTGGGGTTTCTCCGGATGCTCTGGTTTCCTCCCACACTCCAAAGACGTACTGGCTTGTATGTTAATTGGCTTCGGTAAATTGTAAATTGTTCCTTGTATATAGGACAGTGGTAGTGTACAGGATTATCACTGTTCGGTGCGGACTCAGGGGCCAAAGGGCTTGTTTCCGCACTGCATCTCTAAAGTCTAAAGTCTAAAAAGTTCATTCACAGCTGATTTATCTTTCCTCTCAATCCCATTCTCCTGCCGTTTGCCTATAGCCCCTGACTCACTTACTAATCAAGAATCTGTCAATCTCTGCCTTAAAATACCCAATGAATTGCCCTCCACAGCTGTCTGTGGGAATTGGATGGACCAGCTTCAGATCAGATATCCTGATTTGATTCCATGAATACGATGCCAAGAACACTAAAGAGGAAAGCTATCTCTGTTGTATATTGAGCGGTTAATTGCACCACAGGTACAGGAGCAGAACTTGGTTCCATTTAACAAAATTTCCTACATTTAGTCAAATCTGAAATTAGGCCCCGGAATAAGCGGCTGAAAAGCGAAATAAAAACTGCAGCAATCGGAAATAAAAACAGAAGAGTATAGAAATGCTCAGGCACATTTTATGAGAGAAAGAGAAAGAAAACCTCATTTTAGGTTGACGACATTAAAATTATTGACATTGACAGTCATTTTTTTTTCCCAGGATGGAAAAATCAATAGTTTTAAGGTGAGAGGGGCAAAGTTTAAAGGAAATGTATAAAGGAAACTTTTATACACAAAGGGTGGTGAGTGTTTGGAATGTGCTGCCGGGGGTGGTGGTTGAAGCAGATACATTCATTGCATTTAAACGATTTTGGAATAGGCATATGGATATGCAGGGAATGGAAGGGTATGGTTTATGTGCAAGTAGATAAATGATGGTTTTGGTTCTATGTTCGGCACAGGCAATGTGGGCCAAAGGGCCTGTTCTTATGCTGTACAGTTCTAAGTTCCATGTTCCAACTGAGAAAAAGGTAGAAATCAAAAGTAGGCAGAAGGCAGTGGAGGCCAATTCTCTGAATGCATTCAAGAGAGAGCTAGATAGAGCTCATAAGGATAGCGGAGTCATGGGGTATGGGGAGAAGGCAGGAACGGGGTACTGATTGAGAATGATCAGCCATGATCACATTGAATGGTGGTGCTGGCTCGAAGGCCCAAATTGTCTATTGTCTATAAAGGGAGAGGGTGGAGAGGGAAATAGGCTGTGATGGGATGGAGACAGAGGGGCCAAATGATGCGTGGATATGGCGCTGGCCAAGAGAAGATGGTGAGGGTGGTGAAGCTGTGCTTGTCACAAATGTCCTGTCTGCGGAAAATATAAATAGGAGGTGGATGGAAACAGGAATATGAGACAAAAAGAGAGAAAAAGCATCACAGGGTACCGATGAATGCTGCTGCTAGAAGTCTAAAATATAAAGAGTGAATATCGGAAATGACACGTTGGCCTGGCTCGCCTCAACGGAGCTGCAGGTCTAAAAGACATACGACAGAAGAAGAAGCAGTCAGCCCACGCACTCGAAATTCTGGAGCAGTTCCTGCGAACCGAGGCATCTTTGCTCTCCTCATCCGGTCATCTTTGTGTTGCGGGGACACCTCTTGCAGCCGGCCTTCAAGGCACTGCAGGCATTACCACCGTTCACCCTCCTATCGGCCCTTGCGCCGCATGTTCCACATCTCCAGCTCCCTCCCGTTTATGCCGTCCGACGAGCCGTCAGGTGGGTTCCCGGTCTGACGAGCCTTAGGCCGGGTTACTGGTCCTGCCGACCGACGGGTCTTCGGGGAGCTTTCGGGTGGGTTCCTGGTTCCGTCGGCTGTTGAGCCGAGGTCCAAGGTCGGTTGTCGGGCAAGGTCCCGCTGACGGATGAGTTTTCGAGCGGGCCCTGACGAGCCTTCAGGCAGGTTCCCGTTCACAACAACCGACCAGTGAAGGGGATGAAGCCAAAAGGATATTAAGTGATGGCTGAAGAAGGACTCTGACCCGAAATGTCACCTGTCCATTTGCTCCACAAATGTTGCCAGACCAGCTGACTTCTCCAGCACTTTGTGTTTAGTTCAAAGTTTAAGGATCTGCAGTTTCTTGAGTGTCTAAAAATTGAACATGTTCCATATATAGAGTACAAAGCGCACTAGCAATTGGCTGGCTGTGCGCAAGTAATACCCTGAAATACTCGTAGGTGAGGGAAAAGCTGGATGTACGGCAAAATTGCTTGCAGCATTAAAAGTAGTAACGGAAGGAAGAAAAAAATCTCAAAGGAATTGGAGAAAGGAATGACAAAATTGCAAAATATATACACAAACTTTGCGGAAAATGTTAATCATACAAAAGCTAACCAAACCCTTGGCATTCTACACTTTCAGGTTTGGTAGAGGAAGTAAACATGGACGGGTTAGTTAGTTGGTACATTTGAGGGTGACAGCAAAATTGCTGGGATCATCGACTGTGGTGAAGGCTGTCAAGGTATCAGCGGGATATAGACCAGCTACCGAAATGGGCAAAGTATTGGCAAATGGAGTTTAATCTGAGCTAGTGTGAGGTGTTGCACTTTGGGTGGTCAAATGTAAGGAGAAAATATACAATTAATGGCATGTCCCTTAACAGCATTGACATACAGAGAGATTTTGGGGTCCAAGTCCATAACTCCCTGTAAATAGCAACTCAAGTAGATAGTATGGTAAAGAAGGCACACAGTGTGCTTGCTTTCAAAGGGCAGTGGTTTGAGCATAAGAATCAGGAAGTCATGATGTAGTCATGCGGCACGGTGGCGCAGCGGTAGAGTTGCTGCCTTACAGCGAATGCAGCGCCGGAGACTCAGGTTCGATCCTGACTACGGATGCTGTACTGTATGGAGTTTGTACGTTCTCCCCGTGACCTGTATGGGTTTTCTCCGAGATCTTCGGTTTCCTCCCACACTCCAAAGACGTACAGGTTTGTAGGTTAATTGGCTTGGTAAATGTAAAAAATTTCCCTAGTGGGTGTAGGATAGTGTTAGTGTGCGGGGATCGCTGGGCGGCGCGGACCCGGTGGGCCGAAGGGCCTGTTTCTGCGCTGTATCTCTAAATCTAAATCTAAAATTATAGCATTTTGGTTGAGTCGCATTAGGAATATTGCATGCAGTTCTGATCACCCCATTATCGGAACAATGTGGAGGCTTTGAAAAGGGGGCAAAGGAGGTTTGGCAGAATGATTTATGGATGAGGGGGTATTAGCTACAGGGAGAGGTTGGGTGGACGGATTGTTTTCTCTGGAATGTCGGAAGTTGTGGGGAGACGATAGAAGTATATAAAATGATGAGAGGGATAGATAGGGTAGACAGTCAGAACCTTTTCCGAGGGTGGAAAGATCAAATACTAGAGGACATAGATTTAAGGTGGGGGGGAGGGGGGACAGCTGCAGAAATGGGCAGAGAAATGGCAGGTGGAGTTTAACCTGAGCAAATGTGAAGTGTTGAACTTTGGAAGGATAAATGTAAGGAGAGAGAACACAGTTAGTAAGACAAAATGTGTAGGAAGGAACTGCAGATGCTGGTTTAAACCGAAGATAGACACAAAAAATCGGAGTAACATCATGACTTCCTGCCTCTTATATTCCATGCCCCTAGCAATGATGGCAAGCATATTATTTGCCTTCTTTACAATTCAATCTACGACTGCTGCCTCCTTTAGTGAGTTATGAACTGAGACTCCAAGGTCCCTCAGCACATCAATGCTGTTAAAAGTCTTATTAACTGTGGATAGACACAAAATGCTGGAGTAACTCAGCGGGACAGGCGGCATCTCTGGAGAGAAGGAATGGGTGACGTTTCGGGTCGAGTCCCTTCTTCAGACAAATCAGGGGGAAGGGATAGGAGAGATATAGACAATGATGTCGAGAGATATAGAACAATGAATGAAAAATATGCAAAAAAATAATGATGATAAAGGGAACAGACCATTGCTAACTGTTTGTTGGGTGAAAACGAGAAGCTGGTGTGACTTGGGTGGGGGAGGGATGGAGAGAGCGGGAATGCTGGGGTTACTTGGTTAGAGAAATCAATATTCATACCACTGTGCTGTAAGCTGTCCATGCGAAATCTGAGATGCTGTTCGTCCAATTTTCGTTTAGCCTCACTCTGACAATGGAGGAGCCCTTGGACAGAAAGGTCAGTGTGGGAAGGGAAGGAGAATTAAAGTGTTTAGCAACCGAGAGATCACGTAGGTCCAGGCAGACTGAGCAAAAATGTTCAGCGAAATGATTGCCCAGTCTACGTTTGGTCACGCCGATGTATAAGAGTCCACATCTTGAACAACGGATACACAGCAGATGAGGTTATTAGTTTTTCATGATCACAAGAATTAATTTTTGCTTTTACTGTCTGCTCAATAAAAAGTCAGCAAGTCTATTAATGAACACAATGAAGTTAGCTTCCAAACGTGATCATCAGGCAAGTTTGTAATTAATTGGCAATCCATTCACATGAGTGGTGAAGTGATAAAGGCCTACACCATCATAGCATGCAATGAGATGAAATCAATAGCGCCATGATTGAAACAAAAATCATGCAGGGTGCAAAATGGACTGCCCGTTCAAGGTGAAAATTACCTCCATATTACTAAACTAGAAAAATGTATTGACATTATGAAATATGTAATTTAAATGACTCTGTTAAACTTGTATTAATCCTACCTCAAAATATACTTTGAATTAAAAATAAATCTTGAAATGTTTAACAAATCACTGTTATTGATTATATGGAATGTAAACTTGTTTGGGCAGTGAGATTAAAACTTTCGGTGACTTTGAAGTACAGTAGGAGACCAATTTATACCACATAGTGATTTACTTCTTTAGCCCTCCTGGAAAAGAAGAAACTTGCTGTCCAAAGCAAAAAATGGGAAAATAACTGAAGGAACTTAGCTACAAGGTGGCACAGCGGTAGAGTTGCTGCCTTACAGCGCTTGAGACCAGGGTTTGATCCTAACTACGGGCGCTGTCTGTACGGAGTATGTACATTCTCCCCGTGACCTCGTGGGTTTTCTCCAAGATCTTCAGTTTCCTCACACACTCCAAAGACTTACAGGTTTGTAGGTTAATTGGCTTGGTATAGTGCAAAAATTGCCTCTAGGGTGTGTAGGGTAGTGTTAATGTGCAAGGATCACTGGTCGGTGTGGACTCGGTGGGCCGAAGGGCCTGTTTCCGCGCAGTATCTCTAAGCTAAATTAAACTAAACTAAACTAAACTCAGTGGGCCAAGCAGCATACATTTATATTTCGGGTCGAGGCCTTTCAAAGTTTCCAAACTTGCTGTCTACATGGGAAAGTCATTTACTATTCACAGAGGAGGTGCAATGTTTTGAAAATTATAGAGACACATGGTCTTCTTCTCCTTTCGTGTCCATCATTCAAATGTTACCTCAAAGCGTCCACGTCGTGGGGCTGGAAACTGGAAGTGTCCTGAGACACTTGGTTGAAGAGCTATTCTCAATTCCTCAAATTGTCGCCAACAAATTCTGGCACCATCTTTTGATGTGACTTAACGGCTTCTAAATGGGAAGCTCGTTTTTGCTGGGTTTTATCTCTTGAACAATGAAAATTTTATTGTGACCATTTTGCTGATGAATTATTAGTGCTGTATGTGATCCACTTAAAGTAGTATGTAGAACATGTGCTGCTGACTCACCATAAAACCCCATAAGGTTTATGGAATAAGGGAGCTTATGTATGGTAATTGCAGGTAATAGTAGTTACTTTATTGAACCTGACATTTACTATTAAAGACTAATTTATTTATTATTTTTCCCAGGGCAAAATACAGCGCCTTTTTTGTGATTGTCCTAATTATCTAGATTTATTGTTTCTGGGAGATGAAGGTGCATCTTAGAAGATATAAAATAGTAATATATATATTGTTTATTAAGGTAATTTTCACTTAAACAGGCAGTCCATTTTACACTCTGTATGATTTTTGTTTCAATCATCGCAATTGGTATACTTTTTGCTTAATTTTACAGAGCAATGGCTTCCATTTATATTAACATTAAAATGTCAAACTTATACTTAGAACAACTTCTCTCATGAATTGTTAACAAATTTTAAATGGATGGATCACCAACTGTTAAAATGGTGAATGAGGAAATGTTAGACATTACTGCTAAACATTCACAATGCATTTTCCAAAGACATAAACATATTGCAACCTAACAACGAACATTCTGCAACTATCAAATTAAGTGTGTTGCATAAATGCTTGGACTTCCTTTAATTTGGTTATTGAAAGAGATGATAATGTGCAAAGTTGCCACGATGTCTTGATAACACACATATCTGACAAAACATATTTCAAGGATCTGAATCTGGAGTCGCATCTGGGTTCTGGCTTGGTTGGGGAATTAAAACCTGGAAAATCAGAGCATCTGGAAGCTCAGTCCAATCCTTTGACTTTCTCGTTTAACTAAATTGTCTCAGATTACTTAAATACATTCCTCTCGGGAGATGCACTGAATCTCTTGCCCAGAGTAGGGGGATCGAGGACCAGAGGACATAGGTTCATAGTGAAGGGGAAAAGATTTAATAGGAATCTGAGGGGTAACTTTTTCACACAAAGGGTGGTGGGTGTATGGAACAAGCTGCCAGAGGAGGTAGTTGAGGCTGGGACTATCCCAATATTTAAAAAACAGTTAGACACGTACATGGATAGGACACGTTTGGAGGGATATGGACCAAATGCAGGCAGGTGGGACTAGTGTTCCTGGGATATGTTGGCCGGTGTGGGCAAGTTTGGCTGAAGGGCCTGTTTCCGCACTGTATCACTCTACGAATCTATGACTCTGAGAGGTAGAAAGCTTGGTAAAGGTTGTCAAATTTGGGGTAATTTTCAATAGGAATAATAGTATAAGTTTAGTTTCCTAGGTTTCTGACAAGTGTTCAATGAAAACAAGCTGAGAACACAATGTCAGATGAAGAGGCCGAATCATACTGATGGAATTACTGAAATACCTTTTCAATACACACAGCTGCCTTCCTGCTTGCTTTGCAGCAATAGTTTTCTATAAAACTTTTACTGAAATACTCACCTGATGGATGTTATTTTTTTAAAGTAATATTGAGAGAGCGAGCTCTTGTATGACGATAATAAGAATGATACAGTGCCCTCCATAATGCTTGGGACAAAGACCCATCATTCATTTATTTGCCTCTGTACTCCACAATTTGAGTTTTGGAATAGAAAAAAAATCACATTTGGTTAAAGTGCACATTGTCAGATTTTAATGAAGGCCATTTTTATACATTTTGGTTTGACCATGTAGAAATTACAACAGTGTTTATACATAGTCCCCCCATTTCAGGGCACCATAATGTTTGGGACACAGCAATGTCATGTAATTGAAAGTAGTCATATTTAGTATTTTGTTGCATGTCCTTTGCATGCAATGACTTCTTGAAGTCTGCGATTCATGGACATCACCAGTTGCTGGGTGTCTTCTCCGGTGATGCTCTGCCAGGCCTGTATTGCAGCCATCTTTAGCTTATGCTTGTTTTGGGGGCTAGTCCCTTTCAGTTTTCTCTTCAGCATATAAAAGGCATGCTCAATTGGGTTCAGATTGGGCGATTGACTTGGCCACTCAAGAATTGACCATTTTTTAGCTTTGAAAAACTCCGTTGTTGCTTTAGCAGTATGTTTGGGATCATTGTCTTGCTGTAGAATGAACTGTCGGCCAATGAGTTTTGAAGCATTTGTTTGAACTTGAGCAGATAGGATGTGTCTATACACTTCAGAATTCATTATGCTACTACCATCAGCAGTTGTATCATCAATGAAGATAAGTGAGCCTGTAACTTCAGCAGCCGCACATGCCCAGGCCACAACACCCCCACCACCGTGTTTCACAGATGAGATAGTGTTCTTTGGATCTAGGCCAGTTCCTTCTCTCCTCCATACTTTGTTCTTGCCATCACTCTGATATCTTAATCTTCGTTTCATCTGTCCACAAGACCTTTTTCCAGAACTGTGGTTGCTCTTTTAAGTACTTCTTGGCAAACTGTAACCAGGCCACCCTATTTTTATGGCTAACCAGTGGTTTGCATCTTGCAGTGTAGCCTCTGTATTTCTGTTCATGAAGTCTTCTGAATCCACACCTGACTCCTGAAGCGTGTTTCTGATCGGTCGGACAGGTGTTTGGGGATTTTTCTTTATTATAGAGAGAATTCCTCTGTCATCAGCTGTGGAAGTCTTCTTTGGCCTGCCAATCCCTTTGCGATTAGTAGGCTCACCAGTGCTCTCTTTCTTCTTAATGATATTCCAAACAGTTGATTTTGGTAAGCCTAAGGTTTGGCAGATATCTCTGACAGTTTTATTCTTGTTTCTCAGACTCATAATGGCTTCCTTGACTTTCATTGACACAACTTTGGACTGCATGTTGATAAACAGCAATAAAAATCAAGTCAAGTCAAGTCAATTTTATTTGTAGAGCACATTGAAACACAACCCATGGTTGACCAAAGTGCTGTACATCAGTGCAGGTACTAAAAAAGAACACACAATAGCACACAAACCTAACAACACATACATAAACAGTTTACAGTGCCCCCTCAGAGGGCCTCAAACGCTAGGGAATTTTGGTCTAGGTTTTGAGCCTGGACTTAAAGGAGTCGATGGAGGGGGCAGTTCTGATGGGGAGAGGGATGCTGTTCCACAGTCTGGGAGCTGCAACTACAAAAGCGCGGTCACCCCTGAGCTTAAGCCTAAACCGTGGGATAGTCAGTAGCCCCAAGTCAGCCGATCTGAGGGACCTGGAGTTTGAGTGGTGGGTTAGAAGATTTTTGATATGGGGGGGGACAAGCCCGTTTAGGGCTTTGTATGCAAATAGGAAGAGCTTGAAATCGATTCTGTACCGTACTGGGAGCCAGTGGAGAGAGTCCAGAATCTGAGTGACGTGGTCTCTTTTACGGGTACCCGTCAGGAGCCTTGCTGCGGTGTTTTGGACCAATTGCAGGTGGGACAGGGATGATTGGCTGAGTTTCCAATGGAAAGACTGGAGGAAAGACTGGGCGCCGAGAGCTCTCTTTTACCTGCATTAAGGAGGCAATTAAACACACCTGCGCAATTATAAACGCCTGTGAAGCCATGTGGCCCAAACATTATGGTGCCCTGAAATGGGGGGGACTATGTATAAACACAGCTGTAATTTCTACATGGTGAAACCAAAATGTATAAAAATACCCTTTAATAAAATCTGACAATGTGCACTTTAACCACATGTGATTTTTTCTATTACAAATCTCAAATCTCAAATTGTGGAGCACTGATGCTCCCAAACATTATGGAGGGCACTGTCGGTGGATACAACAACTTGCATACATGTTGGGAAGGTGGCCAGGGTGGTGAAGAAGCATTTGGCCTTCATCGATCAAAACATTGAGAACAGGAGCTGGAATATCAAGTTCCAAATTTACAAGCCAGTGGTGAGGCCAATTGTGGAATATTTTGCACAATTCTATTCACCCTGGTGTTGGAGGTGTGTCATTAAACTGAAAAGGGTGCCAAAAAGTTTCACAAGAATATAACCGGGACCAGGGGCTCACGTTGTCGACCTCCCCGTGGTGAGCCCTGTCAACTGACCTCAGTCAGGCGAACGACAACAAACAGAGACAGCAGAAGCAGAAGCAGCTTCATAACTTCTGCTGCCTCATACGCAAGAAGACGACCGGGACCAGAGTGCTTGAGTTATAAAGGAGAGACAGGATAGAACGTAAAACGAAGAACACAAAACAGTACAGCGGAAAAACTGTGCCTTCGGCCCACAATGTAAAAGATCATGAGAGGAATAGATAGAGTCAATACACAGAGTCTTTTACCCAGAGTAGCGGAATCAAGAACCAGAGGACATATGTTTAAGGTGAGGAGGAAAGCTTTAATAGGCACTTTTTTTTGCACAGACAGTGGCGGGTGTATGGAACGAGCTACAGGAGGAAGTAGTTGAGGCAAGTCCTTTCAGAATGTTTAAGAAACGTTTGGGTAGATACATAGATAGGATAGGTTTAGAGAGATATAGGCCAAATGCAAACAGGTGGGACTAGTGAAGATGGGGCATGTTGGGTGAAGGGCCTGTTTCCACACTGTATGACTCTATGACTCTAAGGCTTTATAAGTGGACAGGGTGGTGAAGAAGGCATTTAGCAAGCTTGCCTTCACCAAACAGGGCACTGAGTGCAGGAGTTGGAACATCATATTGCAAATATACAAGCCATTGGTGAGACCACACAAGGAGTATTATGTGCAGTTCTGATTGCCTACTGGAAGAAGGGTGTAATTAAGCTAGAAAGCGTACAAAAAGAATTCACAAGGATATAAATACCTGGACTGGCGGACATGAGCTATAAGGAGAGATTGGATAGGCTTGGACTTTTTTTCCATGGAACCTATGACGTTAAGAGGTGACCTTATAGAGCTTTATAGAATCTTAAGGGGCGTAGATAAGGTGTACAGCACCAATATGTTTCCCCAGCGTAGGGGAGTCTAAAACTAGACAGCAGAGATTTAAGGGAGGGGAAAGATTTAAAAGGAGCCTGAGGGGGCAACTTTCTGAAGCGATATACATGCAGGTAAAATTACAATGTTTAAAATATATTCAGACAGGTAAAATTAAAACTAAAAATAACTGGAAAAACTAATTTAGAAAGGTATGTGGGTAGTAAAGCTTCACAGGCATATGAGCCAAACACAGGCAAATGGGATTACTCAGGTAGTCATCTGGGTCAGCATAGATGAGTTGGGCCAAAGGGCATGTTTCCTTGCTATATAATTAGTTGACTCTCTCTATGAATCTTGGTGTTGCTACAAGAAATCTGTGCATGAGAGATAATGTGATGGAGTTGGCTTGAGGAAGTAAAGAGTGAGGTTGGGGTTGTTACACACAGGAGGTGGCAGATGAAGGTACTACTCAATAAACATTTACTGTGAGATCAATGAAATGTTTCCTCTGCTGACTTTAGAAATGTGGCACAACATTCTTATTGGTGACCATTTGGGACACAATTTGGGACATGTTTTCTGATATATTTTCTGGATTTCTTTGTCCCAATGCTGGGTAAGTTGTCTTATCCCTTACTAATCCCAAGAGCACCTCAAGCAATGTTAAAGTAGGGTTCAGACTCTAATTATACTGATGCTCCACTCGTTATTTTACTCTGTTCCATCAAGGTTCTCCAATTTGGCAATCTCCGATTTGCCTTATATGGCAGGTGATTCTCATCACACTTGCTACCATAAATTATTGAGGATAATCAGGCAATAAAATAAAATCCCCATTTCTTGTTCCTATCAGACTTCTAACTAAATATTGAGGCCAACGATTCATTGTTGCCTGTTGCTGGCATTTTATAACATGCTTGCCCTTCTTTAATTCTTAAATTCTGTTATTTTGTTTGAAAAGTACAATTCCTAATGTTCACACATCTCAAGAGTGTTCCATTCTTTCATTATACACTGGGATCAATTGCCACCCAAAAGGCTGGAGAATTATCATTTTAAAGCTCTCCTTTCACTTTTACAAGTTATCATTCATTGTTTGGCTTTAACTATTGAATTCTCAAAGCTCTGGTGCAAAGTATTCTTTTTTTCACCTTTTACGGATTGTCCTGTTATGATCTGGTAAATTGTAATAAGATAATTTAATTACATTTATATATTTTTTAAATTCTGTAAAATTTGTAGTACAAATGGCAACTTGAAGATTTATGCAAAGCCTATTGAGCACTACTGCTCATTCTGTTCCTGTAAGAATATTCACTTTCTTGAGTCTCCCTTGTGCGTAACTGGACCTTGCCGGATTGAACATTCAATAGGCAGCTAAAGTAGCATTGAATCTTATGCCTGTCAAGGTACCTCCACTAGCTCACATTACTGAGAATCCCTTCTGCTTCTTGAGGCCACAATAAAAAGTACCGGAAAAAGGGGAACGGATCAGTTTCCCACAACTATTCTAACTCCACTATTAATTTTTTTTAAACCCTGAGTAGATGGAATTCAAATCTGATAATACGCATCTAATAATGCAGGTTTTACATGCATGAAGTTTAACTTGGTGAGAAAACCGTTCAGTATTATAATTAGCTAATCACTTGAGTATTTGCACACACATTTCTGTGTCATGTACTAGGTGGCTGATTCCAAATGCTTCAGATCAGATATTCTTCATTAGTAAGCATTACTGCTACCAACACTTCTGATATTTTAATACTATTATAAGAACCACAATTTAACATCAATCTGAATAAACTCCACATTTCACGGGAATGAAGCTGGATTGAGCAAGAAAACAAATGTGGGGATCTCTTGCCTGGATTAATCAGCACTGATTGACCGCAATGAAGGCAGCATATAAAGCCATATAATATGTTAATTTCCAGCCACTGCACATTGCCTGAACCATCTGCAAGTGATGAGGGCGCTGAATTTTGTGGACTGCATAATGCTGCTTAAAGTCAGCCATTACCACTTAAATGTGATTGCACTGTACCTGGATGGTCTCTGCGAGGTGAAGGGGCAAAGCAGACTGACAGCATGCACAAAATTCCTCAGATGTTATACATGAGGTTTAGTTTAATTTTATTTTAGTTTAGAGAGACAGTGAGGAAACAGGCCCTTTGGCCCACCGAGTCCGCACCGCCAGCAATCCTACCCCTATCTTACACACAAGGGACAATTACATAGAAAACATAGAAAATAGGTGCAGGAGGAGGCCATTTGGCCCTTCGAGCCAGCATAGCCATTCATTATGATCATGGCTGATCATCCACAATCAGTAACCTATGCCTGCCTTCTCCCCGTATCCCTTGATTCCGCTAGCCCTTAGAGCTCTATCTAACTCTCTTTTAAATTCATCCAGTGAATTGGCCTCCGCTGCGGCAGAGAATTACACAAATTCACAACTCTCAATAGACAATAGACAATAGGTGCAGGAGGAGGCCATTCGGCCCTTTGAGCCAGCACCGTCATTCAATGTGATCATGGCTGATCATTCTCAATCAGTACCTCTCTGGGTGAAAAGGTTTTTTCTCGCCTCTGTTTTAAAAGGCCTCCCCTTTATTCTTGGACTGTGGCCCCTGGTTCTGGACTCGCCCAACACTGGGAACATTTTTCCTGCATCTAGCTTGTCCAGTCCTTTTATAATTTCACACGTTTCTATAAGATCCCCTCTTATCCTTCTAAATTCCAGTGAATTTACATTTATACCAAGTCAATTAACCTACAAACCTGTACGTCTTTGGAGTGTGGGAGGAAAACAAAGATCTCGGAGAAAACTCACGCAGTCACGGGGAGAACGTACAAACTCCATACAGACAGCCCCCGTGGTCGGGATCGAACCCAGGTCTCTGGCGCTGCAAGCGCTGTAATGCAGCAACTCTACCATTGCGCCACATTGGATGAGGTGCATTCTATTTATTCCTAGGGAATAAGCCCCATTCCCCATTCATAGGGATGTCAGAGGCAAATGCATGGAGTAGAATTTCTCGAATGTAATACAAAGTAGGAAGAAGCTCAATGTTCAGAATAGCATTGTGAATGTTTACCTGTTTCTCAATGCCTTTCTTATAACAGCGGCACCACTTGTATACTTTTAACAAATGCTTTAATTATAATCCGACTATTTCCCATCAAAAAACATTCAGGAAATACTATTCTTTCAATAAACGCTCACACACATTATGATTAATAGTTCACACTCACAGCTCATGTCTTCTCCAACAATTTTTCTTAGCTTGCCAGCCACATTATCTATACTTTTTGGCAAATTTTCACTAAAGCACTTCTCTTTCTCTCACAGGAGATGAAGGAGTCTGTCACTGGTGGGATGGCAGTCTGACTGTACTATCTCCTCATCAATCAGGAGCCATTCCATTATAAAACGTAGCAAAAGAATGATGAGCTAAGTGTAACTGAAGAAGTCATTAAGTACGTTTTCAATATATTCAATCCTCCTCTCTTCATTTCAGTCTCACGTATTGTCAGGATTTAATTCAGGTTGTCAGAGCTGTGAGACAACAACTATTCAACTGTGCGGCAGAGGATTCCACAGGCCATTTACAGACAGATGACACTAGGGCGTTTACAGAGGTGAGACTGGACTTATGTAGGCCAGCGGAGAGCATGGGTGATTTGCCAGTGATCATAAACTCCAAGCCAATGTATTTCAATGGTTTTCGGATCATTTCCAACCGTTACTTGTACCCTCAATGAAGCATACATTGCAGCAATTTCTCTGGCCTACACGCACGCACACATATATTATGGGTGTCTGGTAGATGAGACTACCAGAAGATGCATTTTGCCGAACCATCCTCAGTACTCCTAAAGGAACAGAATTGAAGCAACCAAGAAATTGGAATTCACATGATTGTTCATGCTATTGCATTATCATGCTCACAACAAAAATCGCAAAATTGATCAGGAAGATTTATTTTGATAAGATCTTGCATAGTGGCTGCAAGAAATCCGAGGTTTGTTAACAAACTATATCCAAACCTAGTTGATGATAGAAGATAGAGGATAGTGGTAGATGGGTGTTTTTCTGACTGGAAGTCTGTAACATGTGTTGTGCCATTGGAATAAGAGCTGAGACGTTTTTTCTTTGCAATTCGTGTGACTTGGATGAGAATGTAGCATGTCTGAACAGTAAGTTTGCAGATGACGTGACAAATGGTGGAATCTTGGATGGCAAAGCAGGACATAGATCAGCTGGCAAGTTGGATGGAATGGTAACAGATGAAATTTAATCCGGGCAAGTGTGAGGAAATGAGCTTTGGGAGGTCCAACTTGGATAGACATACAACTTCTCACACTTTGATGCACCTCATTCAGAAATATGCAATGGCAGCAGCAGGAGCAACATCCCAATAAGTGAGATGCAGGTCAGGAGGGAGGCATGTGCTTCAGGGAGGGCAGGAGACTACCAGAGCCACAGTTGGAAAACCCTGGCAGTAAGTGAATCAAATTGTGTCCTCCAGGACTGAATAGCCCTGTGGTTTGGAGCTTTGCTGGGAGATATTTAATGATCTTACACAAGCTATCAAACTGAATTGCACATTACAAATGCATTTACTCAGATATACCTTCCCAGACACACATTCACTCTTACAAACATACTTGTTCATTCAATCTGTTAATCAGATGAACCGTAACTCCATCCGAGCCAACTCTGATACTAGCCATTTTCAAAATACTTCCTCAAAAGACAGAGGAAATTCAATAGGTCTTTGATGACTCTCACAAGCTTCTACAGATGCACCATAGAGAGCATACTGTTGGGATGCATCACAGCTTGCTTTGGAATCAGCTCTACCCAAGATCACAAGAAATTGCAGAGTTGCAGATGTAGCCCAATCCAGCACACTCCCCACTATTGACTCCATCTGCACTTTGCGTTGCCTCGGAAAAGCAGCCAGCATAATCAAGGATATGTCCCACCCTGGCCATTCCTTCTTCCATTTCCTCCAGGTGCTCTAGTTTCTTCCCACACTCCAAATACATACAGGTTTATAGGCTAATTGTCTTGGTGAAATTGTAAATTGTCCCTAGTGTGTGTAGAATAGTGTTAGGGTGCAGAGATCATTGGTTGGTGTGGACTCAATGGGCGGGCGCTCTGTATCTCTACACTAAACTAAACTAACTCCTCTACCTCCACAATGTTTTGAGGAAATTTGACATGTTGCTGAATACGCTATCAAACGTCTACAGGTGTACAGTGGAGAGCACACAGAATGCCCAGGAATGACGAAGCTGCAGAGTACTGTAAGGTAAACATTGTTCAGTCCACCACGAGTATACACCTCCCACCATCGAAGGGTTCTACAGGAAGCGCTGCCTCAAGAAGGCAGCTAATATCATGAAAAACCCACACCACCCTGGCCACCCTCTCATTTCCCTGCTACCATCAGGAAGAAGGTACAGGAAACCTGAGAACTATTGCTTCCAGGTCCAAGAACAGCATCTTCCCATCAACCGCTTAGCTCCTGGACTACTGTGTACATCCTTAGCTACAATGTTGCCTCAGCACTGAACTACTATGAATTCTATTTTCATTTGCACCACATACTTCGGCTGGCACTATCATGGTCTGGTTGCCAGAATATAACCATTATTCATTCTATTATTGTTGATTGTGTATTTATTTGTTGTGTTGTTGCTTTTGATATGCTTGTAACTAAGAATTTCATCGTTCTGCTCCCGGTGCCCATGACAATTAAACTCACGACACTTGAGTAATACGTCAGTTGTGCTCACAAATATTGTCTCATTGTGGCGGCTACAACCTTTTGATTTTATCTGCAGTAAACGCCCTCATTTCCTTCTGTGCTGCTGCATCACAATCAGGGTGATACTTTAGACTTCTGTTTTATCTTGAAGATAGACACAGAATGCTGGGGTAACTCAGCGGGGCAGGCAGCATCTCTGGAGGGAAGGAATGGGTGACGTTTCGGATCGAGACTGAGTCGAAACGTCACCCACTCCTTCCCTCCAGAGACGCTGCCTGTCCCGCTGAGTTACTCCAGCATTTTGTGTCTATCTCTGATTTAAACCAGCATCTGCAGTTCTTTCCTACACATTTTGTCTGTTTTATCTTTACATGACAAAGGGAGATTCCCTGTTTACTAGATTGTGAGGAATGGGTGGAGAGAATGATGATGATAATGGTTATGCTGTAGACAATAGACAATAGGTGCAGGAGGAGGCCATTCGGCCCTTCGAGCCAGCACCGCCATTCAATGTGATCATGGCTGATCATTCTCAATCAGTACCCCGTTCCTGCCTTCTCCACATACCTCCTGACTCCGCTATCCTTAAGAGCTTTATCTAGCTCTCTCTTGAATGCATTCAGAGAATTGGCCTCCACTGCCTTCTGAGGCAGAGAATTCCACAGATTCACAACTCTCTGACTGAAAAAGGTCTTCCTCATCTCAGTTCTAAATGACCTACCCCTTATTCTTAAACTGTGGCCCCTTGTTCTGGACTCCCCCAACATTGGGAACATGTTTCCTGCCTCTAACGTGTCCAACCCCTTAATAATCTTATAAGTTTCAATAAGATCTCCTCTCATCCTTCTAAATAATAATCTTATACGTTTCGATAAGATCTCCTCTCATCCTTCTGTAGTTATATCATTGCACCTCACACCCCACAGAAATCAGCACACCTTGGACAGGGAAGTGAGGTTAGAGGGACATGTTTCTCTGGATGATACACTGGACATCAATAGCCTGCGGGGTGGTACAAAGCAAGTGAAATCTGCTGGTGACATATTGCATTTCCTTCAGAGCTTCCATCTGTTCTCCTGTGGCAAAGATCAGATGTTAACCAGCAATATGCCAATAATCAAAAAAATGGCACTACACTGAAAGATTTCCAGGACCCGATGGCTTTCATTGCAATGTTCAAAGCGTGTTTGTGAGAATATCACAGATGCCAGAGCTATAATAAAACTTAGAACAGTACAGCACAGGAACAAGCCCTTTGGCCCACAATTTCCATGCCAAACATAATGATGCCAAGATAAACTAATCTCATTTGTTTGCACATGATTCATATCCCTCCATTCCTTGCATATCCATGTGTCTATCCATAAGGCTCTTAAATGCCATTATCCTATCTGCCTCCACCACCACCACTGGCAGCAGGTTTAAGACACCCACCACCCTCTGTGTAAAAAACTTGTCCTGCACATCTCCTTTAAACCTTGCCCGTCTCACCTTTCAGCTATGCCCTCTAGCCTTTGACATTTTCAGATTGACTAAAAGGTTCTGACTGTCTACACTATCTATGTCTCATAAATTGTCAAGTCTCCCTGCAACCTCCAGTACTCCAGAGACGTGTTGCTTTTTTTAGTATGACTGTACGATAATTCAAGTTTCACTGTACCTTAATTGGTACATGTGACAATAAACTGACCTTTGAACCTTTGAACCCTTGGAAATAATGCAAGTCTACCCAATCTCTCCTTGCAGCTAATGCCTCTTAATCCGGACAGCGTTCTTGTAAATCTGCACCCTCTCAAAAGCCTTACTGCAATAGGGTATCCAGAACTGCACACAATACTCCAACTGCAGCAAATCAAAGTCTTATAGAGTTGCATCATGACTTCCTCACTGTTGTACTCAACACGCTGACCAATGAAGGCAAGCATTGCCGGACGGTCACATCGCACAGTGAACCGGCACAGATCTACTTGCACTTTATTGTGTTTTAAAACTGTTACAATTTGTTTCATTGGGTTCTTTAAATCAATACTGACTAGCTAATTAATTTATTGCATCGTATGGGAGGCGCATTCTCAATCTCGTTGTACCCCTGTACAATGACAACAAAGATATATTGTATTGTATTGTATTGTATTGCATACTATACCCTTTCAGACATTTTGCAATTTATAATGGAATATAATGCACATCAATTTACAATTTAAGCCAGGGAACTTTACACCAGTGCTAACCTACTTTATCAGGAAATGTATCATTTGTGCTTGAGAATCATGCAGAAATGGTTTCTGTTTGTGGGCCATGGTACTTCCTAAATGTTGAGAAGCTAAATGCATCTGTGATCCAAAGGAAATTATGGATTCACTTACACAGATCAAATATTGTTCTCAATGGGTCTAGAAAATAATTAAGAAGACAAATATAAAGAGGGCCTTTCTTCTGGAGTACTAACATGCCAGGGGAAACAGGTTATGTTGCAACTTCACAAACTCTGGTTAGACCACGTATGAAACATTGTGAGTAGGTCTGGCCTTGTATACATGGAGCCACAGAGAGACATAGAGTCATACAGTGTGGAAACAACACTCCAAATGCGACCTAACCAAAGCTTGACAAAGCTGCAACACGGCTTCCTGATTCTGATATCTCTCTGCTTCACAGAGGAGTGCAGTTATCCGACAGTCCTGGATGCTGCTTCATCAGCTGAGTGCTTCCATTCCTTGAAACACAGAATTTAAAAGAGCGATTTGATTGTAGTTTTCAAGATATCATGTGGGGAACCGATCATGCGGATGCATGGAAAATATTTCTGTGGGCTGAGAACGCACAGATTGAGGGAACTAACCTGAATATTAGACCCAGGCCTTTTAGGCAGAGCGAAGCCCGCAGACGCCAACAGGATTTACAAAACTCATCAGGAAGGCTGGCTCCGTCCTGGGTGCAGAGTTGGATTCATGGGAGGTGGTCTTGGAGGGGAGGATGCTCCTCAAACTGCAGAGCATCCTGGACAATACAGCTCACCCCCTCCATGACACACTGGTCAACCTGAGTACCTTCAGCAACAGACTGGTTCCACCAAATTGCAGGACAGGAGATCCTTTTTCCCTGTTGCTATCAAACTGTACAATTCCTCCCCCTTCTGTCATGGGGTAGACTGAGACTTTCCACCCTTTCCACTCGTCTCTTTAATTTCATGTTTCATGTATTTTGTGTTTTTATGACTGTTGACAGATCAATATCCCTCCTGGAATAAATGAAGTTGTAACGTATCGTATTTATACGGAGCAGTATAAATCTGGGAAGATGCTTAGTAAATTGTTCATTTTAAAAGTAAAGTAGATGGCAATCAGCTCGCAAGAATCTGTGGAAAGGTAGTAACTGGACTTGGGTCACATTTTCCATGATCTCACTACAAGATGGAAAGGCATGAATATAAATATCTCATTGCAATTATTTGAATTCTTCTACGTGTTTCTAACTAAAAAAACTCAATGATCTTATAATGCATCTATCATCTATATATGACCAGTGGGTGAAGTTGTACCACTAATTACCATTGTTAAGTTACAGCCTTATTTTAAAATGGATTGATTATTTTTTTTTATCATCAATTTTTATCATCAATCTACACACAATGCCCCATAATAAAAAGGTGAAAACAGGTCTTTAAAATTTTTTGCAAAGTAATTAAAAAGAAATAACTGAAATATCACATTTACATAAGTATTCAGACCCTTTAATCAGTACTTTGTTGAGGCTCATTTGGCAGCGATTACAGCCTCAAATCTTAAAGCTACAAGCTCGGCACACCTGTATTTGGGTAATTTCTCCCATTCCTCTGCAGATCCTCTCAAGCTCCAGATATAGTTGCCCTTCTGGAAGGTTCTCCCATCTTCACAGAGGAACTCTGGAGCTCTGTGAAACCTGGGTCGCTGGTACTGTAAGGCAGCAACTCTCTCTGCGCCACATGCCACCCTTTTATTAAATTCTTCTTAATTGTGTCAGAAGATTTGCCGTTTGGTCTTGTTGGAAATGCATCGTTGGGAGAATACCTAAAGCTTTTTGGAACCCATTGACTGTCACCAGCAGTCAGATCTGCCGAGAGCAGATTAGAATTCACCTTAACAGAGAGTGGAGGAGACTCCCCTACCGGATGCCTGATACACCAGACGACTGCCTATGGTATTACCTGGACATGTTTTATGCTAGAGCTCATTCAGAATCATCTCAATGGCAACATGTCATGTTGAAAATATCGCCTGGAAAGTTACAATTTCAATGGAATTTTTCACAAATACATAGCAAATTCATACACAGATTTGAGATGAAAATAAGGGAGAAACCTCTTAATCCAGGTCATCTCCTTTCATCAGATTTTGTGGTTCTAATTACAGGTCCACAAAATTTCCAGCAACTGATGGTCCAGCACCTTCTTTAATCCAGACAAAATTATGAGAGTGCACTTGAAATTGCCCCCGAAAGTACCCCCAGAAAATCTGGCATCTAGGCTGGGTGAGGCGGCCAATCTCGACCTCATCGGGACTTCCATGGCCCATCGGTGGGGCAAATTTTCCCCCTGCACATAAGGGTCTGGAACTCTTGCCCAGCCTAACCCAGCAGATCCACTCCCATAGCCGACTCCAAGGCCGACTTTGCGGGCCGGTATCTTGGCTCCCCGACCAGTCCAGTACCATTCAACTCCCCTTGTAGGCTGTGACCTCTGTAGGTCCGGCAAAATGGATAATCCAGCAAGGCTCTGGTACCAAGGATGCTGGACAAAGTGTATATTCTGTACACTTCGATGAGGAAGTGACCAGAAGAGAAGGAACACATATCAAGGATATATCTTTCAATCTTTAGAGTGCAGAATTGCCTTGTACTCAATTAATTACTGTTGATGTTGAGTCGAAACGAAATGATACGTTACGATACGATACGATAGAACTTTATTCATCTCCGGAGGGAAATTGGTCTGCCAATTCTGCCAATTAGTCACTCATAGTCCTGCATTTTCTTGCAACATAGATCAGATAGCTTCTATGTAACAAGCTTCAACAACTGCAACGTGATTAGTGATCTTTTGAAACAGCAAGGATGGGCAGATAAAGAAAGAGACAGTATTTGAAAATAATCTGTTTTGCAAAGTGTTAGCCCACCATTTGGCACAACATCCTCCTCTTTCGCTGATTTCACTGTGACTTGCCAATGTGACAATAAAGTACTCATTCATTCATTCATTCATTCATTCATTCATTCATTCATTCATTCATGCATTATCAGCTTTCTGTTCGCGTACCACCAGCAAAATGCATTTCCAAACCCGTGGCCTCTGACACCTGGAATGACCTGACAGCAGGAACATGTGAACCCATTTCTGTCAAGTTCTCTCTAAGTCACACATCATCCTGACTTTGGAATCTACCATCCTGAATTCAAAATCCTGTCCACTATCTGATAACGCCAATGCCACATGGACCAGAGGACTTCCTGACTCAAGAACCTCTTCTCAGGTATTTCCAAGGTCAATAAATACTGACATCACAGTGATGCAACCAACCTCATGAATTAATTGAAATAATTATGTGATAAATATGTTTTTTTCTTTAATATTGTTAATAACCTAATATTAGATACATCATTAAAACTTCAGAATTAAGGGACAAAAGTTTAGGGGTAACATGAGGGGTAACTTCTTTACTCAGAGGGTGGTGGCTGTATGGAATGAGCTTCCGGTGGAAGTGGTGGAGGCAGGCTCGATTTTATTATTTAAGAGTAAATTGGATAGGTATATGGATGGGAGGGGATTGGAGGGTTATGGTCTGAGAGCAGGTAGATGAGACTAGGTCAGAGAAAGTGGTCGGCGTGGACTGGTAGGGCCGAACGGGCCTGTTTCCATGCTGTAATTGTTATATGGTTATTATATGGTTATTTTATAGACAGGCATTACAATATTTGTCTATTTGGACGTGAGATTAACATGAAAGGGAAACAATAATGCTACATATAGTTTTCAACTATCACATAAGCAAAGCCTTCTGTTATAAAGTTGAAAACATTGATTTCCAACTTGGTATCTAAATATATTAATATTTTTTTATTCTGTAATCCTATTTGCATTTAAGACATTCTCATTTGCATGGTACATTTAATGAGTGGGAGCAAACTGGCAAGGGAAGTTAATATTTATAGTTTCATTATGCTGAAAAATTAGACTTTAAAAAGTGTAAAAATCAGCATTAATCATGCCTTTCGGAACGTAAATGTATTGGAACTGAGCTTCCCACGAAGCTCCAAGTGATAATTACACTGGCATTTAGTACGAGCTTCATTAGAGCCAATTTTGAAGAACTGAAATGAAGTGCACTGGGACCTAAGAAAAGAGAGAAATTACGATATTTAATCAGTAGAAAGCACCGTCCATAAAGCTTCATTAAGTCGCGCTTTCAGTGAGAAATCATTCAAGATTAAGTGGGTAAATGGTGCCTGATTTTTCACTCTGGGGTGTCGTTTTTCAGCCCAGATCCTTCTGATGCTTATTTCACATGAGACTAATTCGGTAGCAATTTTAAGTGCTTTATTTAGGCGGGGCCTTCAGTCTTCTTGTAATGTATGAGCAACATATTTCCCTCAAAATGATTAATAATAATCAATTCTTATTATTTAGCACACTTCTGTTGAATAGAGACTTAGTAACCTCTCAGAATTCAGGTTTTGTAGATCTCAGCTCTATTACACTTTATAAAATGTCAGTAAGAAGAAACCGAACATGTTTTATTTATGTCGGATAATGTTCATGATACTGATTGTTAACATTTTGATGTTTCTTTTGATGCCTCTTCAATTCTTGATGCTTGTTAATGTAAATTTAATTGTACACATCCGCTGAACAGGATATTTATAAAAGCTGCATCTTTCTTCAGAGGATCTTTCCGTTAAAGACAACTGAAAGATCAGGAGGATTGTATCTAACAAAGTAGGCGTGCATGGTTGAACAATTAGCTACTTAGTTACTGAAGATGGGAGATTGCATCATTGATAACTGCATGATAATTTGATCTGGCACCATGCTGCAGGTAGTATCGTAGGCATTCTGTCCTGTGAATAGGACTGGTAGCTCTTAATCGTACTACAGCCCCCAAGAGCCCAAAGGACCATTTGCCTCAATGCACTGAGCCTGGAGTAGAATTTGTTCTTTTCTGTGCCTGCTGGCATCACTTGTGCACTTGGCAGAGAGCAAAGAGGTTTCAGCAACAAGCCATAGATCACCAATGCTTGGATGCCGCAGGAGATTGGCTGGCAACTAGAATAGATGTTTCTGAAGTGATTTTGTGACACGTTTGAATATTGAAGGAAAGCAGGTGAGCAGACGACCAAACACAAAAGAAAGTGCAAGAAGAATAACCAGTTTTATTAAGGTTAATATGCTAGAATTATGGCCCGATGCTGGAAAAAACCCCTATGTGACCTGATGAAAGCAGAACGTTCTGTCCCTCTTCTCTCCTGAGAATCATGGATGTTGTCACTTTGGTCAGTCGCTGAGGCCAATGACTGCACGTGTCGACTTCACACTGCTCTATCGGAAAGAGCTTCTCAGCGCTATGTTTCTTGATATTTTTGCATTTCCCCCTCACAGGGTAAATCTTTTTAAACATCTTCAAAGTAACTGGGCGGCTGTTTGAAATGAAACAATTAATTGAATGGGAATGGAAAATGTGGTGAATTTGATAGCTCCAGGCATATTGCTTCGCTCTCAGTTGCAGTTGTTTTGTGGAAGGTGAAAGAGCAGACCTACAGCTATCTGGTGTTGTTTATGATATGTGCTGTATCGATGATGGAATTAGAATGGTAAATGTGGAGCTGTTACACCAGTGTAGACTACCCAGTTACAGCATTGATCTTGTCACCTCGGCATTAGCCAACACAACATGCCATGGCCTGCATCCTATCCTCACTCCCCCATTCCCAAGTGTAGATGATGGGAGGTTTGAGAATAGTATTGACATTCAATATCAAGCAAGCTAGAGGTACACATTGGTGATCATTCGTATCTTTTTGAGGTGATGGCCATTGTCTCGTGGCCTAATTGGGCTTCATTACTTAAGGAGTTATGAATGGAATTAACATTCAGCTTCAAAAAAGTCAGGTTAATGAGAAGCTGGTGTATCTTGAAGTGCTTGGAAGATAACTTTTCTGGAGGGCAGATTGATATTAATACTGCAAGATTACCATACTGATGCTGCTGGCCTGAGTTGCGCATTGGGCAGCAACCCAGAGGCTCAGAGCAGAGATTAGTGTTTTAAGTACAGAAGCATTGCTCTGCTAATAATGACTCTGGTTTGAAAGGTTTATCTTTTATTTGAATGTTACATGCACTGCACTATGTAATACGTAATATGTCCTGCTCTTCATCTCTTCCAGATTTCTTCCACCCCCCCCCCCCCACCCACCCCACCCCCCACACCCACCCCACCCCCCACACCTTCACTACAATCAGACTGAGGAAGGTTCCCAACCCAATATGTCACCTATCCATGTTCACCTGAAATGCTACTTGACTCATTGAACTACTCCAATGTCTTCATCTGTAAACTAGAATCTGTAGTTCCTTGTTTCTACACTCTATTCATCGTTTAGGATCTTCAGCTCCTTGATAACAATGAAAAGGATATTGAGGAACTATGGAGCATACAGTAAATGAAAAATACTGCTTACGAAACAAAATGATACAAGGCTTTAACCTTGTAACAAATAAATTACTTGTTAAGCTCTTACACATCTTTTCACCTCTGCAGTTCGAAATCAATATCCTTCCTACCTATGAAGGTAATCTGTATGATCCCTAAATTTTTTAAATGGCCATTAAAATAAATTGCCTAAAAATTGTTTTACACAGTCCCATAATATTTTAATTTGATTTTAAAAAGTTGAATGTAATTGAAAATTGTAGGAGTAGTGCAAAGTTCACAATTTCCATTCCAGGTCTTCTGTGTAACTGACAGATTAATGCACAGGTGACCTGTGGGATGCTCAGAATATCCGATATAATTTTTATCTCTGTGTAGTTCTCGTCCCTGCTCCTTTGCAATCCAATTTAGAATGGTTTTATGCAGCTCCCTGACATGCACTGGAATTGTGACTCAACAGGACTCCCTTCAAGGTATTGGCTCCACTTTGGTCTACTGTCATCCTTATAGTGACATTTGTAACAACCACCAAGCTCAAAACTAGACCAACATTCACCAACCCTGACCTGCTGACCCGACCTTCTCCCACCTACCAATTTGTCCATTTGATCTGATATTTTACTGCATCCACCAATGCCAGGCACAAAGTCGCTGCTGATCGAATCAACTCTTTGCAGCCCCTAACCACCAATCTCAAATTCTGACCAGCAATCGCTGAGCAGGGGGAGTCCTCCAGAAAGTGAAAAGGGGTGGCGACGGGAAGGTGTGACTGGTGGTGGGATCATGTTGGGAGGAGCCAGCGCTGCCCTCGCAGCTGCGGCTTGCCTGCAGTCCGTTTGTCTTTTGTGTTTTTTGTTGTTTTTGTCTGAATTGTAGTTTAAATATGGTGTAGTGTTTGTATGTTATGTGGGGTGGGTGGGGTGGGAACTGTAAAATTCTCTCTCCTGAACAGAGACCCGACCTTTGTTTTCTGTGTCGTGTCTCCGTTCCCGCTGCGGCCTACCATCGGCCATCCAGCTGGGACCACCTGGGCTCTGGTTCGCAGAGCCCACGGCCTGGTCTCACCACCTGCGGCGCTGGCTGCCTTCGGATGCTGCGGGAGCGGCTGCGACTCGTCTCCAGAGGCTTCGGCGCGGGCCGCATGGACGTCGGAAGCCAACAGCCCCCTGGGTGGGGGCCGACTTCAGGAGCTCCGGCAGCGGCAGCGTCTTCGCCCGCCCCGGATCGCGGGGCTTGGGTCGGCCCGCCGCGGAATTTTCTCAGCCGGCGGGGGCTTCAATGTCAGGAGCCCCGACCGCCCCGACGTGGCAACTCCAACAGCCTGACCGCGGGAGAAGACGGATGGGAAGAGAAAAGACATTCTGGCCTTCCATCACAGTGAGGAGGTGACTGGAGGAGACTCACTGTGATGGATGTTTCTTTTGTTTCTTTTGTTTGGTGTTAGTTTATGATTGTATGTGTTATTGTATTTTTATTGATTATTCTTATTGGTCTTATTGTTGAACTGCGGGTATTTTTTAATTTCACTACACATTTATGTGTATGTGACAAATAAATGACTATTGACTATTGACTATGTTGGAGGTGACAGAAATGTCTGAGAATTATGTGTTTGTTATGAAAGCTGATGGGGTTCAAGGTAAGGACCAGGGGAACTCTATCCTTGTTCTATCTGGGGGAGGGGGATCAAGGGCAGAACTATAGGACACAGGTGAGATGTGGGTGAGAGATGCATTTACCTCAGCTGGGGGGAAACGGTTTACTAAAGAAAGAGGTCAGCTCGGATGTCCTAGAGTGGAAAACCTCATCTAGGGAACGGTTGCAGCGGAGACCAAAGATACTAGAGGAGCAAGATAGACCACTCGACCCTAAAAACCATAGTATGTCATGGTGCCATTTTAGTAGGCAGAAACTTGCAGAAACATTTAAAAAGAAAAATAACAAAAATCTGTGAATTGATAGATGAGATTTATTCTGCATTTTTATGGTATCATCACACATACTATTCCCTAAAACATTGATTACACTTGCGAGAGGCATAGCGAACGGTGGATTTTGCTTACTAAAATGGCTGACGTTACGCTCCTTGGCATACTACACTACAGTATAGGCGATTTTGACGGAGTGGTTCATCTTGCTCCTCTAGTATCTTTGGCGGAGACAGAGATATTGAGAGCAGGGGATGGTGTCTTTGCAAGAGGCAGGGTGAGAGGAAGTGTAGGTATGGGAACTGGTGGGTATGTGGCAGATGGCAGTCAACAGTCTGTCCCCTATGATGGAGGCAGAGAGACCAAGAAAGGGGAGCGAGGAGACGGAGATAATCCAGGTGAATTTAAAGGCAGGATGGAAGTTAGTGCTCAAGTTAATGAGATCAACGAGTTCTACATGGGTGCAGGAGGCATCCCTGAACCAGTCTGAAGAAGGGTCTCGACCCAAAACGTCACCCATTCCTTCTCTCCTGAGATGCTGCCTGACCTGCTGAGTTACTCCAGCATTTTGTGAATAAATACCCCTGAAGCAGTGATCAATGTAGTGCAGAAAGAGTCGGGGGTTGGTGCCAGTGTATGTGTGAAACAAGCACTGTTCAACAAAGCCAGTAAAAAGCCAGGCATAGCTGTCTTTGGCTTGAAGAAAGTGAGAGGAGTCAAAAGAGAAGTTATTGAGGGTGAGGACAAGTTCCAGCAGGCAGAGGAGAGTGTTGGTAGAGGGCAGCTGAATGTTAGAAGAGGGCCTTGAGACTGTCCTGGTGGGGAACGGGGGCGTAAAGGGACCGGACATCCATGGTAAAGATGAGACAATAATGGGAGTCTAGGAATTGAAAGTTATTGAATAGTTGAAAGCCTAATGAAGTGAGTGGATGTAGGTCGGAAGGGACTCGACATGGGGGGAGAGCGGGGGAGAATAAGATGGAATCAAAGAATTTGGAGATAACCTCCATGGGGCAGGAGCAGGCAGAAACTATGGGTCTGTCAGGGCAGTCCTGTTTGTGAAGTTTCAGAAGGAGATAGAAGTGGGCAATACAGGGCTGGGGAACTATAAGTGTAGAGGCTGCAAAGGGGAGATCGCCGAGACGATACAGCCTTGGAACTGCTGATGGAGTAGCAATATGTTTTCAGGCCAAATGTTTCTCAGGAGATGATCGCTGAGGTCTGCCATCTGTCACAGACAGGGCTGCAACCACAGCCTCATTGCTGAATTACACTGCCTGTAGCAAAAGGATCAGTGGCTCTTAATTTCATTGCCTGCGGGTCAACGCTAACAGCATCAGTAAACATTCACCATGTTTTCCTCACATAGCCTCATTCCGAAGCTAATAGAGGCTCTCCACAAACTGAAGGGGATTTATGTCCTTGTGTTCAGAGAGGGAACAGCAGGCAGAACAGATGCATGGCTTTATCAAAACAAGCAGCATCCCAGGACATGAGTAATCATGGAAGCTAAACCAGAAATTTGAATCACTAAGCGTTTCAGTCCTTTAACGTCCAACAGTTAGATTTCTCTTCAATTTAATCAAGGACACTAAACCAGCCCTAAAGAAAGCAAAATAACTAATGGTATGTTTAAAGCATCGTGCATTTGAATTATAATGTTTTTTTACAGCAATATCAAGTAAAAATATGAATAATCTGTGCCAATTGTTTAGTATGCAAAATTTGACACAACACTCTCAGTAGCGATCACACCACTGCTCATCAGATGTTTTTCACAATGAAAGAACAAATATTAACATTTACCACTTAGCACTCATTCAGAGCTTTGCCTGGCGGCAATGGGTCTTGTTCATCTGCACGGTGCTAAAGGCAACTCTGGCAGCTGGTTGGTGAATCAAGGAATGGGTGATGTTTCGGGTCGAGACCCATCTTCAGACTGTTAAACAATTGTTGATCAACAAGCATGGGGATTGACAAGACTGCGAACATTTGGTGCTTACGTAACCACGAGAATGCTGTCATCTCCATATTGCTATTCTGTCGTATCTTTCCAAAAAATGGGGGAAGGGGGAATTAGACAAGTAATTCTCCTAAAAATCTGCAATGAGGACAACTGTAACAATGAGTGTATGCAGCAGCCAGAAGAGTGGGGAGAGCACGTACCGAAAAGTATGGACAGAACACTGCTGTAAGCGAAGACACAAATGCTAGAGTAAATTAGCAGGCCAGGCAGCATCCCCTGGAGAACATGGATAGATGATGTTTCAGGTCGGGACCCTTCTGCAGACTGATTGCAAGAATGGGGGGAACGAAAGTTAGAAGGGTTGAAGCATGGCAGGTGAACACATTGCATTGCAAGGGCAAAGCATGGCAGGTCATAGGTGAACACATTGCATGTACAGGATTGCTGCAAAAAAATGGTTATTTGCTACTGAAGCTTTGTTTGACATCAGACTGCACCGAGACGGGATCTGTAACAGACCCATGAGTTAGGATCACAGTTTGCAGGTCAATATAGTGAAGTAAGGTGGAGAAAGAATTGTGCAGGCAGCCAATTGGAAGAGGATGTGCAACAATCCTGTGTAGGAAGGAACTGCAGGTGCTGGTTTACACCGAAGATGGACACAAATTGCTGCAGTAACTCAGCGGGTCAGGCAGCATCTCTGGAGAAAAGGAATAGGTGATGTTTTGGGTTGAACAATCCTTCTTGATTAATGGAGTCAAAGTATTTAGTGAGAGTGAGAAAGGCCATGTAAGTGGTGCAGTTGGTGTGGCTCCAGATTGTCATCCCAGAGGGAGACAAACTGATTCTCCTGGATGACCTCAAACCTGACTCATGAAAGATGCCACCTAGCGTACAGGATGTAACTGGCTAATCCCAGTGGCTCCTCCTGTAAAAATGCTGAGAACACGGTTTGTTGCAATCGGCGCTCTGATTCACTTGAGAGGTAAACATGATTTCTCCTAGTCCCAAAGATGATCAAAGTTCTGGCAGCTGTTAGATTACATCATGAGATAGACACTAAAAGCTGGAGTAACTCAGCGGGACGGGCAGCATCTCTGGGGAGAAGGAATGGGTCGAGACCCTTCTTCAGGCCAGTTAGGGAAAAGGGAAATGAGAGATATAGGCGATGATGTAGAGAGATAAAGAACAATGAATGAAAGATGTGCAAAAAGGTAACAATGATAAAGACCCAAAACATCAGATAAAGGAAACAGGCCATTGTTAGCTGTTTAATATAAGAAAATAACTGCAGATGCTGGTACAAATCGATTTATTCACAAAATGCTGGAGTAACTCAGCAGGTCAGGCAGCATCTCGGGAGAGAAGGAATGGGTGACGTTTCGGGTCGAAACCTGTTGGGTGAAAACGAGAAGCTGGTGCAACTTGGGCGGGGGAGGGATAGAGAGAGAGAGAGAATGCCAGGGTTACTTGAAATTAGAGAAATTGATATTCATACTACTGGGCTGTAAGCTGTCCAAGCAAAATATGAGATGCTGTTCCTCCAATTTGCATTTAGCCTCACTCTGACAACGGAGGAGACCGAGGACAGAAAGGTCTGTGTGGGAATGGGAAGGAGAATTAAAGTGTTCAGCAACCAGGAGATCAGGTAGGTTCAGATTACATAATTACCTGAGCAAGAGAATACAAGGATGGCTAAATCATGGTGCTGAAACAGGTTCTTATGACCGTTGGACTGACCACTTCCTGATCCCCTCCGTTATCTCCATCAGATTCGTCCAAGAGCAACTGCAACCCTATAACCCTATAAAGATAGCTCTTAACTATTAAGAGAAGAGCTCGCAGACAATGCAAAGGTTATGGAACTTGTTTCACAACCTCAAAAAGCTAAAGTATCTTTCCAAATAGTCAAACTTCAAAACTATCTGCTAATACATTGTTATCTAGATATCTTATTGTTTCATTAACATCGTTCAAGGAATAGGTTCTGGTTTCCAACAAATACTTCAGACTTAATACTCTTCAGGGCGGCACGGTAGCGCAGCGGTAGAGTTGCTGCTTTACAGCGAATGCAGCGCCGGAGACTCAGGTTCGATCCTGACTACGGGTGCTGCACTGCAAGGAGTTTGTACGTTCTCCCCGTGACCTGCGTGGGTTTTCTCCGAGATCTTCGGTTTCCTCCCACACTCCAAAGACGTACAGGTATGTAGGTTAATTGGCTGGGTAAATGTAAAAATTGTCCCTAGTGGGTGTAGGATAGTGTTAATATACGGGGATCGCTGGGCGGCACGGACTTGGAGGGCCGAAAGGGCCTGTTTCCGGCTGTATGTATATGATATGATATGATATGATAGGGACTTAGGAATAAACAATAACGCTAGTCCAGGAACTAGTTTGTATAAAATGCCATGGAAGAAATGTCTGTTCGAAGCAATTAACGTATTTATTTTATTACTTGGAAATAATGGGATTATATTGCTTACTGAAGCACAATGAATGCACGTTAAAAAATGTCACTGACTTCTAAACACAATTAGATTCTGAATTTTATTCTCCATAATTTGCACCAGCAAATGGTCTAAGGAGCCTGAAGCAAAGACCTGGTTAATATTTAAGGTCACAATAACCATGAATGGGTATTGTGATACAGGACAGTGGCAGTTACAAGGAACAATACCACACCTGAAATAATTAATAGCATAAACCCCCACGCTCTTCCGAAAGGTCATGCATAGATTATGAATGTTTTCATCTTTACTTCTGTCAGATTCACTTAATTTGCCTTATTCATTCACTGTGAACTCAAGTCTCATACAAATCACCAGTGCTGGATCTCTCCAAACCAAACAATCCTCAAAACTGGGATGATGAAACGTAGTGATTCCAAACTCTGCTTCGGTCAGAATTGGCATCGAGAAATATCCTGATGGTATTGGAGATACCGTATAAGTATCTTATAAGGTTATCGAAACGTATAAGATTATTAAGGGGTTGGACACGTTAGAGGCAGGAAACATGTTCCCAATGTTGGGGGAGTCCAGAACCAGGGGCCACAGTTTAAGAATAAGGGGAAGGCCATTTAGAACGGAGATGAGGAAACACTTTTTCAGTCAGAGAGTTGTGAATCTGTGGAATTCTCTGCCTCAGAAGGCAGTGGAGGCCAATTCTCTGAATACATTCAAGAGAGAGCTAGATAGAGCTCTTAAGGATAGCGGAGTCAGGGGGTATGGGGAGAAAGCAGGAACGGGGTACTGATTGAGAATGATCAGCCATGATCACATTGAATGGCGGTGCTGGCCTACTCCTGCACCTATTGTCTATTGACTCCAAACAGTAATCCATATCCATGGATTTCAATATCGTCTATCATCATTCATTTAGTTAAAGGGAAGATCAGCGGCAGAAATTATTTATATTTCCTTACATTATGGAAGAAGGCCATTCAATACATTATGCTTATGTGGGCGTCTCAGGACAATGCCACCAATCCCACTTCCCCATTTATTTTGCTGTAAGCCAGTCTCCCTCACATGCCCATCAACTCCATCCTGATTCTCCTATAACCCACAGACAGTAGGGAAAACTTACAGTACAACAGTTAACCTACAAACCAACACAACTGTGGGAGGTCAGAACTGAACCCAGGTTCTGAGAGCAGTGAGACATCAGCACTGCCAGCTTTGCCTCAGTCATGCAAGTGTCTGAGAGGTCAACCATACATAAAGTGGAAACAAAAACAGCTTCAGCATTTTGTCTTCATGGGCTTCTGGACAGAAATTCAGTGAATGAATAAATATCCTGCTGATACATACATTATTTGGGTGTAAAGTTGGATAACTCCTGAAAATGGACATGATTTTGAATTGCACAATTAACCCCTAGCACAGAAAAGTTTACTCAATCTCTGAAGCTGATATATCCTCCTCCTTGACCTCCTTCCCAGCCAATATCACAACTGTTGTCCAATCAACCTCTTCACAAGCATCTATTTTCACTTCTTACCAACAGTCGTAGTAGACAGTAGATTTTTAAATCCACGTTATTTAACATCTTTTGGGTAACACCATAATCCTAAAGCCTCTGAATTACCTAATTTTACAACGGTGAGCCCACAATCCGAACACCCACTGTCCATGGCGATGGTTTGTCTGTATGTCATTATGCTGTGTGCTCCAACAGCCATGACAGATCTGTGCCACGTTTCCCAATTTGCCGTTCGTTGTTATATCAGAGAGGTTACACAAGCACTGATGGCACAAAGAATCGATTTGACCTGCTATGAATTTAGTGATGAATGAGTTGTGCCTTGAGCACTGTGATTTGTGAGCATTGCTGGGTCCCCACTTTACAGACACCCATTGACTGCATTGTAAGCATGGTGTTTCATTTTACGATCGCTCTTTAGGAGCTTTTTATGACCGTAAAACGATTTCCACTTCCTTAGAACTCCAGTGGTTGTGGGTCATGAGAAGAGTTTCCTTATGCTGACTGCCATATTTCTGGGACTCAAAGAAGACTCTTTCATCCTTAAAGAAATTCCACTGCCGCCCTCTGCTTCCCTGGCTCCTCACGCCAACCACGACAGCTGAGAACACTACAACACAAGAAAATAGGTGCAGGAGTTGGCCATTTGGCCCCTCAGGCCTGCCCAGCAGTTAAATATAAATATGGCTGATCAATTCTGCCCTCAGCTTTACTTCTGTTCACATTCCCCACAGCCCTCAATTCCTCAATCTTAATATTTATTTATATACTAGACGGGCGTGGACCCGTTGGGCCCAAACCTCTCCTGTGGGCCCGGCAACCCTCCGTGCAAACCTCTCCTGCGAGCCCGGCAACCCCCGTTGTATCCAAACCTCTCCTGCAGGCCCAGCAACCCCCGTTGGCCCCAAACCTCTCTTGCAGGCCCGGCAACCCTCCCCAACTGACGCCCGTGGACCCGTTGTTGGCCAGGGAGTCTCCCCGGGGTCAGGGGTGGGCGAGGGGGGAAAGGAAAGGGGAGAGGGAGCAACTCACCCCGGCCACGGGCGGCCATCGCAGCAGCCAGCAGCAGGAGAGCTCACCCTCCCCCATCATTGGCCGCCACTCCCGTAACTCGGGTCCCGCCCCCCTCGGAGCGGCAAACCTCCCCCAACTGCGCACGTGTGGATCTGGCGGCCATCTTACATAAGTATTAGATCAACAGGCTCCAACTGCGCAGGTGCGGACCCGTCTGTTCTGCGCATGGGCGGATCCGGCGGCCATCTTACATAAGTGTTAGATCAACGGGCCCCAACTGCGCAGGCGTGGTCCCGTCGGGTTCCCATTGTGACATCGAACACGGAGGTATTACTGCGCAGGCATGGCTGTCGGGCAGGGCAAGTGGGAGCGATTTACTAAAGTTTAAAAAGTGATTTATTAAAGTTTAAAAAGTGAATAACTTAAAAAATATAATGACCATTTAAACCGCAGCCCAAAGGTGAGTAAGGTGGGCCTAAAATTGTTGCGCTATCGTGTACCGTTTTGGCTGTATTTCGGGTACGTACAAACAATCAAACTGACAAACACGCCAGATCAGAGTTTCTGTAATATATATAGATATGTATATATATTTTATTTTTTATTTTTTTATTTATTAAATATTTATCCATATCCATCAATACATCCCATGATCTGGTCTCCACCACCCTCAGAAGCAGAAAATTCCAGCCTCAGAGTAAAGTAGCTACACATCTCCATTTTAAATGTCACCTCCTTCCCCCATACCCCTTTATGTTTTTGTGAGATCCCCTTTTTCACGAGTCTCCTGCTCATGGAAGCAGTTGAACATCTATCCTGCCAAAGATAGACACAAAGTGCTACAGTAACTCAGCGGGTCAGGCAGCATCTCTGCAGGAAAAGGATGGGTGATGTTTCTGGTCAGGTCCACTCTTTAGACTGAAAGTAAGCTGGTAGGGGAGGTGAAGAGCAGGAGACGAAAAGATCAGGACCAATCAATCTTCACACCTCCAAGGAATACAAACAGAATCTGTCTAACTCAGTTGCCTGCAGTACACAACAAGCACAAGGGAGAATGTGTAAAATAATTCCACACCAAGAGCACCCGAGGGTCAGGGTGTTTACATATGCAATCATTATCTGCCCACTGAAGCACACCAAGCACATGCAAAGATTTCATTGTGGACATGCAGCATGCTGCTCAGTCTTGCAAACCAAAATCACCAGGCAGTGCCAGAAGATGTGCAGCAAAGAGGTTGGGTATCTGAGGGGCATGAATCAGGACTTGGAAAGCCAGCAGGAGCGAGTAAAAAACAGAAGGAGAATGGCCACTCGAGAGATGTTCCAGCTCAGCATTCCCAGCATCTCCAAGGCAGGAAGAATTATCTGCATGGTCTTTACAGAGCTCCCTGAAGGAAAGATGATTCTTTGAAGCAGCCTGACAAATCTTGGCGTTAGTTGCAAGCCACGTGGCCTCTCCATGGTCTAATTGTTACAACTAACCGAATGCATCAGTAGTCAGACTGTGAAGCCTAGACTGGATTACCTCACATTGTGCTTTACAGGTACACTGATACTGATTATACCATGGATGAATCCCTGCACTAGTTATTTAATGGCTTGCCAATTATTTCCTAATTAGCAAGTCACTTAAAAAACACCGACCTCCGTTAAAAAAAAACATTTTTCTCTGATGATTTCCACTCTGCAGGTGTAAGTAGCATTGTGCAGATCACCATGAGATATCTTGTGAGGACATAACATCTCTTCTCACATTACAGAGGACAGGAAAATTGCAATCTAGTTAGGTGAACATACAAAGGTGTAGTGTGCAGCAAGGAACAGCAGATGCTGGGTACACCAAAGATAGACACAAAATACACAAGTAACTTAGTGGGTCAGGCAGCATCTCTGGAGAAAAGAAATAGGTGATGTTTCAGGTCAAACTGAGACTCCGACTCTCAGTCTGAAGAAGGGTCTAGTCTGAAGAATTACTAGGTTAATTCCCGGAATGGCGGGACTATCATATGTTGAAAGACTGGAGCGACTAGGCTTGTATACACTGGAATTTAGAAGGATGAGAGGAGATCTTATCGAAACGTATAAGATTATTAAGGGGTTGGACACGTTAGAGGCAGGAAACATGTTCCCAATGTTGGGGGAGTCCAGAACAAGGGGCCACAGTTTAAGAATAAGGGGCAGGCCATTTAGAACTGAGATGAGGAAAAACTTTTTCAGTCAGAGAGTTGTAAATCTGTGGAATTCTCTGCCTCAGAAGGCAGTGGAGGCCAATTCTCTGAATGCATTCAAGAGAGAGCTGGATAGAGCTCTTAAGGATAGCGGAGTCAGGGGGTATGGGGAGAAGGCAGGAACGGGGGGGTACTGATTGAGAATGATCAGCCATGATCACATTGAATGGCGGTGCTGGCTCGAAGGGCCGAATGGCCTCCTCCTGCACCTATTGTCTATTGTCTATGAAGGCCCCTAGTTACTAAATTTGCTGAAGGTACAGAGATAGGAAAGTATGAAGTGGACATAATGAGGCCACAAAAAATTAAACCAGAACATAACTCTTACTCTTAAGTAGAGATGCTCCCCGGCTTACGAAGCTTCGACTTCCGATATGTCGACTTTACGATGGTACAAAATTCAAACACATTCATTAGAAACCGTACTTCGAATTTTGAATTTTGATCTTTTCCCGGGCTTTTCCTGGACTTGCAGACCTCCGCCGCCGCCAGCGCCCCGTTATCTCCTCAGCCCGGCCACAGGATCAACATATACCTGCCGCGGGGGCTGCAGCATGCGCCAGTTAGCGAGGAGGCTTCTGGGAGAAATTAATGCATGTTCGACCTACGATATTTTTGGTTTACAATGGGTTTGTCGAACGTAACCCCATCGTAGGTTGAGGAGCACTTGTAATCCGCTTTGATCTTTGCCAATGACTGGCAAAGTCACCCCATTGAACAGTACTGCCCAGGTTATTTTGCCTTTTGACATTGTTTTACTCTGCCGATAAAGGAAAGAATCCACAGTCTACAGAGCATATCGAGGAAAGGGTGTAATGGACAATCAGTAGCACCGAAGGCATCAGTATCACTGAACTTTACAGTAGCAAATACAAAACCATAAAAGGGCACAAAATCATAACAGGACACAAAATCATAACAGGACTCGGCAGGTCAGGTGGCATCTCTGGAGAACATGGATAGGTGACGTTTTGGGTTGAGACCCTCCTTCAGTTTGAAGAAGGGTCTCAACCCAAAACATCACCTATCCATGTTCTTTGGAGGTGTTGCCTGATCCGCTGAGTTGCTCCAGCACTTTGTGTCCTTTTGTGTAAAACGGCATCTGCAGTTCCTTGTTTCACCAAAATCATAACAGCTTGTTTCTAATCCTGCAAAGTAACTGGTGGCCAACTGTTTCTTCATTTAATTGAACCAAGTTCAGTCCAACTGAATGGGATAAATGGGTATTTTGTAGGCAGGCTGTACAATTCTTTGTGAGTGTGTTTGGGGCAAACCACACTCAATCCATGTCCTTCATTTGGCATCACTTTAGGATACTTAATGGAAATGGAAATTGGTATCTTGCGAAAGGAATTTTATTCTTCACCTTTATCTATGTCTGACCAGACAACACTATGAGCAAAATTACATTCTGAAATAGAAAGCTTTCTGGTTATTGCAATGAATGAAACCATGCACAATATATAAAATAAAACAAAAATATTTTACTCATTGAGCTGAACAAATTGTTGAAGTCAAAATGATTCTCCATGAGTCTACTTGAATAAATTGTTGCCGCAAATCATTATATTAATTTTCCATCTGCTCAAGAAGAGACATCTGCACAAGCAGAGTGGTTGAATTCAAAACAATTGCAAAATAAATGTGCCACTTCTTTGAAAAATGGATCAGGATGGGGGAAGTAAATGCAAATTTAAAAGATACCAAGGAACTAGTTGAAGGAGAGATACATAACAAGTGGATGGATCAATACTGAAAGTCAAAATTACACTTAAATTACTAACTTTACCAATACCAAGTCTTATAGCCGGTCCTCCCGACACCGGTGAACATCCAGGGAATGGACATCGAGAGGGTGGATTCCTATAAGTACCTGGGTGTCTACCTCATCAATAAACTGGACTGGACTGAAAACACCGATGCGCTATACAGAAAGGGTCAGAGCAGACTTTATCTGCTAAGGAGACTCAGGTCCTTTGGAGTGCAGGGGGCACTCCTAAGGACCTTCTACAACATCGGCCATTTTCTATGGAGTGGTCTGCTGGAGCAGCAGCATCTCAGCGGCGGAAGGGAAGAGACTCGACAAGCTGGTCAGGAAGGCCAGCTCTGTCCTGGGTTGCCCCCTCGACTCATTGCAGGTGGTGGGAGAGAGGAGGATGATGGCAAAGATAACATCGCTGCTGGACAACGACTCCCACCCCATGCAGGGCACTGTCACTGCACTGAGTAGCTCCTTCAGTGACATATTACTTCACCCCAAGTGCGTGAAGGAGAGATATAGGAGGTCCTTCCTTCCCGCTGCTGTGAGACTGCACAACCAGCACTGCTCCCAGCAGACGGGTCAACAATAACAGCTAAGAACACACAGGAAACTGATGACAATATATTTATCTTTTATTTATTTACAATTAATGATCTCTTGCTCTCTTGCTATCCACTTTGCTGCTGTAACACTGTAAATCTCCCCGGTGTGGGACGAATAAAGGAATATATTATTATTATTATTATTATTATTATTATTATTATACCAAAGGAAGGTTTTCTTTCTTCCTTCTTTTACATTAAAGTCACGACTGTACTTCCTGGAGAGTGCAATTAATCCATGGTGCAATCTGAAGAGCTGAAAAATTCTATTCAACGTTCAAGTCAACATTTATCTGATCATTATTTTAATGCGGTTTATGCAATCATGCTGTGTGTGTATGTTGGCTGTTAATATTACACTAGTGACTGCAATTCAAAAGTACCTCGTTGACTGGAAGAATTTACATATCTACACAAGTCAACATATGTTGCAATAGAAATGTAGCTTTTTCTAAAATTCTTTTCTCTAGTGCACCCTGTATTGTCAATTTTATGTCTTAATTACTTTCTTTCTCAGTCAATTATTTTTTCCATTAATTTTCAGCTCATTGGCATGGCAGATAACTTTCTTCACTTTTTTAGGATTTTTAGGATACCGGGTTAACATATAAGGAGTGTTTGAAATCTCTGGGCCTGTACTCGCTGGAGATTAGAAGGATGAGGGAGGGCCTCGTTGAAACCTACCGGATAATGAAAGGCCTGGATAGAGTGGGCATGGTAAGGAATGGGAAAGTCTATAACCAGAGGGCACAGCCTCAGAATAAAAAGAACTTCAAAATGGAGTTCAAGGGGAATTTCCTGAGCCAGAGGGTGGTGAATATGTGGAATTCATTGCCAAGGACAACTGTGGGGGCCAAGACATTGGTATTTTTAAGACAGAGATTGAGAGATTCTTGATTAGGAAGGTTGTCAAAGGTTACAGTGAGAAGGTAGGAGAATGAGGTTGAGAGAAAAAAATGCCCTAATTCTACTCCCATGATTTATGGCATAAGGTCATAAGGGATAGGAGTAGAATTAGTTCATTCGGCCCATCATGTCTACTCTGCCATTCAATCATGGCTGATCTATCTCTCCCTCCTAACCCCATTCTCATGTCTTCTCCCCATAACCTCTGACACCTGTGATAATCAAGAATCTACCTATCTCTGCCTTAAAAATATCCACTAACGGCCTCCACAGCCTTCTGTGGGAAAGAATTCCACAGATTCACCACCCTCTGACTAAAGAAATTTCTCCTCATCTCCTTCCAAAAGAATCATCCTTTAATTCTGAGGCTATGACCTCTCGTCCTAGACTCTAGCACTAGTGGAAACATCCTCCCACATCCAAGCCTTTCACTATTCTGTATGTTTCAATGAGGTCCCCCTCATTCTTCTAAACTCCAGCGAGTACAGGCCCAGTGCTGACAAACGCTCATCATATGCTAACCCACTCATTCCTGGGATCATTCTTGTAAACCTCCGCTGGTCCTTCTCCAGAGCCAGCACATCCTTCCTCAGATATGGTGCCCAAAATTGCTCACAATATTCCAAATGTGGCCTTACCAGAGCCTCAACATTACATCCCTGTTTTTGTATACAAGCCCTCTTCAAATAAATGCTCGCATTGAGTTTGTTTTCTTTATTACTGATTCAACTTGCGAATGAGCTTTTTGGGAATCCTGCACCAGCATTCCTAAATCCCTTTGCACCTCCAATTTCTGGATTCTCATCCCATTTAGAAAATAGTCTTTGCTTTTATTCCTACTACCAAATGCATGACTCCACACTTTGATACACTATATTCCATCTGCCACTTCTCTGCCCTCTCTCCCAACCTGGTCTGCTTCTGCAGACTTCCTGCTTTCTCCACACTGCCTGCCCCTCCACCTATTTTCATATCACCTGCAAACTCTGCCACAAAGCCTTCAATCCCCTCGTCCAAATGGCCTTCTGGTCTTCTGTATATAAGGACAAAGCAAATCTTATCCTTGGCCAAAACAATAGAGAAATTAAAAGCTCAATTCAAATATTCCTATAGTGCACAAAAAGTGCCCAGCCGTTTCCTCCTTTCATTTGCAGTCAAACATAAAGAAAACAAGTGAGCTGTATAAAGGACTGATCTGACATTATTTATTTTACATTGCCACTGAGAATAAAATATTCCTATTTCTTTCCTTAACTATTTTTTCCTTTCTTATACTTTTATTATGTTTTAGTGTAAGAAAATAACTGCAGATGCTGGTACAAATCAAAGGTATTTATTTCACAAAATGCTGGAGTAACTCAGCAGGTCAGGCAGCATCTCAGGAGAGAAGGAATGGATGACGTTTCAGGTCGAGATCCTTCTTCAGACCTTTGGCCAGTTGTTATCCTTTTGCGTTATCATTAATTTCAACTTGATGGGGGAGGGAGAGGTGAAGGCCAAAACAAATCATGGCATCCAAAAGATAACCTCAGGAAGGGTGGAGTCCATAATGGCCCATTGTTGGCTGGGGAAGATGTGTCTACTCCTCCACTTCCCTCTCACCTTACCTTACCCACCCCAGTTGTCCTACCAGTTCCACTGTCCGCATTCTTGTATCCCTCTCGTTAGCACCTCTTCCGCAGCCAACAATAGACCATGATGGACTCCACCCTTCCTGAGGTCATCTGTTGCTGGCCCTGATTTGTTCTGGCCTCCCCCCACCACCCTATCACTATCTTTCAGTCTGAAGAAGGGTTCCAGTTCGAAACGTCACCTATTCCTTTGCTCCAGAGATGCTGCCTGACCCGTCGAGTCAACATTTTGTGTCTATCTTCAGTATAAACCAGCATCTGCCTTCCCTTTCCACACACCATTAATTTCAATATTAGGTTCTGAAATTTGTTTCAATGTTAGATAAAAACAAATCCTTAGGAGGGAAGGAGATGTCAAAATGATAGAAGTGCAGGAAGATCTTGGTGGCAGCTAAGAAATCAGGTTAACATTGTACGGCATACACAAAACAAAAAGAAACAGTTGAATAATAATCAAGATAGCACTACACTGCACAACTGACACCAGGACCACACCGTTGAATTTATGAATTGCATGCATTTTTCTCTAATTATTACAATGCCAATGAAGACAGACAAAAAGCATTGCCTATTATGTTGGTATTTAACCAAACGCTTCAGATTACATTCTAGCATTATTTCTTTCAATTGTTGAAAGCAAACACAACTTTTTCATACACCATTTTATCCAGAGGAAGTTCCTCAGAATTGAGGGTGCCTTACTTCCACTTCAGTACTCTGAGCCCTCCAAGGTTCCCAAGTCCTTCACTTGGTCATGGGACAGAGGTTTCCAGGAGTCAGTGAGGATGTTACTTTTTTTTTTGGAGAAACTTTAAGAACATTCTTGAATCATTTCTGCTTGTCATCAAGTAAATTTGGCAGAGCTGGGAAGAGAATGCCTGAGGTGCAGCACTGCGGAAAAGAAAGGTTGAAGAAAGTGTCAGCGCAATGTTTTGCACAGGTCTCCTCTAAGAGGATGTCTCTTAAGGTATCCCAAAATGCTGGGGTAACTCAGCAGGTCAGGCAGCATCTAGGAAAGAGGGAATGGGTGATGTTTCGGGTCGAGACCCTTCTTCAGACTGATGTCAGGGGGGCGGGACAAAGAAAGGATGTAGGTGGAGACAGGAAGACAGTGGGAGATCTGTGAAGGAGCAGGTGAAGAGAGGGACAGAGGAACTATCTAAAGTTGGAGAAATCAATGTTCATACTGCTGGACTGTAAGCTGCCCAAGGAAAATATGAGGTGCTGTTCCTCCAATTTCCGGTGGGCCTCACTATGGCACTGGAAGAGGTCCATGATAGTGTCTCTTATGGATGCAGCATTTAGGATGTAGTTTGAAAGTCACAAAGAAGCAAGGGTATGATGGAGAAAAATCTTGGTGGGCATCCATATTTAAAAGGAGAGCTTCACAACCTCACCCAGTTGCAAATAGACTGTGTTTTATCTCAATTTCCAGTTGATCACTGTTGCATCCGATAAACACTTGTGGATCTGCTCCCAATTAGGAATAACCCTGCACATATGTGTCCAGCCAATTTCACAATTTAAAAACGCTGAACAATAAGCAAGAGTACTTGTTCAGAATTCACTTGACACAACTGCATGAAAATAGAAACACCAGTGCCCTCAGGGTATAAGGTACAAATTGCCAATTTAACACCCATGGAACTCTCCTCTCAGCAGCTGCCAACAACTGATACAGAATAATTGCACATTGAGTGTGGTTTCTTTGCAAGATCAGCCCTGCAGGCACAACTATGTAACTAGTGTTTATATTCCTCAGCCAGCCCACGGGCAGGAAAAAGAACGGCCAGGTATCTCCCCTCAAATTGCATAATAGAAGTAATTAGCAAGATAGGAACGCTATTTCAGTTCAAAACAAATCCGTAGTAGAATAATGAAGAATTGGTACACGGTGTTTGATAGTTCATTCGGTGCTGTGTGAACCAGCACTGCAAACATTTCAACCCACTTAGACAAATGATTTTGTTAAACTATATTTTTATGTACAGTATTTGATGAAGGATTTGTCTTTCTGTTATTTGCATTCCGTTTTTATGTCTCTTGTTGCATAAAAGGAAATTAGCTGCCAGCGCAATAAGTATTTCTTAATCTTTGTACGCCTTTATTGATGACATTAATAATGTAATGCTGTGGAGATTATATTAGTTGGTCAAAATTAATCATAATGCAATGCTGAATGCTTTTGGTTTATAACAGCACAGTATTTGGGGAAAGGAATTGATTGCTTAACACCCATCAATTGCCCTTTGGCAAAATAATGATTCATGTATTAAATTTTTCATGAATTGCATTCAGAAACATTTCAGCTAATGGAATATGAGAGTCTAACCATCTAACTAGTAGTTCCACTCTGTAATATTCTGGTCCTTGATGTACAGCAAATTAAATGTCATGTTTGCCAGGATATATTTTCTCAATTTATTGATAAATTAAATCTCATTTATCGCAATGACACAATGCCTTATTTTACTGTTTCCGAACAAAAATTCCCGGAATGGCGGGTCTATCATATGTTGAAAGACTGGAGCGACCAGGCTTGTATACACTGGAATTTAGAAGGATGAGAGGGGATCTTATCGAAACGTATAAGATTATTAAGGGGTTGGACACGTTAGAGGCAGGAAACATGTTCCCAATGTTGGGGGAGTCCAGAACAAGGGACCACAGTTTAAGAATAAGGGGTAGGCCATTTAGAACTGAGATGAGGAAAAACATTTGCAGTCAGAGAGTTGTGAATCTGTGGAATTCTTTGCCTCAGAAGGCAGTGGAGGCCAATTCTCTGAATGAATTCAAGAGAGAGCTGGATAGAGCTCTTAAGGATAGCGGAGTCAGGGGGTATGGGGAGAAGGCAGGAACGGGGTACTGAATGAGAATGATCAGTCATGATCACATTGAATGGCGGTGCTGGCTCGAAGGGCCGAATGGCCTCCTCCTGCACCTATTGTCTATTGTCTATTGTCTAAAAAGGAGTGAGGTTGGTTAACAGTTCTAATGAGAGAAGGCATGCTTATGACTGCACCCCCTGTAGGAATTGCCAGCCTAAGTGACGTGTAGAAGAGGGCCAACTCAAAAGCAGGAGCAACAGTGTCTGCAGGAGATAGACACAAAAAGCTGGAGTAACTCAGCGGGACAGGCAGCATCTCTGGAGAGAAGGAACAGTGACGTTTCGGGTCGAGACCCTTCTTCAGACTGGTTAGGGATAAGGGAAATGAGAGATATCGATGGTGGTGGAGAGATAAAGAACAATGAATGAATGAAATGCAACAAAGTGACAATGATAAAGGAAACATGCCATTGTTAGCTGTTTGTAGGGTGAAAATGAGAAGCTAGTGCGACTTAGGTGGGGAGAGATAGAGAGAATCAGAATCAGAATCAGAATCATAATAACCTTTATTGTCATCCAAAAAAAAAAGTATTTTGGATGAAATTCTGTTACCCACAGCTCAACAATAAGAGCAATAAAAATAAGCAATAATACACACAATCACAAACCAACACAAAACAAAACGAAACATCCATCACAGTGAGTCTCCTCCAGTCACCTCCTCACTGTGATGGAAGGCCAGAATGTATTTTCTCTTCCCCTGCCGTCTTCTACCGCGGTCAGGCTGTTGAAGTTGCCACATTCCAGGCCGCGCCGGACGGTGAAAGGTCCGCAGCGGGCCGACCGCGATTCGGGGCGGGCGAAGACGCTGCCGCTGCACGTCGGGGTGGTCGTGGCTCCTGAGAGAGGTAATGCCGGGGCTACCTGAAATGAGAGAAATCAATATTCACAGGGTCTTACCAATCTGAAGAAGGGTCTCTACCCGAAACATCACCCATTCCTTCTCTCCAGAGATGCTGCCTGTCCCACTGAATTACTCCAGCTTTTTGTGCCTATCTTCTGTTTAAACCAGCATCTGCAGTTCCTTCCTACACACTTTGCAGGGTGTACTTTGCCATCCAAAATAATCTAGTCTGGATTCCTCCCTCGGTCGGATAACCAAAAGCCTCATGACATCTGGCTCATTCGAACTTAGCACAAGCGTGCCACTGCTCATATAGAAAACCAGCCTGGCCTCCATCAGGAGACAAACAGATAGCCCAGGCAACAATGGTCAAAAAGGATGCAGATTTCTGGAATGGCCTAATTGGCATGGAGTCACCATAGTTAATGCAAATGTAGCCGTCCTTCTGACAATACACGGAGAACAAGGGCGGCACAGTGGCACGGTGGCATGGAAGATACGGTGGCGCAGCGGTAGAGTTGCTGCCTTACAGCGAATGCAGCGTTGGAGACTCAGGTTCGATCCTGACAACGGGCGCCGTCTGTACGGAGTTTGTACGTTCTCCCCGTGACCTGCGTGGGTTTTCTCCGAGATCTTCGGTTTCCTCCCACACTCCAAAGACGTGCAGGTTTGTAGGTTAATTGACTGGGTAAATGTAAAAATTGTCCCTGGTGTGTGTAGGATAGTGTTAATGTGCGGGGATCGCTGGGCGGCGCGGACACGGTGGGCCGAAGGGCCTGTTTCCGCGCTGTATCTCTAAATCTAAATCTAAACCTAAAACAACTTTGTTCTGTCCACCAGGGAGATGAGCGCCAGATTTCATGGTAACAGCCCCATTCCAGGTTCTGATGCCTGGAATAGGGTTGATCTCTGATACCAATGTCATCTGTGGATGTAAGCAGTGTGTGAGTGGAAAGTGTACAGGAGGCCCAGCGACTCACTGATACACATGTTCTTCTTCAGTACTATCAAGGTCATCAATGGCACAAAATAGCAAAATCTACCCGCCTGAAATGCAAGCAAACAAGACTATTCTCTTGAAACTGCATGTATGAGCAGAGAAAGGTACTAGGAAGATGATATTTCTCCATCTGGAATGCACCCTATTGTTTACATGTAATTCCATTTCAACTATTCTTCCATTTGAAACGTAATTAAATTAACAAATTCGGAGCGGCATAGTGACACAGCAATAAAGTTACTGCCATACAGCACCAGAGACTCGGGTTCGATCCTGGCCACTGGTGCTGTCTGTACAGAGCTTGTACGTTCTGCCTGTGACCGCATGGGTTTTCTCCCAGTGCCTTGGTTTCCTCCCACACTCCAAAGACGTGCAGGTTTGTAGGTTAATTGGCTTTGGTAAAATAGTAAATTGTCCCAAGTGTGCAAGATAGTGTTAGTGTAAGGGGTGGTCGCTGGTCGGTGCAAACTCGGTTGGTTTGTTTCCGTGCTGTATGTCTAACAAATGTCTAACAAATGTGGCACCATTATGTCTGTTGAAATATTGCTTGAACATTGAAATTTAATCAGAAACTATATAATGTTAAACATTGTATCGAAAAGCTGATATAGATGCAAGACAAGAGTGGGGGAAAGAGTGGGGGAAAGAGTGGGGGAATGAGCTGAATCCGAATTTTGCTCAGGCGGGGAGACGTGCATGAATTGAAAAACTTACTCTTAGTTCAATGGGGAAGGTAAAATTACAATATTTATGGCAAGTAGGCAGGGTTCTTTAGAAATATGATCTCTCACCCCCTGTCGTACCTCATTGAATTATAAGTAGGTTGACCCGTATAACAGGCATAAGTTTACATAAGGTAATGGGGGTATGGGGAGAAGGCAGGAACGGGGTACTGATTGAGAGTGATCAGCCATGATCGCATTGAATGGCGGTGCTGGCTCGAAGGGCTGAATGGCCTACTCCTGCACCTATTGTCTATTGTCTATTGTCTAAGGTTCAGCTCATGGTGTGGGGGCGGGGGGTGGAGGGGGTAGAGAAAAATGTAAGTGTATGCTAGTGTCAGATGTTATATCAGAGTGGGGTAGCATGGTTCATAAGTTCATAAGTTATAGGAGCAGAATTAGGCCATTCGCCCTTTCAAGACTACTCTGTCATTCAAGCATGGCTAATCTATCTTTCCCTCTCAACATTCTCCTGCCTTCTCCTCATAACCCCTGACCCTCTTACTAATTAAGAATCTGTCAATCTGCACCTTATAAATACCCGATGACTCGGCCTCCACGGCCTTCTGTGGAAATGAATTCCACAGATTCGCCAGCCTCTGACTAAAGAAATTCTTCCTCATCTTTCTGAAGGTATGTCCCTTTATTCTGAGGCTATGGCCTCTGGTCCTAGACTCTCCCACTTGTGTAAACATCCTCTCCACGTCCACTGTCTCCAGGCCTTTCACTATTCGGTAAGTTTCAATGAGGTCCCCCCCTCATCCTTCTAAACTCCAGCGAGTACAGGCCTAGTGCCATCGAATGCTCATCATGCTACAGCGAATGCAGCGCCGGAGACTCAGGTTCGATCCTGACTACGGGTGCTGCACTGTAAGGAGTTTGTACGTTCTCCCCGTGACCTGCGTGGGTTTTCTCCGAGATCTTCGGTTTCCTCCCACACTCCAAAGATGTACAGGTATGTAGGTTAATTGGCTGGGTAAATGTAAAAAATTGTCCATAGTGCGTGTAGGATAGTGTTAATGTACGGGGATCGCTGGGCGGCACGGACTTGGTGGGCCGAAAAGGCCTGTTTCCGGCTGTATATATATGATATGATATATGATATGTTCACCCAATCATTCCTGGGATCATTCTCTGGACCCTCACCAATGCCAGCACATCCTTCCTCAGATATGGGGCCCAAAACAGCTCACAGCACTCCAAATGAGATCTGACCAGTGTCTTATGAAGCCAGCGGTGCAGTAGTTAGTGCTGCTGCTTCAAAGCTTCAGTGTCCCAGGTTTGAGGCTGACGTCAGGTGCAGTCCAGGGCGAAGCTTGAAAGCAGCCAGCCTCAGGTGAGTGCAGGTGTTTTCTCTGGACTCTCCAATTTCTCCACACATCACAAATGTGATATGCTGGTAAGTTCATTGGCAACATTATTGGCTACAACACATCGCCCTTTAGGATTGCCAAGTGAGGTGGAGTTGAGAAACAAAAAGGGGATGATAACCATTTTGGCTTGTACATTAGGCCCTCAAATAGTCAATGGAATTTAGAGGAACAAATATATGCTGGGAGATTATGGACAGCTGCAAAATAGAGTAAATGCACAGTCTGTTCCTCCGGGTTGGAGAAGCAAGAACTAGAAGCCATAAGAAAAAGAATTAATAGGAACCTGAGGGGCAACGTTTTCACACAGAGGGTGGTGGATGCTGTATATAGACTTGCTGCCAGAGGAAGGAGTTGAGGCAGATACAGTAACAACATTTAAAAGACATTTGGATTGATACATGGATAGGAATGGTTTAGAGAAATATGGGCCAAAGATAGTCAAATGAGACTAGCTTAGATGGGGCATCGTGTTATTGGGTGTCGGGTCAAAGGGCCTGTTTCCATGCTGAGTGACTTTATAACGCTGATTTTCTTTTAAACCCATGAGGGAGGGAAGTCTTTAAGAAGCATTGTAAAGTGGCAACATTGCTGCTTAAAATAGCTTCCTTTGATCTTCTTTCATGTCCATCATCCATGTTTCAAATGTTACATCACTGTCATCATCCGTCATGAAAAGGGCGCAAGCTTCCGGCGACAATCAGTGAGGGCCATCACTTGTAGAGTAGACGATGGTGGTAGCAGAATTAGCTCAGGACACTTCCAGTTTCCAGCCCCGCGACGTGGACGCTTCTGCTCTGGGGCCGCCTCCTTTGATTACAGAAGAAGATGAGGAGAAATCATGTGGAATTCACAGGTTGAAGCTTACATCATCCAGTTGTAAGTCGTAGAAATCTGCGCCCGTTTGTAATGATATGCCAACATTTGAATTCCTCTAGTGCTCCAAAGATTCTTCACAAGGAATCACGTTTGAACGATGTCATATTCTCAGAATGTAGAGCTTTCATTTTTCACGCCAAGGACCGTCAATTCCGTTTGCTTCTCGGTCACCTCAACTATAATTAAGTGGATGCCTAGTGCATGAAGTGGGCTGGAGACACACAGTCTGTTTGCCAGCATCTCTGACCAGTAAGCATAAATCTTTATTATTATCACTTACAAATCATAGAGCTGCTGAGCCAGCTTTCAATGGATGAAGAATTAATATCATCACAGGGCACTCCTGACCATGGATAAACTAAACTGTGGAGACAGGTGAGCAATGATGGCTGACACAAATATCTTACTGCCATTGCTATTTATATGATGAATTATACATAGAAATTACACAGAGTGCCAAATGGATATGTTGAGACAAGGATGAGTTCAACTTGATCACGCCAATCTGCAATTCATAATGAAGCCCAGAAATAACATGTGAATATCACAGGTGCTCCTAACAGTTTCATGTCAGAACCAGCAAATTACTTATTGCCAAAATACATTGGGCCACAAGATATTTGGGATACTATGACTTTGGTGAATATAACCTTGGCGATTAGTGTTCGAAATTTCAAATGCAATTATTAACCTTGTCTTCATTTGGTGACTGCCACCATCTTAAAAAGAAATCGCTGTATATTACTTACCTGGAAAGATGGAACTTAGAAAGCACAAAATAATCTAACACCTTTAATCAATACAATGATTTTGGCAAAGCAACTTGCTCGGTTTTACTGAACAAATAAAAGACCGGAGATACAAGAGACTACAGATACTGGAATCTGGAGCAAAAAAAAGAGCAAACAAATTGCATGGAGAGTCACTGTTATGTGCTGTGGTGTTCGGTATCAGTCTGGTTGGACTTTGTTTCACAGTATTTCCAACTCTCAGTGGTGGCAATTCTTTTTCACCTTTTTATTTGTAATGTACCCATCTTCTTTTAGCTGCTTTCAATTGCTGACCTAGACTTATTGCACTTGTTCTGTGAAAATAAATTGTATTTATTTATGATTTGTACAGCTGATGTGATTACTTGCATTGCAACAAGACACACGAGCCTGTCATGGTGCAGCTTTATAAATCCCATCTTCCGGACTGTATTACTTCCAAGGTGTGACATCTTTCTGGCAAACAATTAAATCCACATCATATCTCTTCACTTTCCCAATCTGTCATCTTCAAAAGCTAAACAAGACACAATGTTCTGGAGTAATCAGCGAGTCAGACAGCATCGCTGGAGAACACGGATAGGTGACATTTCACGTCCTTTTTTTGTTCTATTTTGTGTCCCTTTGTGTATTAAATTGCATCTGCAGTTCTTGGTTTCTACCTTCAAGAGCATCTCCTGGCAGCCTTCAACAAAGACACAAGGAACTGCAGATGCTAGTTTACAAAAAAGACCTAAAGTGCTGGAGTATCCCAGTAGGTCAGGCAGCGTCACTGGAGAATATGGATAGGCGACATTTTGGGTTTGGACTCTTCTCAGCCTTCAGTGTAATCTTGTGCAGCAGCTCGTGGTTTATTGCTTTCAAGTGCAACCGAGTGCTTGAGATTGTTGGGTTGCTCTGAGAGGCTTATTGCATACGGTTCTTGAATCAAGTTGAAACATCAGTGATTGCCCATGCAATTATATCTTCACGTAGATACCTGACTACAGCTAGAAACACGCTTGCCTTACAGCTCCATAGGCAAGGCAAGGAAAGGCAAGTTTATTTATAAAGCACATTTCAGCAACAAGGCAATTCAAAGTGCTTTACATAAAACATTAAAGAGCGGTTAAAAGCAATTAAAAAACAGTCATTAAAGAGAATAGAAAATGAAAACAAGCTAAGAATAAGAATGACAGGTATAAAGTACAAGAATAAAAGTTACAGTGCAGTGTAAGAAATGAATAATTATTTGATTTAATAAAAGGCAGCGTCAAACAGAAAAGGCTTCAGCCTCGATTGAAAAAACTGAGAGTTGCAGCGGACCTGCAGTTTTCTGGGAGTTTGTTCCATATATGCGGTGCATAAAAACTAAACGCTGCTTCTCCATGTTTAGTTCTGACTCTGGGGACAGAAAGCAGACCTGTCCCAGGTGGCCTGAGAGGTCTGGATGGTTCACAATGTAGCAGAAGATCAAAAAAATATATAGACCCAGGTTTGAGTCTAATCTTCAATGCTGTATGTGTATAGTTTGCTTGTTCTTCCTGTGGTTTGCTAGGTTTCTTCTGGATTTAGTTTTCCTCTCAAATGCCCCCAAAAATGCAATTGGAAGGTTAATTGCCACTGCAAATTGCCCATGCTATGTATATGAGAGCTATAATAAAGCCGTAGAGTAACAGAGTACATAAACATGACCTTTGGCCCATCGCGTCCATGCTGACCATTGTACTTACCTATATTGATCCCATTCACCCACATTTGGCCCATTGCCTTTTTGTCTGAGTAATTCAATTGCATTGCTGGATTCTTCTTAGATTCTGCGAGGATCTGGCTCCATCAGCACCTCGGACAGCACGTCCCAGTTTCTAAGCAATAATCAATAGTCGTTTATTTGTCACATACACATAAATGTGTAGTGAAATGAAACATTACCCGCAGTTAAACAATAAGACCAATAAGAATAATCAATAAAAATGCAATAACACATACAATCACAACTAACATCTTTGTGCCCTTTCTAAGATCTCCTCTAAACCTATCTCTCACCTTATCACACCCTCTTAATTTTGACACCCTCAACATGGGAAAAAGATTTTTACTATCTGCACTATCCATCCCCTCATAGTTTTGTATGCCTCTATCAGGTCAAACCTCAGCATCCTCAGCTCTAGGGAAAGTATCTGATGGAATAAAAGGAGTTAGGGTAAATTTAAATTTTTAGATTTAGAGATACAGCACGGAAACAGGCCCTTCGGCCCACCGGGTCCGCGCCGTCCAGCGATCCCCGCACACTAACACTATCCTACACACACTAGGGACAATTTTTACATTTGCCCAGCCAATTAACCTACATACCTGTAAGTCTTTGGAGTGTGGGAGGAAACCGAAGATCTCGGAGAAAACCCAGGCAGGTCACGGGGAGAACGTACAAACTCCATACAGATGGCGCCCGTAGTCAGGATCGAACCTGAGTCTCCGGCGCTGCATTCGCTGTAAGGCAGCAACTCTACCGCTGCGCCACCATGCTGCCTAAATTTGACAATTAATTGAATTGAATTGAATTGGATTGAATACTTTATTGTCACATGTGACAAGTCACAGTGAAATTCTTTGCTTGCATACCCAATAGACAATAGACAATAGACAATAGACAATAGACAATAGACAATAGACAATAGGTGCAGGAGTAGGCCATTCAGCCCTTCGAGCCAGCACCGCCATTCAATGCGATCATGGCTGATCACTCAATCAGTACCCCGTTCCTGCCTTCTCCCCATACCCCCTCACTCCGCTATCCTCAAGAGCTCTATCCAGCTCTCTCTTGAAAGCATCCAACGAACTGGCCTCCACTGCCTTCTGAGGCAGAGAATTCCACACCTTCACCACCCTCTGACTGAAAAAGTTCTTCCTCATCTCCGTTCTAAATGGCCTACCCCTTATTCTCAAACTGTGGCCCCTTGTTCTGGACTCCCCTAACATTGGGAACATGTTATCTGCCTCTAATGTGTCCAATCCCCTAATTATCTTATATGTTTCAATAAGATCCCCCCTCATCCTTCTAAATTCCAGTGTATACAAGCCCAATCGCTCCAGCCTTTCAACATACGACAGTCCCGCCATTCCGGGAATTAACCTAGTGAACCTACGCTGCACGCCCTCCATAGCAAGAATATCCTTCCTCAAATTTGGAGACCAAAACTGCACACAGTACTCCAGGTGCGGTCTCACCAGGGCCCGGTACAACTGTAGAAGGACCTCTTTGCTCCTATACTCAACTCCTCTTGTTACGAAGGCCAACATTCCATTGGCTTTCTTCACTGCCTGCTGTACCTGCATGCTTCCTTTCATTGACTGATGCACTAGGTCACCCAGATCTCGTTGAACTCCCCCTCCTCCTAACTTGACACCATTCAGATAATAATCTGCCTTTCTATTCTTACTTCCAAAGTGAATAACCTCACACTTATCTACATTAAACTGCATCTGCCATGTATCCGCCCACTCACACAACCTGTCCAAGTCACCCTGCAGCCTTATTGCATCTTCCTCACAATTCACACTACCCCCCAACTTAGTATCATCTGCAAATTTGCTAATGGTACTTTTAATCCCTTCGTCTAAGTCATTAATGTATATCGTAAATAGCTGGGGTCCCAGCACCGAACCTTGCGGTACCCCACTGGTCACTGCCTGCCATTCCGAAAGGGACCCATTTATCCCCACTCTTTGCTTTCTGTCTGTCAACCAATTTTCTATCCATGTCAGTACCCTACCCCCAATACCATGTGCCCTAATTTTGCCCACTAATCTCCTATGTGGGACCTTGTCGAAGGCTTTCTGAAAGTCGAGGTACACCACATCCACTGACTCTCCCTTGTCAATTTTCCTAGTTACATCCTCAAAAAATTCCAGTAGATTTGTCAAGCATGATTTCCCCTTCGTAAATCCATGCTGACTCGGAATGATCCCGTTACTGCTATCCAAATGCTCAGCAATTTCGTCTTTTATAATTGACTCCAGCATCTTCCCCACCACTGATGTCAGACTAACTGGTCTATAATTCCCCGTTTTCTCTCTCCCTCCTTTCTTAAAAAGTGGGATAACATTTGCTATCCTCCAATCCACAGGAACTGATCCTGAATCTATAGAACATTGAAAAATGATCTCCAATGCTTCCACTATTTCTAGAGCCACCTCCTTAAGTACTCTGGGATGCAGACCATCAGGCCCTGGGGATTTATCAGCCTTCAGTCCATTCAGTCTACCCAAAACCATTTCCTGCCTAATGTGGATTTCCTTCAGTTCCTCCATCACCCTAGGTTCTCCGGCCCCTAGAACATTTGGGAGATTGTGTGTATCTTCCTCAGTGAAGACAGATCCAAAGTAACGGTTTAACTCGTCTGCCATTTCTTTGTTCCCCATAATAAATTCCCCTGCTTCTGTCTTCAAGGGACCCACATTTGCCTTGACTATTTTTTTCCTCTTCACGTACCTAAAAAAACTTTTGCTATCCTCCTTTATATTATTGGCTAGTTTACCCTCGTACCTCATCTTTTCTCCCCGTATTGCCTTTTTAGTTAACTTTTGTTGCTCTTTAAAAGAGTCCCAATCCTCTGTCTTCCCACTCTTCTTTGCTATGTTATACTTCCTCTCCTTAATTTTTATGCTGTCCCTGACTTCCCTCGTCAGCCACAGGTGTCTCTTACTCCCCTTAGAGTCTTTCCACCTCTTTGGAATAAATTGATCCTGCAACATCTGCATTATTCCCAGGAATACCTGCCATTGCTGTTCTACCGTCTTCCCTGCTAGGGCCTCCTTCCAATCAATTTTGGCCAGCTCCCGCCTCATGCCTCTGTAATCCCCTTTGCTATACTGTAATACCGACACTTCCGATTTTCCCTTCTGCCTTCCCAAGGTATGCAAATAGTCACCACGTAAAGGGCGCTGACAAAGTTACAAAGTATCCCGCGCCAGGTTCTCCTCTGTTCTACCCTCCCCTCCCTCACGGCTGTATCCCCACTGCCGGGTCCTCCTTTGTTCTTGGATAGTCAGCAAGGGCTTGGTGAGCTAACGGTCATGTTTCCATGCTGTTCCTTTCTCTGAGTCTATGATTCAATGTATTCGATGTGTGTTCCTTCCACAGAATTGACATGTTTTGGCAGCAAGTACATTGTTTTCGACTGGTGCTCCGAACTTGACCTTGCCTGTATTGCAGCACACTCCCTCAGACTTTCGATGTCCCTCTCTATTGGGCATTCTTTGTGGAAACAATTTTCCAATCCATACTCTGCACACTTTTTTCTCATGCTCAGGGCATATTCTTTCAGCCACCCTTGTACAGTCCACAGTGTTGCACATTATGAGATAGAAGCTGATCATTCAACAACACATCTATGCCAGTCCTCAGGGCAATCCATTGTTGTTCGTTTTATTTCTCTCAAACCCATTGTTTCACATATACCCATTGGCACTTCACTGATTCTCCTGCCACTGAACAACACTAAGTGCCATTTAGAGCGACTAATTAACCCAATAACTGCACACCTTTGGGATGCTGGAGAAACTAGAGCACCAGGGATAAACTCACAGAGTCATGAAAAGAACTTGCAAGCTCCAGACCAACAGCACTGAAGATCAGATTTGAATACAAGTGCTGGAGCACAGAAACGATTTAGTTATAGAATCTAACTGTAGTTGTTTTAGTTATAGAATCATACAGTGTGACACAGAAACAGGCCCTACTGTCCTCTGAGTCTGCACCAACCATCAATCGCCCAATTGTTTGTACTTGCCCCTGTTTGCCCCTTTCTCACACTTCACTGCATGTAACACCTCTGTGTCATCCAACACATGTTGCTAACTCTGCTCTGGATAGCTCTGCAACTTTGCATGGCTGCAAATGCCAATGCCAAATGCCATGCTACAGCTCCATCTCACATGATAGCCATCGGCAGGTCAAGATAAGGGAAAGTATACAGTAAATGACAGGTCCCTTTAATGACCATTAATGTACCGAGGGATCTTGAGCGTAAATCCATAACTCCCTGAAACGGGCAACACAAGCAGATAAGGTGGTAAAGAAGGCATACGCCGTGCTTGTCTTCATCGGTCAGGTCATTGAGTATAAAAGTCATGTAGTTATGTTACTGCTGTGTAATCTTTGAATGGGCTTCATTTGGAGTATTGTGTGCATTTCTGCTTCCTGCATTACAGGATGTGCGGGCTTTGCAGAGGGTGCAGATGCTCATAAGATCTTATGTGATTGGAGCAGAATTAGGTCATTCGGCCCATCAAGTCCACTCCGCCATTCAGTCATGGCTGATCTATCTCTCCCTCCTAACCCCATTCTCCTGCCTTCTCCCCATAACCGTACTAATTCAAGAATCTATTCACCAAGATGTTGCTTGGATTGGAGAGTATTATCTATAAGGAAGTCATAGAATCATAGAGTTATACAGCACTGTAACAGTCCTCTTGAACCAACTAATCCATGCTGACCAAATGCCCATCTAAGATAGGCCATTTGGTTGGACAAACCTGAATTGTTTTCTCTGGAGTCTGGAGGATGAAAGGATACAAGTATAAAAATTTATGAGGCATTGATGGATCATGTAGTCAAAATCATTCTCCCAGGATAGAAATGTCAAATATGAGGCAGCATAGGTTTAAGATGAGATGGGGTAAGTTTTAAGGAGATGTGTGAAGCAAGTTTTTATTTTACACTAACAGGTAGGTGCCTGGTACACTTTGTTGGGGGGACAAGGGATATAAACAGATATAATAATGACATTTAATAGGCTTTTCAAAAGCCACATGAACTTGCAAGGATTAGAGGGATATGAATCACATGGAAGCAGATAGAGTCATAGAGTGATACAAGTCTCTTCGGCCCAACTTGCCCACACTGGCCAACATGTCCCAGTAACATTAGTCCCATCTTTTGGTCCACATCCCTCCAAACCTGTCCTATCCATGTACCTGCCTAACTGTTTCTTAAATGTTAGGATAGTCCCAGCCTCAACTATCTCCTCTGGCAGCTTGTTCCAAGAGAGAGCTAGATAGAGCTCTTAAGGATAGCTGAGTCAGGGGGTATGGGGAGAAGGCAGGAACGGGGTACTGATTGAGAATGATCAGCCATGATCACATTGAACAGCGGTGCTGGCTCGAAGGGCCGAATGGCCTACTCCTGCACCTATTGTCTATTGTCTATTGTCTATCCACCACCCTTTGTGTGAAAAAGTCACCCCTCAGATTCCTATTCAATCTTTTCCTCTTCATATTAAACCTATGTCCTCTGGTCCTTAATTCACCTACTCTGGGCAAGAGACTCTGTGCATCTACCCGATCTATCCCTCGCATGATTTTATACACCTCTATAAGATCACCCCTCATCCTCCTGCGCTCCAAGGAATAGAGCCCCAGCCTTCTCAACCTCTGTCTATAGCGCAGACCCTATAGTCCTGGCAACATCCTCGTAAATCTTCTCTGTACCCTTTCCAGCTTGACAACATCTTTCCAATAACACGATGCCCAGAACCGAACACAATGGAACTAGTTTAATTTAGTATTATATCATGAGCTGAAGGGACTGTTCCTGTGCAGCACTGTTCCACGTTCTATGTTCTTGCCTTCGGCTGAACTCCCAGTTTGCACAAATAATCTGATCTTTGAGGTGTCAGTCTTCCCAGTTAGTGAAACTATAATAATCTACTGCAATTATCTGTGAACAATCTCCGGTCAAGCAAACAAAACGCCAAAGTATTCTCCCTTCTCCAGGGTGGGAGTAATGAATCGGTAACCGTCAAGTGTTTTGTTTCTAGATGGGTTTAAATGCGCTGGTGATGCGCCAAATGCATTTTTTCAGGTCTCATTTAATGGTTTTTAAAATATGACACAATAACATCTGTGCTTTCACTGCTCCAGTTGTCCTCAGTTGACAGCTCAATAGAGTGTTAGCTCTTCACTTCGTTAACTCTATCTCTAAACTACTCACTTGCTTGTAAATCTACTGGCACATCATACTTTATATGTTCTTTCATTGACAATCTCTGTTGGATCACAACGTTCACTGTTGCTCAACACAGGATGGCATAATGGCGCAGCTGGTAGAACTGCTGCCTCACCGCACCAGAGACCCAAGCTCAATCCTGGGTCTGAATCCAAGTTCAATTCGGGTGCTGTCTGTGCGGAGTTTGCACATTCTCCTTGTCACTGCAAAGGGTTTCCTTCAGGTGCTCTGGTTTCCTCCCACATCACAAGAATGTGTGGGTTTCTAAGTTAATTGGCCTCTGTAAAAAATTGCCTCTAACTTGCAGGGAAATTGATGAGAAATTGGAATAACAGAACTAGGGTGAATGGGCGATTGATGGTTGGCGTGGACTCGATGGACCGATGGGCCTGTTTCCATGCTGTATCTCTAAACTAAACTAGTCATATTCAAAAGGCAGCCCGACAAAAAGGGCTTAAAATATTGCAGAATTGGGATTAATTCGTGCTGAATATGTGTTGTTCTTTTCTGCTTTCACTAACCTTCAGTAGAGTTAGCTTTCAGTGTGTCGATCCCAATTACCCCCTTCTATTGAACTTTGATCACCAATCAAAATACTGGATGTTATCAAGTGTAGGGAGCATACTGCCTAAGAGAAAAGGGTAAATATATAGGCAAAATTTACATGTTGCTTAAAAGGCTTATCAAAGTATTAGGATCCTTTATCAAGGCAGAAAGAGAAGACAACAGGTATGATGTTGTAAAGTACGGTTAGCAGCTTTTCAGTAGGTTTTGGCCGAGCAAAAATCATGAGTTGCTGACTTTCTTTCATGCCATCAGACATAAAGTTGCAATTTCATGGAGAGTAGAGAATATTGAGCAAATCAATATTCTATTCATTGGCCAACACATAGAAAATTCCAAACCACAGCTGAAATAAGGGAGCAGATATGAGGGTTGAAGACAGGGTCAGTAGAGAGAGCGTTCTAATAGTCAGGCGGAGAATGGATAGAGGAGCTGGCTCCCAGGAGAAGAGCCATCTTGCAACGGGTGGGAAGGCTAGTGGGGAATGGGGGAGCTGGGGTAGTGGGCAGTTCTCTAATAGTTCGGCTACTTGGAGCAACATCCAATCAAATTGAGCCCCAGGTTGCTGGAGGGCCTCCAGCGGCCCACTCCACCGACACCTCTATCCGCACATGTCAACCAGCAAGTGAGCCGTGTCTCGCATCATGTGTGGTCCAGAGCACCTCCCACAGCCAACCTCGGAAGATCCAGGGTCAATTCCATGCAATCTAACCTTCTGGACAAACCTTCTAAGCGTGGCCTTGCCAATGCCTTGCTAAGTTTATATAGATGACATCCACTGCCCTTCCCTCATCAATGCCAGCGGCGACCTCTTTAAATCCCTCGACCATATTTGATAGCATGATTTCCCACGCCTAAGGCCATGCTGACTATACTTAATCAGTCGAAGGTATTTATTCACAAAATGCTGGAGTAACTCAGCAGGTCAGGCAGCATCTCAGGAGAGAAGGAATGGGTGACGTTTTGGGCCAAGAGAAGGGTCTCGACCCGAAATGTCACCCATTCCTTCTCTCCTGAGATACTGCCTGACCTACTGAGTTACTCCAGCATTTTGTGAAATAAATACCTTCAATTTGTACCAGCATCTGCAGTTATTTTCTTACAATACTTAATCAGTCTGTGCCTATCCAAATGCCGGTGGATCCTGTCCCTAAGAATAGCCTCCAACAACTTTCCCACCACTGACATCAGGCTCACCGACCTGTAACTCTTTGGCCTTTGGCTTGTCTTTGATGTCCTTCTCAAATAACAGTGCAACATTACCCACCCTCAAGTTGCCTGGAATTTCACCTGTGGATAAAAATAATGCAAATCTCCCTGCAAGTGTCTCTGCAATTTCCTTCCTAGCTTCCCACAATGTCAGAGGATGTACTTGGTCAGGCTCCGTGGAACCATTCACCTTAATGCACTTTGAAACTGTCAATGTCTCCTCGGGCCATTTGTCCATAATCTAAGGCATCGCTGCTCCTACGCCTGAATTCCTTGGCTTCCGTGACCTTCTCCTCAAGAAAAACAAATGGAAAGTATTATTTTATTATCTCACCCATCTCTTGTGATTCCACGCAAAGGCGGCCCTGCCGATCTCTAAGGAGTCCCTAGCCACCCTTTTACTCTTAATATATCTGTCAAATTTTCCTGTACCTTGTCTGCCAGCTCCATTTCATGTCGTTTGTTTGTCCTCCTGATTGCTTTCTTAAATGTACCCTTTATATACTCGCAGAGGGATTCACTTGATCCTGCCTACTTAAATATGACATATGCTTTCTTTTTCCTGACCAGACCGTCAACATCTCTCACCAACCAGGGTTTCCCAAAGTTGCCAGCCTTGCCCTTCACCCTAACAGGAACATTCTGCCCCTGAAATCTTGCTCTCATTTTTGAAAGCCTCCTATGTCCCAGCCATCCTCTTAGCTGCTAACAGACTTTTCCAATTGACCTCTGCAGGTTCTAGCCTAAAGCCTCCAAAATCCCAATTCAGGGCCTTAATTTGTGGAACAGACCTATCCTTTCCCCATTAGTAGTTTAAAACTACTTGAATTGTGGTCATTAATCCCAAAGGGCTTCATCACAAATATTTCTGTGCTTTGCTCTACCTCATTCTCTAAGAGGAGTGCTGCACCCTCTCTAGTATTGATTTAGGAAGGTTCTACAGCTCCGGGACAAGTTAAAGAGTCGGGGAAAGTTGAGGGCAACATAAAGCAAAACAACCTACAAAATCAGCGTAGTTTTTACTAATTAACCATACATACACCAAATTAACAGTTTTGAAAACAGTATTTTCTTTCCTATACGGAGAAAAACTGGAAAATGGATGAAACAAAGGTTTGTTTACACGTGGTAGATCAGCTGGCGACAATGCTATGCCCCCGCGACCTATGACCTGCGCACGCTCAGTCGGAATATCGAACTCGCTTATAGTATCTACACCCTGTAAAATTGAGCTGCCAGACCTGCCCTTCTCTCAGGCATGTGTAGGGAGGAACTGCAGATGCTGGTTTATACCGAAGATAGACAATACAGCTAGACAATACAGCCCATGACCCACTGGTCAACCTGAGGAGAACCTTCAGCAACAGACTGATTCCACCAAGATGCAGCACAGAACGCCACAGGAAATCCTTCTTCCCTGTGGCTATCAAACTGTACAACTCCTCCCCCTTCTGTCGTGGGGTAGACTGAGACTGCCCCCCCCCCCCCCCCCCCCAATCTTTGCACATCCCTAATCCTTTCCACTTGTCACTTTAATTTTATTGTTTCATGGATTTTGTGTTTTGTAACTGTTGGCAGATCAATTTCCCTCCTGGAATAAATAAAGTTCTATTGTATCGTATCTTAGATACAAAGTCTGTATCCTGCCTCAACCTCTCTTCCAGCATTCTCCCCCCTACCACAATCAGTCGGAAGAAGGGTCCCGACCCAAGGCGTTGCCTATTCATGTCATCCAGAGATACTGCCTGACCCATTGAGTTACTCCAGTACTTAGTTACTTTTAAAGGTAGACACAAAGTGCCGGAGTAGTTCAGTGGGTCAGATAGTATATCTGGAAAAAAGAGATGGGTGACATTTCGGGTCTGAACACTTCTTCAATCTGAAGAAACGTTCTGACCTGAACGTTTTCTCCAAAGATGCTGCCTGACCCACTGAGTTACTCCAGCGCATTGTGTCTATCTTCTATCCGGCAGGTTTAAGTTATCCCATCTCCAGAGTCAGATGCTCAGCTTTCCTGGATCTTGCATCTCATAAATAATTTGTGCCTTTACCCAAACCTCCCAAATCCTGGCCTCCACCAGTCCCCAACTGAAACATGTGGGGTCGACTCCGTATTTCAAGTCATTAGATGTACCAGCCTGTAATAGGATACCGCCCAGTTAGGAGCTGCCCCCCTGGTGAGTCCCACAACTCTCCCTCTAAAATGAATTTCCAATTGAGAATGGGGCATGATGACTGGTTCCAGACTTTTTCTTTAAACTATTCAGCCAAGCCCTAATCGAGTTTCAGCAGCAGAACAGCAGAAGTTCTCAGAAGAAGGGACTCTGCAGCCTTTTAAGATCAATTTCCTCACTGGATATGTTCTTACTGCAGAACCTGTTGATACACATTCCCTGTGCCTGTGCAAGGGCAGCTCATGGCTGGCCCGGTCTCTGTGCTACAGTGCAGTCTCATGCTGACAATTTAAATTTGTCCCCCGATATTTATTGGTAATTCCAATCCTATTATATTATAATCCTCCTCATTTGAATGCTGCCTGGATCAGAGGACATTGGCTACGGGGGAAGGTTGGACAAGCTTGGATTGTTTCCCCTGAGGTCAAAGGAGACCTGATAGAAGTACATACATTGATGAGAGGCATAGATAAGGTTTCCTCTGGGCCAGAGGAAACGCACCGCGCGCAAGGACTGGGCTACTTCCACTTCCACTGCAGCACCCATCCACTTGTGTCCTACGTGTGGGCATGCCTTCCGGGCCCGGATTGGCCTCACCAGTCATTTCCGGACCCACAGTCACCAATCCTCCAACTGAAAGTGAAGTCATGGTCATCTTCGAACCCGAAGGACGAACAACAACAGATAAGGTAGACACTCAGAACCTTCTTCCTAGGTTGGAAATGTCAAAGATTAGAGGATTTAGCTTTAAAATGAGAGGATCAAAGTTTCAAGGAGATGTGCCGGGCAAGTCTTTTATGCAGAGGTTGATGGGCTATTGGATGTAGACATAAATCTCCAGAGATGCTGCCTGTCCCGCTGAGATACTCCAGCATTTTGTGTCTATCCTTGGATCCAGACATATGCAGGCAGATGAGATTAGTTTATCTGGGTCTCATGTCTGGTACAGACACTGTGGGCCAAAGGGCCTGTTCCAGAGCTTCACTTGCTAAATTCTCTGCACTATGAAGAAAGGCATTGCATGTACATTTTCTTTTCCCTCTTTTAACTGATGGGTTGACTTGCTCAATTTTGCCCATCATACAATTCACTGGAATAAATGTAAGGTGTTTATTGCAAGCATTGACTTAATAAAATGTTCATGGCGTGTAGTTTACCATCCTGTTGTTCCATCCAATAATAAAAGTCAATTAAAAAAAAATAGGCAATGAGGACATTGGGAATGAAGGAATTGTCAATTTTTCCAAATAGCATTCCCCTTCGCTCAAAATTGCAGTTCACTTTCCCCGTGGAAATGAGGACAATGTTTTTAACTGATCTCATCCTTTTCATTTTGACTGTGTTTAATTTGTGCCTGACATGGTGAAAAATTTAACACTCCTGCCAGAAAATAAAAGAACTAATCAATTGTAAATCGGAAGGGTGTTAAGAGATGAGATGTGGAAATGAGGATTATGTATGATGGGTGCTGTCATCTTCATTGGGGTTAGCTCTGCTCCAGGTAATTTCTACTAACACCAGCAAATAATTCCGTTTGTTGGAGTAGAACTTGTGAATGTTCCTCTCCTATTTTTCTTTGTTCATGAGAGAGTTGGAAAGGGAAAGGGAGAGGGAGGGGGGGGGGAGATGGATAGAGGGGAGAGATAGAGAGAGACAGGAAGAGAGAAAATGGGTGAAAGAGAGAGTGAGAGAGAGAGAGAGAGAGATAGAGTTAGGGAGAGGGAGAGAAGAGAGAAAAAGATCGAGGGAAAGAGAGAGACCTTGAAGGAGAGAAAGGATAAAAAGAGAGAAGAGAGGGGGAGTGAGAGAAGAGGAGGGAGAAAGGGCACAGAGGGAGAGAAGGAGGAGAGGGCAAAGAGAGATATTTCACTGAGTACCATACAACGTTCTGGTGGCAGTCATGATTGAATAGCTGGCAAATTGTATACAAACTGAGAGATGTGATTATGAGGATTGCAAATAACCTGTGTATTAATATTAGATATGAGTTCCAACCTGTTGCAACTGCTGGTGGATAAGTAATGGAGATGATGTGGTGCACTCAAACATACCTGGGGCTTAATTACAGGAAAGAAAACTGCAGATGCTGGTTTAAATCGAAGTTAGACACAAAATGCTGGAGTAACTCAGCGGGACAGGCAGCATCTCTGGAGAGAAGGAATGGGTGACGTTTCGGGTCGAGACCCTTCTTCAGACTGATGTCAGGGGAAGGGGCGGGACAAAGATAGGATGTAGTAGGAGACAGGAAGACTATGGCGGCCCACCCCACACCGGGTCCTCCATTGTTCCTTTCCTCGGCAACATCCATCCTCATCTGTCGGTTGGCGCCATCATCAATCACCGCACCGACCTCCCCACTATCGCTGCCGGGTCCTCTCCGGACGCCTCCGTAGCACCGACACAGGCCCCAGCTGCCAGCTCTGTCGACTCGCGGCGCGCAAGCTCCAACCTCAGCCGCGGGCTCCGACGCACGGGGCTCCGGCCTCGCCGACTCCGCAGCTCACCGTGAGGAGTCTGCTGCAGCTCCTAGGTTATATTGGGGTATTAGCTGACAAGTGCGGCAAATGGACATCCTGGTCAAAATAGAGTCGTCATTCATCAAGAGAGTACAAAGTTGCTCCTCTGCCTGGATTCCATGCATTTAACATTGGTGCACTGGAAACCCTATGATTACACTGCGAGTAGTTTTGATTTTTCGCATTTCATTTCTCTACAGTTGTCGTGTATCATTAAATTCCACAACGTTGGAGTAGGCCATTTCATCCATCCCCCAACTACAACCAGTTCAAAGAGCTGCCCATACATTTCCACATCCCTACTCTGTCTTCAGTGTCACTGGACTGCAATTCCTATCCAAAATTATATTCACTTTATTTTTTGTTACCATCAAATCTACATCAACAACTCTATCAGACAACGAGTTCCAGATTTCAACTAATTGGCGTTTTTTCCTCTTCCATCTGGTTCTTTTGCTGATTATTTAAACTTGAGCCTTCTGATTAATAAAATATGCAGTGATGCTAAATATCCTTCCCTCTTCCCTTCCACCTACGTCCCTTCCTCTGGTTTCACAATCTACGCTTCTTATCTCACAGCTTCTTGTCTTTTCATCTCTGGCCTGTGTTCACCCATCTGCCAGTCAACACCCCTCACCTGCATCCACCTGTCACTTGCCTGACTTTGCCCTGTTTTCATCTCCCTTCCAGCTTTTACCCTTCTACTACAATCAATCTGAAAAAAAGGTGGCAGGGTATATAGTGTGGAATCAGCATGTTCTTCTTATTGTATGAATAAAATATGATCTCACATTCTCACTGTAATCTTTATTGATAGGGCGGCACGGTAGCGCAGCGGTAGAGTTGCTGCTTTACAGCGAATGCAGCGCCGGAGGGTGCTGCACTGTAAGGAGTTTGTACGTTCTCCCCGTGACCTGCGTGGGTTTTCTCCGAGATCTTCGGTTTCCTCCCACACTCCAAAGACGTACAGGTATGTAGGTTAATTGGCTGGGTAAATGTAAAAATTGTCCCTAGTGGGTGTAGGATAGTGTTAATGTACGGGGATCACTGGGCGGCACGGACTTGGAGGGCCGAAAAGGCCTGTTTCCGGCTGTATATATATGATATGATATGATATGATACTGTGTTTTATACCTTCACATATTTTCAGAAAGATGATCTCCTTAGTACCATTCGAGCCTCTTGCTGAAATAAGCCTTATCAGGCACTGGCAATCAAACAATAAACAAGGAAAGTAATTGCTCCTGACATGTTAAATCTGTTATAGACAAAAATCTGGAGTAACTCAGCAGGTCAGATAGCATCTCTGGAGAAAAGGAATAGGTGACATTCGGGTCGAGACCCTGAGAGTCAGGCAAACGGGAAATGAGAAATAGAGACGGTGATATAGGGAGATATAGAACAAATGAATGAAAGATATGCAAAAAAGTGACGATGATAAAGGAAACAGGCAGGTAACAATGGCCTGTCTCCTTTATCATCATTACCTTTTTGCATACCTTTCATTCATTTGTTCTATATCTCTCCATACCATCTATATCCCTTCAAGTCAAGTCAAGTCAATTTTATTTGTATAGCACATTTAAAAACAACCCATGTTGACCAAAGTGCTGTACATCAGTTCAGGTACTAAGAACGAACATACAATGGCACACAAACATAACAGCACATACATAAACAGTTCACAGCGCCCCCTCAGAGGGCCTCAAACGCTAGGGAGTAGAAATAGGTTTTGAGCCTGGCCTTAAAGGAGTCGATGGAGGGGGCAGTTCTTATGGGGAGAGGGATGCTGTTCCACAGTCTAGGAGCTGCTACCTCAAAAGTGCGTTTCCCTTTTCCCTGACCCTCAGTCTGAAGAAGGGTCTCAACCCGAAACATCATCCATTCCTTTTCTCCAGAGATGCTGTCTGACCCATTGAGTTACTCAAGCTTTTTGTGTCTATCTTCAGTTTAAACCAGCATCTGCAGTTCCTTCCTACACATGTTAAACCTGTTCATTGGTGCTTGGCAGTCATGGGATTATTTTGCTATCTCATTCAAAACAATTATCTTTATTTATGTACATCCATATACAGGTAACAAGAATTAAATTAAGTCACCTGAAATGAATAACTGCACACATATGGCTTAAAAGAATAAGGGAGGTATTTTTGTACTTACAATATGTACGCAAACAAAGAATCTCACTGTGCCTAGTCACATGTGACAATAAAGTATTCCTATTCCTATTCCTACTTTGTATGCAATGTCTATGGCTGTATGATAATTCGCATATCACTGTACCTTAATTGGTACAAGTGACGTTTGAAACCTTTGATCTCATATTCCGAGTTCACAAATTTCAGCTTTATCTGCAGCACATTTTGACTGCAAGGGAGGTTGAGCAGCATTTCTTATTTTCTCATTTATCTTTTGTTAATACAGACGTTCACAAAGGCTTGGAGCCCCCTTCTGGTTCACTAAAACTTTTAAAGTACACAACCTTTAAAAACTAAAGACAATAAGGCGGACACCATTCCACCCGAGTCTTCATCCTCCTTATTTTGCCCGATGATCTCCTGCATCACTGGGTGGATGGCCAGTGAGGTGGAGGGTGGGCTTGGGATGGGTTGGGGCCGGGAGAAACTCTGAGGTGAGATGATAGAGGAGTGCAGCAAATTCATTCTCATGAAGCCATGGTTATACCAAGAGGTAGAGGGGGGGGAGAACTATACTGCATCTCCCAACTCATTCTGCAATTCCTTCTGAGGCCCAGGGTGATACGTCCCTTTTGCAGGGAGCCCACAATTGATGTGCCTATCATCTTTCATAGCACAGAATAACGTAGAAACAAGTGCAGCTATTCAACTCCTCAACAGCTATACAGTTCCTCAACAATTCATGCAGAGACCATGGATGATCTATGCCTCAACTTCATTTGTTTGTCACTGAGCTTTCTTCATTTTGTTTAGTTTAGTTTAGAGATACAGCACGGAAACAGGCCCTTCGGCCCACCAAGTCTGCGCCAACCTGCGACCCCCATACACTAACACTATCCTACACACGAGGAACGATTGACAATTTTTACTGAAGCCAACGGACCTACAAACCTGTACGTATTTGGAGTGTTGGAGGAAACCAGAGCTCCCGGAGAAAACCCACGCAGGTCATGAGGAGAACATACAAACTCCGTACAGACGGCACCTGTAGTCAGGATCGAACCTGGGTCTATGGCTCTTTAAAGCAGCAAGTCTACCACGGAACCACTCTGTACCGCCCTGTTCCAATTTCTGTCCAATCCCCTGAAAAATGTTTCTCAACTTCAGTCTTATCGCAAAGAGAATTCCAGATGACCACAATCTCTGGAAGGGTGAGAGTTGAGAAGAGAGAGAGGGTGCTGTGGGATTCATTCAGTAACTGAGGGGATCCCCTCCATAACATACAACTATTTAGTGTAAAACAGAACCTGTCTAATGTGGTTTCCCTGTGTCTGACTCCAAGGCCTAGGACCTATAAATAACGACAAAACAATACAAAGGCTATATATATATATATATATATATATATATATATATATATATGTGTGTGTATACACTGTATACATAATTTGAATTTCAGGCCAAATGAGTGTGCCCAATCCAAGAATCACTGGTTCAGCAAATTACCCAAACTCTGAAATCCAGGGAAGTTCAGCTCATTTCAAGTACTATATGCTTCGAGTGCCTGACTAGACCCCAAGCAGGAAGTCTTGAGCACCAGAGACCTGGGTTCGATCCTGACTACGAGTGCCGTCTGTACGGAGTTTGTACGTTCTCCCTGTGACCGCATGGGTTTTATCCGGCTGCTCCAGTTTCATCCCACACTCCAAAGACATACAGCTTTGTAAGTTAATTGGCTTTGGTAAAATTGTAAATTGTCCCTAGTGTGTAGGATAGTGTTAGAGTACGGGGTGATCACTGGTTGGTGCGGACGCAGTGGGCCAGTGGGCCTGTTTCTGCGCTATATCTCCAAAGTCTAAAGGACAGAGAGGCAGAAAATGTATTTTTTTAAATAATCTAGAGAACTGAAACTGATAAGTACAATGTCTCTCAGTGCTAGCAACTAGTAATGGAGTCTGTTGCTGAGGTCTGGGATGATATAGTTCCAACTGGAAATAGTATGCAGAGTTACGTAGCAGTGGATATCATCTTGATATCCTGAGCTGTACAGTAGAAAACTGATGCTCCAAAGGCATAGACAGGCATTACAAATGTCCATGTTAGTCCGGAAGAATTTAGTTGTGGGATTTTAGAGTAGGGAGCAAACAGACTAGGATTTGTTGCATCTTTAAACAAAAAGGCAACCGAAGTGGGAGTGAAATTGACACAATTACTACTTCTGATTCTACCTGGAGACATCTGCATCAAGAAATTTGGCAGATATATCTGGATTCCGACACACAGCAGAGTCAAAGAGACAGCCAACATCCATTGTTCACATTCATTCACAATGATTGAACTATATCACAGAAGGTTATTAATATCTAACAAAAAAAAACAGCCTTTCAGAGAAGAGACAGTGAAAGCGAGAAATGCAAAAGAGTGAATAGTTATGTCAAAAAATCTTTTGTAAACAATATGTTTTGACAAATTCGGAAAAAAATGTCCAGATTATTTACGACATGATAGATACCATACGATACGATAGAACTTTATTTATCCCAGGAGGGAAATTGATCTTTCAACAGCCATAAAAACACAAAATACATAAAAAAATGAATTTAAAGTGACGAGTGGAAAGGATTGGGGATGTACAAAGATTGGGCGAGGGGAAGTCAGTCCACCCCACGACAGAAGGGGTCGGAGTTGTACAGGCCACATTTGCTGTATTGCATGCAGTACTGGTTGCCCCATTACAGGGCAGATGTGGAAGCTCTTGCAAGAGTGCAAAGGAGGTTTACCAGAATGATGCCTGGATTAGGGAGTATTAGTTAGGAGGAGGAGGAGGAGGTTGGATGGACTTAGATTGTTTTCTCTGGAACACTGGAGGTTGAGGGGAGACCTGATAGAAGTATATAAAATTATGAGAAGCATAGAGAGGGTAGACAGTCAACCTTTATCCCAGGATGGAAATGTCAAATACGAGAAGGCATCGCTTTAAGGTGAGAGGGGCAAAGTTAATTTATATGTACGGGGCATGTGTTTTTACACAGAGGGTGGTAAGTGCCTGGAATGCACTGCTGGGGTGGTGTTGGAAGCAGATACGATAGTGGAATTGAATAGATTTTCAGATAGGCACATGGATATGCAGGGAATGGAAGGATATAGATAATATGCAGGCAGATAAGAGTCAGTCTTGGCATTATGTTCCGTACAGACATTACATACTGAAGGGCCTGTTCCATTACTGTACAATTGATATTTTATGTTCTATTTCTATCCAGTTAGTAAGTTACAGATTTGTTTGATACCCAATTATTGTATAATTAGCAAAATAAAAATGCTTTTATGAAGGGAATAGTTCAAGTTAATCGGCAGTTGCGTAAATATTAACGTTTTTTTCTTGATAGTTACACTAGGCCTATTGAGGACAGACCTAGCCACACTAGACCCATCTTGTTATTTATGTAATGACTTGTAAACTCGGTGAACTTATCATTAGCAGGGAACCAGACCAAAACAAAACTTGTCTTTGTACAAACAAATAATTCAGCATTTCCTTTGAAGCTTCCAGCATATTTGAAACGTTCAGTACTGACAGTGAGTTTTCAAAAGTGTCTTGGGATAGGAAATAAAGTTAATTTTGCCTTACCATGAATTATGTATTGATGCTGAAGGCAAGCACTGAATTTGTTGGTTCAGTAAACAGCTCACCACAGAAGGACACTTAGCTTTGTGTAATACAATCTGCCTTTTGCATTGATGCCAACAACACATGAAGTAACTTCTAAAATATCTTTTATCTTCAGCATCAAGTCAATGAGAAAAAAAGTCATCCACAAAGGCATCGTAAGGTAAGAGTTACACCAGTTGTGACAGTCCATTAATAGATATTATGAAAGCAATGGAATTTAATAGCACATTTAATGTGTTCATCAAGAGAAGAAAATTATAATGGCGAACTCCTACTCTGAAATCAATCATCTTTAAAACAAATTAATAAAGCACTTAAACTAAATTTTCAGAATTCCTAATCTTTTCTTATATTTTCTATATTGGAAGTAAGGGGACAAGGAAAGAGCGTTCACGTCACGGCCCTGTTTCCACCAATCTTTCCACCACTACGCACAAGAAACGCAAGAAGCTGAGAAGAGTTTTCAGCTCTGGCTGAACAATTTCTAATCTTGTGATGTGGACTCGATAAGAAGAGGTTGGAAGTAAAAGATGAATAACTTTTATTTTGAAAAATGAAGTATGAATACTTTTTATGTTTCCAAATACACAGGACAAGATGTTAGAAATCCAAAGTGCCAAATGTCAACTTGCTCCCCGGTGGTGATGGGAGGCTTATGCACTCACCTGTGCTCCTCCGATGTTGAGAAAGGCTAGGCAGACACGTCATTGGGGTTATCAAGTGGGCACCTACTTTCATCGACGTTTCGCTGATTGGATCCACAACGTCTCCAGTAGGCTCAGCAGTGCATTCTGGCATCCCAGAACCACCCCCCCCCCCTCTGCATCTGCCTAGCCGGCTTATTTGGGAGACCAGATGGGGTCTTTCCTCTTCAGCCAGAACAACTGGCTACTCCGCTCTGCCACCTGTGATGTTTCCTTGATAGCCTGGCGTAGGGCTTGTCCGCTGATCCCCAGGTCCTTCATCAGTCTTACGGTAGATGTTGCCACAAATCCTCGACATCCAACTTCTACCGGGCAGATATTTGCTCTCCAGCCCCGCTGTTCTGCCTCCGCTGCAAGGTCTGTGTAGCGCAGTTTCTTTCTTTCAAAGGCTTCCTGCACAGCATCCTCCCAAGGGACTGTGAGCTCCATAAAATACACCATGCGCTGAGAGTTGGACCAGAGGACAAGATCAGGCCTCAAGTTGGTGATGGCTAGCTCTGGTGGAACTGTAAGCCGTTGGTCCACATCCACCAGCATCTGCCAGTCCCGGGCTGCCTCCAGCTGTCCAAACCTTGTCCTTGGTGGAATTTTCCGTTGCTTTTGTTCCCCCTCCAGAACAAAGGCAATTGGCATAACTGGGTTGGTTGTTCTGGGCGGCAGGGAATGGAAGAAACCATGGGGAAAAAAATCCATTGGAAGTTCAACCCTTGGAAATTTAGCTCCACAGTTGTAACAAATGGGGGTTATATTTTTTGCACATCGACATTCCTCCAAAGTAACTCAGCCGGTAGTGCAGCAGATCCGGACATTCTGCACTCAGTGTTGCATTGAATATTTTACTACTTTGGTAAAGTAATATGCGTAGACCAGGGGAAAATTCCTGACTGAAATAATTTTGTGCAAACATGCAGATGCACCAAAGCTGGACGTCACAAGCAGAAAGAACAGAAACATCAGGAAATGTTGATTAGTTGACAATGTGTGGACGAAAGAAAAAATGCAATTGTTGCATTTTAGTTTAGAGGAGAGGATCAGATCATGCAGGGCATCATCAAAAAGAAAAACCTTGGTCACACTGATCTCCGACACATGATCAACTTCTGGTCAAAGATGCTCGCCACACCAGCAAACACCAGGTGACAAACGCAGAAAAAAAAAGACGCTGGTTTATAGAAAAAGGCACAGTGCTGGAGTAACCCAGTGGGTCAGGCAGCGCCTCTGGAGAACATGGAAGGTGATGTTTCAGGTCGGGACCCTTCTTCAAGCGTTCTGTAGCAGGGTCTCAAACTGAAATGTCACCTATCCATGTTCTCCAGAAAAGCTGCCTAATCCGCTCTGTTATTTCAGCACTGTGCCTTTTTCTATAAACCAGCATCTGCAGTTTCTTGTTTCTCAATTCCTTGATCATCATTGAGACTTGCTACTCTTTTTCACAACCATGATAAACTTTTCGTTGCATCTATCTTTAAAGTAATACAGTCGGACTATTTTTCATCTGGAGTACTTTGTCCTTGAGGGAATGTACGTTCATTATGAATTATTAATTATTTCTTTAAACGTTGAGCATTTCATTTAATCCAGTTTTCCAATCTGTTTTAGTCATCTCACCCCTCATATATCTATATTATTAAGCCATTAGATTCATTATTAACTAAACCAAATTCAAACTCATTCAAAATTCTACCATATCATGACCACTCTTCCCAAGAGGCTCTTTAATTCAAGGGTAGTAATTAAACCCATCCCTCTGCATCATACTAAATCTGAAATTCATTAATAATATCCTCTAACACAAGGACACACGAAGGAACATTGTGTAACCAGCATTTTGTGGGAGTGGGGATGCAGTTGAGGGTGTAATAGGGTATGGGGAAACCTAAAAGAAGGTTTGGTTTGGTGGGCTTGAGTGACCGAGGTTCAGAGTTAAGAAGCTGTTAGCCTCAATAATAAAGGCAAATATCTCCATGTGATGCTGGAGGAGGGAAGAATTGAAAAATAAAGGATTCAAAACACGGTTTGCAGTTCACAATAAAAATCAAGGATGATCTTTGCATTGCAGAATTCCACACGAGAACATGACTCAATTATGTTTTATGTAGTTCAATCAGTATTTGAAATAATAGCAGAAACAGTTTCACACTGTATTTATTCAACTCAAGGTTTCTTCCATTTTAAGGGGTTAGATGTGATGGATGCACTGGGTGAGAAGCTAAAGTGAAGAGAAACATAGTTTTTCTTAGACCAGTGATTCATCTATGGTGATAAGCTCAATGGTTTGGCTTTGAGATTGTGGATGGGGGGTGGGGGAGGATATGATGAACAGCCAATTTGTCGACCCTGATGGGGTGGGAGTTGGGGAATCTGAATAGGAAGGAATGTTAAAGAATTGGCAGAAGTCACAGTGGGAAGGAGAGTTGAGACAAAAGGTGGCAATTCAATTTGAAAGCAAGGGGAACAATTTTACAATCAAGGCTTCATCCATGAACAAGAGTCAAGAGTGTTTTATTGTCATATGTCTTGAAACAGAACAGTGAAATTCTTACTTGCAGCAACACAACAGATATGTAAACATAGTACTCGGTAAAACCCATAATAAACAACAAAAATAAGTTCAGTATATAGACCTTTTAAAAATTGACAAATAAATAACTAATTGCACTAGAGTGCAAAGTTTTTTTTAAATGCCCCCATGTCTATATAGTTCAGCACCTGTTTGGAGGTTGTAGTGTTCGATGGTTGTAGGGAAGAAGCTTCTCCTGAACCTGGATGTGACCGTTTTCAAGCTCCTGTACCTTCCTCCCAATGCAGGATTGAAATGAGTGTGTGGCCAGGGTGGTGTGGGTCTCTGATGATGCTGGCTGCCTTATTTTGGCAGAAGCTCTTGTAGATCTCTTCATTGGTGGGAAGGTCAATACCTGTGATGGACTGGGCAGTGTTCATCACTTTTTGCAGTCTTCTTCATTCCTGGGCGTTCATGTTGCCAAACCAGGCCACGATGCAACCAGTCAATAAGCTCTCTACTGTACACCTGTAGAAGTTCAAGAGAATATTCGTTGACACATCGAATCACCTCAATCTTCGAAAGAGGTAGAGGTCTTGATGGGCTTCCATCGATGTTTTGGATCCAGGACAGATCTTCAGAGATATGCACGCCCAAGAATTTGAACCTTTGACTCTCTCCGCCACCATTCCATTGATGAGACAGGTCTGTGGATCCTTGTCCTTCCTCTTCCAAAGCCTACAATCAGTTCCTTGGTGACATTGAGAGCAAGGTTGTTGTTCGGCACCATTTGATCAGTCGATCGATCTACCTCCTATATTCTGACTCATCGTCATCTGCATTCATGCAACAACGGTGGTGTCATCGGCGAAGCTGGAGATGGCTAAGCGGTCGTGTATAGAGTGGGTAGAGCAGGCGGCTGAACACACAGCCTTGACGTGCTCCCGTGCTGATGGTCACATCTAGATAGTACACAATTAAGGATGAGGGTGTCAGCTGCAGATAACCTGAGTTTGGGATTGAGTGTGTAGGTGGAAACACGCATTCCCAGGGGTAGTATGAAAGATGGTCTGCAACTCAAGAAAGACATCAAAATTGTAAATAGTTTCAGACAATTCCAGGATCAGTTTTGTCGCATTTTGCACTCAAAGTATTTTCAGCTTAATGTCAAGTCTTCCATTTTGTATTATTTACAACCTGAGACTTGTCAGTTTAAAATAGGTGTGAATGCTACTGTTTGGTTGTATCAGTGGGGGAAGCCAGAGTTCGGACGGATATAGAATATGTAGCTCACTGGTGTTTTTGAACAAAAAAACAGCCTGGAGATTTGGATGGGAGATTTCATGTCATTATTAATTCTGAAGCATCACGCAACATGGCTTGATATCTCCTTTGAAGTTTTCAACTGGGAGGGAGAAGAGGGATTCTTCAGATCAATCAACAGCCTAAGGGGAATGAGCTCATAGGACAATCAAACTTCTACAGAAGTTTACGCCATGGGGCTGCAAGAAACCAGATTGTAAGAGTTTACAACCTTAAAACATGTACTGTACTTTGAGTGTCTGAATAATAATGTTGCATTTGGATAACAAACCCAAGCCTGGACTATGAGCTTTCATTGGATTAAGTTTAAAGAAATGTATTTTTATTACCGAGGATGAAAGTCTGGGTTAGGGTATAGAATGTATTTTGGCAATCAAAAACACTGGGCTTAATTTTTTCATTTCTTAGTCGGACAACATTTATACACATGTAAGATGCTCGACAATTTGATAATTTCGGTATAATGAAAGAGTAAAAAGTGTCAAAGTGGATTTGAACTTTTTTTTTAAATTTTTAATTTTGAATTTGATTTTGAACAAAGATTTGGATGTCGACAGCACACATATAAAATTTACTTTCTGTTCATAAGTGTCACTTAAGGAGAGCATGAAGATAAGTGACAGAAGTGTGGGCAGGCAGGATTAATTAAATCTTAAGAACATTGCACAGGAAGCCAATTATGATACAACATGTGTAGGAAGGAACTGCAGATGCTGGTTTAACCGAAGATTGATACAAAATCAAGGTGTTTCACAAGGGTTTCAAGTCGAGACCCTTCTTCAGACTGAGAGTCGGGAGAAAGGGAAACGAGAGATATAGATGTAGGCAGATATAGAACAAATGAATGAAAGATATGCAAAAAAGTAACGATGATAAAAGAAACAGGCCATTGTTAGCTGCTTGCTCGGTGAGAACAGGTAGGTCCAGGTAGGTCCAGGCGGACTGAGCCAAGGTGTTCAGCGAAACAATCGTCCATTGTCTACATTTGGTCTTGTCAATGTATAAGAGTCCACATCTTGAACACCGGATACAGTGGATGAGGCTGGAGGAGGTGCAAGTGAACCTCTGCCTAACCTGAAAGGACTGTCGGGGTCCCAGGACAGAGTCGAGGGAGAAGGTATAGGGGCAGGTGTTGCATCTCCTGCAGTTGCAGGGGAAAGTACCTGGGGAGGGGGTGGTTTGGATGGGAAGGGATGAGTTAACCAGGGAGTTGCTGAGGGAGTGGTCTCTTTGGAAGGCGGAAAGGGGTGGAGATGGGAAGATGTGATGAGTGGTGGGATCCCATTGGAGGTGGCGGAAATGTCGGAGGATTATGTGTTGTATGCAACGGCTGATGGGGTGAAAGGTGAGGACTAGGGGTCCCTGTTGTGACTGGGGGGAGGGAGAGCAAGAGCAGAGCTGCAGGGTACCGAGGAGACATGACCGATGATGGACAAGATCTGTTGGTATTTTCCATCGATATTCCATCAAAATTGCAATTTCTCAACCCAGATCAAATGTATGATTCGTCATGCTTAATAATTTAGCCCAAATCCTTTCATCATTTAAACTGCGCCATGCTCTATCCCACAGGGTACAGTTAAATAACTCATCAAAGTTGAAATATCTGAATGCGTGAAGAAGTTTCTGATTTTATTTTCTGGTTAAATGATTCTTCTTCTCAAACTTGTAACCTTCTGCTATTTCATATGGCTGTGGGTTAAAATAACCCTTCAAATTCAATGCTGCCTCGTTGCAGCTTTGCACCGAGACAAATTGCTGGAATAACTCAGTGGGTCAGGCAGCATCTCTGGAAACATGGGTAGGTGATGTTTTGGGTCAAGACCCTGCTATGGGTCAAGACTGATTATGGAGAGTGGTGTGGGGGGAAGAAAGCTCGAAGAGAGGAGGGGCAGGACAAAGCTTGGAAAGTGAAGGGTGAATACAGGTGAGGGGCGGGAGGGTGATAGGCAGATGGTTGGACAAAGGGCAGAGATGAAAAGACAAAAAGGTATGAGATAAAGGTATAGAAGAGTAGTGAATGTTGATGCCAAAGGAAGGAATGTAGGTGGAAGGGGAGTGAGAGGGGAGAGGAGAAATGGGTTTGAGTCCAGGTGGGCTACTGGGAAGAGAAGAGCTATATTCTACACTCTGTTTATTTTCTCATTTTCACTACCTGACATATTCATGTCTGGTATGATTTGCCTGGCTTTCCTGAATAAATCCATGCTTTTCCAAATGCGAATAAATGCTGTACCTAAAATTCTTCTCCAATAATTTCCCTCTCACTAATGTAAGGCTCACTGTCGGTGTCTGAAGAAGGGTCTCGACCCAAAACGTCACCCATTCCTTATCTCCAGAGATGCTGCCTGTCCCGCTGAGTTACATAGAAACATAGAAACATAGAAAATAGGTGCAGGAGTAGGCCATTCGGCCCTTCGAGCCTGCACCGCCATTCAATATGATCATGGCTGATCATCCAGCTCAGTAGCCTGTACCTGCCTTCTCTCCATACCCCCTGATCCCTTTAGCAAAAAGGGCCACATCTAACTCCCTCTTAAATATAGCCAATGAACTGGCCTCAACTACCTTCTGTGGCAGAGAATTCCACAGACTCACCACTCTCTGTGTGAAGAAATGTTTTCTCATCTCGGTCCTAAAAGACTTCCCCCTTATCCTTAAGCTGTGACCCCTGGTTCTGGGCTCCCCCAACATCGGGAACAATCTTCCCGCATCTAGCCTCTCCAACCCCTTAAGAATTTTATATGTTTCTATAAGATCCCCCCTCAGTCTTCTAAATTCCAGCGAGTACAAGCCCAGTCTATCCAGTCTTTCCTCATATGCAAGTCCCGCCATCCCAGGGATTAATCTGGTGAACCTTCTCTGTACTCCCTCTAAGGCAAGAACGTCTTTCCTCAGGTTAGGAGACCAAAACTGCACACGATACTCCAGGTGCGGTCTCACCAAGGCCCTGTACAACTGCAGCAGAACCTCCCTGCTCCTAAACTCAAATCTTCTTGCTATGAATGCCAACATACCATTCGCTTTCTTCACTGCCTGCTGCACCTGCATGCTTGCTTTCAATGACTGGTGCACCATGACACCCAGGTCACGTTGCATCTGCCCTTCTCCCAATCGGTCACCATTCAGGTAATACTCTGCTTTCCTGTTCTTGCCGCCAAAGTGGATAACCTCACATTTATCCACATTATATTGCATCTGCCATGCATTTGCCCACTCGCCTAATCTATCCAAGTCACTCTGCAGCCTCCTAGCATCCTCCTCGCAGCTAACACTGCCACCCAGCTTCGTGTCATCCGCAAACTTAGAGATGTTGCATTCAATTCCCTCGTCCAAATCATTAATATACACTGTAAATAACTGGGGTCCCAGCACTGAGCCCAGCTTTTTGTGCCTACAGTCACTGTCATATATTTTTCTGCTTTGTCCTTGTGGTCCTTCTTAAAGAAAGGAACAACAGTGGCTATTTTCCAATCTTCCAGGACCCCACCTATGGCTAAGGAAGATACAAAGGTCTTTGGCAAGGCCCCATTAACCATCCTCATCCCACTTGCCCAGCTGATCAAAATCCTGCTGTAATTTATGATAATCATCTTCACTGTCTACAATATCACCTATTTAACGACATCTGCAAATGTAATCATGCCTTTCACATTCTCATCTAATCGTTGATACAAACTGCACACAGCAAAGGGCCCAGCACAGGTTCCTGAGGCACACCATTAGTCACAGGCCGCCAGTCTGAAAAACCACCTTAAACCACCACCCTCTGCTTCCTTCCGTGAAGCAAATTCTGTATACAGGCAGCTAGCTCTCCCTGGATTTCTTGCAATCTACCCTTCCAGAGCAGCCTATCGTGTGGTAACATATTGCCTTCACCTCCCACTAAGCCTTTGGTAGTCCTCCACCATTCATTACTGGATGTGACAACACTGTAAAATGTTATCGAAACATATAAGATTATTAAGGGGTTGGACACGTTAGAGGCAGGAAACATGTTCCCAATGTTGGGGGAGTTCAGAACCAGGGGCCACAGTCTAAGAATAAGGGGTTGGCCATTTAGAACGGAGATGAGGAAAAACCTTTTCAGTCAGAGAGTTGTAAATCTGTGGAATTCTCTGCCTCAGAAGGCAGTGGAGGCCAATTCTCTGGATGCATTCAAGAGAGAGCTAAATAGAGCTCTTAAGGATAGCGGAGTCAGGGGGTATGTGGAGAAGGCAGGAACGGGGTACTGATTGAGAATGATCAGCCATGATCACATTGAATGGTGGTGCTGGCTCGAAGGGCCGAATGGCCTACTCTTGCACCTATTGTCTATTGTCTATTGTCTATTGACCTTTAGCTCAACTCAGGGTCAAACAAGTTTGCGTGTCCAGTCCAGCCTTGGAGAGATACCAAGGAGAGATTTATTTTCCCAGCAGCTACAAAGCAAAGTTTGTTGTAGAAATCGAAGATAAAGGCTTCACCTTCCCAGCAATTGTTTAGTTTAGTTTTGATTGGTTTAGTTTAGAGATACAGCTTGGAACCAGGCCCTTCGACCAAGCCCGCAACAACCAGTGATCCCTGCACACTAACTCTATCCTACCCAGACACTCGGGACTAATTTACAAATTTATTGAAGCCAAGTAACCTACAAACCTGTACGGCTTTAGAGTACGGGAGGAAACCAGAACATCCGGAGAAAACCCACGCAAGTCATGGGAAAAACATACAAACTCCGTACAGACAGCACCCTTAGTCAGGATCAAACCTGGGTCTCTGGTGCTGTACGGCAGCAACTCTACCGCTGAGCCTTCATGCCACCCTATAAACAATTGGATAAGATTTCTGCTTACCTAGAAATGGATGTCAGGCAAATAGGCTGATGAATTAGAGACAGTACTGGCTAATTCTTACCACCAACTTGATCTACAGAATTGCAAAGAGCTCTTCGACAAGACATAAAGCACATCAAAATAATTCATTGCCACCTCAGTTAAGGAAATTAATTTCAGCAGGTGAGGTAGCAAAGTACCTCTTTTAATAGAGCATAAAGCCATTTACAAAATTTCAAGACATAAATTAGCCAAACCGGCCACGGAGCTTTGCATTTACTGCCTTTTAGAAGAATGCCAGCTTTTCTGTAAAAAACAGCACACTCTCAGAATCAATGAAGCTACACTGAATTGAGAAAGTCAGTTCCCACTGCATGATTTATGATATAACCTGCCTCTGTAATACGCCTGATATGGCTGATTCAGCTACATCTCTATATATAACTGAATATTTCTGTAGTGTAGTTTGTCAAAAGCAAAATACGGTAACTTTATTATTTAGAAATCTGAAAGTATTCATGATCGCTTTTGCAAATGTTGCTTAACTGTTGTGTGGAAGTAGACAGTTTTTCAGTTGGAGCATCAACACTAAGTATCCGTCAGACATCTTCAAAGGTTGTACGCTTATTCAGAGCCTTTAATATCTTTGCTCAGTGCTTCCAGTGAATTACATTATCGTTATGACCCCTGGTGCACAAGTCTCTTGGCTGTGCCAACCTTCATCGGCCCCCATACTTCCCAGTGACCTTGTGGCCTCATTGCCATGGCTGTTCATTGCCGCATGAAGTGAAGTGCAGTGCACATGGTAACTGGGCTTTGAGCAAGACAAACTGACCACCCCAACGGTCTTCCGGCAACTCTTGGCAAAAATAATGAAAACAAACAGAACACAGCAATTTCACTTAAAATCTAATTAACTGAGGCAAATCGAAGTGTTAATGTTAATAAATATAAAGTAGAAAAACACTTTTCTTCAGATCACTTTTTCATGCTTTTAAAGGCGAGCTTTTAGTGTTTATGGAACACTTTAAATCCAGTCTACCAATGGGCCTTGACCCACCACAATTCGCCTACCTCCACAACAGGTCCACGGATGATGTCATCTTCCTGGCCCTACACTCATCCCTGGAACACCTGGAGAAGAGAGACACCTACGTCAGACTCCTGATCGTAGGCCACAGTTCTGCTTTTAACACGATTATCCCATCCAAGCTCATCACCAAACTCACAGGACTTGGAGTCAGCATTCATCTCAGCAACTGGATCCTCGACTTCCTGACCAACAGACCTCAATTAGTGAGGATAGGGGACAAATCATCCTCTACAAAAATTCTCACACTGGTGCTCCACAAGGATACATTCTCAGCCCCCTTCTTTACTCCTTGTACCCCCACGACTGTGCAGCCATGTACAAATCTAATTCAATTCACAAATTAGCAGACGACACCACCATTGTGGGCCAGATATCAAATAATGATGAGACGGAGCACAAGAAGAAGATTGAGAACCTCGTGACCTGGCGTCAAGACAACAACCTTGTTGTCAACCATTGAGAACAACCATTCTCTCAATGTCAGCAAGACAAAGGAGATAGTGATCGACTTCAAGAAGTGAAGTGGTGCACATACCTTCGTTTGCATTGATGGTGCCAAAGTAGAGATGGTTGAAAACTTCAAATTCCTAGGAGTAAATATCATCAACAACTTCTCCTGGACCACCCATATTGAAGCAACAACCAAGAAGGCACACCATGCCTCTAATCCCTTAGAAGGCTTAGGAAGTTGAGCAACAACTTTCACCAACTTCTACAGATGTGCCTTAGAAACCATTTTAACAGGATGCATCACAGCATGGTTTGGGAACAGCTCCATCCAAGACCGCAAGAAATTGCAGAGAATTGTGGATGCAGCCCAGACCATCACACAAACCAACCCTTCCATTGATTCCATTTGCATCTCACTCTGCCTCGGCAAGGCCAATAGCATCATCAAGGACAAGTCGCACCCTGGCCACTCCATCTTCTCCCCTCTCCTATTAGGCAAAAGACATAGAAGTGTGATAACGCACACCTCCGGATTCAGGGACAGTTTCTTCCCAGCTGTTATCAGGCAACTGAACTGAACAACTCGAGAGCAGTCCTGAGCTACTATCTACCTGATTGGTGACCCTTGCACTATCTTTGATTGGACTTTACTGGAATTAATCTTGCACTAAACATTATTCACGTTATTCCCTTTATCAAATATCTGTACACTGTGGATGGCTCGATTGTAATCATGTATTGTCTTTCTGCTGACTGGTTGGCAGGGTCTGAAGAAGGGTCTCGATCCGAAATGTCACCCATTCCTTCTCTCCAGAGATGCTGCCTGACCCGCTGAGTTACTCCAGCATTTTGTGTCTACCATGGGACTTTCTGAGTTCTGTAGTAGTGTAAAACACACAGAGAAACACAGTCGACAAATAGCTATGTTAATTATACTACATTGAAACCACCAGGATGAGATCGGGCGAGGCTCCAGACATGCTACCTTATACAACTTAAAACATATACAACTACAGCACAGGAACAGGCTCTTCGGCTCACAATGTCAGTGCCGAACATGATCCCAAGATAAACGAATCTCATCTGTCTGCATGTGATCCATATCGTCCATTCCCTGTATATCCATGTGCCTCCCCTTTGACGCCACTATCGTATCTGCCTCCACAACCACTCCTTATATCAGGTTCCAGGCACTCACCACTCTGTGTAAAAATCCTAAATAACCTGGCCCATCTCACCTCAAACCTATGCCCTCTAGCCGTTGACTTTTCCAAACTGGAATAAAGGTTCTGACTGTCTACCCTATCTATACCTGTCATCATTTTACATACCACTTGCCACCTAACACATGATCGCGGTTACATTTGACAATCAATACCTTGAATGTTTGTGTATCCATGGAGCCATCTCTGACAGCAGTAAAATAATGCTGTTTTGGGTACCTGGATTCCCAAGCAAGGGGCTTGAATATTCAGATTTGGTCTGGTCGGTTAAGATGTGCTCCCTTTGTAAATATGACATTCTCAGGCCACTTGCCTACACCCAAAAATATCAAAGTAAACCACAACCACTGAAACCTTATTTAATCACCTGCCCTTATGTCTGACATTAAAGAGTATAGAAACTAAATGCACATTAAATATAGAGAGATTCTGCCAACAGTGGGATACAGAGAACAAGTATGATTGGCTTATCAATGGTCAGACTGGTCTCAGTGGGCAGAAGACCCTATTTCCGCGTTGTATCTGTAAACTAAACTAAACTAAAGATCTCCTCTTCAATGATTCCTTGTTACACTGAATAAAGGCTCATTGCAACTGCAGGTCTGGCTCATTCAAAGTCATAGCAGACATAGGAAACTCTGATGTCAGGGTGACACGCATGAAAAACTCTCAGGGATATTGTCCTGCGCGTTTTTTTAAATGGGTGAGTGCAGTGGAGCAGCTGGTAGAGCTGTTCCCTCACATTACCAGAGTGCCAGGTTCAATCCTGACCTCTGGTGTTGACTGTGTGGAGTTTGCACATTCACACTGTGACTGTGTGGGTTTCCTCCGGGTGCTCCGGCTTCCTCCCAAATCCCAAAGATGTGCAGGTTTGCAAGTTAATTGACTTCTTCTGTAAAAAGAAAAGGCCCCAAGTGTGTTGTGAGTGGTTGAGAAAGTGGGATAAGAGAGAACTAGTGTGATTGGCTTATCAATGGTCAGTGTGGTCTCTGTGGGCAGAAGGACCTAATTCCACGCTGCATCTCTAAACTAAAACTAAATGCTGCTGCAATGGGTATACTAAAATTCTAGTATTCCCATACCTACTTGCTCTTGAGAAATGGTAGTGAGTTATCTTCTGGAACCATTGCAGTGCAAAGCTTGGAAGTGCAGGTCCACCACCAATTTTTCGGCATTTTGGTTCCAATAGACAATAGACAATAGAAAATAGGTGCAGGGGAAGGCCATTCGGCCCTTCGAGCCAACACCGCCATTCAATGTGATCATGGCTGATCATTCTCAATCAGTACCCCGTTCCTGCCTTCTCCCCATACCCCCTGACTCTGCTATCCTTAAGAGCTCTATCTAGCTCTCTCTTGAATGTATTCAGAGAATTGGCCTCCACTGCCCTCTGAGGTAGAGAATTCCACAGATTCACAACTATCTGACTAAAAAAGTTTTTCCTCATCTCTGTTCTAAATGGCCTACCCCTTATACTTAAACTGTGGCCCCTGGTTCTGGACTCACCCAACATTGGGAACATGTTTCCTGCCTGTAACGTGTCCAACCCCTTAATAATTTTATACGTTTCGATAAGATCCCCTCTCATCCTTCTAAATTCCAGTGTATACAAACCTAGTCGCTCCAGTCTTTCAACATATGACAGTCCCGCCATTCTGGGAATTAACCTAGTAAACCTACGCTGCATGCCCTCAATAGCAAGAATATCCTTCCTCAAATTTGGAGACTAAAACTGCACACAGTTCTCCAGGTGCGGTCTCACTAGGGCCCTGTACAACTGCAGAAGGACCTCTTTGCTCCTATACTCAACTCCTCTTGTTAGGAAGGCCAACATTCCATTGGCTTTCTTCACTGCCTGCTGTACCTGCATGCTTCCTTTCAGTGACTGATGCACTAAGACACCCAGATCACGTTGTACGTCCCCTTTTCCTAACTTGACACCATTCAGATAATAATCTGCCTTCCTATTCTTACCACCAAAGTGGATAACCTCACAGTTATCTACATTAAACTGCATCTGCCATGCATCCGCCCACTCACACAACCTGTCCAAGTCACCCTGCAACCTCATAGTATCTTCCTCACAGTTCACACTGCCACCTAGCTTTGTATCATCGGCAAATTTGCTAATGGTACTTTTAATCCCTTCATCCAAGTCATTGATGTGTATTGTAAATAGCTGCGGTCCCAACACCGAGCCTTGCGGTACCCCACTAGTCACTGCCTGCCATTCTGAAAGGGACCCATTTATCCCCACTCTTTGCTTTCTGTCTGTCAACCAACTTTCTATCCATGTCAGTACCCTACCTCCAATACTATGTGCTCTAATTTTGCCCACCAATCTCCTATGTGGGACCTTGTCGAAGGCTTTCTGAAAGTCGAGGTACACCACATCCACCGGCTCTCCCCTGTCAATTTTCCTAGTTACATCCTCACAAAATTCCAGTAGATTAGTCAAGCACGATTTCCCCTTCGTAAATCCATGCTGACTCTGAACGATCCTGTTACTGCGATACAAATGCTCCGCAATTTCGTCTTTTATGATTGACTCCAGCATCTTCCCCACCACTGATGTCAGACTAACTGGTCTATAATTTCCCGTTTTCTCTCTCCCTCCTTTCTTGAAAAGTGGGATAACATTAGCTACCCTCCAATCCACAGGAACTGACCCGGAATCTATAGAACATTGGAAAATAATCACTAATGCGTCCACAATTTCTAGAGCCACCTCCTTAAGCAATTGCAGAGAATTGTGGATGCAGCCCAAACCATTACCAAACCAACCAGCAGAGCCTTTGTGGATTATCCATTTTGCCAGACCAACAGAGGTCACAACCTCCAGGAGGAGTTGAACGGTACTGGAACAGTCCACCTGGGCCAGCGAGAGGTCGAGATTCCAGCCCACAAAGTCGGCCTTGAAAGTCGACTATGGGAACGGATCTGCCGGCTCGATCCGGGCTGGAGTTCCAGAGCCCCCAGTCGCAGGGGGCCAATTCGACCTATCGATCGGCTGCGGAAATCTCGATGAGGTCGGGATTGGCCGCCTCACCCAACCTTGGCGCCACATTTTCGGAGGGACTGCAAAGGGGGGGGGGGATTTCAAATGCACTGTCATAATCTTGTCTGGATTAAAAGAGGTGCCAGGCCACCAATTGCTGGAAAATCGGCAGTGGACCTATACTCCTGTAAAGAGTTCCAGGATCTTTGGCCACAGTGAAGGAATGGGAATATTTTAACAATCAGGATGCGACAAGAGATGAATTTGCACATAGTGATATTCCATCCATTTGCTCCCTCAATGGTGGTGTTTGGATGTGTTGCTGAAGAATAGTTCAACAGTTCAATAGTGCGTTATTTGTCATATCTGTAACTGCACAGTGAAATTCTATTTGCATATATTACATATGTGGGTACTGCCATTTTTGGCACCTTTATTTAAAGTCTAAAGTCCGGTCGGCCCGCGTGCTCGATGTACCGAAGCAGTTCCCACAAAACCAAGACTTGGTGAGTCGGAGCACTGCATTTTGTGGATGTTACACACTCCAGCAATAGAGAAAAAAAATGCCTATGTTGGATGGAATGCCATTCAAGTGCCCTGCTTTGAGACTGTGTTGTTGAAGCTAAATCGAGATTATTTAATCAATTTCCTGACCTTTTTCTTTGAAAATATCCAGTTTTGAAAAGCAGGATTCATCCAAGAACTCGGACCAATCTTTACCACTGAGTGACCAACTGCAACGTGAACCTTTACTTGGATAGGACAGTGCAAGTTAAGTCACTTGAAACGTTCCCTTGTCTTGCCTCCATTTCATGAGCCAATGTCCTGCACAACAATGTAATCCAAGTACAACTCACTTGCACCTCATTAATAACATCCAAGGAAATTAATTGTACAAATTAGCATCTATTCATCTGGACTAATTAAAGCCACGACTCTGCCATGTAGGTCAAATGTAGGGATTCAAGATGGTAAGTGATTACTATCAAAAGGCTGCCTGTCCACAAAAGAAAATCTAGCCCAATTTCTGTGGTGAAGAAGGGTCTCGACCCAAAACGTCGCCCATTCCTTCTCTCCTGAGATGCTGCCTGACCTGTTGAGTTACTCCAGCATTTTGTGAATAAATACCTTCGATTTGTACCAGCATCTGCAGTTATTTTCTTACAATAATAACGCCCTGATCATTGTGTAGCAATAAACTTTCAGAAAACATTTCTATGTTGAGCAATTTTTATTCCACAACACATCCACCTTTCTGGAATTCTATCAGCATGTGTCAGGACAGTCTAGACCTGAATTGCAGGTTGCATCGAAAATTTCAGATTCAACTGTTATGTTTTCGACTGAATCTTTATTAAGGAAGAAATGTGAGCCACAAATCATGAAATGCAATCTGCGTGTATTTCAGAATGGTGGATTTTTCCCAGCGAAAATACCTGGAGGCCAAATTCCAGTGAACAATTAACAAAAAGGGTAAAAATTATAGGGAAATTAAGCAGGTTACTTCATAAATTTCAGCTGAGAGGTTATTTTCCGTAAAACATTCAATCCAAACAAATCAATAACAGAATATCATGGTGGCACGGTGGCACGGTGGCGCGGTAGCACGGTGGCACGGTGGCGCGGCGGTAGAGCCACTGCCTCACAGCGCCAGAGACCTGGGATCGATCCTGACCACGGGTGCTGTCTGTACGGAGTTTGTATGTTCTGTACGTTTTCTCCGAGATCTTCAGTTTCCTCCCACATGCCAAAGACGTACAGGTTTGTAGGTCAATTGGCATGGTATAAATGTAAATTGTCCCTAGTGTGTTAGTGTGCGGGAATCGCTGGTCGGTGCAGAAACGGTGGGCCGAAGGGCCTGTTTCCGTGCTGTATCTCTAAATTAAACTAAAATTAAACAAACATATGTCTATATCTGTAGACTAAACTAAACTAAATAATTTGCCTTGGTTAGATATTGTGCACATCAAAAGAAATTGATTCTATCCTTATCTTCTTATCTCACACGTTGTCTTTCGATCTCTGGCTTTTACAATACAATATATCTTTATTGTCATTGTACAGGGGTACAATGAGATTGGGAATGCGCCTCCCATACGATGCAATAATTTAATTAATTTAAACAACAACAACCCAACAGAACAGATTGTAACAGTTTTAAGACAGAATAAAGTGCAAGTAGATCTGTGCCGGATCACTGTGCGTTTTGACCATCCGGCTCAGCAGGACCAGTTCATAGCAGCTATGGCCCTGGGGATGAAGCTGTTCCTGAGTCTGGAGGTGCGGGCGTAGAAGGCCTTGTATCGTCTGACCGATGAAAGGAGTTCGAACAGACTGTTGCAGAGGTGTGAAGAGTCTTCATGGATGCTGGTGGCTTTTCTGAGGCATCGTGTGTTGTAGATGCCCTCCAAGACTGGTAGCTGTGTTCCGATGGTCCTCTGAGCTCTATGGACTACCCGCTGAAGAACTTTCCTTTCTGCCTCTGTGCAGCTGAGGTACCACACAGGGATGCCATGTGTTAGGATGCTCTCTATGGTACAGCGGTAGAATGTCGTCAGCAGCTTTTGGGTAGAACAGACTTCTTCAGTGTTCTTAGGTAGAACAGTCGTTGCTGTGCCTTCTTGACCAGCGCAGCAGTGTTATTGGACCATGTTAGGTCCAACCATCTGCCAATCCAAAACCCCCTCACCTGTTTCCACCTACCACTTGCCAGACTTTGTCCTGCCTCAACCTCTCTTCCAGCTTTCTCCCCCCTACCACAATCACTGAAGAAGGATCTCGACCCAATACGCTGCCTATTCATGGTATCCGGAGATGCTGCCTGACCCATTGAGTTACTCCAGCACTTTGTGCTTTTTAAAGGTGGACACTAAGTGCTGGAGTAACTCAGCAGGTCACGCAGCATCTCTGGAGAAAAAGGATGGGTGACATTTCGGGTCGGGACCCTTGCCTTTTGATTTGTAAACCAGTCTCTGCAGTTCCTTGTATCTAAATTTTACACGACAGTATTGGTTAAAAAATATTGTCCTTTTTCCTTTGGAAAATCATCACCTTGTGAATTTTTTTTTTAACTTCTGTTTATCTTGAAAGGTTCAGTTGAAAGGTATTTTATTGTCACGTATACCAATTAAGGTACAGTGAAACACGATTTACCATACAGTCATACTAAAAAAAAAGCCACAAGACACACAACTACATAAAAATTAACATAACCATCCACCACAGCGGATTCCCCACATTCCTCACTGTGATGGAAGGCAATAAAGTCAAATCTTCTTTCCTCTTTATTTTCCCCCGGTCGGGGCAGTCGAACCATCCGCAGTCGGGGCGATCTAAACTCCCACAGTCGACGAACAAAGCCCCCACGTCACGGCGGTTGAAGCTCTCGCGATCGGGGCGGTCGAAACTCCAGCGGCCTGGAGCTCCTGAAGTTGGTCCCTAATCAAGGGACCACAAGCTCCACAATGTTAAAGTCTGCAGGTTGGAGCTCCCAAAGTCGATCCCGACAGGGACCACCAGCTCCACGATGTTAAGTCCTGCAGCTCCCGCGGTTGGAGCTCCCAAAGTCCATCCCCAGCAAGAAGCCGCCAGATCCTCAATGTTACGCCGTAGTGCGGACGGAGAAACGATAAAGAAAAGAAATCGCATCTCCGTCGATGTAAGAGATTTTTTTTTTAAATTACCCCCCCCCAACCCCCACATAAAACAAAGCTAAAGAACACTAAAACATACATTTAACACATACTAAAAAACAACAAAAGGACAAGACAGACTGTTGGCGAGGCAGCCATTGCAGCGCCACCCGGTGGTATCTTTAAATAATCTCTAATATATCTAGTACAGTCATAGATACTCAGCACAGAAACAGGTCCTTCACCCCTTCAGGTCACACTGACTCGAACACCCATTTGCACTAATCCCATTTTTGAAATTTGCCCCACATTCCCATAAATTCTCCAGATTCCACCACTTTCCTAGCCATCAGCAAATAGAGCATAGAACATAATAATATATTCCTTTATTCGTCCCACACCGGGGAAATTTACAACATAGAACAAGAGAGTACAGAATCAGGCTCTTTGGCCTACAATACCCGTTCAGTACAGGATGCCAGGTTAAACTAATCTCCATTGCCTGCATATAGAAACATAGAAAATAGGTACAGGAGGAGGCCATTCGGCCCTTCGAGCCAGCACTGCCATTCATTGTGATCATGGCTGATTGTCCCCAATCAATCATCCGTGCCTGCCTTCTCCCCATATCCCTTGATTCCACTAGCCCCTAGAGCTCTATCTATCTCTTAAATCCATCCAGTGAATTGGCCTTCACTGCCCTCTGTGACAGAGAATTCCACAAATTCACAACTCTCTGGGTGAAAACGTTTTTTCTCACCTGTTTTAAATGGCCTCCCCTTTATTCTAAGACTGTGGCCCCTGGTTCTGGACTCGCCCAATATTGGGAACGTTTTTCCTGCATCTAGCTTGTCCAGTCCTTTTATAATTTGATATGTTTCTATAAGATCCCCTCTCATCCTTCTAAACTCCAGTGAATACAAGCCTAGTCTTTTCAATCTTTCCTCATATGACAGTCCCGCCATCCCAGGGATCAATCTCGTGAACCTACATTGCACTGCCTCAATTACAAGAATGTCCTTCCTCAAATTAGGAGACCAAAACTGTACACAATACTCCAGATATGGTCTTACCAGGGCCCTATACAACTGCAGAAGAACCTCTTTACTCCTATACTGAAATCCTCTTGTTATGAAGGCCAACATTCCATTACTGCTTTCTTCACTGCCTGCTGTACCTGCACGCCAACTTTCAGTGACTGGTGTACAAGGACACCCAAGTCTCGCTGCACCTCCCCCTTACCTAACCTAACTCCATTGAGATAATAGTATGATTCATATCCCTCCATTCCCTGTACCATCTGCCTATCTAAGGGGCTTTGAAATGGCCCAATTGTATCTACCTCCACCACCATACCTGGCTGTGTTTCAGCCACCTACCATTCTTTGTGTAAAATATTTACCCTGCACATATCCTTTAAACGTTGCCCCTATTAGCTAAAAGACATGCCCCCTAGTCTTTAACATTTCCACCCTGGGAATAAGGTACTGACTGACTCCCCTCTCTATACCTCTCATAATTTTACACACTACTGTCAGGAATCCCCTTAGCCTCTGGCACTCCAGAGAAAAAAGTCCAAGTTTGTCCAACCTCTCATTATAGCTAATTACCTCTAATCCAGGCAGCATTCACAGAGTCATAGAGTCGTAGAGTGATACAGTGTGGAAACAGGCCCTTCGGCCCAACGTGCCCACACCGGCCAACATGTCCCAGCTGCACTAGTCCCACCTGCCTGCGTTTGGTCCATATCCCTCCAAACTTGTCCTATCCATGTGCCTGTCTAACTGTTTCTTAAACGTTGGGATAGTCCCAGCCTCAACTACCTCCTCTGGCAGCTGGTTCCATACACCCACCACCCTTCGTGTGAAAAAGTTCCCCCTCAGATTCCTCTTAAAACTTTTCCCCTTCACCATGAACGTGTCCTCTGGTCTCTCGATTCCCCTACTCTGGGCAAGAGATTCTGTGCATCTACCCGATTTATTCCTCTCATGATTTTGTACACCTCTATAAGATCACTTCTCATCCTCCTGTGCTCCAAGGAATAGAGATCCAGCCTACTCAACCTCTCCCTATAGCTCACACCCTCTAGTCAAGGTAACATCCTCGTAAATCTTCTCTGAACGCTTTCAAGCTTGACAATATCTTTCCAATAACACAGTAGTCTAAATACGGCCTCACCAACGTCTTATACAACTGCAACATGACCTCCCAACTTCTATGCTCAATACTCTGACTGATTAAGGCCAATGTGCCAAAAGTGTTAATGTACCAAAAGGCTAATGTGCCATTGTACCTCTTCTAGTTAAATTTACAATAGCTAATGAACCTTCAAATAGCCCCATATTAATTAAGGACCTCAACCTAGCTCGATCCACACACAGCCCCAAATGACCATGGTTTATGTTACTTAACATTTATTTCTTATTGGACCAAGTGGACCCATTGGGCCCAAACCTCTCCTGCATTGGTGCAGCACCCACTCCTCCTCCCCTCCCCTCTCCCCCTCCCCTCTCCCCCCTCCCCTCTCCCCCTCCCCTCTCCCCCCTCCCCTCTCCCCCCTCTCCCCGCTCCCTCCCCCTCCCCCCTCCCCCTCCCCCCCTCCCCCTCCCCCCTTCCTCTCCCCACTTCCTCTTCCCCCCACTCCATCCCCCTCAACCCCGCTTATCCTCCCTCCTCTCCCCTCCCTCCCTTAGGGATAGATTTAAACTTTAAAATGTGAATAACTTAAAAAATATAACACCGATTTCAATGAAACATCTTCCATTAGCACCAAAGGGACATCGGTGAGTAAGGTGGGCCTAAAATTGTTGCGCTGTCGTGTACCGTTTTGGCTGTAGTTCAGGAACAAACAAACGAGAGTTTTAATATACAGATATGACACATGAAGGAATTTAACTCCCACCAATAACTTTGCCACTTCAAAAATCTCAAATCACTTAATACATCATCTACATGATGATAATGCAGGTTAGAAGCAGGTGATCAACCAGCTCCCAGTAAATTAATTAGTCTTTGAGATCTATTTTAATGAGATTTTGACATTTCCTTCCAATGTTAATGCAGGCAACTAGGGTCACTGGGCATCTGGTACATGGCGGGAGGTAAAGACAACAGCGTGGAAGGGATGGCCCAGGATCAGCAAGGTTTTACCTAACAGGAAAATATGTTTTCTGCAGGACAACAGAGTTGCACCCTGGCCACTCCCTCTTCTCCCCTCTCCAATCAGGCAAAAGGCATAGAAGTGTGAAAACGCATGGAACAGTTTCTTCCCAACTGTTATCAAGCATCTTAATCATCCTACCACAACCAGAAAACAGTGCTGAACTACTATCTACCTCTTTGGTGACCCTCAAACTACTTTGATCGGACTTTGCTGGTTTTACCTTGCACTAAACGTTATTCCCTTATCATGTATCTATGCACTGTAAATGGCTCGATTGTAATCATGTATTGTCTTTCTGCTGACTGGTTGGCACGCAACAAAAGCTTTTCACTGTACCGCAGTACACATAACAATAAACTAAACTGAACTGAACTGAACTGAACTGAACTGAAATGAAATGAACTGAAATGAACTGAAATGAACTGAAATGAACTAAACTGAATATTTAGGTTTCCAGAAACTCATCTCAAGTTAGCAGTGCCAAGTACACTACATGCGACCTACAATGTTTTATATTTTGCCTCTGAAATTTAGTTGCTCTGAAGCTGATGTAGTTAATTTCAGAGGCAGAATACAATATCCTCCCACTATTATTAAGTGGGAATTAATATCTACGCTAAGATGTTTCAAACTGAGAATCCATTCCAAAATCCCCATAATTCTTTCCAACACTACAGGATTCTAGGTTTAAGTATTATTCCATCTGACCTTTGAAGTAAATTGTGTATTTAGTGTCAGCGAAATTGTTATATCCTTTTATTAAAGCAACAATACATTTTCTGATACCATCCAAATGATAGTATTAAAGTAATTAAATATTGTTAGATGTGATAACCTGGTCAAAATCCATTACCCTAGGAAAGCCTCTCGTTGCTTCATAAAAGTTTTTTAATGAATTGACGTACATTTAAATGACATTCTTGACTTTATATAATAAGGGAAAGGTTTCTCTAATATGTGGATATTTGGATGGATTCAGGGTTATGTGGTATAAATCCCAAAGATTTGTTCGGCTAAGAATAACAAATAACTTTGTTGTGTTAGCTACTGTGTAGAAAATTGGAAAGTTGATATCATGTGGTTTCTCCTTAAGAGTGACTCTGAGAAAAAATGTTTGCGTTAAGAACATTGGCGGTCAGTCACCACCTAAGGAGAGAGAAAAAAAATACCTAGCATTTCAGTTCACTGATGTTTCACTGTTTCTATTTCTGATTTTCCTCCAGGTTTCTAACCTCCTGTATATTTTGCTATTGTAATGATGTTAGGAAATTACCTTGAAAATACATGGCTGATTGATGCATTCAGTTGTTTTGCTGGAGGTGGCAACGCAAAAGGTGAAAGATATGATCAAATTCACAGGCACAGTGGACACTTAATTTGTGCAAGCCTGACATTCTTTATATTCTCCAAACCCCTCACCATCACAACGCATTTATTCGATTTAAATGTCTCAAACTGTCATGTCACTGCAAGTTTACAAAAGAGCCACAACAATGATTGATACAAATAGATTGCCTGTGCTGGTGCACTCAGGCGTGATATTGTCAGTTTATATTCTAAACAATGCAAGAAATGGCCCAAATTGTGCTGACTTGGAAGGCAGCCATTACAGCCTTTCACGGCTCAGAGCATCCTGAGCTCTGCATGTGTGGGAGAAGACTAAAAATCAAGATGAGGATGGATGCATAATAAGACACTTGGGCTGTCTATTCAATTGCAGGTGTAGGAAGGAAATGCAGATGCTGGTTTAAATCGAAGATAGGCACAAAGTGCTGGAGCAACTCAGCGGGACAGGCAGCATCTCTGGAGCGAGGGGATGGGTGACCTTTTAAGGGTCGAGACCCTTCTTCAGACCTTCTTCAGATTCAATTGCTGGACTTGCCATTGGGCATAGTGCCAGAGCACTGAAAGAAAGGGTCGGGGTGCACTCTGCATCAAGCCCTCAGTAGCACACCAGGGGGTAGCTGATGCACAACAGTAGCACCTTCAGCTGACATGGGCCAGCTCCTCTGTGGAACAAAAAAAAAATTCTAATTGCATGACTTATCTTACTTTAATGCTTTTAATTATTTATTAGCTTTTTTAGGTTTTTTAAAATTTAAATATATATTTTTTTAATGTTTCAATGATTTTACTGTTGTTTTTTAAAAGTTATTTATATCTATTTGAATGGTTTTAAATGTCTCTGGGTGTATTGGTTGGTGAGTTGACAAAGACCATTAGGTCATTCTGAGCAGATACACTGGTGAGGCCTACACAATGTTTATACACCTCGGGGAGAGGCAGATCGTTCAGCCCTCCTGAGTCCAGGGAAGAAATGAGCGCAGCAGCCAGGTGTGCAGGCAGTGAATTTGCCAGCAGTATAGAACCCGCACAATCTGTCTACTGGTGAGACTCAGGCAGCCATTTATATCCTATACCATCACATGGTCAATTATGGGCTGTATAAAGAAAGGCAGAAAATCTGTAGAACTTGAATGTACTGACTGGGGAGGCAAATACTCTCACAACTTTTCAGAAGTATCTAGACAAGGACTTGAATTGCCAAGTCATAGAAGGCTATGGATCAAGTACAGGTAAATGGAGCAATATAGATAAAAGTAATATAAAGCAATCTTGCGTAGGAAGGAACTGCAGATGCTGGTTTAAACTGAAGATGGACGCAAAATGCTGGAGTAACTCAGCGGGAAAGGCAGCATCTCTGGAGAGAAGGAATGGGTGACGTTTCAGGTTGAGATCTGAAGAAGGGTCTCGACACAAAAACATCTTTTTTCACACAGAGTGGTGAATCTGTGGAATTCTCTGCCACAGAAGGTAGTTGAGGCCAGTTCATTGGCTATATTTAAGAGGGAGTTAGATGTGGCCCTTGTGGCTAAAGGGATCAGGGGGTATGGAGAGAAGGCAGGTACGGGATACTGAGTTGGATGATCAGCCACGATCATATTGAATGGCGGTGCAGGCTCGAAGGGCCGAATGGCCTACTCCTGCACCTATTTTCTATGTTTCTATATTTCTATCACCCATTCCTTCTCTCCAGAGATGCTGCCTGTCCCGCTGAGCTACTCCAGCATTTTGTGTCTACAAAGCAATCTTGCATTAGGGTGGCACAGTGGCACATTGGTAGAGTTATTGCCTGAAAGGGTCAGAGACCCGGGTTTGATCCTGACTATGGGTGCTGTCTGTACAGAATTTGTATGCTCTCCTTGTGACTGTGTAGGTTTTCTGTGGGTGCTCCGGTTTCTTCACACTCCCAAAGATTTGTAGGTTAATTGGCTTTGGTAAAATTTGTAAATTGTCCCTAGTGTGTAGGATAGTGCTAGTCTATGGGGTGATTGCTGGTCGGCTTGGACTCGGTGGGCCAATGGGCCACTTTCCACAGTGTATCTCTAAAGTCTAAAGTATAAAGTCTAAAGACAAGTCTAAATCTTAAAGATAAGTTCAAAGTCGGCATGGACATAGTGAGCCAAAGGGCCTCCTTTTCTGCGTGACATTACGACTCGAATTTATGGAGGCACAATGAACGGCAGATGCTGGAATCTTGAGCAAAACGCAAAGAGCTGGTGGAATTCAATGGGTCATGTTAGATTTTCAGCTTAGTTTCGTTTATTGTCATGTGTACCGAGGTACAGTGAAAAGCTTTTGTTGCGCGCTAACCAGTCAGCAGAAAGACAATACATGATTACAATCTATCCATTTACAGTGGATAGATGCTTGATAAGGGAATGACGTTTAGTGCAAGGTAAAGCCAGCAAAGTCCAATCAAGGATAGTCCAAATGTCATCAAAGAGGTCGATAGTAGTTCAGCACTGCTCTCTGGTTGTGGTAGGATGGTTCCGGCAGTATCTGTAGAGGGAATGGACAGGCAACGTTTCAGGTCGGGACTGATGAAAGGTCACGATCCAAGCATTCCCTCTCCAGATGCCTGGCCCGTTGAGTTCTTCTGCATTTTGTGTTCTAATTTATGTACTTGTTACTCATCAAAGTGAGAGATTTTAACTGATGAATGAAGCACTTCCTATGTCAGATATCATGCGAGAACTACACATCACCACATTTCGGGAAGTATGGTTAAAGAGAGTAAAATAGCACTTTTTTAGTTCTGATTTCTTGTCAAATCCCTCTATCGCTGTTCCAGAAAGCTATAAAAAAGTTCACAGTGTTGCACTGCATGGATTTAAAACATTGCTGACAGGCTCCCTGACATAAAAATCTGTTACAGAAACTGCCTGCACAACAGAAAAGCTACAGTTTAATTCTGTACAGCTGCCAATACAAAGCCATGCAGCAGAGACTTCATCAGTTAGCTCTCAAAGGCACATGAATCAAATACAATGAGTAACTCTTCCAGCTACTGGACCGATTGTTAACATTCACATAACATTCTACCATTGCGACCTTGTCAAAGGCTTTGCTAAAGTCCACATATCCAATGTCCACTGCTCTGCCTTTATCGATCCTCTGGTGACCTCTTCAAAAATTCCATCAGAGTTTGTGAGGCATGATTTTCCACGCGCAAAGCCACGTTGACTATCTCAAGCCAGTCCACACCCATGCAAAATGCTGGTAGATCTTGTCTCTCAGAGTCCCCTCCAACAACTTTCCCACCACTGACGTCAGGCTCACTGACTTGTACTTCCCTGGATTATTCTTGCTGTCTTTCTCAAATAACGGTGCAACATTAGCCACCCTCCAGTCTTTGGAGTTTCACCTGTGATTAAAGATGATGCAAATACCTCTGCAAAGGCCAATGCAAATTCTTCCCCAAGGCACTTATTCAAGAGTCAAGAGAGTGTTGTATTGTCATATGTCCCAGACAGAGCAATGAAATTCTTACTTGGAGCAGCACAACAGAATATGTAAACATTGTACTCTGTATCATAGTAACAATATAATAAGCATAAAAATAGTTCAGTGCATGATACACATGCATACACATAAAAACATGCAAGGGAAGTTGAAATCTCCCAGTAATACTATCCAATTTACAGCTATCTCCAACCTCCCCACACATCTGCCCCTCTAATTCATGCTAACTATCGGAGGTCTATAATACAGTCCCATCAAAGTGATCATTCCCTTCCTGTTTCTCTGTTCTACCCATACAGGCTCACTGGATGACCCCCCCACCCCCACCCCCCTTCCCTCCCCTCCCTCCCCACAACTCCACTCCCCCCCCCCACCCACCTTCCCTCCCCCCCCCCCCCCACCAAGCAAAGAATATCCTCTCTGAGCACTGTAGTTATGTCCTCCCTGGTTTTTTAAAAACCCAACACAACCCCCGTCTTCCTCCCTTCCCTGTGTCTCTATCATATTTGTAGCATCTGTATCCTGGAGCTTTGAGCTGTCCGTTCTGCCCTTCTTCGTTCAGTTTAGAGACACAGCGTGGAAACAGGCCCTATGGCCCACCGAGTCCACACCGACCTGCGATCCCCGCACATTAACACTACCTGCACACACCAGGGACAATTTTACATTTATACATTCATACCAAGCCAATTAACCTACAAACCTGTATGTCTTTGGAGTATGGGAGTAAACTGAAGATCTCGGAGAAAATCCACACAGGTCACAGGGAGAACGTATAAACTCTGCACAGACAGCACCAGCAGTTAATTATTTGTGGAGTGGGGAAATAATGATATGTAAAATGACACATAGCCACAGGATTTAGATCAGTGCTGGTCCATAAAATACTTACTATTGTTCATTATTTTATTGCAGGATTTTAAATCCATGCTTCCCAAAGAGCAATTATCTTAGTAAGTAGATTGTCTGCCCTTTCAGTTACAAATTACCACGTTCACCACTCAAAGATAGACACAAAGTGCTGGAGAAACTCAAAGGGTCAGGCAGCATCTCTAGAGAAAAAAGAACAGGTGATTTTTCTGACTGAAGAATGGTTCTGACCCAACACTTATCCTTTCTCTCCAGAGATTCTGCCTGACACACTGAGTTACTCCAGCACATTGTGTATATTTGTGTTATAAACCATCATCTACAATTCTTTGTTTCTACATTCACCACTCCATATGTAACATTCATTAGAAATAAAAAAAACAATTTCTGAGGACGGCGATAGTTATGGAGGTCTCCAGCACAGAATCAGGCCCTTTGGCCCAACTTGTCTATGCTAACCAAGTTCCCTTACCAACCTAGTCTTTGCCAGTGCCTTGGCCTATATCCCTCCAAAGATTTCTGTCCACATACCTGTTCATGTGTCATTATTTGCAAGCAATTCAGTGATGGAGATCACATCCCGAGTTTAAAATACCTATCCCTCTCTGTTTATGTTTTACTCATCCATCAAAAGCTAGCCTTGGTAACAGTTACCAATATCCTATGGGTTTAAAAAAAATTGTGCCTGGTTCAGCAAGGAGCAGGTTGTAAACATGTACTGGCATTTGCTGCAGAGCGCAAAACCTCTAGAGACAATACTGGTCAGACATGCCAAGGAAGATTTCCAGTGAACATTGTTTAAATGTGGACTGGAATTATCTGCAGGTCAATTCCATCATGCAACACCTTATGTCATGCAACAACAAATCTATGGCAATGGGGCTGCTGATGTTTCTTCTCACTGGATGTTTCATCTGAGGCATTTAATTATGAGAAAATTGAAGAAAAAATCTAATCAATATAAAGCAGTCCTTCTCAGTAAATCCAAGTACACACTGTGCTGGAGTTTAATTCTTTTCTAGATGTTGATTACATTTTGTTTCAAAACTGTCAAATTAATCACTTTCGGGCGGCACGGTGGCGCAGCGGTAGAGTTGCTACCTTACAGCGAATGCAGCGCTGGAGACCTGGGTTCGATCCTGACTACTGTGCCGTCTGTACGGAGTTTGTACGTTCTCCCCGTGACCTGCATGGGTTTTCTCCGAGAGCTTCGGTTTCCTCCCACACTCCAAAGACGTACAGGTTTGTAGGTTAATTGACTTGGTGCATGTGTAAATTGTCCCTAGTGTGTAGAGGATAGTATTAATGTGCGGGGATCGCTGGTCGGCATGGACCCGATGGGCCGAAAGGGCCTGTTTCAGCGCTGCATCTCTAAACTAAACCAAACTAAAGAATAAACAGAATCTAAATAATGCACTGAAAGGAGAAAGAGGATTAACAGCTGACCTTAGGCAATGCAAGCTCCCATTCCATTATTATTATTTAGAAACAACAAAATTGTTGATCCACATGGTTTACTACAATATGGGGATTATCTGTCCCTCCCACTGGAGCATTCATCACTGTTGTGAATAAATGGCTTATCATATATAGCCTATATATAGCCTATTTTCACTGTTACATTAATGGGCTACTTACTTAACTTTCATCATTAACTTTAACTTTCTGTGTCAGCCAAATTGTTGCTCTCACCCCCCCTCCCCTTCCCAGTTCTCCCACTGTTTTCCTGTCTCCACCTATATCCTTTCTTTGTCCCGCCCCACCCCTGACATCAGTCTGAAGAAGGGTCTCGAAACGTCACCCATTCCTTCTCTCCGGAGATGCTGCCTGACCCGCTGAGTTACTCCAGCATTTTGTGATACCTTCTATGTTTCTATGTAATGTTCAGAGCATGTATTAGCAATAATCGCTGGACTATACTTTGTCCAGTTTAGAAAGAAGCATTGCACTACTTTCTAATAACTATCTAATGGAATGTGGAAATAGTTCAGTGTCAGATTGATGAATTGAACAGCAGCCTTAATTAAACATCAGTGAACTGCTAATTGAAATTGCACTTCTAAAGTGCTTTATCTCAGCTTAATATATGCTACTTCTTTCCAAATTTATTTAGAGTCATAGAGCATAGAAACTGGTACTTCGGCTCAACTCGTCCACACTAACCAGATTGTAATGTCCTCTGACATCTTGTAAGAAGATTTTATTACTGATCCTTCACCAGGAAACTTCTAGAAGGTCACCTGACCTCAGTCACAAGGCACAAGCCCATTGGCCCTAGAAGGTCACCTGACCTCAGTCACAAGGCACAAGCCCAAGAGCATCACCATTTATTTATAGAGTGATGGAACAGAAATGTAGAGAAAATATGCTAAACATATTGTATGGAGTTTGTGTGTTCTTCTCCGGGTGCTCTGGTTTCCTTCCACATCCTAAAGACATGCAGGCATGTGGGTTAATTGGCCTCTGTAGGTACGAATATCACTGTACCTTAATTGGTACTCTTAACAATAAAAGAGCTTTGAAACTTAAAATTGTTCCTAGTGTGTAGCAGAGTGCTAGTGTGTGGGGTGAACTCTGGTCAGCATGGACTCGGTGGGCCAACAGGTGTATTTCCACGCTCCATCTCTTAAGCCTAAGTCTTAAGTCTTAGGATAATACTGAGAATATTGTACACAGTTCTGATCAGCATGTTATAAAAATACGAATAAAATAGAGAGACACCAGTGGGGGTGCTGGGAAGATTTACAAACATGTTATCAGAGATGCAGAGGCATACGCATCAGGAAACAAAAACACTGCTTCTTTTCGCTCCAGAATCTTTAACAAGTATTTAAAATTATGAAAAATATTTTGATAGAGTACAGAGAGAGAGTATATTTCCACCTAGGGGAAAAGCATGACTGAAGACGATCAAAATAAGAGAGTCACCACAAAAAACAAGAATTACATTACATTGGAGAGAGGAGCTACCTGGATCCCGGTGGCTGAGCACTTCAACTCCCCCTCCCATTCCCAGTCTGACCTTTCTGTCATGGGCCTCCTCCAGTGCCATAGTGAGGCCCACCGGAAATTGGAGGAACAGCACCTCATATTTCGCCTGGGCAGCTTGCAGCCCAGTGGTCTGAACATTGACTTCTCCAACTTTAGATAGTTCCTCTGTCCCTCTCTTCCCCTCCCCCTTCCCAGATCTCCCACTGTCTTCCTGTCTCCACCTATATCCTTCCTTTGTCCCGCCCCCCTGACATCAGTCTGAGGAAGGGTCTCGACCCGAAACATCACCCATTCCTTCTCTCCTGAGATGCTGCCTGACCTGCTGAGTTACTCCAGCATTTTGTGAATAAATATCTTGGATTGCACTTACACAGAGCCAGTATAGGCTTCATGATCTGCAGATCATTCTTTCCAGAGAGTCATCATTCCGTGATTCTCTTTAGAAATTACAACATGTGATTTTATTGACAAAACTGTTGGACCATATTTCGTCTGAAAAGATTGGATTGTCAAAGAAATGATTAATAATAAGGTAGCTAAAAAGATTTTAAAAATAGGACAGCACAGTGGTGCAGCTGGTGTAACTGCTCCCTCGTAGTGCCAGAGACCTAATCTTGGTCCTGACCAGTCTGGGTACTGTCTGTGAGGAGTTTGCCAGTTCTCCATGAGACCTGCTGAGTTACTCCAGCACTTTGTGAATAAATCGATTTGTACCAGCATCTGCAGTTATTTTCTTATTCTCCATGAGACCACTTGGGTTTCCTCTGGGTGCTTTGATTTCCTCTCATATCCCATGGACTTGTAGGATTGTAGATTGATTAACCTCTGTAAATTACCCCGAGTGCGTTGGGAATGAATGTGGAAATTAGATGATAAAGAACGAGTGTAAAGAGATGATCAATGGTCGTCGTGGACTCGGTTGGCCAAAGGGTCTGTTTCCATGCTGTATCTTTTAATCAATCAAAAGCTGCTTTCTCTTTTTATTGTACAGGTTGAACACCTATTTCCCAGCAACTGATGGTCCGCCCACTCCTATTCTCCAGACATAATTACAACAACTCAGTTGGAATTCCCTGGGTGGCCACAGGTGGCAGTGCGAGGGGTGAGCACTCTTTCCTTTCATGTCCCTCCACCGTGAAAGAATGAACTATGCTCTCAATCTTCTGTCATAACCTTTTCGCAAAGACCATACAGTAACCCCTTGTTTTAACTACCCCCTTATAACAGATGTTCGGCAGGTCATTCCATTCGCATTCAGTTTACATTTTATGTTTGTTTTATTTAAGTTTCTGGCACCCCATGGTGCTTTAGAGACACCAGGGAAGGTGTCATTAGTGGGCCAGGGGTGTATTGGCGTTTCATTATCATGTGACCTCTGTTGGTCCAGAAAACGTATAATCTTGAAAGGCTCTGGAACCAAAGGTGCCGGAAAATCAGTGTTCAACCTGCAGAGTTTTTAAAGTTCTTTGAAGCGATGAGTAAAGTCTTGCTACAGAGCACAAGTTAATAAATTAATCACAGTAGTTAACCACCTAACAAGATGCAGGAAGATATTTTGCACCATTTTGACCTATTCTCCACGATCTTTATGAATTCTGGTCATTGTTAACCTCCCCAGTATTTAGATACAGAGTAGCCTTGATATCGTGTAAACAATCCTATTAACACAGGCATCCTAGCTCACCAGTTAATGAATCAATCTTATCAATAATATACCATACATTATTTCTGAATCACAGTGGCTGCTGACGTCAAGCTATTTCTTTGTGTTCAAACCCTAGTCCCTTTACAGTAAATCCTTCATGTGTCCAGGCTTTCCTTGGGTGAATGTTATACCTGATCATTAGGTAAATGTTAAATTCACTCATATGATCAGTGCTCACCACATTCATAATTTTATCAGGATAATATTAGGATTGGAAATGAAATTATTTTTTAAATTCCAATCGGAATAGTTGCATTTCCAAGAAAAATCTAAACTTTAGATAATTCACTGCATTCTCTCCCATGAAGAAAATAGCTTCTCAGAGTGGAAGGTTCGCCAAATCTTTGAGCCTCAAGGGTAATTCTTTCAGGTCCATTAATAATGGTTAAATTAATGGACCGATAATCCAGAGGTCAAAACTAATGATCAAATCCCCTAATAGCTAGACATTACTCAAATCCCCTAATAGCTAGGGAATAGAAATTCAGTTAATCAAATATTCTGCAATCAAAAGGGAACATCAATAATGATGACTACAAAGCCACTTGATTATCATAAAGATCGATACAATTCAACAACATCCTAATTGCCAAAGGGACAGAAATACACCATCCTAGCCGGATCTGGGCTTTATTTGAGTCAGATCCAATTCAAAATGCTCAACAGCTCAGCAGCTCACTCACTTGTAGGGAATTTGGCTTGGGTAATGAAACACGGATCTTGCCTACTTCCTACAAATCAGTGTCTCTTTTTTTGAAAAAAAATGCAATTACCATTGAGATGAAGGAAAAGTTTCTTCCCGAGAGTCATGAATTGTTGGAAATAGTAGTAGATGCTGAGGCATTTGATATATTCCACACTGTAAAAATAGACATTTGGATTTTAGAGAAATTAAAGAGTATTTGAATTGGCAGGAAATTGTTGCTAAGCAGAGCAGGCATGAGAGACTCAGCAGCCGACTCCTGTTACTATTTCTTGTGTTCTCAATATGCAAAAACACAGGTGTTGGCCACTTCCTACATTTGCTCACATTGCTGTGGCGGGAGGTTGCAGAGTGAAGACCTCTTCAACATCTCCACTAATTTTTATTTGTCATGCTTTGGGTATTGTATATAAAAGGATATCTGAGCCTTACTTTTTGTCATTATGTCAGTTTAGTTTATTTTAGTTTATTGTCACATGTACCAAGGAACAGTGAAAAGCTTTTGTTGCGTGCTAACCTGTCAGCAGAAAGACAATACATGATTACAATCGAGCCATTACAGTGTATACATACTTGATAAGGGAATGTAGAAACAAAATGCTGGAGTAACTCGGTGGGTCAGGCAGCATCTCAGGAGAGAAGAAATGGGTGACGTTTCGGGTCGAGACCCTTCTTCAGACTGATGTCAGGGGAGGGGACGGAGACAGGTAGACTAGTGGGAGAACTGGGAAGGGGGAGGGGACAGAGAAGGGAAGCAGAGACTACCTAAAGTAGGTGAATTCGATTTAAACCAGCATCTGTAGGGTTTGTTTCCTACACATGATAAGGGAATAATGTTTAGTACAAGTTTAAGCCAGCAAAGTCCAATCAAAGATAGTCCGAAGGTCAGCAATGAGGTACGTAGTTGTTCAGCACTGCTCTCTGATTGTGGTAGGATGATTCAGTGGCTATTTGATCCATTAACCGGTAACTAACACTGCACAGAGCCTAACCACATTTCCTCATTGCCTGTCCCAGTTACGCGATTTTTAAGGAGACTGCCGGCGACTGTCAAAGTCGTAGCAGATCGCCGAAAAACTTAATTTTTTTTTACCCTATGACAATGTTTACGGCAATGACAACGACAATGCCCACGACAAGCTACAACAAGATTACACCTATGCGACGGCAAGCTGCCGACAACCGGCGACCCAGTCTTCGCGACCTAGGACGTCCACTATGACAGGGACTACGACAAGCTACGACAACCTACGTCAACCTGCACTCACTACAACTCCGAACTAGGCAGCGTACCATGGCAGAATGACATGATCTGAAGACCAGCAGCAAACAGCCCACTCCACAAGCAGAGGTCCACCACTCCAGGAAGAGAGCCCCCAAAAGACCACAACCCAAGCCCCTTTTCAGTGCCCCCCACACCCTCCCAATGAATTTATTTTTCGATACAGTGCATTGGTTGTGTTGGTTTTGTTTCAATGATCGAAATAAATGAAAAGAGTTTGCCTTTCAATGCAGTGAATTGCTTGTCTTTGTGTTTGCTTCATTGATCTAAATATATGAAAAGAGTTCACTTTTAAATGCAGTGCAATGCCAGGTATTTCATTGGTCAAAATAAATGAAACTAGAATATTTGAAATAGATGCCATGAGAAAGTACTTAGAAATGCAATAATTTCAGACTCCAATTTTTTTTTTAAATGTCCAAAATCTACTTTATTCAAACAAACTATATTCCTATGAAAGGTAGATAACTACATGCAAAAATCTTTTAAAAAAGTAAACTTCAAACAATTACAAAATATACCTAAAAAGTGGTCTGGCCGGACCTTGCTGTCGGTATGGTCAGGTGTCCACCCCCCTTTGACAGCATCGCGGTCTCCGCCCCCATTCCACAGCTGGCTGTTGCAGCTGAACTTCTGTGGACGGGTTTAGACAGTTCCTGTCGCAACTTGTCTTCTCCTGATCCAGGTGCCTGTCACCGGTTGACGTTGGTAGTCGCCAATGAAATTCATCCGTCCTTAGTACCAGCGACAACCTACCATACTTGGCGACAACCTGTGACAGCGCCCACGACAAGCTACGATCATTGGCGTCAAGCCAGCTGTCGCCAAAAGAATTTCGAGCAGAATAGATCTTCCGCGATGACCCGAGATCTGCTACGGCTCATTGGAGACTCCTCACGATCATGTCCGCGACACCCCGGCGAATGTACGGCAACAGCCTAGTCACCGGCAGTTGCCTTAAAAATCGCCTAACTGGGACAGGCCCTGTCATTATAATTATTCAGACCAAATAATCTTTTTAACTATTTTTAGTTTGGGTTGCAATGATAAGGGTGGTGACTAGGCAGGAGGAATGGAGAGGTGTTCAGGAGAAAATTGAGAGATAAGGTGCACAGCCCAAGCACAGAATTCCAAGGAGCATCAAGAATACATCAAATATAATTCCATCCCTCATGAAAGTTTTTTTTTCATGTGTCTAACAGATTGTGTCCATTTCATCTGAAGGCTCAAGACTGGTACCGCCTGGAGGAGCCATTGATATGCCACCCTAGCTATTGGGAGGGATGTTCACCTGTGTCATAACAAATTAGAAATTTCACCACAGTATGCAGAAAAGAGAAGTTTCGCTAAGTTCTTAACCAACATTCCTCCCACAGCAACACCAACAAAACAAATGGGCCATCACTCTTCTTCCTTACTTATATACACCAATCAGCCAAAACGTTCTGACCTGATGAGCCAAAACATTATGACCACCTGCCTAACATGCTGTTGGTCCTCCGTGTGCAGCCCCATACGCAGCAGGGTCACATTCTTCTCGTGATCACCATTAAAATTTTCTGTGACTTGTGCCATAGTCGACCTTCTATCGGTTCGGACCAGACGGGATAGATTTTGTGGCCCTCGCGCATCGATGAGCCTTGGGCGCCCAACACCCTGTCGCCAGTTTGTGGTTTGTCCGTCCTCGGACCACTGTCGGTAGGTACTCACTACTGCTGACTGGGAGCACCCCACAAGCCTTGCCGTTTCAGAGATTCTCTGACCCAGTCGTCTGGCCATAACAATTTGGACCTTGTCAAAGCCGCTCAGGTCTTTACTCCTGCCCATTTCTCCTGCATCCAACACATCAACTTCAAGAACTGACTGTTCACTTGCTGCCTAATATATCCCACCCCTTGACAGGTGCCATTGTAACAAGATAATCAATGTTATTCACTTCGCCTGTCAGTGGTCATAATGTTTTGGCTGATCAGTGTAGCTTTTACTATGTGACAATTGACTGCTAAATTTGCTTACATAACAGTCAGTTCATTTCACATTGTACCATGAGAATAAGTGAAAGCCTAAACCTCTGGGGTAAGTGTGATTCCCATTAATAAATGCCACTGAGCCAGAACATTATCCATTATCTCTGAGGAACAGGAAGTGGTTGGCTATTCTCTATTTGACTGGGTACCTCTCATTAGCAACTTCCAACTGTTGCCTAAACAAACATGGCTGTTAGAAACAGTGGATTGACTGTTTAGTCTTAAGGAAGGTCCCGACACAAAACATCACCTATCCATGTTCTCCAGGGATGCTGCCTGACACATTGAGTTTCTGCAGCCTTTTACGTCTATCTAGCCCAGACCATCACGCAAACAACCTCCCTTCCATTGACTCCATCTCCACTTCATGCTGCCTTGGCAAGGCCACTACCTCTTCTCCCCTCAACTATCAGGCAAAATGTACAGTCTTCCCAGCTGTTATCAGGCAACTGAACCATCGTATCGCCAATTGGAGAGCAGTCCTAACCTTCCAAGTACCTCATTGGAGAATTTTGAACTATCTCTAATTGGATTTTATTGGGCATTATCTTGCACTAAACATTATTTCCTTTCTCCTGTGTCTACACTGTGGAGGGCATGATTGTAATCATGTATAATCTTTTTGCTGGCTGGACGGCACGCACCAAAAAAGCTTTTCACTGTACCTAGTATACGTGACAATAACAAACTCATCTAAACTAAACTAAATCAATGGCTAGAGTGGGACTTCGAGTAAGTAAACCGATGTCCCAGGTCAGCAGTTTAATTAAGTCATTGAGTTGACCAATTAAAGATATCAGAGGCCCTCTGGATATTACATGCTTCAAAATCTGCTTTCAATCTCAACATGTATAATCAGCCGAAAGTAAGATTGTCGGCAATCAGCTCTACCAATGGCACATTTTTTTTAATATCAAAAAATGTATTCAATTATTTAAAAACACAATGCAATAAAACAAAACTGAACCCACCACCAGAATACAATACAAACAAATATACCAAATGAAACTATACAACTATATTACAATCCTTATCCAGGATGCATCCAATCCCCCGCGGTGCCCAACGGTCCCGGAAATCTCCCGGGGTACCCGTGGACAGCGCATAGTCCCTCTCCAACACCACCCAGGCGTGGACGTAACCCCAGAAAACCTATGGCACAGTGGTAGGTTCGATCCTGACCTTGGATGCTGTCTGTGTGGAGTCTGCCCGTTCTCCGGGTGCTCTTGTTTCGCCCCCACATCCCAAAGACATGCAGGTTTTAGGTTAATGGCCTCTTTAAATTTCTCCCTAATGTGCAGGGTTTGAATGAGAAAGTGAGATAACATTGAACTATTGTGAACTGGATACTGGTCGCTGTGGACTCCATGGGCCAAAGGGCCTGCTTCCATGTGCATCCCTAAACTAAAAAGGCCCAAATATAAAACATAATTTCAGAGATACATTGAAGCTACTCAATTCCATATTTGCACAGTGATATGCATACATTAATCATATTCCCATGTTGAGTCCTGTCGGAATTTCATGAGCTCTCCTCTCTTCCTCCTAAACTCTGGAATACAGGCTATTCAACCCAATGTCTTTGCACACGACAGTCCTGACATCTTGAGCGTCAGATGGTGGATCTTTGTTGCGCTCTTTCTGTGGAAAGTATACATCTAGTGAGCAAAGGTTCACACAACACTCCAGGTGTGGCCTCACCGTGGCTCTGTATAATCGTAATAAGACATCATTGCTTCAGTATTCGGATGAGAAAAGGTTGGAGGATGAGCAAGCAGCTGAAATTTGTTGAATACTTCAGCTCCAGCACTGGAGACAAGCTCTGACATTTCATGGCAGAGATGAGGGGATTAAAGACTGCACTATTTTCAACTGGGTCCAGTAAAACTCGTATGTTCAAACAATCAGCCAGAGGTGTTATTTGTTCTGAACATGGTCCGTTTGGAGATTGTTAGCCAGCTATAAGTGTTTTCGACCTAATTACCAATGCATAACATTTGGTTACCCCAAAAGAGATCTGTGAAATTAGCGCTGAGTTGCTTTGCATACGTCAGATAGTTTGATTCTCACAGATGTCGTACATTTTCCTCGCTCATTATTTCCCAGTGATTTCTCACTAACCAGTTGTATTGATTGATGTGACTATTCACATGGGATCCAGCAAATTCTATCAGTTTCACAGACTATCATTTGGACTTGTGTGTTAAATATTAATGAAAGCTGAAAACTAAGAACAATTCTGCTATACTAAAGGAAGACTTGGTTTTATTCTTCCCTCACCTTTTAAACATATAAGCCTAAATCACATCATGTAATTCACAAAATATTTGTGCTTTAATCATTCTGATAGCCATAACTTCCCATTTCCAGTATTCAGGTTATAAATGGCCATTGTGTATCCGCCAATGCTTATATATATTTTGTATATAATATGTAGACCAGAACTCTGTTCAGTGTTTTTATTTTTTGTCAGCCACTTGTTTATAGAAGATCCACATAACCTCTCTGCCTATCCATTGTGTCTCCAGAGATGATCAATTTTAAATTTCCCTTCCAAAGGCTTGATTAACATGATTGTTCTCAGAGTAAATAACAATGCTTATTTTTCAGATCAATGGGATTGACAATTCCACTGAATATGAATTAATGATGTTGACATAATTTGAGGTTTTACATCAGAAAGGAATGAAGCTCCTGCAGAAAAATGAGGAGCCAAATCTTTATTAAATTGTGCCACTATTTTTCACGCTTTGTACATTCTGTGACCACAGATCTCTCTTTTCCCCATTTGCATTTAGATTTATATAACAATAATGCTCAGTGTTTTCATATTTTCTAAAGGCGTAGAAGGAGGACATCTGGGCCATCAAATCCATGCTAGATCTCAGAGCAATGCTATCCTTCCCATTCCCCACTTATTCCCCTGCAATCTATACTCTCACGCATAATCATTAACTCCACACAGCTCCACACAACTCCATTAGGGCAGCACGGTGGCGCAGCAGTGGAATTGCTGCCTTACAGTGCCAGGGACCTAGGTTCGATCCTGACTACGGATGCTGTCTATATGGAGTTTGTACGTTCTTCCCGTGACCTGCATGGGTTTTCTCCGTGATCTTTGGTTTCCTCCCACAATCTTACAGGTTTGTAGGTTAATTGGCTTGGTATAAAGTGTGTAGGATAGTGTTTATGTACTGGGATCGCTGGTCTGCATGAACTCGATGGGCTGAAGGGCCTGTTTCCACCCTGTATCTCCAAACTAAAGCTTCTCCTACCACCCACTTGTACTGGGCATGTCTCTGGAATGTGGGAGTACAGGCAAATGTGTAAAGTCCATTGGAGGCAACACAGACATTGCAACATTCTGTGAGTAGCAATACTCCCCAATAACTGGAAGAGCATTGTTTGTACTGTAGCATATCCCTTTAGGACCTACCTGCAAATAACACATCTGCCAGGTTAACTGGTGGCAATTGTGAGAACCTGCACCACTTCATTTGAGAAAGCATCTAGTTTTAGTGCATTACAGGAAAAACTGACAAGATTGTTCGATGAACCATGCATGTGAAGTTCTTGTTTTTAATGCAAATGGCACAAACAGTGGTAGAGTGACCAAAATGATATTTTAATACCAAAAAGCTGAAGAATGTATAGGCACAGTCAGTTCCCAACAATTTGGTTCATTTTCCAAACTAGTGACTGACATTTACTATAAACCCACTGACTCGCACAGCTATCTGGACTACACTTCTTCCCACCCGGTCCCCTGCAAAAAGTCTATACCCTACTCCCAATTCCTCCGTCTACGCCGCATCTGCGCCCGGGATGAGGTGTTTCACACTAGGGCATCAGAGATGTCCTCATTCTTCAGGAAACGGGGCTTCCCCTCTTCCATTATAGATGAGGCTCTCACTAGGGCCTCTTCTACATCCCACAGCTCCGCTCTTGCTCCCCCTCCCCCCATTCGTAACAAGGACTGAATCCCCCTCGTTCTCACCTTCCATCCCATCAGCCAGCGTATCCAACAAATCATCCTCCAACATTTCCGTCACCTCCAACGGGATCCCACTACTGGCCACATCTTCCCATCTCCTCCCCTTTCTGCGTTCCGCAGAGACCGTTCCCTCCGTAACTCCCTGGTCCACTCGTCCCTTCCTACCCAAACCACCCCAACCCAGGGCACTTTCCCCTGCAACCACAGGAGATGCATCACCTGTCCCTTTACCTCCCCCCTCAACTCCATCCAAGGACCCAAACAGTCTTTCCAGGTGTGACAGAAGTTCATCTGCACCTCCTCCAACCTCATCTATTGTATCCGCTGCTCTAGATGTCAACTTCTTTACATCGGCGAAACCAAATGCAGGCTCGGCGATCGTTTCGCTCAACACCTTCGCTCAGTCCACCTTAACCAACCTGATCTCCCAGTGGCTGAGTACTTCAACTCCCCCTCCCACTCCCAGTCTGACCTTTCTGTCATGGGCCTCCTCCAGTGCCATAGTAAGGCCCACCGGAAATTGGAGGAACAGCACCTCATATTTTGCTTGGGCAGCTTGCAGCCCAGCGGTATGAACATTGACTTCTCCAACTTTAGATAGTTCCTCTGTCCCTCTCTTCCCTTCCTCTTCCCAGCTCTCCCTCTATCTTCCTGTCTCCACCTATATCCTTCCTTTGTCCCACCCCTCTGACATCAGTCTGAAGAAGGGTCTTGACCTGAAACGTCACCCATTCCTTCTCTCCTGAGATGCAGCCTGACCTGCTGAGTTACTCCAGCATTTTATGATCTAATATCTAGAGCATTATATCTTGAATGTGTGACTACAGTTAGATAAAGCTAACAGCGTGTTAAGGTTTGATGAGTGGAAACTTAGAGCAAAAGATGAAGGATGTAATGATATATTTACACAATAAATTGATTAGCTGACAGATTATTGCGATCCAGTTTTAGGTATTGCATTATAAAAAAGACATTAAGATCATAGAGCATGTATTCATTGAAACAAATGACACCAGGGATGAGTAAATATAATTATGGGAAGAAACGTGAGAGAGCAAAATAATTTCCACTTGAATGAAAAAGGCAATGAAGGGCCTTTAATAAAAGGTATTCAAATTATGTTCTTCTAATTTTCCAGCTGGACAAGAAAGAGTTTTCTCAGCACAGATATATTTGCCTTCAGTCCAAAATGGCACTAAGCGAACAAAAAAATAACATCATAAATTAGTAACAGTCTAATAATACCATTGAATTTGCTTTGACACAACTTAGAAGGCACGGGTGACATTTTTCAAATTATTTCTGGAAATATTTTACGTTGACAGTTATTTGACAATTAGATGAGGATGGTCACATTCACGCCCTCTGCAGATGCCATTTCCCTGTAATTTGCAGTATTTAATGTGCTCCATGTCAAAACAATTATAAATAATAGATCAAATACTGCTGAGCATCCGACTTCGCTCCTTCAATGCACTGTTGGCATGATAAGGTTTTCTGAGATTATTTTACAAACTGCGCTGGCTCGGAATGCAGACAAGTCCTTTTGTCATTGGGATCCTGATTAGAATTCACTGCACGGTGTGGGGTTAAAGGTCACTGATATCTGCTTGCTAAAAGTTTCCAATCCTAATTTAGTTTGGCCATCTCTGAGCAATGTCTCGTGGCAATGGACTGATTGGAACAATCCTGCCTAATATCTTAACACAAATTGACCCATGGAGATGGTCCAGTGTGGATGCCATGGCAAATAGAAATATCATGCAGATTTGCTGAACTGATGGAGTTCTGTTACATATCAAAGTGGAACATAGGTGGATCCCTTGAACATTAGCTCAAGAAACAAAATTTAACAGGAGTTTCCTTGAAAAATTGAATATTCACCCACTATCTAAAAGTCAGCCCCTGGACTTGTCCCTGTGTGTACAGTATATTTAAATGCCCCTTGACTGGATGCCCAGGCCTCTGCCTAAAGATAGTGTCACATAAAATGACAGCTTGTAGCTTTAGATAATTAAATAGTGTTTTGGGATTTTAGTTTGACAATACAGCCAACCTTTGCGCTTTCCCACACATCTGCATTTATCAGTGGAGGTTGCAGGGAGAGGTGGGTTGGCACTAGCTTTGTTGTCCCAACTATCCCACTGCCCCACCACAACACTCCCCACCATCATCACCACCTCCAACCCTAATGTGAAACTGGACACCTTCGTCGTTTGATGCACCTATCCAAGATCACAAATACATTTCCCACCTATGTCCCTTTAATCTTCTGTAAGCCTTAAGACCTTGAGAGGAAGAAAAGAAAGTTTGTATTTAATCACTGAGCCATACTGCACAGAAGAAGGCCTTTCAGCCCACTATGTACACTGGTACTCCTCTGTACCCATTTACCAGCACTTGGCCCATAGCCATCCACGCCTTGGCAATTCGTGTTCATCCAGATACTTTTTAGACATCCCGGGAGTCTTGATCTCCACCACCATCAATAAAAATCCTTAGATTCCCCATTTATTCTTCACCTAACCTATGCTTTCTGGTTTTTGACGTCTCTTTAACAGTATAACAGAGCTTTATTTGTCGTTCGGTACCGAAGTACCGAACGAAACTACATAGCAGTCACAGAAAAAAAAAAGAACACAAGACACATAACCCCAACACAAACGTCCATCACAGTGACTCCAAACACCCCCTCACTGTGATGGAGGCAACAAAACTTCCCCTCTCTTCCCCACGCCCACGGACAGACAGCTCGTCCCCGACCGACCCGCACAGTCCCCGCACCGGGCGCTGAAACGTCCCGCAGCCGAACCGGGCGATGAAAGGCCCGCGACCAAGCCTTGCGCAGCTAAGTCCCGTGGTCGAGCCGCACCGGGCACTGTTAAGTCCGCAGTCCAGCGATGAAAAGCCCCGCAGTCGAGCTGCACCGGGCGGTGTTCAGCTCCGCAGCCGAGCTGCACCGGGCACTGTTAAGTCCGCAGTCGAGCCGCACCAGCGATGAAAAGCCCCGCAGCCGAGCTGCACCGGGATGTTAAGCCCCGTAGCCGAGCTGCACCGGGCACTGTTGAGTCCAGCGGCCAAGCCGCAGCGGGATGTAAAGTCCAGCGGCCGAGCCGCACCGGGGTGTAAAGTCCAGCGGCCGAGCCGCAGCGGGTGATGTTAGGCCCCGCAGCCGAGCCGCAGCCCGCGCCGTGAGGAAGAGAAAAGCCCCCCCCCCTCCCACACCCACACCCACACCCACCCCCACCCCCACCCCCACCACCCCCTCCCACACATACACAACCAAAAAAATATACAAAAACCATCCCAACACCGACACTCAACAAAAAAAAGACGGACAGACTGCTAGTCAGCCGCTGCCGTTAGGCGCCGCCACGTGGGAAAAACCTTTCACTATCCAGTCTGTCTATGACCCTCGTAATTTTATTTTCTTCTATTAGGTCCGTCGTCCCCCCCGTCCCCCCCCGTCCCCCCAGTTTGCTCTGACAAACACAAAGCCTGCCCAAGCAGTCTATCTTCATCACTGAAATCTTCTTTCCTGGGCAACATCTTGGCAAAATTTCCGCTGCATCCTCTATGATTCATTCAAATCTTTGTCAGTGTGCCAACCAGAGCTGAACACAATATTGCAACTGTGGCTCAATAGCTCTAGAAATGTACCCAGTACTTTTTTAAATCTCAGGACCTTGCAGAGATTAATGTCAAGGTGAGATGTATCTGTGCCCTCTCTCGTTCCCACACGACATAAAGCTCTGGAGCTACAGGTTGAGCTGCTGCAGGTTAAAATGTCAAAGTTCTCCTGTCAGTACACATGACAATTAAACACTCCTGCCTCTTTGTATTCTGTCTCTGTAAATGTATAAATCGCACTCTGACTTTCTCACCTTCAAAATCTTTGATGACTTGCATATTCTACTTTCACACAAGCCCTGTCTGAAGACTCCCAAGTCTGCTTCATCCCCATCTCCCTTGGCCCCCTTTGTCACATATACATTGCGATAATAGACAATAGACAATAGGTGCAGGGGGAGGCCATTCGGCCCTTCGAGCCAGCACCGCCATTCACTGTGATCATGGCTGATCATCCACAATCAGTACCCGGTTCCTGCCCTCTCCCCATATCCCTTGATTTGCAATCTTTAAGAGCTCTATCTAACTTTGTTCTTTGTTCAACATCCAGAAGTAGATGAGCAGTAATTCTGTCCATCTAAATATTGGTTTGGTCCCAACTTATACTTTGTGCCACGATTTCTGCTTCTCATACGCAAAATTCATCCATCACCCTGACAGTTTTCTGCAACTAAACTATATTCTAACCTTGGTGTTACACTTGACTCTGAGATAAGCTTCAGACCGTAGACGAGGATAGTGTCTGGTACCGCTACTAACCATGCCTTTGCCATCTCTTAGCCTGGCTATTCAAATGCCCAAGATAGACACAAAGTGCTGGGGTGACTCGGCAGGTCAGGCAGCACCTTTGGAGAACATGGAAAGGTGACCTTTCAGGTTGGGACCCTTCTTCAGACTGATTGTAAGGGGAGGGGAGGGACTGGAAGCAACAAAAGACAAGTCAGTGTTCTAGGAAGGAACTGCAGATGCTGGTTTAAACCGAAGATAGACACAAAATGCTGGATGAATTTCAGCAGGACAGGCAGCTTCTCTGGATAGAAGGAACTTGTGACGTTCTGGATAAAGACCCTTCTTCAGACTGAATCAGGGGAGAGGGGGATACCGAGATAAGGAAATGTAAGGTGTAAAAGTGAGACAAAGGGGATGGAGATTAAGGAAAATGTTGAATAGATCATTGTTAGCTAGGAGAAGGTAACAACGAAGCAAACAGAGATAAAATGTAAATGAGGACAATCAGACTCGTTGGATAACTGGGAAGGGGGGAGGGTGGAGAGAGAGGGAAGGCAAAGGTGCTTGAAGTTGGAGAAGTCAATATTCATACTGCTGGGGTGTAAGTTGCCCAAGCAAAATATGAGGTGTGTTAGTCCAATTTGCGCTGGGGCCTCACTCTGACAATGGAGGAGGACCAGGACAGAAATGTCAGTGTGGGAATGGGAGGGGGAGTTAAAGTGTTTTGCAACCGGGAGATCAGGCAGGTTTAGGCGGATTGAGCAGAGGTGTTCAGTGAAATGGTCACCGAGCCTGCGTTTAGTCTCACCGATATATAGGAGTCCACACCTGGAACAGCGGATACAGTAGATGAGGTTGGAGGAGGTACAAGTGAACCTCTGCCTCATCAGAGTCGAAGGAGGTGGTATAGGGACAGGCGTTGCATCTCCTGCGGTTGCAGGAGAAAGTACCATGGGGGAGAGTGGTTTGCGTGAGAAGGGATGAGTTGGCCAGGGATTTGCAGAGGGAACGGTCTCTGCGGTAAGCGGAAAGGGTGGAGATGGGAAGATGTGGCTAATGGTGGGATCCCATTGGAGGTGGCGAAAATGTCGGCGGATTATATGCTGTATGCAATGGCTGATGGGGTGAAAGATGAGGACTAGGGGGACTCTGTCCCTGTTGCGACTGGAGGGAGGGGGAGCAAGAGCAGAGCTACGGGGTACTGAGGAGACACGAGTGAGTGCCTCATCTATGATGGAAGAGAGGAATCCCCGTTCCCTAAAGAATGAGGACACGTCGGATGTCCTGGTATGGACCACATTATCTTGGGCACAAAGACAGCGGAGGTAGACGGAGGAATTGGGAGTTGGGGGATCGAGTGTCTACAGGAAGCAGAGTGGGAAAAAGTGTAGTCTTGATCAGTGCTTCTTAAACTATTTCAGTGTCATTCACCTTGAGTCTTTATCAAAACATTTCATTCACCCTCGACTAAATCTTCTTATGTTTTTTGGTAATTTTCGGCTTATTCTCCCTTGTGTATAATTTTATATAGAATTTATTTTGTCACATGAGCAAAAAACAACTGTCTTGGAACTTAGAATTAGGTTCTTAGTAATTTCATTAAAATGGGATGGGTTAGAGTGTAGATAGGTTTGTGTTATATGTCAATATTCTTCTGTGCAAGAAATGACCCGAATGGTTGCCAGATTTTATTAAATTGGTTGACTCTATCCTTTAGAACATATCTTATTCTTTCTAAATGTAATGTATTGGCCAGGTCTTGGAGCCACATTCTGGAATTGGGAACTGTTGTTTTTTTCCATGACATGAGCAATAGTTTCTTTGCCGTGATGAGACAGTAGGAGACGAATTGTCGTTGAGCGGCTGTGAGTTGTATTGATGTTTCAGATACCCCAAAGATGATTAATAAGGGCTCTGGGTTTAATGGGATGTTAAGAATGTCTGAACAGATGTAAGGGATGGAGGTCAAGAGAGTTAGAAGGTTTAGAAACAAGAGGGTCTTCACAAAATAATTATTGCACTGAACTGCTCCCTATGTATCGTAGTCGCCTTCTGCACTTTACTTATGTATTTATTTATTTTTATTTTTATTATTTTCTTTTATTTTCTTTTTTTTTCCAATGTTTATTTTTCTGATGTTGTTTTTATAAAACATGCCCGTCCATATTGTTTGTATAATACTCAAATGTTCTGTTTTGATATGTACATTTGGAAAAAATGAGCTTGGATATGGCAACATAATCTGTACCCATTTTTTGATGGCTCAATAAAGATATATTAAAAAAAAGAATTAGATTCTTAGAAACAATGTTTTCTTATTGTGCGTGTTTACTACAAACAAATGACAAGCAGTATACTTCTACACTTATCATCAATGACCAGGATGTTCCTGTACTCCTGTGACAAGCTTCTCAAACTGAAGTTCAATTTCCTTCTCCAAAGCAACCCGCATTACTGAATTAACATACTGAAGTGAATTGCATTTTTTGGATATCAAATCTATCAAGGTCGAAAAAGGTTCAGACAGGAAAGTTGTTGCCATCATTACTAGTGGTTGAAGGGCCTTCAAGGCAATTGATTTGTATTCAGGGAAAGCAAGTAATCCAATCAAATAGTCTCCATAGTAGGAGTACATCTCAAAAGATGATTTTTGAGTGAAGTCATAATGAAGCTCCATCAACACTTCTGACATTTCCCCAAAATCTGCTCGCTTGTTGTGGCTGGTGATAAAAGGATTAACTATCCGCATCTGATTTTCCAAGTCCTGCAGATGCTTCTGAGGAAAATATGTTTCAAAATTTTTAGACAGCAACTGCAGATGGTCAGAAATGATGTCTTTCAGTGTTTTCTCCAGATCAGGTTGCTTTTGTTCCCAGTCACACTCTTTGAGGAAGCTTTCCAAACGTGGGAAATTGGAGAAATTGCCTTGACGAATGTTAATATTCCACATGGTGATCTTCATTTTCATGGCTTCTATTTTCCCAAGGACGTTGAAGATGTCACCTCCTTTACCTTGAAATGACAAGTTGAGCCGACTCAAATGTTCAAAAATAGAAGTCAAGTAACACAATTTGGCCAGCAAAAAATCTTTGTTGAAATGCATTGCTTCCACGTCACCTTGCTCAGTAAAAAATACAGACAGTTCATTCTTCAGGGACAGTACTCTTTCAAGGACTCTTCCACGTGACAACCATTGAACCTCAGAATGCAGGAGGAGAATCATGTGATCTGCAGACGTATCCTTGCATAGCTCTGAAAACAGCCGGCATTTTTTTTGCTTGTGGGCGAATAGCATTGACAATTTTCACCACATCTTGCAAAAATGATTCCAGCTCATTTTTCTGGTCATTGAATCAAGTGTTCAGTTTCTTGGCAGCCAGTGCTTCCTGATGTAGACAACAATGTAGAAAGGTACAATTATGGAATTTTTCTTTGATGCGAGCGGCGGTTCCTTTATGTTTCCCCATCATGGCTGCAGCACCATCTGTAGTCACAGCAACACATTTTCTCCAAGATAAATGTTCATTTTCCACGAATTCGTCAAGCTTGGAGAAAATAAATTCACCTGTAGTTTGCTCTCCGACAGGCAAGCAAAAGAGATAATGCTTGACAATTTTTCCAAAGCTTTGATCTGGGAAACGACACTACACAATGAGTTGTGCATCGTTTTTAATGTCCGTAGTTTCATCAAACTGCAGAGTGAAAAATGATGCTTCCAACAGTTTCGCCATCAGCTGATGCTTCAGATCTTCAGCAGTCATAGTAGATCGAAGTTTCATTGTGTCAATGGACAAAGGAATTTGCACTACCTTATCCACTGCTTGCTTTCCGCCATGTAGTAGATTGGCAATGATTTTCAAACACGGTTTGACAACTTTCTCAGCCTCTGTGGATGGCTTTTTTTCTTTCATGAGCACATGTGCTATTTGAAGAGAGGCAAGAAGAAGAGTTTTTTTAGTCACAGTGTCATTCTTTACCATCGACTGGAAGAAATGCTGCTGCTTCCACAAATACTCACGAGTGTTTTTGAAAAACTTTATGGACTTGTTTTGATGATTGCTATGCTTTGTTCTTCAATGCGTTTGTCATTTTGAAAGAGCCAGGCACTGGTTGCTATATTTTACACTGCAAAACATGCACTGAGTTGAGGGAGTAGGGCTTATTAGTTCATCTTGGGGAAGGAAAACGCCATACTTGATATGTTCTTCGTTCCACTTTCTTTTCTTGAGTTTTGAGGAGAGTGTACTTTGGTCCACTTTCTTCTCTTGAGATTAAGTTTTTCCTTGCCCTTATCATTAACAAAGTGGCAACTTCAACAGCCTGACCGCGGGAGAAGACGGCAGGGGAAGAGAAAAGACATTCTGGCCTTCCATCACAGTGAGGAGGTGACTGGGGGAGACTCACTGTGATGGATGTTTCTTTTTTTGTTTTGTGTTGGTTTGTGGTTGTGTGTGTAATTGCTTATTTTATTGCTCATTGTTGGACTGTGGGTGACGAAATCTCGTCCAAAAGACTTGGGTTTTTTGGATGACAAATAAAGGTAATTCTGATTCTGATTCTGATTCTGAAACGTAACTGCATTTTTAAGTTTGTTATCTTGTTTCCTTGTCCCCCTTCACAAGTGACATGTCTCCTGAACATACCTCCTCTTGAGTCCTGTTCGTTTCACTTTCTTTCAGAAATGAACTACTTCCTCCTGCACACTCTTCCTCTAGAGCTGGTTTCTTTTGGTACTTCAACAAAGACATAGTGTCTTATTTTCTTCTCTATGTTCTAGTAATCCCTGTAAAGCGTCTTTGAGTGTTTGAAAAGCGCTATATAAATGTAATGCATTATTATTATTATTATTATTAATCTGCAAATCAAACTCACAAAATACTGAAGCCACTAGAATTAAAAATGCAGAATATCACTCCAAGAAAATGGCACAATCTAACTTTGGATTGCCTAAAACCAGGGCTCAAATCACCTTAACATAGCTAGAATTAATGTTGCTTGATGCAAATAAGCGCTGGTAGATTGAAGTGCAGTAAATATATATAGAATTCTAGTTCTAGCAGAAAAGTAGCTAAGTTGGCAACACAAAGTAAAGTTACAGTTCAACAGTTGCCTGCGGCGATCCTCCAATGTTGTCATTTATAAATTTATGATCCCACTAGCTCGTCTGGTCTTCCCTAAAAGGTTATATTACGGTAAATTTGGGAAATATCCTGCTACTTTGAAATTAGAAAACCATCGGTAGAGAGAGAAAACATCTCAAATTTCCAGCTCCACTGCCATTAAAACCAATAAGAGCTTACTAACCACTTTAATGGCAATGCCTTTTTTAAGTACAGAAAATATATATGCAAATATCTAAATAAATTAAGTCATTCACCCTTCATTCACCCCTCTAGTTTCATTCACCCCCAAAATAATTTCATTCACCCTTGAGTGAATCATTCACCAGTTTAAGAAGCACTGGTCCAGATAGCTGTGGGAGTCAGTGGGTTTATAATGAATATAAAAATCGATAATCAGGGCCGGCAACTATTATTCACATGCACCCAGGCCTGATTTTCTTGTTCAACACTCCACAAACCTCATCTCAAAGAAAACATTGTTGTCCACATCAATATACATGAGTGTCAATTCAATAATTCACCCTATGCTTCCAAGCCTTGTTTAGCTCCTAAGAAAATAATGGCTCATTTAAAAATAAAACTCATCTGTTTCTGAAACTTTAATTGACATTTTAAAATTCTCTTGCACAACACAACTTTTCCTTGCATTGTACAACATTTTCTATAAGCAATTTGAGTGAATTTTGTCAGGAGACTGTCCTTTACGAATATAACTCATATCTCTGTGGCTTGCAGCCTCGAACATGTATATGCAATATTCTGTTAATATCACTTGCCAAATCTCTTCCAATCAACAAGGCCTGCAAACAGTGTGACCTCAGACACAAAAACTGGTATGAACAGGACTGGGGCCTGCTCCACAGCACAAAAAAACAGGTCTGACAGCCCAACTATCGTTGTTGCTGCATCTAAGCTCAAGTCAAGTCAAGTCAAGTTTATTTGTCACATACACAAACAAGATGTGCAGTGAAATGCCACAGTCCAGCAATAAAGCAATAAAAATAAACAATTTCACACACAATCACAACCAACACAAAAAAAAAGAAACATCCATCACAGTGATTCTCCTCCAGTCACCTCCTCCTCTCTTCGACGAGAGTTTAGCAACATGCTCTCTCGCTGCTCCCCCTCTGTGATTTCTCCTGCCCTCCTACTCTACGACATTTAGATAGTTCCTCTGTCCCTCTCTTCCCCTCCCTCTTCCCAGATCTCCCTCTATCTTCCAGTCTCCACCTATATCCTTCCTTTGTCCCGCCCCCCCTGACATCAGTCTGAAGAAGGGTCTCGGCCCGAAACGTCACCCATTCCTTCTCTCCTGAGATGCTGCTGAGTTACTCCAGCATTTTGTGAATAAACACCTTCGATTTGTACCAGCATCTGCAGTTATTTTCTTATACTCCTCCAGTCACCTCCTCACTTTGATGGAAGGCCAGACTGTCTTTTCTCTTCCCCTGCTATCTTCTCCCGCGGTCAGGCTGTTGAAGTTGCCACGTTCCAGGCCGTGCCGGACGGTGAAAGGTCCGCAGTGGGCCGACCCAAGCCCCGCGATCCAAGTCTCCCAACATTGAAGCCCCCGCCGGGCGCCTGTGTTTGTCCTTAACTACTTTAAAGCTAATATAATTATGGTCGCTGATCCGCCAGTGCTCCTCTCCTGATACTTCAGTACCTTCCCTACCTCATCCCCAATGAAGAGGTCTATTGTTGTGCCCATTCTACGTGGCCGCCCTTTCTTTGATTAATGAAGCTTTCTTCGACACATTCAACAAATCAGATCACATCCAAGCCCTTTACACCATGGGATACTCAGTTAGAATTTACAAAGTTGAAAAATTCCCACTAATACTGCCTATTATATTTACAGCTATCTGCAATGTCCCTGCATATTCGCCCCCACTAATTCACACAGACTATTGGCTATCAGCCAACTTCTTCCAATGGATTTCGGCTTTGTTTAGTTTAGCTTAGAGATACAGCGTGGAAACAGGCCCTTCGGCCCACTGAGTCCGCACCGACCAGCAATTCCTTCACATTAACACAACCCTACACACACAAAGAAAAATTTACACTTATACCAAGCCAATAAACCTACAAACCTGTACGTCTTTGAAATGTGGGAGGAAACCGATGACCTCGGAGAAAGCCCACGCGGTCACGGGGAGAGCGTACAAACTCCGTACAGACAGCACCCGTAGTCGGGATCGAACCTGGCACCCGGATCTCTGGCACAGGAATGCAGCAACTCTACCACTGCGCCACTGTGCCGCCCTTTGAATTCCTTATTTTTGAAATGTCCATCTGTTTACCATTGTGTAGGAAAATAACTGCAGATGCTGGTACAAATCGAAGGTATCACAAAATGCTGGAGTAACTCAGCATGTCAGGCAGCATCTCAGGAGAGAGGGAATGGGTGACGTTTCGGGTCGAGACCCTTCTTCAGACTTCTGTTTACCATTAGTCATTTTAATTGTTGTGGCTATCCACTGCAGGATTTAGTCATTAATAGTAAGACCTTGACTTTCACGGAGAACGGTCTACCTCATTCCACAAATCAATTTTTTTGTGAAGAAATCAAAAATCGTAAAAAAACACCAGTTTTTTTTCTAAGTAGTTGGTATTATAACTTTTGTGCTGAGTGAAAGCACACTGCACATCTGGTGGAAGTAACTTTTATGCCATTTCTGTCTCTCGGCAGAATCCAGCATTGATACAACCGAAGATAGACACAAAATGCTGGAGTAACTCAGCAGGACAGGCAGCATCTCTGGAGAGAAGAAATGGGAGATGCTTTTGGTGAGGAAGGCTCTCGACCCAAAACATCACCCATTCCTTCTCTCCAGAGACGCTGCCTGTCCCACAGAGTTACTCCAGCAGTTTGTGTCTATCTTCGGTTTAAACCACCATCTGCAGTTTCTTCCTACACGTTGATACAACAGATATGATGTAATCTCTGAAAGATATTGCAGCTGTTTTAATCACTGAGTCTTTCCAATGGTCTCCGTAACATTTAGAGTATGATTAACATTCACATTATTGTTAGCAAAGTATCAACACAGAGGCACCTGTCAGCCAAACAGCAGTGCAGACTAGTGGTTGCTTCAGTGCTGTGTTGCCGATGTCATATTTCTACCAGCAATAAGACAGATATTCTCCTTTGCAACAATCTGCCCGCCAGCAGCACTTAATAATTGGGCTCTTGGCAGAGCGAGATTTTGCTGCTGCATTTAAAATAAGATTTGCACATTTGTCAACTTCTAAATGAGTTGTCATATTGCCGTATTTACAATTTTTAAAGGTTAATTTCAAATTAACACCTAAATGAGCATACATAAATGATCTCCTGAAGAAAGTTCACCCATGCACTTACTCAGCAGTAACTTTCTTAAAAGGTGAAAATGTCAGTGCCATTTTAAAAGCAATGTGCAATGTTCCATTCTTGTCAAAGTGTATAGAAAGGAACCACAGATAGACACAAAAAGCTGGAGTAACTCAGCGGGACAGGCAGCATCTCTGGAAAGAAAGAATGGGTGACGTTTCGAATCGATATCCTTCTTCTCGACCCGAAACTTCCCCCATTCCTTCTCTCCAGAGATGCTGCCCGTCCTGCTGGGTTACTCCAGCTTTTTGTGTCTATCAGTTTAAACCAACATCTGCAGTTCCTTCCTACACAAGGAACTGCAGATGCTGGTTTATACCGAAGAAGGGTCCTGACTTGAAACGTCACTCATCCTTTTTCTCCAGAGATGCTGCCTTACCCGCTGAGTTACTCCAGCACTTTGCATCTAGCTTCTACTCTAGTCAGGTCAGTGTAAGGACCACATACATGGTAAAGGGGTATTTTGCAATGATACCTTAGAGCAGCACTTTTCACAATGCTTATGTTTGGATTTTTAAAGAAAGCTAGAGGATGGGCTGCTGGATTTTATATTAAGAATATGACAAATTGTTACTAAAAGCCTGCTTTCCCTATGGAACTATAATTTGGGAATTATTATGAAAGCGAAGGTAACAGAAATACAACATTTGTGTAAAAACTGAAAAACCATCTCCAAGAAGTGTAGAAAATTGGCAGGAAAAGTGCATCGTGAGCAAAGAATGCAATAATCTTGGTTTAAAGTAATTGCCGTCTCAGTTGAAAACAACCTTTGGATGTCTGGAAACAGATAATGGAAAAAGTTGTGCATGATACAGATGTTTATTGAAAACTAGGAATGATGACTGAATTTACAAGGAAGGATATGCCAAAGTAAAAGGAAAATAGCAAAACCTTTGGTGATGGAATAATGTTGTAAAAATGTAAGCATAGACTTGTGGAGTGGAGACATGACACCAGGTTAACAGGAGGGAAAACATGCACCCGAGACTAACCTGTTTTCTCTCTTTCTCAGTTATGGACTGACTGTTAACTGTTTCTCTTTCTGTCTGATCTGCTGAGTTTTTCTAGCATTTTCTAGTTTCATGTAGTTTTAGTTTAATTTAGTCTAGTTTTGTGTTTGGTTTATTACTGTCACGTGTACTGAAGTTTTAGTTTGCGTGCTACCCAGTCAAAGAAGATATTATAAATGGTTACAATCAAGCAGTCCAGGGTGTACAGATAAGGGCACGTCATTTAGTGCAAGATAAAGTCTGATAACGTCCGATTAAAGATAGTTCAAAGGTCTTCAATGAGGTAGATTGGAGGACAGGGCAACACTACCTGATGAGAGGATTGTTCAGTTGACTGATTACAGCCGGGGGAAAACTTCCCTGAATCTGGAGATATGCATTTTCACACTTCTGTATCACTTGCCAGATGGGAGGGAGGGAGGGAGGGGGGGGGGAGAAGAGGGAGTGACTTGGGTGAGATGGGTCTTTGATTATGCTGGTGGGCTTGCCGAGGCAGTATGAACTGTAGATGGGGTCAATGGAAGGAAGGTTGGTTTGAGTGATGGTCTGGGCTACGTCCACAATTTGCTGCAGTTTCTTCATCAAAGTGGAGTAATCATTCTGGGCTATGAAACCCGAAGACGCTCCAGATATTCATCGTGAATGTTGGGGAATCCGTGCTTTGTTCACAGAGCCTTTCATCAGGAGAATAACTGTGTGTTGGTGAGGCCATCTACTGGGGGAACCTGGGGATTCTGCCATCCAATTCCGAATCTTAGTCCATCCTTCCACACATCAGTCAGAAAAGTTAAAGTAATCCAACTTTAGTCCATCAATCTTATTAGTTCCCCTCAGATTCTATCATTCACCTATACATAATCGCCTACACATAGTAAATTAAGTGACCAACCTGCACGTCTTTGAGATGTGGGGGGTAACCGGAGTACATGGGTAGGACAGGTTTAGAGGGGTATGGGCCAAGCGCAGGCAGGTGGGACGAGTTTAGATGGCTCATGTTGGCACGTTGGACCGAGGGGCCTGTTTCCATGCTGTAAGACTCTATGACTGGAGGAACCCACATACAATCAAGGGAGAACATGAAAATTCTAAAGATAGACACAAAATGCTGGAGTAACTCAGCGGGTCAGGCAGCATCTCTCAAGAGAAGGAATAGGTGATGTTGCAGGTGAGACTCCCCTCCCTGACTCTTATTCTGATGAAGGTTCTCGACCGAAATGTCACCTATTCCTTCTCTCCAGAGATGCTGCCAGACCCACTTCGGTTGTCTAACCTGTGTAAACCAGCATCTGCAGTTCCTTCTTGCACATGCAAATTCTACACAGACAGCACCTCAGGTCAGGATTGAACCCAGGTCTCCGGTGCTGTGAGGCAGTGTCTTTATCAGTTGCGCCACTATGAAGTCCCTTAATAACAAATAATGATGGAAAACCACAGGAGCTCCCCAAATACTCAAATGGGATACCCCAGGGAAGGTTATTTTGTCCCACAGAATACTCCAGCAAAATTGTTGAAACAATAATATTCTTAAAAAGCAAAAAAAGAACAAACTGCTGGAAGAATTCAATGGGTCGAGCAGCATCTGGGAAAAGGAATTGTCAATGTTTTGAGATGAGATCCTACTGCAGGACTAAAGGTGGAGAGGGACGATTTTAGTTTAGAGACACAGCAAGGAAACAGAGTCTTTTCGGCACAACGAGCCCGCGCCGACCAGCGATCCCCGCACATTTAACGCTATCCTACACACACTGGCGACAATTTTACATTTTATACCAAGCCAATTAACCTACAAATCAGTACGTCTTTGGAGTGTGGGAGGAAACCAAAGATCTCGGAGAAAACTCATACAGGTCACGGAGAGAGCGTACAGATTCTGTATACACACCACCCGTAGTTGGGATTGAACCCGAGTCTCTGGCGCTGTGTGACAGTAGCTCTACCACTGCGCCACCGTGCCTCCCCGATGTTGGCTGGAAAAAGTGACGAGGGCGAGGGATGTATCAGGTGGCAGGTGGACCATGGAGGGGTGAGGGGTGATGGCAGAACGAGCCTGGTGCAGGAGGGGGGGGAGATGGAGTTGGTGGACAAGACGCAGGGGTGGAATAGGTGCAAGCAGACAAGGAGGAAAACGGCCCATGGAGCCAGATGGAGACATGAGAGGCAGAACATGGAGACAGAGGCAGGAGAATGACAAGCAGGGACACAACAGCAAGAAGAGTTCCTCTATACGTTACCTTTCATCTAACCAATGTCCAGAGAAGAAGCAGGAGCTGCTTACAGGATTGCTCCCAGTGAGATTTAAGAGGGACCCCAGGTGCATTTTTTCCCCTCAGAAGGTAGTCTGTCTGTGAAATGAGCTGTCAGAGAAAACTATAGAGGTAGATACAATTACGACGTTCGAAACGTCTATGAACTGATACATGAATTAGGAAGGGTTTAGAAATCTATGGAACCAACATTGGCAAATGGGACTAGCCCAGAATGCCAACTCGGTCGGCATGCACTAGCTGGGCTGAAGGGCTGTATAGGCTTTCTGATTCTAGGAGCTGAAAAATGATTCCGTGTTCTTACATTCTCTAAGGTGCAAACTGACAAAATCTATTACTTTCTCTTTCAGTAACAAATTACTTTACTTGTGGAGACCGAAGGATTCAAACGTCCTAAATAAAATCACAAAGTGCCAATAAAAGCCTGGGAAATCTGCTCAGCCAAATCTCACTTGTGCCCATGCACTACACCAATTATTCTGAATCAGTCGTGGCATTAGATGCAGTAATTGTCAAGGCTCCATCAGACAGAGTCTGTGCCCCTGAGCAGTAAGACCTGGATAAGATGTGCAGGAAGGAACAGCAGGTGTTGGTTTAAACCAAATATAGACAGAAAATGCTGGAGTAACTCAACGGGACAGACACCTATTCCTTCATCATCATCACTTATTTTGCATATCTTTCATTCATTTGTTCTATATCTCTCTACATCACCGTCTATATCATTCATTTCCCTATCCCCTTACTTTCAGTCTGACGAAGGGTCTCGACCCAAAAAAGTCACTCATTCCTTTTCTCCAGAGATGTTGCCTGTCCCACTGAGTTACTCCCGCATTTTGTAGCTATCTTAGACCTGGGTAATAATCTGTCTGGGTCTGACAACTGCAAATAAAACCTATGGCACACTGGCGGCAGGCGATGACTGTCTGAACGTTCATTCTCTCCACCACCAGTGATACTGATTGCAGTACAAAGCAAAGTCTGACAGTCTCAGCAGAAACTACGCATCCCCTACGACCCCATTCATTCTTTAAACGGAAGATCAATGGATTGATGTCCTCTGGCCTGACAACCTCTGGTGCACCTTATCATTAGCGCAGGCGACAAGACAATGGTCATTGTTGCAGCTGTCCGATCGGCCTCCCTGAAAGCAATTGGCCTGGGTGGAGCCACCAGGCTCTTCCTCGAGTCCTGTGCAGAACAGCTGGAATGGTATTAAGAGACAACTTTGGTCAGGACTGAATGAAAGTCAACAAGCATAGCATTGACGGGCAAATATGATGGTGCAAGTTTGAATATTGGCAGCAGAATTTGAATTAACTCCATTTTCTGGAGGAAGTAAATGCAATGTAATTTACTATTCTTACACTCTTGTACTTTAGATTTAGATTTAGATTTTTTTAGATTTAGATTTAGAGATACAGCGCAGAAACAGGCCCTTCGGCCCACCGGGTCCGCGCCGCCCAGCGATCCCCGCACATTAACACTATCCTACACACACTAGGGACAATTTTTACACTTGCCCAGCCAATTAACCTACATACCTGTACGTCTTTGGAGTGTGGGAGTAAACCGAAGATCTCAGAGAAAACCCACGCAGGTCACGGGGAGAACGTACAAACTCCGTACAGACGGGGCCCGTAGTCAGGATCGAACCTGAGTCTCCGGCGCTGCATTCGCTGTAAGGCAGCAACTCTACCGCTGCGCCACCGTGCCGCCACTTAAATATAATTGTTCAACAAAAACTTACTGGACACAGGCACAATTATATTTAAGTACAAGAGTGTAAGAACGGTAGATTACTTTGAAGCCGTACACAAGAGTCGTGATGTTTCCAGCACCGGCTCTCAGGGAGAGGGGGCCGATGGGGGGGGGGGGGAGTGGGGGGTGGTATTAGGGGCCATCGGGCCCTGGCCTTACCCCAGCAGCAGGCCTGGCGCACCTGCCATAGAACCAGGAAAACCCCCTGAAGAGGGAGGGTGCTGAGCCCTGCTCTGGCTCATCCCCGAGGACTGGAGAACCGGAGAGGAAGGTGGAAGGAGTCGACGACAGCGGACACAAGAACAAGAGGACCCGTAAGAAGAACTGGAGTCTTAACTTCCACGCCATCAAGGTCAGCTGGGCGGAGTTCCCTCAGAGCGCCGAGGAAAGGGACAACAGTTCACTGAACGATCCAGATCGAGACAGACGGCTGCAACGGGCCTTTGTGGCCAGTTGCATCTTGAACTTGGAAAATACTGTAGCACTAAAACCTGGCGACTCTTGCATATGGTCTCAGGTGGGCTATTTCTATACACGTTGTACTTAATTTAGGATTTTACTTCCATGTGGTAATAATTTACTGAACAGTGTGCAAACCAGAATTCCACTGCACCTCTGTACATGTGATAATAAAGAAAGATTGAATCATCTTGAAGGACCTTCAGGTTTCAAAGTTGTTGAAAATGTTAGAGGCTTGACTTCGCCATAAAAGACCATTGTCCTGGCTGGGGCACTGGGTCGAATTTGCTGGGGTTGGTCTGGCCAGGTGATGTTGTCACCGCTGTTCCATCATTGCAGCCCTGAAGCTATGGAAATGAACATTCGCTTGGCCTCTTCTTGGAGAGGCACCTGATACAATCGAGGCCCCAGGCTGGTTTAGGGCCTCCAGCGGCCCACTCCACCAGCACATTGGTCCAGACACTCCAGCCTGTGAGCGCATCATCCCTCACTTAACATGGCCATCATTAGGGGAATGGTCAAGCCTAATGTTAATCAATTGCCAGTGGGAGTTTCTGCTGTGAATTGATTTGTGTGTGGTATACTGTACATGTGTGCTGGGCAGCGCATATTAGATGGTATTTCTTATGACATAGGATTCAAGATTCAAGATTCAAGATAGCTTTATTGTCATCCAAATTGGACGAAATTCAGTCACCCACAGTCCAACAACAAAAGCATCAAAATAGGCATTAAAATTACACAACCCCCAAAACACACAAAAGAAACATCCATCAAGAAAACATCCATCACAGTGAGTCTCCTCCAGTCCTCTCTCTCCTCACTGTGATGGAAGGCCACAATGTCTTTCCCTTCTCCTGCTGTCCTCTCCCGCGGTCAGGTTGTTGTGGTTGCAGGCCGCGCCGGACAGTCCGCAGCGGCCCGAGCCTAAGGCGAGTCGCAGCCGCTCCCGCAGCCTCCGAAGACGGCCGGCTCCGCTGATGATAAGTCCGATCCGGGGCGGGCGAACACGCTGCTGCTGCTGCTGTTGCTGCACGTCAGGGCGGTCGTGGCTCCCGACATTGAAGCCCCCGCCCAGCAGAGAAATATCCCGCGGTCTATCTTAGGCCACGCCGGACGGTGAAATGTCCGCGACCCAAGCCCCGCGATCCGGGGCGGGCGAACACGCTGCCGCTGCCGGAGCTCCTGATGTCGGCATCCACGCGGCCCGAGCCTAAGGCGAGTCGCAGCCGCTCCCGCAGCCTCCGAAGACGGCCGGCTCCGCTGATGGTAAGTCCGATCCGCGGGCTCTGCGAACCAGAGCCCTGGAGGCCGCCAGCTCCAGGAGTTGGGCCGATGGTAGGCCGCAACAGGAACGGAGACAACACCCAGAAAACAAAGGTCGGGTCTCCGTTCGGAAGGGACACCTATTTACAATTTTACAGTTCCCCCCCTCCCCCCCCCCCACCCACACATAGTACACAAACACAAAAACACGACATCACAACTACAATTAAGACACAAAAACAACAAAAACACAAAGACAAATGGACCGCAGGTAAGCCGCAGCTGCTATGGCAGCGCCTCCATTTTGAAGCTATTCAACCCATCTAGTCCATGCTGACTCTCCAAGCAGTCTCATCAATCCGATATCCCATTCCCAATTTATGTTCCCTTTATCTAACCTCACATGCCCATCAATTTCACCTTGATATTCTTAGGCTCATACCAGGGGCAATTTTTGCAGTGGCCAATTAATCTATCAGGCACTACGTCTTTGGAACTTGGGAGGAAACTGGAACAACCAGGGGAAACCCATGCAGTTACAGGGAGAACATGCAAACTCCAGGCAGAGAGCACCTGATGTTAGAATCAAACCCAGGATGCTACTGCACTGTCCATCGAGAATGACAATAATAAATTATTCTCCCAGCTACTGCTTTACAAACCATACACCACTTGTCCGTCTATATAGAAAATCCTGTGGTCCCCATATTGGCCTCAATGGTCACTTCAGAACCCACAAAACTAAAGTGGAAGTTAATCATTGAGTCATGAAGTCATACAGCATGGCCTGACACACCCATACCGACCAATAGACAATAGACAATGGGTGCAGGAGTAGACCATTCGGCCCTTCGAGCCAGCACCATCATTCAATGTGATCATGGCTGATCATTCTCAATCAGTACCCCGTTCCTGCCTTCTCCCCGTACCCCCTGACTCCACTATCCTTAAGAGCTCTATCTAGCTCTCTCTTGAATGCATTCAGAGAATTGGCCTCCACTGTTTTCTGAGGCAGAGAATTCCACAGATTTACAACTCTCTGACTGAAAAAGTTTTTCCTCATCTCCGTTCTAAATGGCCTACCCCTTATTCTTAAACTGTGGCCCCTGGTTCTGGACTCCCCCAACATTGGGAACGTGTTTCCTGCCTCTAACGTGTCCAACCCCTTAATAATCTTATATGTTTCGATAAGATCCCCTCTCATCCTTCTAAATTCCAGTGTATACAAGCCTAGATACCCCATCCACACCAGTTCCACCTGCCATGGGCGTTTGGCCTTCCAAACCTTTCCTATTCTTGTATGTCAAAATTAATCTAAATTATCTTCCAAATGTATTTTTAATCATCCTCCAAAGGAAGTGACTAATCAAGGGGATAAAGAGAAAAACATCCCAGAACCAAGTTCAACTATTCAAGAATAAGAGGCAATTTATGCAGATTATTTAAAATGTGGGGAGAAAGAACGTTCCAAGGAAATGACGTCAACTGCCAGAGGAATTACTCAATGAGCAGGGTGGAAAGCACAAAGTCATTTACCCATCCCGTATTCTCCACATTTAGCCTTTTGTAGCATTGTACTATTAAAACAACCAGTAGACTTTGATTCTGCAGCAAGGTAGGTCATGAGCAGTGACGGATTCTAACAGTCAATGGTATTTGACAGCAGTTCAGATAGACTGGAACAAAAATATTCAAAACATGTTGAAATCACAAATCTACATAAGAATAAACTACTATAAATAGTAGTGTAAGACAAGGTAAAATAAAGTAATGAAAACAAACCAAAGGTATTTATTCACAAAATGCTGGAGTAACTCAGCAGGTCGGGCAGCATCTCGGGAGAGAAGGAATGGGTGACGTTTCGGGTCGAGACCCTTCTTCAGACTGATGTCAGGGGGGCGGGACAAAGGAAGGATATAGGTGGAGACAGTAAGATAGAGGGAGATCTGGGAAAGAGGAGGGGAAGGGAGGGACAGAGGAACTATCTAAAGTTGGAGAAGTCGATGTTCATACCGCTGGGCTGCAAACTGCCCAGGCGAAATATGAGGTGCTGTTCCTCCAATTTCCGGTGGACCTCACTATGGCACTGGAGGAGGCCCATGACAGAAAGGTCAGACTGGGAATGGGAGGGGGAGTTGAAGTGCTCGGCCACCGGGAGATCAGTTTGGTCAATGCGGACCGAGTGCAAAACAAACCAATCACCATTTTTGATCAAGGTTCAAGAACTTTGAAATAAAATCTCTAATCTGTAAACTGTGGACGGTTCAATTGTAATCATGTATTGTCTTTTCTCCTCCTCCCTCCAGAGAATTCTACCACATCCTCTCTCGCTGCTCGCCCTCTGTGATTCCTCCTGCTCTCCGACAAGCCTGTCCCGCTGAGTTACTCCAGCATTTTGTGTCTATCTTGCCTTTTCGCTGACTGGATAGCACGCATCAAAAGCTTTTCACTGTACCTTGGTACATGTGACAATGAACTCAAACTCAAACATCGTCAGTCTACCTACATTTGTGTTAGGTGCTTAAAGTTTCACGGCCAGATGCAAACTGCTTCCAGCCCCTCAGCTCTGGGTGTTTGTGTTTTAGACCACTCTCTGTGGCCGGTGGGTCATGTGTGGATCAGCACAGATGCCGGCTATGACTTCTATGTTTCCATGTGCAGGTGGAAAAGTCAACAAGGGTTTGACCCATGCACAGCAGTTCGCAGGCAGCTCTCTCCAGGTCTTCCGCCATTAATCAGTCCATTCCAGCTCACTGTTCAACCATTACTCCTGAAGAGTTCATATTTCATATACAGGTTTCTGGATTATTAGTTTTTCCATACCAACCGCGGCCACTTGATAATGAAACAACAACAGACCTCTGGCCCACTAATGACAACCGTCCCATGTCTCTAAAGCGCCATGGAGTGCCAGAAACTTAAATGAAACAAATATAAAATGTAAACTGAATGCAAATGGAATAACCTGCAGACACATCCACCTTCTCCACGATGGTTTAGAACCCCGGCTTCCGACCCCACTCCCGGCTCGCAAGGTGCACGAGCGAGCACACCTTCACCCACTGCCACAGCCTCCTCCTTCTCCCCCATAAAATGTTCTGGTCAGTGTTCACCCTGTATATTACAATGGTAATTTCAACATGACATTCTCTTGTAAAGTACTTTGGGATGTTCTGAGGTTGTGAAAAGAACTGTTTAGTTTAGCTTAGAGATAGAGCGTGGAAACAAGGCCTTCAACCCAATGAGTCCACGCCGACCTGCGACCCTCGCACAATCCTACACACACTAGGGACACTTTACATTTATACCAAACTAATTAGCCTACGGAGCTTCCCAGAGAAAACACATGCAGGTCACGGGAGGAAAGTAGAAACTCCATAGAGACAAGAACTTGTAGTCAGGATGGAACCCAGGTTTCTGTTGCAGTAAGGCAGCAACTTTACCACTGCACCACCCTGCTGCACTGGCTTTGCAAAAGTTAGTCTTTTGTTTCCTCATATTAGATTCCATTCCCTGCTAACTTATTTTAAAATATTTTATCCTCACTTTGTGACCTTTCGAAATCAATTACATTTTACATTCATTGTAGATGCCCTTTTCCATTCAAAAGTAGACCCTCAGGTTGATAAATTTTAATAATGCTATACGTGTCCTGTTCCTTTCTGTCTGTGCTCTTTCACAAAAATGTCCAGAATATTAAAGGATTTTTGTTTTGTTCATTGTTAGGGATCTATTTACAATAAAAATATGCAAATTAATGAGGATTAAGAAAAGAAAGAGTCGTCTTGTAAACTTGTTTTTTGACAAATGCTTGCCAGTGGTGAGTACACTTAGGTTGACAATGAACATTGTCTTTGATTAAATGTATTTTATCACAAACATAATTTCAACTTGCTACCCTGATATGGTCCACCAAAATAAAGTCAGTCGAAATTAAATGAATGGGACCAAACAAGAATTATGTTTGTTCTATCTGAATAAGGGCTAACAACATACCTGAACTTAAATTAATCAAATTAATAGAAATATTAAGCAATTTAAAGAAAGATGCAATTACAATTAGGAACATCTTTTGTCTGACATCCAGCCATTGAAATGGAATGTTAATGTTTAGTTAAGTTTAGTTTAGATATACAGCGCAAAAACATACCCTTCAGCCCACCAGGTCCACGCCAACCAGCGAACCCCACAATAACACTATCCTACAACACATGAGGGACAATTTACATTTACACCAAGTCAATTAACCTACAAACCTGTATATTTTTGGAGTGTGGGAGGAAAGCGAAGATCACGGAGAAAACCCACACAGATCACGGTAGGACGTACAAACTCCCATAGTCAGGATCGAACCCGAGTCTCCGGCGCTGTAAGGCAGTAGTTCTACCGCTACGCCACCGTGCTGCCCTGATGTGCAGTTCATCATGTGCAGGAATGAATAAAGAATGAGAATGATCAGCCATGATCACAGTGAATGGCGGTGCTGGCTCGAAGGGCCGAATGGCCTCCTCCTGCACCTATTGTCTATTGTCTATTGAATTTATCTCCACGAGTGAATGAATTGTGATCAACAACAAAAAAAGCAAAGCATAATTGCTCTAGATCTGAAAAGAGTTTAGTGGGTTCAGTAGGTCCATGAGCATCTGAAATCATGTTTTAGGTGAAATCTTTTCATCTGAACACTTGAACAGTTACGCAATAGGTATTTAATTGAATTATTAAGGCACCTGCTAAATTTACTGACCGATTTGTGGCATCTACAATGTGTATTATTAATATTCAATATTTATATTTAATGGGAAAAGTCCTCCCCAGGTTACGAAAGGTTCCGTTCTTGACAATCGTCCTCAACCCAAATAGTTTGCAAATCAAAAATGCAGCCACATGACAATCGATGTAAATAAATAGATAATTCAACTACGGACAACGGTAGTGAAACCAGGCATTTCACTCAAACATTCAGGTTTCTCAGCAAGATGCAATGGTATTGCCCCACACAGTAGTAGATGCCTGTGCCCTAAATAGCCAGCTAAACCACCCCAGCGGTCTCACAAACAATCATTCATATGTATGGGCTATACATAAATCGAGCGTTCATAACCTGGGGCGGACTTATACAATATCTGTGGATTATCAAGTGACAGTTATCCATTAAATCATCAATTTGTAGCTGAATAGTATTGTTCTCGAATTTGTACCTTGACTCCATCCAAGATACTGAAGATCTCAGAGAAAATCCACGTGGTCACAGTGAGTGACATCTCACACGCCCTTCATCTCTTTAATTTCCAATTTCCAGACCCCACTCCCTCATCTTTCCTATGGACGTTCAGTCACTCTGCACTTCCATCCCCCACCAGAAAGGTTTTAAAGCCCTCGTTTCTCCCTCGACCGCAGAACCATCCAATTTCCCTCTACTAACGCTCTTCTCTGCCTAGCGGAGCTGGTCGTCACCCTCAACAACTTCTCCTTCGACTCCTCCCACTTCCTCCAAATCAAAGGCGTAGCTATGAGCACTCGTATGGATCCCAGCTATGCCTGTCACTTTGGTGGGTACGTCAAACAATCCCTGTTCCAGGTGTACACCGGCCCTATCCCAGAAATCTATCTCCGCTACATTGGCAACATTACCGGGGCTTCATAGAAACATAGAAACATAGAAAATAGGTGCAGGAGTAGGCCATTCGGCCCTTCGAGCCTGCACCACCATTCAATATGATCATGGCTGATCATCCAGCTCAGTAACCTGTACCTGCCTTCTCTCCATACCCCCTGATCCCTTTAGCAAAAAGGGCCACATCTAACTCCTTCTTAAATATAGCCAATGAACTGGCCTCAACTACCTTCTGTGGCAGAGAATTCCACAGACTCACCACTCTCTGTGTGAAGAAATGTTTTCTCATCTCGGTCCTAAAATACTTCCCACTTATCCTTAAGCTGTGACCCCTGGTTCTGGACTCCCCCAACATCGGAAACAATCTTCCCGCATCTAGCCTCTCCAACCCCTTAAGAATTTTATGTTTCTATAAGATCCTCCTGCACCCTTGCAGAACTCAAGGACTTCATTAATTTCAATACTAATTTCCATCCTGCACTCAAATTCACTTGAACCATCTCCGACATCTCCCTCCCGTTTCTTGATCTCACCGTCTCCATCACGGGAGATAGACTGTCGGCTGACATCTATTATAAACCCACTGACTCCCATAGCTATTGAGACTACACTTTTTTTCCAGCAACGACTCTATCCCCCTACTCCCAATTCCCCCGTCTACGCCGCATCTGCGCCCAAGATGAGGTGTTCCATACCAGGACATCCGAGAGGTCCTCATTCTTTGGGGAAAGAGTGCTCCCTTCTTCCATCATTGATGAGGTCCTCAGGCCCATGCCGCCCATTTGCTCCAATAACTATTACAAAGGACAGGATTTACAGCTCCCAATCGTGGTAGATGCCAATATTTTGTAGCCCAATGATAATGTTAAAAGGAGTTTGGAAGTTGAAATGACTACAAACAAAGTTCTGACTGCATCATCCATGCAATTGTAATGTACCTCACGGACAATAGAGCCAAGAGAGCCTGTACTTCACAATGAATAATAACTGAAGGGATGGCATGGTGGCGCAGCGGTTGAGTTGCTACCTGACAGCGCTTGCAGCGGCAGAGACCCGGGTTCAATCTTGACTACGGGTGCCGTCTGTACGGAGTTTGTACATTCTCCCCGCGACCGCGTGGATTTTCTCCAAGATCTTCGGTTTCCTCCCACACTGCACAGACGTACAGGTTTGTAGGTTAATTGGCTTGGGTTTGTATAATTGGTATAAGTGTAAAATGTCCCTAGTGTGTATAGAATTATGTTAATGTGCATGGGAATACTGGTCGATGCGGACTCGGTGGGCCGAAGGGCCTGTTTCAGTGCCCTATCTCTAAACTAAACTAAACTTGTCACTACTAAACAAATAGTTTAAAAAAAAGAAATAGCACACGGCTTTTTATGAGAATGGGTGCTTTTGTGAGGCTGACAACACTGGACAGGGATCTTATTCTAACATCTAGCACACATGATAACCTGACAAAAGGTAGACACAAAATGCTGGAGTAACTCAGTGGGTCAGGCAGCATCTCAGGAGAAAAGGAATGGGTGTCGTTTCGGGTCAAGACCCTTTTTCTGAAGAAGGGTCTCGAACCGAAACATCTCCCATTCCTTCTCTCCTGAGATGCTTCCTGACCCGTTGAGTTACTCCAGCATTTTGTGTCTACCTTCGATTTGAACCAGCATCTGCAGTTATTTTCCTACACATGATTACCTGACCAAAGTGCACTTGAGTCTGATGCCAAGTATAAAAAAGAAAAATATTGCCTTCTCCGCTATCATTCTCAAATCAGATGAGGCCATAATTCACAAACCATATTATGTGAAATAACATCTGAAGCAGAAAGCTAGGACAGTGGGTATGAAGTACATTAGTTATAAAAATGATGTATGTATCTATTCTCAGCAATGGTAGGATGCACAAATTATTCAAGGTACTACTTGCATTTTCACACAAAGTACATTGCTTCAGGAAAAGAACAGCATTAACTCATGCTAAATATTGTGAGGCTGAGAAAGACTGATGGAGAGAGGCCGGAGAACCATGGCCATGGATATTGGGCCAAGAAAAGGACAAAAGTGTGGAAAAATGAGACAGAAATGAAATAGTTCTTCCAGGTCAAAGATGAACAGAAAGAAAAACACAGAGTGCTGAAGAGACCCAGTGTGTCAGGCAGTATCTCTGGAGGGAATGGATAGGCAATGTTTCTGTTCAGGACCCTTATTCAAACTGGAGTCTGAAGAAGGGTCTCAATCCCAAACATCACCTATCTATTCCTTCCACAGATGCTGTCTGACCTACTTAATTTTTACAACACTTTGTGCTTTGCTCAATATTCCCTCATCTGCATTTCCTTGTGTCTCTATCATCCATATAATATGGAGAGATTTCAAAGGGTTCAAAGGTCTTTTATTGTCACGTGTACCAATTAAGATACAGTGATATTCGATTTACCATACAGCCAGACTAAAAAAAAGCACCAAGACACACAACTACATAAAAGTTAACATAAACATCCATCCCAGCGGATTCCCCACATTTCTCACTCTGACGGAAGGCAATAAAGTCTAATCTTTCCTCTTCCATAGACATGCTTCATTGGAGAGCATCACATACCCTTTATAAACGGCTTGCGGTTCCACCAGTTGTACATCTGTTAATAAGCACAGAGCTTATAGAGGAATCAATGAGGATGAATATAACGCCTGCCAATGCCAGGAGGGACATGGTCAAAGGAGATTCAGTAAGCTACTGCACAAGAAAGAAAATGTAACAATTAGGAATTTGAAGTCCATTAGTAAAAGAGAAGTTGTGGATGCAAGTGGAAAGGCAGTAAGCATGACAAGAATGGTAGAAGGAGATATGTTACTAGACATTAGGAAGCCCACATTTGGTGTACTGCTCACCATTCAGGTTGCCCTGCTGTAGGAAGGATGTCATTAAAGTGGAAAGGGTGCAAAAAAGATATACAGAGATCCTAACGGGTCCAGAGGGTTTGATTTATAAGGAGAAGATAATGTGGACGTAAATAAAACTGCACCAGTTGAGGTGAATAGTCATAGTCTTTTCCCAGGGTAGGGGAGTCCAAAATTAGAGGGATTTGGTCACAGAGTGAGAGAGGAAAGGAACTGGGGTGGAAACGTTTACACACAGAAGATGGTGCGTACATGGAACGAGCTGCCAGAGGAAGTTGTAGAGGCAGGTATAATTACGACTCTTAGATAGGTACATGGATATGATAGGTTTGGAGGGATATGGGCCTGGTGCAGGAAAGTTGAGCAACTTGGTCCTCATAGACAAGTTGGGCTGAAGGGCCTGTTTCCGTGCTGTTTAACTCTTAGAAGAGTAAGCTGGAAGATAATTTTGCCTGCCCTTTCTGTTTGTATTTTTGTTTTGACAATGGAACCACGATCAAGGGGATACGGGGAGATGCTTTTTGACTTCAGCTAGGCGCACGTAATATCAGTATTACTTTTATCCATGGCAATGATAAGGTTTCTGCTCGCGATCAGAAGACTGCATTTTAGTGTTCAAGGAGAAATGGGAAATGCAAAAATATGTTTTTATAGAGTGAAAGGAGGATCAGCATGTCTCCAACGTCAGTTTACATTTCCAAAGATTCTGTAAACAGGCAGCACAAGTGTTCTCAAACAAGCTCTGGAACTGTGCAGCAAAAGGATGAAAAAGAACAGGAACAAGTAGGTTTTGAAGAAGGCCTTACAGGTGGAGAGAAAGGGAGAGAAATTAAGAAGTTAAGGAAGGGACTTCTGGAGCTTAGTGTCTTGGCAGCAGAAAGTACGGTTGTTATCTATATACTAAAACTCTCATTTGTTATCTTGTTTGTGACTGAACTTCAGCCAAACCGGTACATGATAGCGTGACAATTTTATGCCCACCTTACTCATCATTGTCACTTTAGTGATAATGCAAGAAGTTTTATTGAAATCGGTGTTATATTTTTAAAGTTATTCACAATTTAAAGTTTAAAAGGAGGGGAGGGGGAGGAGGGAGGAAGGGGGGAGTGGGGGAGAAGGGAGAGGGGAGGGAGGGGGTTGAGGAGAGAGGGGAGGGGGGGAGGACAGGGTGCTGCACCAATGCAGGAGAGGTTTGGCCCCAACGGGTCCACTAGTTTGTAATTAAAATCAGGGAGGTCAATAAGATAAAATTGGATCAATGCAGTGATCCTGGAGCATTAGAAGTGGATAGACACAAAATGCTGGAGGAATGCAGCGGGACAGGCTGCATCTCTGGAGAGAAGGAAAGGGTGACGTTTCGGGTACCGATGGGTGATGGGTGACGTTTTGCGTGAAGAAGGGTCTCGACCCGAAACATCACCCATTCCTTCTCTCCAGAGATGCTGCCTGTCCCGCTGAGTTACTCCAGCATTTTGTGTCTATCTTCGGTTTAAACCACCATCTGCAGTTTCTTCCTACACGTTGATACAACAGATATGAAGTGATCTCTGAAAAATATTGCAGCTGTTTTAATCACTGAGTCTTTCCAATGGTCTCCGTAGCATTTAGAGTATGATTAACATTCACATTATTGTTAGCAAAGTATCAACACAGAGGCACCTGTCAGCCAAACAGCAGTGCAGACTAGTGGTTGCTTCAGAGCTGTGTTGCCGGTCATATTTCTACCAGCAATAAGACAGATATTCTCCTTTGCAACAATCTGTCCGCCAGCAGCACTTAATAATCGGGCTCTTGGCAGAGCGAGATTTTGCTGCTGCATTTAAAATAAGATTTGTAGATTTGTCAACTTCTAAATGAGTTGTCATATTGCCGTATTTACAATTTTTAAAGGTTACTTTCAAATTAACACCTAAATGACGATCCAAGCATACATAAATGATCTCCTGAAGAAAGTTCACCCATGCACTTACTCAGCAGTAACTTTCTTAAAAGGTGACAATGTCAGTGTAATTTTAAAAGCAATGTGCAATGTTCCATTCTTGACAAAGTGTATAGAAAGGAACCACAGATAGACACAAAAAGCTGGTAATTATTCACAAAATGCTGGAGAAACTCAGCAGGTCTGAAGAAGGGTCTCGACCCGAAACGTCACCCATTCCTTCTCTCCTGAGATGCTGCCTAACCTGCTGAGTTTCTCCAGCATTTTGTGAATAATTACCAGCTTCAGACTGAAGAAGGGTCTCGACCCGAAACGTCACCCGTTCCTTCTCTCCCGAGATGCTGACTGACCTGCTGAGTTACTCCAGCATTTTGTGAATAAATACCTTCGATTTGTACCAGCATCTGCAGTTATTTTCTTATATTATGACACAAAAAGCTGGAGTAACTCAGCGGGACAGGCAGCATCTCTGGGGAGAAGGAATGGGTGACGTTTCAGGTCGAGGTCCTTCTTCCCATTAGAAGTGGACATGGGTCGCAGAAATGGGACAGGGCAAAGCTTATGGAGAATTTGAAAATAAGAATGAAAGCTTAAAAATTAGGCATTTGTAAGGTCTGGACGGAACGAAAGCCAGCAAGCATTGCGAGATCGGCAGATCTAGCTTGGTGCAAGATTGGATATTGGCAGCAGAATTTGAATGAACTCAGATTTTTGGAAGGTACAGATTGTATGGCTAAGGAAGAAGTTAGAGGAATAATCAAGTCCAATCGTTAATCAATGTCCTGTGGAGCTTCCACTGTGAATTGATTAATGCATAGTATATATGGGCACCTTCAAAAACTGAATATCACACTACGGTGCTGTCTGTATGGAAATTGTTAATTCTCCTTGTGACTGCGTGGGTTTTCTCCGGGTGCTTCAGTTTTTTCCGACACGCCAAAGACGTGCAGGATTGTAGGTTAATTGGCTTTGGTAAATTGTTCCAAGTGTGTAGGATAGTGCTAGTGTATGGAGGTCGCTGGTGGGCGTGGGCTTTGATTCTTGATTTGCTTTAGAACATAGAATTTAGAAAAGAACAGCACAGGATATCAGTTCGTTTATCATATTTCTCAATAGGACTAGGCCCTCCCACACACGAAAGGCTTGGATAGAGTGGAAGTGGAGAGAATGTTTCTACTAGTGGGAGAGTCTAGGACTAGAGGTCATCGCCTCAAAATTAAAGGACGTTCCTTTAGGAATGAGATGAGGAGGGATTTATTTAGTCAGAGGCCAGTGAATCTGTGGAATTCGTTGCCACAGAAGGTTGTGGAGGCCGTCAATGGATATTTTTAAGGCAGAGATGGATAGATTTTTGATTAGTATGGGTTTCAGGGGTTGTGGGAAGAAGGCAGGAGAATGGTGTTAAGAGGGAGAGATACTGTAGATCAGCCATGATTGAATGGCGGGCTACACGATGGGCCGAATGGCCTAATTCTGCTTCTATCACATGACCTTATCTTCATTCCTCCCACATTCATTGCCTGTCATCTTCATTGCTCTGCATAGAAAATCATCCATTTCAATTGCACCAGATCATACTCCTGCTTTTCATCATAAAGCCAATCCTCAAACTCAACACCGATGCATTGCCTTCAGGTTCCCTGGAGTTGCTTCTTGTAAATACAAATATCAAAAAAAGGTATTTTGGACAGTAGAGACGGGGGATGCTGGGATCAAGAACAAAAGCAAAAACAGAACACTAGAAAAAGGTGTAAATTGGCATTTCACACAAACAGCACCCAAGGTCAGGAATGAACCCCACTTTCACTTCCCACAGATGCGGCCTGAATATTAACAGCATTTTCAATTAAAAAATATATATATTCTGCTGCCTAATCTGATAAAGCAAAGCCTTTGTTAAAATGTTAAAATGATTCAAGAGATTTTTAGTTTTTTTTTTAGATTTAGAGATAAAGCGCGGAAACAGGCCCTTCGGCCCACCGGGTCCGCGCCGCCCAGCGATTCCCGCACATTAACACTATCCTACACACACTAGAGACAATTTTTACATTTGCCCAGCCAATTAACCTACATACCTGCACGTCTTTGGAATGTTGCTGCTCGCATTCCTTTGCAGATTTTAATAAGTGTGGAATATTTTAGTGTTTAGTTTAGAATCATAGATGCAGAGATTTAGCTCTTCATGTTAAGTCAGGCAGATCAAAACTACTTAGACTATTCCAACCGCCCAGGTCCCTGTTGGAAGCCAATACTAATGCTTGAATGGTAATTTTAAATGTGAAGAGGATTTCTGGCTCCAGATCCCTATTACTATTTAGATGATAACTGTTTCCTTTAAATCTGGTCTAATCCTCTTACCAAATGCTTTAAATCTACATTCCCATGTTACTGAACTTTCTGCCAAAGGGAATAAGTGTTTCCTCTTCACCTCTCTGGGACTCTAATTATTTTGAACACATTGATTCACATTAATTTAATCTTCCATCAGTATACTCAGCATCAACAGGAACCAATCCAGCCAAACTATTCTCAACTCATATCTAAAATTCTCCATAAACACAAACTCCATACCCATAATTTTTCTCCGGAGATGCTCCCTGACCCGTTGAGTTACTCCAGCACTTTGTGTCTTAACTTTGGGATAAACCAGCTTTCTACACACTAAAATTCTCCAGTTTGGGCAATATCGTCATCTATTGTCTAATTACATATTCATGTAATTTAGATGAGCAGACCAGTGATGCAGCTATTAGAGCTGCTGTTTTACAGCTCCGATGACCCAGGTTCAATCCTGACCGCCAGTGTTGTCTGTGTGGAGTTTGCATGATCTCCTTGCTACTATGGAGACACAAAGAATTACAGATGCTGAAATCTTGAGCAAAACACCAAGAGCTGAAGACACATGAAAGACTGTCTACGAGTGTCCTGAAATCTATCAGAACTCAGAGCAGGAGTAAGCCACATGGCCTTCAAGCCTGTTCTACATTCAATACTATTATGACTTATCTGATCTTCACCTAATGTCCTGCCTATTTCTTCTAATCCTTGACTCACTCATGAATCAGAAATCTCTCATGAGCCTTGAAGTCCGGTAGACTAGCTGGCAACAATGCATCCCTCGGTGATGAGCTCAGTACATTTTGTGCTTGCTTTGAGCAGATTCAGTGGATTGAGGTCACCCTCCTTGACAGCTTTGTGTGCACCTGTATCCACGGTCACCATTGCAGACATCACATCAGCCTTACTGAGAATGAACCCCTGGAAAGCGATTGGCCTGACTGGCCTGAGTCCTTAGTCATTTCTCATTTAAAATTTTTTTTAATTTAAAATTGTTGAAAACATTACCGATGCAGTGGTGCTGGTTTCCGACGGGCCCGGTTACGGACGCCCCACACATCTCTGTCCTCCATACAGCTGGCAGGCTCCTCTTTTGTCTCAACATACGCGCCATCAACGTCTTCAGCATGGTCTTGTTTGGTCGTCCCGGGCTCCGTCTTCCATGGGTGGGTTCCCACAACACAACCTTGTTTGCTGGTATTTCTGGATGACGGTGGCAATGACCAGCGAGCCTCATCCTTCTCGACTTGATCTTCTCGGTCGGAGGTGGAATCTCCCCATAGAGCTGGGCATTGGTGGTGCGGTCCCTCCAACTGACATTTTGAACTTTTCTGAGCATTCGGGTGCAGATACCATCGAGAGACTTGGACAGTGCTCGAGTGAGAGTCCATGCCTCACACCTGTACAATAATATTGGCTCTACAGTTGCATGGAAGAATCTCAGTTTGAGACCCTTAGACATGCGAGATGTCCAGATTTTCCCCATGTTATTGAGGGCTTTCCATGCGAGCACTTTCTGGACCTTGATGTCATTCTCCAAGCTCTGCATCCTCGCTCCCAGGTACTTGAAGTCCTCCACTCTCTTGAGAGATGCACCAACACTGGTCTTAAAAGTGTTCGAAATCTCAGGATTTTCTCAGAAACGGTAAAAACATCTTTAACTTCTCCTGTATCCATTCTTCACGCACAAGGTTCAATCCACAGAGGCTAATTAACCTACAAACCTGCACGTCTTTGGGATGTGAGAGGAAACCCATGCAATCACAGGGAGAACGAGTAAACTCCACACAGACAGCATCCGAGATTAGAGTCGCTCCTGGGTCGGTGTGAGGCACCATCTGTACTAAACGCGTAACTGTGCATTATGGCAGCCATCGAGCCTCAGGATGAGATTAGGGGAAACAATATTATCAAGGTTCTGGGTACGGATACAGAGTAGAGAAGTACAACGGTAACCAAAGATAGGAAGGAAATGTCCTTGCTGGTGGTGGGATCCTGGTTCTTGTCCCATATCTTGGCTAAAGATATGTATCCCATATATACCTTAAGGTATCCTGCTACCTTTAGGGCTCTGGGGGGTGCACTCCAAGGTCTCAGTTCCTCTACACTTCTTAACACCCTTTAACTTATTGGACAAATCTAGCTGGTAGGTCCATGATGAATGGTTGTCATTCATCCTGTAATTATAGCCAACTTTGTGTCTTTGACCCATGTGCATGGAACCAAATCAATGCTGACAGTAGTTGGTTAAATTAAATTCAGGGGCGGTACAGTGGTGCAGCCGTAGAGTTGCTGCCTTACAGCGCCGGAGACCCGGGTTTGATCCTGACTACGGGTGCTGTCAGTTCGTAGTTTGTACATTCTCCCCGTGACCGCGTGGGTTTTCTCCGAGATCTTTGGTTTCCTCCCACACTCCAAGATGTTCAGTTTTGTAAGTTAATTGACTTGGTATAAGTGTAAACTGTCCCCAGTGTGTGTAGGATAGTGTTAATGTGCGGGGATCGCTGTTGGTCGGTGCAGACTCGGTGGGCCGAAGGGCCTGTTTCTGCTCTGTATCTCTAAACTAAACTAAAAAACGAAATATCCTTCCAATTTATATTTATGTTATCCCTCAGATTGTTTGCGATAATTGGTACCTATTATCGGCAATCGGTAAATTACCTGGTAATCGCTCATTCCAGACTTCCATTCCGACAGCAAAATACCTGGAGCTGGAGAGAATTGTGAAATGATGGTAAACCTTTTGGGGACTGGTGATTCATCAACTTTTAAATGTTTTTAATTTCTTTGATTTATAAATATGCGAGACCTCCTCATATTTCCTCCCTTTCAAATGTGTGGGCAACTGCAGCGAATGCAATATCAGGGAGATGAATTGATACCCAGTTTTACAAACCAAGTTGTAGGATGGCACAGTGGTGCAGCGGTAGAGTTGCTGCCTTAGTCGCAGAGACCCGGGTTCGATCCTGACTGCTTGTCTGCATGGGTTTTATACGCCCTCCCCGTGGGTTTTTTCCGGAATCTCCGGTTTCCTCCCACATGCCCAAGACGTACAGGTTTGTCGGTTAATTGGCTTGGTATAATTGTAAATTGTCCCTAGTGTGTGTAGGATAGTGTTAGTGTGCAAGGATCGCTAGTCGACACAGACTCGATGGGAAACGGGCCTATTTCCGCACTGTATCTCTAAACTAAACTATCAGGAAGCTAAGCCCCAGAATATCACTGTATGGAATCAAACATCTTTAGCTGCTTCATCAGTAAACCTGCTTCAATGTTAAGGACAGAAGTGGAGAGATTCACAGATGATTGCACACTATTTAATTCCATTCACTACTCTTTAACAAACAAAGCAGTTCATGCCTGCACACAGCATGAGCGAGACAATGTTTAGACATAAGCAGATAAATAGTGCGAATATTTCCAAATCAGAATTGTGTGCAACTGGGAGGTGAATATGCAGCTAAAGCTGTGCACCACAAAAATGAGGGACGTTCACTGTCTTCAATGAGAGAGTCTAATACCTACCCTTGTCATTCAGTAGCTCTCATCATTGAACGCCTCCCACCATCAACATGGGAGCAGTACGGTGGCGCAGCGGTAGAGTTGCTGCCTTACAGAGACCCAGATTGGATCCTGACTGTGGGTGCTGTCAGTACGGAGTTTGTACGTTCTCCCCATGACCGCATGGGTTTCCTCTGGTTACTCCGGTTTCCTCCCACAAAGACGCAGGTTAATTGGCTTCAGTAAAAGTTATAACTTGTCCCTAGTGTGGTGGATAGTGTTAGTGTGTAGGGATCGCTGGTCGGCGCGGACTCGGTGGGCCGAAGCGCCTGTTTCCGTGCTGTATCTCTAAACTAAAAAACTAAACATCCTGAGGGTCGCGATTGACCAGAAACTTAACTGGATTTGTCATTGAATTGCTATGGTAACAAGAGAGGATACTACTGAGAGTGATCCACCCTCTGATACCTCAAAAGTTCTGTAAGACATCTATTAGTCTCTCGCTTGCCAGAATAAGTGCAGCAGCAAACACATTCAAGTGACACCATCCTCGACAAAATAACCCATGTGCCACCCTGAACACTCATTCCCACCACCACTGGCCCACAGTGACTGCAGTCTGTAACATCTAACAATACACTGCAATTATTTGTCCATTCAAACAGATTTTCCTAAACCAATAAACCTCTACCAGGAAGCATAAGGGCTGATTGTGCAGAAAGATTCACACATTCTCTTACAAATCACACATTCTCTTACAATTATTTTGGAAACATGTCGCTGGTCATTACCCAAATCAAAAGAACTGCAGATGTTGAACTGTGAAATGAAACAGAAAATGCTGAAATTACTCAGCAGATCGGCCCATGCCTTTAGTAATAGAAAGAGAGCTAACATTTCAGGGCAGTCAATTTTCACTCCTTGCCATGTTTACGCTTTTATGCAGGCACATGAACGGGTAGGAACAAAGTAGCCATATACACAATGTGGCGAGCTGGAGTCATGTTTTGGATCAGTCATTCACATTTACTTTGAGGGAGTTATATTGCCCTCTTCTGGAAATCGATGGACATTGCTCCCGGAGCTGTTCATATCAAGGAAACTACAGAGGGGTGATTGAGATTGCAAACCTATTTAAACATAGGAAACTATTTATTTTAACAGTAATATACTTTGAAATAAGTCTTGATCTATACCAAATATTTGATTGAATGGATATTTATTCACAAAAATTGGCAAGAGACATGGGTGGTGAGGAAGGTTGCCAAAGCACACAGCAGAATATAAATCAGTTGGAAATATTGGCAGGGAAATAACGGATGAAGATTAATCTGAGCAACTGTAAGATGTTGTACTTTGGGAAGTCAAACGTATAGGGAAAGTTGACAGTTAATGGCAAGACCCTTAACAGCATCAATGTGCAAATGGATATTGGGGTTCAAATCCATAGCTCCCTGAAAGTAGCAAAACAAGTAGATTGTGAGGTAAGAAGGTGTCCTGCATACTTACTTTCATCAGTTGAGGAGTCAAGTAAAATAGTGGGCGGCATATTGCAGTTGTATAAAACGAGTTAAATCACATTTGGAGTAATTAAGCCTCTTAAATGCCACTATCGTACCTGCCTCCGCCATCTCCCCTGGCAGCAGATTCCATACCCACGCCACACATCCTCTATGTTAGAGAGGATTCCCTTGAACTTCTATGGGAGGAGAGTAGAGAGCATGTTGACTGGTTGCGTCACGGCCTGGCTCTGACCTCCCCACCATCGAAGGGATTTACCGGAGTCGCTGCCTCAAAAAGGCAGCCAACATCATCAGAGACCCACACCATCCTGGCCACACACTTATTTCACCACTGCCATCAGGAAGAAGGTTCAGGAGCCTGAAAACTGTAACGTCCATGTTCAGGAACAGATTCTTCCCTACAGCCATTTGGCTATTAAACAATACAACCTCCAAATAAGCTCTGAACTACAATAGACTATTATTGTTATTATTGCATTATTATTGTTTGTTTTTTTGTGTGTACTTATGTGTGCGTGTGTGTGTATATATGATCTATATATGTATGTATTTGTGAGTATGTGTATAAATATATACACACATTGAGAGAAGTGAAGTATGTGTGTAATAACACTGCTGGTCCAATAACACTGCTGCGCTGGTCAAGAAGGCACAGCAACGACTGTTCTACCTAAGAACACTGAAAAAGTCTGGTCTACCCCAACAGCTGCTGACGACCTTCTACCGCTGCACCATAGAGAGCATCCTAACACATGGCATCCCTGTGTGGTACCTCAGCAGCACGGAGGCAGAAAGGAAAGCTCTTCAGCGGGTAGTCCATAGAGCTCAGAGGACCATCGGAACACAGCTACCAGCCTTGGAGGGCATCTACAACACACGATGCCTCAGAAAAGCCACAAGCATCCACAAGGACTCTTCACACCTCTGCAACAGTCTGTTCGAACTCCTTCCATCGGGCAGACGATACAAGGCCTTCTACGCCCGCACCTCCAGACTCAGGAACAGCTTCATCCCCAGGGCCATAGCTGCTATGAACCGGTCCTGCTGAGCCGGATGGTCAAAACGCACAGTGATCCGGCACAGATCTACTTGCACTTTATTCTGTCTTAAAACTGTTACAATCTGTTTCGTTGGGTTGTTGTTGTTTAAATTAATTAAATTATTGCATCGTATGGGAGGCGCATTCCCAATCTCGTTGTACCCCTGTACAATGACAATAAAGATATATTGTATTGTATTGTATATATACACACACATTGAACTTGTTTTTCTCTCGTTTATTATATTGTTTACAGTGTACTGTGCTTACAGTTGTGCTGCTGCCAGTGAGAATTTCATTGTCCTATGACATATGGCAATAAAACACGCTTGACTCCTGACGTAGAGGATCTGAGGTCATGATTTAATCCAGTGGCTACAGCTATCAGGTAGTGGCTCCACCAGTTGTGGCAGTGTGTCGTCCCTCTCATTTATGGTTCTATGTCCATCCGCACAATACTTTACAACATTATTGCAAAAGAAATTGCTTCACAAAACATAAAAATGTGGCGGCACAGCTTATCGAATGCATGTTGAAATCATGAGAACAGCTGAATCTATCAGCAGAGAAGCAATCCCTCTGGGCAACAGAGAACCTGGGGCTATGTGGTGGAATCCTCGGGTAAAACTGATCTTCCAACTCAATCCATAAAGCTGAGTGGATATTAATTAAAAGATTGATATCATGATCTAAAAACGACACAATCTAAAATCTCCTTCAAAATCTTCAAATTAGAGCGGTGGGTATATGGAACAAGCAGCCAGAGGAGCTAATTGAGGCAGGTACTTGAAAGGCATTTAAAAGACTCTTGGAGAGGATAGGTTTAGAGGGATATGTGCCAAGTGTGGGTGGCATGGTGGCACAGCGGTAGAGTTGCTGCCTTACAGCGCATGCAGCGCCGGAGACCCGAGTTTGATCCCGACTACGGGTGCTGTCTGTATGGAGTTTGTACGTTCTCCTCGTGACCTGCGTGGATTTTCTCCGAGATCTTTGGTTTCCTCCCACACTCCAAAGATGTGCAGGTATGTAGGTAAATTGGCTTGGTGTATGTAAAAGTTGTCCCTCGTGTGTGTAGGATAGTGTTAATATGCGGGGATCGCTGGTTGGCGTGGACCCAGTGGGCTGAAGGGCCTGTTTCCGCTCTGTATCTTTAAACTATACTAAACAAAGCCGTTGCTTTGAGTGGGAATAAGCCCCAGCGGGCAACCAGCGAGCATTGAGCAGGAAGAGCCAGTGACCGGCGGCGACGCTCCTCCCACGTGGGACTCGGACCAATCTGGCGTCGAGCGGGATATCGGAGCCAATCATTCGATCCCATGTGGATGTTAGAGCCAATCAATCGACGCTCCAACATCCCGTGTGGGGGGGAGCGGCAGGAGCCAATCAGGATCCTGCCCCCAGTGGCCATCTTGGTACAGTTCAAGAATAAGGGGGAGGCCATGTAGGACTGAGATAAGGAAAGATATTTCACCCAGAGAGTTGTGAATCTGTGGAATTCTCTGCCACAATAGGCAGTGGAGGCAAATTCACTGGATGTATTCAAGAGAGAGTTAGATTTAGGTCTCAGGGCTAATGGAATCAAGGGATATGGGGAGAAAGCAGGAACAAGGTACTGATTTTGGATGAACAGCCATGATCATATTGAATGGCGGTGCAGGCTCGAAGAGCCGAATGGCCTTCTCCTGCACCTATTTTCTATGTTTCTATATCTTTTCACAAAACATAAAAAAGGACCCTCACTAATCAGAAAATTGTAATGTTCCACAATATATGGGCTGCCTCTTGCATGCCACGTTACCAGATAATTTGCACATTAATAAATGTTATTGTTCTGGAAGGTAATCTGCGTGACACAGTGTAAACCACTGACCCTGATAATAAAGAACTGCAAAGCTCTGCCACAAATAGCAAACCATTGACCTGAAGTTGTCCACCAGAGGTCCTCAACAGTTTAAAAAAGGAAGATAGACACAAAAAGCTGGAGTAACTCAGCGGGTCAGGCGGTATCTCTGGAGAAAAGGAAGAGGTGACGTTTCAGGTCGAGACCCTTCGAAACGTCCCCTTTTCCTTTTCTCCAAAGGTGCTGCCTGTCCCGCTGAGTCACTCCAGCGTTTTGTGTCTATCTTCGGTTTAAACCAGCATCTGCAGTTCCTTCCTACACAGCTTAAAAAAGGAACTGGCTTTTGGTTTCTGAATTAATGTATATTTTAAAAACATTTTCTGATTTTTAAATAAATGCTAATCTAACGTGCAGCATTAGACTATACCTCAAGTATCTCAAGATTGAAAGGTGTGCTTAAAGGGTGTCAATGCCAAGATATGTAGGGTGCAGCATTGAACCCTGTACTTGACCTTTTCCTGCATCATTCAAACCTGCATGTTGATCAGGAGCGACAGTGGAGTGCCCTCCTCAAATGTCACTATCTGCAGAAACCTGTCTTCAGCTTAGTTTTGCTTCACAACAACATGCAAGCTGTGATTCCAACCAATGCCCACAGCAGACCTAACCTCATTGCAGACCAGACCAAGCAAGACTGTTTCATCATCTTCACAATATTTCACTTCCCCGTGCTGCACCCCATTCCGACGAAAAACTCGCGGGAAATTAATGAGATCCTCCATTCCAGAACCAAAGCCACCTTATCCTTTTAAACTCAGACTCGCTACCACAGCCACGTGTGTTTTCTCCACGCTTGCCTGCGCCTCTATCTTCTACCTCGGGGATTCCAAACCTCACTATTCGGACCCAACGCAGATTACAGGTACTGACAGTCAATTTAGATTTAGATTTAGAGATACAGCGCGGAAACAGGCCCTTCGGCCCACCGAGTCCGCGCCGCCCAACGATCCCCGCACATTAACACTATCCCACACACACTAGGGACAATTTTTACATTTACCCAGTCAATTACCCTACAAACCTGTACGTCTTTGGAGTGTGGGAGGAAACCGAAGTTCTCGGAGCAAATCCACACAGGTCACGGGGAGAACATACAAACTCCATACAGACGGCGCCCGTAGTCAGGATCGAACCTGAGTCTCCGGCGCTGCATTCGCTGTAAGGCAGCAACTGTACCGCTGCGCCACCGTGCCGCATCAATCTGCTGCTTTTTGCAACAGTTCTCCTTCCGTGCCCTGCGTTCCACACTGGCTGCGATGTGCCGTCACCAGCAGGCCCTCGCTCTGACCCTCCCACACCTCTTGGCCTCACTCACCCACACCTGCAATGGACCCCAACTTTACCTCATTCTACACCAGACCCATGTCCTCAACAAATACTTCCTCGCTTACCTGGACTCCACAAAGGATTATAAGCTTGGCCGCCTCCAGACCGGTACCTCCACTGACATAACTGTGTATAAAATACTGAATGCATAGACTGACTCTGAGAATGTATTAAGAGCTTTCAACTGTTTCCTTTTGTATGTTTTTATAATATATAAAGTTTATTTTTGACGCTGTATGACTCTATGACTCTGGAAAGTGTGGATTACTTCCCACATCTCAGGAGCCACACCTCACCAAAGGGAAAAAATAAATCCATTAAATTCATATGAATCTGAAAATTTGTCCGACCCGAAACATCATCTGCCCATCTCCCTCCACAGATGCTGCATGACCTGCAACGTTCCTCCAGTAGTTTGCTTTTTGCATGAAACTCACCATCTCTTTCAATACAGAGGCACAACCTTTAGCCTTCTGAGGAGAAAACCTCAAACCTGACTCAAAATTCATGGTCTACCAGGCATCTGTGAGCCTCGGTCTTTTCTGCTTCTGAGATGGTGACCTATCTCAGTACTGTTAGCATCTATCTTTAGAAAGATACTAGCAACAGAAGGGCTCAAAGGGCCAAATGGCCTCCTCCTGCACTTATTTTCTATGTTTCTCTGTTTCAATGGTTCAGTTGCCGAATAACAGCCGGGAAGAAACTGTCCCTGAATCTGGAGGTGTGCTTTTTTTACACTTCTATACCTTTTGCCAGAGGGGAGAGGGGAGAAGAGGGAGTGGCCAGGTTGCGACTCGTCCCTGATCATGGTGCTGGCCTTGCCGTATAAATGGAGCCAATCGAAAGGAGGTTGGTTTGTGCGATGGTCTGGGCTTCATCCACAATTCACTGCAATATCTTGCGGTCTTGGATGGAGCTGTTCCCAAACGATAAAATGCTTTCATAGGGAGAAAGATTTCTAAAGATTAATTTTGATAGTATGCAGGCAGCTCTAGACATTGGAAAGATAAATGCTAACAACAATTACCCCACAAAATCTTCTAAATCAACGTAACTGATGAAAGAAGGGTCTCGATCTGAAATATCACCCATTCCTTCTCACCAGAGTTGCTGCCTGGCCCGCTGAAATACTCCAACTTTTTGTATCTATTAATGGATAACAAACTACTCTTCCCAGCAAACAGCGAGGCCCTCAATACAGGTGCCACTCTGTGTTTGGACAGGTCGTGCCGATTGATTGCCTCGCACCAGACTCCTGAAACATCCTGTGCCCTCCTTTGTCATGCATAGCAATCCCTGCGGGGTGAGTAGTTAATTGCAACTACATAAAGACACTGGGCAACTGTGCAGAAACTGTGCAGTAAGAGAAAGTCCACATGCACGACCCAGAAACTGACCTAATAGTGCAGCGATCTATCATGGCCCGAGGAGGTCAAACCACCAGGTGGATGTACAGGCTGTGAGACCAGCCAGTAGGAGAGGCAGAATCAGAGTCTGGCGTCTGACCTCCTGCGGGTTCTCGATTATCCAGGGATAGCCTTCATAATAGAGTCTCCATATGTCAGAGACTTATGGAACTACTGAAGGAGTTGCTTGTTTACACATGGGATTGTGTAACTACAGCATAGAAACAGGCTCTTCAATCCACAATGTCTCGCCCAACAAGATACCGCTCTAAACTTCTTTCTTCCTTTTCAAATCTTTTTATTAAATTTCAAAAAATGGTAAGCATAACAGTGATATTGATACGTAGGGATCAGGATTACATTAACAACAAATGTAATCTAACTATAAATCCAGTTTCAAAATACATATAGGGCATAGACCTCCCAGTCTCTATGTAATTATAGATAAAAGGTTAAAAGAAAACTTATATATATAAAAAAAAAGATTAAATGAAAAGAAGAAAAAAAAGCTCTAAACTAACCCCATCTGCCTACACATGGTCTGCATCATTCCATCCCTTGCCTGTTCATGGCCTGTCTAAAAGCCTCTTAAATGTTACATTCATATCTGCTTTAACCACCTCCCCTGGCTTACGTTTAGGCTAATTATTGCACTATGCAGTAAGAAGCTTTTGATTGTGTACTATCGTATCAGATCAGATAGTACTGTACATGAATATAATCAGGGCAAACACAGTACGAAAGGTAGAGTGAAGAGAAAGGTACCAGAGTACGGAATATCGTTACTCAGTATCCTAGCGTTCCAGGCACCTACCGCTTTCTACGTCAAAGAATTTTAAATATTCACGGTCTCACTTTAAACCGATGCCCTTTAGTATTTTACATTCCCACCGTGGGAAAAAGTACTCAGATCATGTGCCCAATCTATGCCTAGATTTACGTTGTTTCAAATCTAGGCAGATTAGATACACATTCCGAGCACTTTTTCCCAAGGTGGAAATGTTAAATACTAAAAGTCATTGATTTAAAGTGAGAGGGGGGACAGTACTGACAGATTTTAAAAGGTTTTTTTCTGCAGCTATAATGCATGCTAATTGTGAATGTTTGATGCCATTGGACAATTTTTCACAATTGAAATATTAAAATGAGATTTAGTTTAGTTTAGTTTCAAGATACAGCGCGGAAACAGGCCCATCAGCCCACCAAGTCCGCACCGACCAGTGATCCCCACACATTAACACTATCCTACACACACTAGGGACAATTTGCACTTATAGCAAGCCGATTAACCTACAAACCTGTACGTCTTTGGAGTGTGTGAGGAAACTGAAGATCTCGGAGAAAAACCACGCAGTCATGGGGAGAACGTAGAAACTTTGTACAGACAGCACCCACAGTCAGGATTGAACCCGGGTCTCCAGCGTTGCAAGCGCTGTGAGGCAGCAACTCTACCTCTGTGCCACCGTGCCACCCTGAGGTGAATTGTAACAATTGAAATGGCATGTCATTAAAAATTATGAATGATTCAAAAGTGCATCAAACAGCTCACCCAGATATCGAACAGGAAAGAGTTGGAGAAGAGAAGTGATGGTTTATCAGGAAGTAATGTTAGTGTGATGTTGGATCAAAAGGAAAGCTGTCGGCTGATTGTTCTTGGTGATGGGAATCACCTTAAAATTAGGATTCCTCAGTCACCAAATTACTGCAGATGAAAAATGTGAATGGACCATCCTCCAGCTGGCAGCAGATGGGCCATTGAGACAGGGATTACTGATCATTGGCAGATTAACTCCCAGTAATGTTCTGAGTACATGTAGGGTTCAACTGGTAGCAAGAAGGGCAAGAGAAAAGGAAGGGTATCCTGGCATTAGCCTTTCCATTAAGATTACGGTAATGTCTTAGCCTGAATCATGGTACTTCATTGTTAAGAAGGTGTTTCATGCCATTCACAGGTGAACAGAAGAAAAGGTTCAATGACATTCTCAAAACCTTTGTGACAATTGCAACCACACTGACACCTCGGAATCTCTGGCCCTGGGAGAGGAGAAAGAGCATTCAGGGTCTCAAGCTCATGCATTGGGAGCACACGCGAGCCCAGCATGAATGGTAGAGGAAACACATCAAAGTCACCACGGTGGCGCATTGGTAGAGTTTCCACCTTACAGCGCCAAAGACCTGGGTTCCATGGGTGCTGACTGAGTTTGTACGTTCTCCCTGTGACCGTGTGGGTTTTCTCCGTGTGCTCCAGTTTCCTCACATTCCGAAGACGTGCAGGTTTGCAGTTTAATTGTATTCTGTAAATTGTCCCCAGTGTGGATGGAACCAATGGATGGAGCTAGTGTTTGGTGATCGCTGGTCGGCGCAGACTCAATGGGCCGAAGGGCCTGTTTTCACGCTGTATCTCCAAACTTAAACCGTCCAAACTATGCACCTGTCCAAGCACTCCTTGCCCCCACCTATGCAAAATCTGCAGGTCCTACATTGGGCTTAACATCCGTCTCATCTCACAGGACAGGAATGGAAGCAAATTATCCTTGAATGGCTCTCCCATAAATTAGCGTGTCGTCCCAACCCTCCGACCTACCTCATTGCAGAAATAGGACTTTTTCTCACGAAGTGTTACACTGCAATGCTGAAATCTATATTCTGCATTCTGGTATTTTTCTCTTTGCTCTGCCTGTTGCATATGTGTATGGTGTGATTATATTCATATATAGTATTGTCTGATTTAAATGGATAGCATTGAAAACAGAAGCTTTTCACTGCATCTTGGTCCATGCAACAATAATAAACCAAACGCAATACCAATTTTAAAGGATCACCAAAAAAGAGGGGTTGTGCTGGAATGACACCTTATCTTCTGTCAAAAGCTCATGCATCTATGTAAATAAAACTTGAAAGTGTCAAGGAAACCATAAAACCTACCATGTGCAGTGATTATGACTTAGGTTAGCAAAACCAAGCAGTTATAGAGCCGGAGTCATAGAGCGATACAGTGTGAAAACAGGCCCTTTGGCCCAACATGTCCCAACTACACCCGTCCCACCTGCCTGCGCTTGGTTCATATCCCTCCAAACTTGTCCTATCCATGTACCGTACCTGTCTAACTGTTTCTTAAATATTGGGATAGTCCCAGCCTCAACTACCTCCTCTGTCAGCGTGTTCCATACACCCATCACCCTTTGTGTGAAAAAGTTACCTCTCAGATTCTTATTAAATCTTTTCCCTTTCACCTTGAACCTATGTCCTCTGGTCCTCAATTCCCCTAGTCTGGGCAACAAATTCTGTGCATCTACCTGATCTATTCCTCTCATGATTTCATACACCTCTATAGGATCATCCCTCATCCTCCTGCGCTCTAAGGAATAGAGACCCAGCTGACTCATTAAAGTTATGAGGAATTATTGCATAGTTGGTTGGAATTTGCTCTCCATTGTCTATAATCACCTTTTGAAAGAAAAGCAATTAATGACCACCATCACAGTTGCTCAAAATGAATCTATAGATGGTACGACTGATTATATTTTACAGAACTTTATAATCGTAACCAATTTTATTCAACATTATTAAATAAACATACAAAATATGATAAAAGGTTTCTCACTTCAAATAAATTCTCATAATGCACTACATTGTGGTTGGTATGTCTGGGAGCTAACAGGAAAACATCATCGTGTGAAATGTGTAGGAAGGAACTGTAGATGCTATTTATACCAAAGATAGACACAGAATGCTGGAGTCAGGCAGTGGGTCAGGCAGCATCTCCGGAGAAAACGAATAGGTGACATTTCGGATCAGAACCCTTCTTCAGACAAAGAAGGGTACTGACCCGAAACATCACCTATTCTTTGAGATGCTGCTTGACCTGCTGGTGTTACTCCAGCATTTTGTATCTATCATTGTGTGAAAACCTGCCTTACTTCAAGAGTCAAGAGTATTTTATTGTTATATGTCCCGAAAAAAAGAACAATGAAATTCTTACTTACTTGGAATTCTTATTCTCCGTATACCTCCAAACATTTTGCCTTATGCAGTTCTTCAAAGGGTAACTTCCTCAGGATACAAAGATCCATACATCCGACCCTCAATGTCTGCACAAGGTAATTTCTGAAAATGCTGGGATAGCCTATGGCAGATGCGGAAACTATATTCCAGCCTTCACTGCTGTCCAAATTGCCCAGCAACACAATTTTTCACATCATATCTGACATTTTGACATTTATATAATCACTAAAGACTATCAAGAATTATTTAAAAAATAACCTTTAAAGAATAAAAGACATTTTAATTATTAACTAGGTTAAATACATTTAAGTGTATAAATTAATTCAAAGAAAAAATTAACTTATCTCGCACCTTTAGAGCTATTGCATTCCATTAAATTAAATGGTAATAAACCCATACCCAGGTCTAACATCATCTTCAATCAGCATGCAAATTCCCAAACTAATTCTGAAGGAATTGCAAGTAGCAGCTACTCTACTGACTCTGTGAGTTCTGACATCAGAAATTGCCAGCAAGAATTTGCAGCTAATTCTCCATTTAATGAAATATCTTCGATTCGTTTAAACAATTATTTATTACAACGTTTACATCCATTTGACGAGTATCTACCCAACCGATCGCTGGGATGGCAGGACTGGTGTGTGACCAGAGAATGTATCAATTAGTCCTGTAATCCCTGGAGTTCAGGTGAATGGAAGAGGTTCTCTTGAAGTGTGTAAGGTTCTAACAGGCCCAGTCAGACTGGATGCAGGGATGAGTCCAGAATCAAGGGTCACCATCTCAAGACTTAGGGTATGCCTTTTGGAACCAAGGTTAGGAGAAATTCTCTATTACAAAAGGAAGTGGAGATCTCGTCATTAAATGTATTTCTTAATTTTCATGGGACCAAGGTGGCGCAGCAGTAGAGTTGCAGCCTTACAGCGAATGCAGCGCCAGAGACCCGGGTTCGATCCTGACGAAGGGTGCTGTCTGTACGGAGTTTGTATGTTCTCTCCGTAACCTGCTTTGGTTTTCTTTGAGATCTTCGGTTTCCTCCCACACTCCAAAGACATACAGGTATGTAGGTTAACTGGCTTGGTAAATGAAAAAAAAATTGGCCCTCGTGGGTATAGGATAGTATTAATGTGTGGGGATCGCTGGTCGGCGCAGACCCGGTGGGCCGAAAGGGCCTGTTTCTGCGCTGTATCTCTAAACAAAGGTTTTGGGGAGACACAGTGAAGTGTAGATACCGGAATCTCAGAAGAGGGATCCCGAACCGAAACGTCGCCTATCAATGTCCTCCGAAGATTCTGCCTGACACACCGATTCACTCTGGCACTTTGTTTTCTACGATATGGGGAGAATGCAGGAATAGGGAGCTGAAGTGAATGGTTATGTAAGTTTCCAAAGGGTGAATAGCCTATACATACATACATACATGCAACAGTACAGCACAAAAACAGGCCCTTTGGTGCACAATGTCTATGCCAAGCATGATGCCGACCAATTCTTATCTATCTGCACATAATCTATATCCTTCTATTCACTGCATATCCATGTGCCTAGCCAAAAGTTTCTTAAATGCCACTATCATATTTGCCACCCCTGGCAGTGCATTCCAGGCACTCACCACCTTCTATGTAAAAAAACTTGCCGCGCACATCGTCTTTAAACTTTGCCCCTCTCACCATAAAGCTATGCCCTCTAGTATGTGATTTTTCCATCCTGGGATAAAGGTTCTGACTCTCTATCCTATCTATGCCTCTCATAATTTTGTATACTTCAATCACATTTTTCTGCAAACCTTTGGCATTTCAGGGAAATCAATCCAATTCTGTCCAACTGCTTCCTTTGGCAAATACCCCCTATCTCAGGCATCATTCTGGTAAACCTCCTCTGTACCCTTTCCAACGCCTCTACGTCCTTCCTATAATGTGGCAACCAGAACTGCATGCAAATACTCCAAATGCAACCTAACCAAAGTCCTATAAAGCTGCATCATGACTTACTGACTCTTATACTCGAAGCACGATCTATGAAAGCAAACATTCTTTATCATTCTATCTACTTGTGTTGCCACCTTCAGAGAACTGTGGACTTGGACCCTAAAATCCCTCTGTACATCAATACTGAGCTGATGGCTCAACTACTGTTAAGCCATTAATTGTATATTTCTCCCTTACACTAGACCTCCCAAAATAGAATTAGTAGTGAAGTACAACTGCTCCTATTTTCTATGTTTCTATTCCCTCTACGTTCTGTGCTATTAAGTGCTAACTGAGAAACATATTGTCTGAAAATGTAAGCAAATACAAGGCTGACTGACAACAAAAAAGCTTTTCACAGCACCTCAGTAAACGTGACAATAAACTAAATTAAACTAAACCTAATCCTACATCAATCCCTTTCTTTGTATTCTCCCCAAATTCTAAGCAGGGCCCCCTGGATTGTGCCATTCATTTTTACATTATAGGCACTTTAAAGCAATCAATTAACCCACTGACCCACGCTTCATTGGAATGGGAGCGGAAACTGGACAAAATGAGATTGAATTAAGAAATGGGTGGTTGCACAGCAAAAGGAATTTATTTCAGAAGCAGAGTTACAGCCTGGCACATTTCACAGAAGTGTGTAGGAAGGAACTGTAGATGCTGGTTTACACCAAAGATAAACACAAAATGCTGGAGTAACTGAGCAGGACAGGCAGCATCACTGGAGAGAAGGAATGGGTGCCGATTCAAAGGGTGACAGTCTGAAGAAGGGTCTTGACCCGAAACATCACCCATTTCTATCCAGAGATGCTGCCTGTCCCGCTGTTACTCAAGCATTTTGTGCCTATCTTCACATTTCACTGAAGGGCGAGTTACAGCCTGGATTATTCTCCGCACTGCGATCTCTTCTGCTTTGTCTCATACTCCTACTAATGCTCAGAGGTGTTTGCGTTCAGTTTTTCTGAGTTGATAATGTATATTATCTCAAGTCATTGTGTATTCACGAACTAACAATTAATATTATAATACTCGTTTACCCCAAATCAGGCTCCCCTTAATTGCTTAAAAGGTTGATAAATGAAATGTAGCAACATATCTCAAAATGGTACTTGCATAATGCCTGGGAATGCATTGGAAACACTATTGTGTTTCAGACAAGTTTCCCCCCACTTGTTAATCACATTGGTTCTTCTGGAGATGCACATTGAAGATGAAAGAGGAGAAACATCCTGAACTGCTGAAAATCTGAAATAAAAGAAAATGTTGGACTTATTTAGACAGTATCTGTAATAAGGGAAAAGCCTGAGTGAATGACTTTTTTCCTAGATCTGACAAAACCTTAAACATTAACTTTGATCTTCTCTCTACTTAAGTTCAGAGTCTTTTGTTTTTAACACAGATTCCCAGTGTCAGCAGTTTTACTTTACTTCCAGAATATATATGGGTCAGGTTGTTTTTGTTAAAATTCTTCTCCTGTTCTTAGGTCGAATTGAACCAGGTGGTTCTCTGGAAATAAATGCGCTAATCACTACTGTTTATTTACAAGAAATAAAAGATAAAGAAAAAAAACTGCTGGAAGTACGTGGAAGACTGCGTGCCGCCGACGACAATCCGAGCGATCCCCAACCAGAAACCATGGATGAACCGCAAGTTACTTTTACTGTTAAGATCCGCTGCATACAAGTCAAACAAACCCCAGTGCTACAAGAAGGACCTCTATGATCTCTGCAAAGCCATCAAGGATGCCAAGAGATAATACTGGGACAAACTCGAGTCCAAGGCAAACTCAGACACACGGAAAATGTGGCACGGTTTGAGTAAGATAACTGGCTGCAAAGCAAGGTCAGGCAACATCATTGGTGATAGTGCGACCTTATCCGATGTACTGAATGCTTTCTATGCTCGCTTCGAGCAGAAGACCAACAGGAAGGTGATACCTGGCCCTTTAGACTAAAGTGTGCCTCTTCCCAGGGTCATTGTTGCAGAGGTTAGATCGGCCTTCCTGAGGGTGAACCCACGGAAAGCAACTGGCCCAGACGGAGTTCCTGCTCGTGTCCTTAGTAGCTGCGTGGACCAGCTAGCGGGAATATTCGTGGACATCTTTAATCTCTACCTACTCCATTCTGAGGTACCCACAGCATCAAGAAGACCACCATCATCCCAGTGCCGAAGAAAACCAGGACATCATACCGAAATGACTACCGTCCAGTGGCCTTGACATCCACCATCGTGAAATGTTTTGAGAGGCTAGTTATGGAATGCATTAAATCCAGTCTACCCAGCGGTCTTGACCCACTGTAGTTCACCTACTGCCAAAACAGGTCCACGGACGATGCCATTGCTCTGGCCCTCCACTCATTCCTGGAACACCTGAATAAGAGAGACACCTACGTTAGACTCCTATTCCTAGACCACAGCTCTGTCTTTAACACCCTTATACTGCGTATGGCTCAATTGTAATCATCTATTATCTTTCCGCTGGCTGGTTAGCATGCTACAAAAGGTTTTCACTGTACCTCGGTACACGTGAAAATAAACAAAACTAATTTATGCATAGTATGCCTTCATGTGTTTGTTTGAATCAATGTGCTTGTGGTGCTGCTGCAAGCAAATGTTTCATTGTACCTGTACCTCACCTTGCTTGTGCATATGACCATAAACTCAACTTGACTCATTTCAATCCCAATACTGTACTTAAGAGTAACCAAAATATTAGGAAGCAGTCAAGAGCATTTGGGGTAGGATCAGCTAAAAATAACTGCAAACTAATCTGAATTTTTATGGTGGAAGAAATTGATATATAATTGAAACATTTTACAATCTCCGGACCGAAAGGTACGGGTTGGGAATAAGGATACCTGTTTCAGCTAGTTAAAGGTTGCATTAAGCTATGGTAATTTCAGGTGATGCCATTATGAGGTATCTCTCCAATAAATCAAAGATACATGCCAATCTGCTCCTTTCTCTACTCATTTGTTTATTTCTCAACACAGCTGATTATTTCTACTTTTGCTTTCCTATTATTTTTACTTTGTCAATCACAGCCTTCTAGTGTCATACTAATGTCACAATTACCAGCACTTTATTGTTCTTCTCTGCACCACGATTCTTTATCTGGCCAAATACATTCCAAACAAACCATTTTTAGATCTGAATGCGGCATTTTTCTATTTGATGGTGTAAACTGACCCTTTGTTAGATTACTTTTTGTATGAAACAAATCACACCAGGCAGCAGCTGCTTGAGGGGAAATAAATTGACATTGATTGTACATTGTTATTCCAGCAGTGTTGCATCTGTGAGAAGATGTAATCAATTATTGCTTGGATGCTGTACAGCTTCGCGCTGCACAGCAAGTAGGCCACTTTCTTTTGATAACGATTATGGCTTGTCAAAATAACTACAGTTAAATTATTTTTTTGATTTTAATACAAGCAATAATTTCATTTAAAAAAATTACTTATTGCATCATCATCTCTCTAAAACTCAAATCCAGAAAGTACATTATTTGTAAAGATGTAAATAAAAGTCATTTGATACACTGTGCATATTTCAGAATCTAATAATTCCTCACGATCGGGATCGTTGTTTTGTAATATTCATTGGTGCACTTTTTGACTCTGTTTCGAGTGGATCTTACCAGGGCACATTATGGTCTGCCTGTGGGAACAGCAGTAACCTGGTCACTAATCTGATAGTGATATCTTTTGACTGTAGTCCCCCAATGGGCAATATGTGTGATCCTCCAGTTTAAAGCTGGCATCCACATCTTGCCAAGCTATCAGTTCATATTGAATGTCCAAAATTCATCTTAAACAAAATGAACCTTAATTACCTGATTGGAAAATTCAAACCCACAAAATTGATAGACAAAACTTGAAGAAATTAAGGGGAGAAGTTAGCTGTCTGCACACTGGGAAAAAAAGTTAGCAACAGCGATAAAGAACACCATGTATCTTGAAACAGATACAAGTCAACAGAAATCAACAATATTCCTGAAATAGCAGGTTAACAATGCAAGGATAAAAAGCTAATGAATGGCTCAATTAGAATGGCTCTGCTATCAAGACTCAATATAACTATATTATCCTCTTTAAAAATGCAAGGCATGAAATATGGGCTGGTTCAGTGAGTTAAATATCAAGAGAACTATTATGTCTTTAGATCAGGAGGCGTGGTTCAGGGGAAGGGAATAAAGGAACCCACCTATGCACTTCCTGGACTCAACATGATTAAATTGTAACTGATACACTGCTGAAAATAAGCACACTTAAGTAGGAAATCTAAAGTAGAGCAGAGCAGAGCAGAAGCAATCTTGCAGCACTAGAGTAAGGCACCCGAAGAATCAGAGAGGATTTGCAAGTCAAATGAATTTAATCATCCCATTAAACAATGAAATACTAATACTTACGAATGGTCCAAAGAAACTCATTTGCCTATCAAAGGGAGGGGGCCTAAGAGGGTTATTAATAAGGAAGATGCAGACTGGGGACTGAGATGGAGTCCGTCGGTAGGAATTTGCAGAGGAAACTGGCCTCCAATGATATGGCTGTCATTCTGTATTTGGCATGCTTTATTTTTAACACTGCACCCTTTTGTGTCCTTTTCACTTCTAACCTTTGTCACTTTCTCCACTTATCTGCCAATCAACCACCACCCCCCCCCCCTCCCCTCATCTGTACCCAGGCATTGCCCCTCCCCCCCAAACATCTCCTTTCCAGCATTCTCCCCCCTACTACAATCAGTCTGATGTCTTGACCTGAAATGGCACATTTCCATTCCCTCTATAGATGCTTCCTGATCTGCTGAGTTCCTCCAGCACTTTGGTTTATGATTCCATCATCTGCAGTTTCTTGCATCTTCTCTCTCACCATATTAAACTCTAGTTTAAAAAAAAGCTCAATTTAAGAAATAATCCTACCTACAATTTTTCTCCTGATTCACTTCTAGTTGTACTTTTTGAAGACTCGTCATACCTCGGTATTAACTACGATATCCCATTTGGTAATATAGTTAGGAATACTCAGAAATAAACAACAACACTTCTCAGTTATATTTATTCCCCAGCTTTGTATAAACTGGATGTAGAGGCATAAACATAGTACATTTCTACCATTTTCAACAAAAATATAACCATTATGTACAATTATTGTATTAAAAATACAAAAGAGATACAGACTCCACCAATTGTCTTTCTAAAAGACATACAGGTACAAGTAGTATCAAAAGTATGAGGAAATCACCAGTTAATCATACATTTTGCACTTAACATCACAGATTTGTTGAAATGAGATTAGCATTTCTATGTTCTACAATTACAGTTAAGTTTATATTATTTGTGCAACTCTTCAATATATCTATTATTTATCTTTGTCTGCCTATATGCACACAATTTCCATTGACTGTAGAATGACATTGACAAATTATGCATAATACAGTTAAATTACCAATGCATAACTGACCGACATGAAGTATTTTCAAATAAGGCGGGCCTAAGTATGATTTTATGACAGTTAAATAAAGCACTGATGTTTTAAATACAGTGAAAACACTGCAGTCTTCAATTGAACCTAAGTTTATTTACTGATCAATATGATCAGCTGAGCTCAATGGACATAAAAATACAAGAAACAGATCTAAGAAAAGCAGTTTCCATACATTTGAGTACTACTCAGACTGGCAGCCTTCACTACTGGGAGTCTGAAGAACGGCAACAAAAGTGCTGTTGCCAATTCAGTAATTTGAAGTTTTAAATAGCAGCAGAAGGTGGTTTGCTTTGAAGTCTCAGTCTTCATTATAGACATGCAGTGATATTCCAAGAAGCATAAAATAAGTTAATTTCCTTGTACATACTGCAAATTTCAAAGGCTGGAAAAAAGAAATTAGGCTTTTCTATAAGAAGCCTTGTGTCCCTATCATCAAATAGGAGGGCACCATAATTTTGTCAAAGGGAAGAACTAGCCAGCATGATTCTAGGATACAGAGCGCCATCCACTACATTGTCATCCAGTTCAATTATTTAAAATACTAATTCAAAATCTGACAATCAAAAAATATAAGTTATGTGTAAAATAATACTGTGATCGTGGAGATCTTGTGTTGGTTGTTCTGTAAGCAGTATTTAATCAAAAAAGTTGACATAAATTAAAAACCTGTCTTGATCTCTGTGCCCAAAAGTTAAGTGAATACAACATGTCCTATAATTAGCTGAAATACAAAATCATGCATGATTCGCTTGTTGTTTAAAATCGTCACTTTTTTTTTTTTGTTTAGATGACTAACGTGCCCCAGAATGGCAAAAAAGCCAGTAAAAGAATTTGAAACGTTCTAGGCTGATTAAAGAATGCATCAAGAGCAGGTCCATAGTGAACATAGTAAAACTCAATTCTGAGCAGTTTGTGGTGGTGGGTGATAACAGGACTAGTCTGTTGAATAAGCTCTGTGCATTAAAAGCAACACAGTTCCAAAGTGCCAGGACAGTTTCTTCACAGTATTCCACATGCGGGGATAAAAAGCCCCATGCTGCTTTAAGGCAGGGAAAGAGGCAAGTGGCATCAGGAATTTCATTCAAGAGAGTTCCAAGGTTCCTACATCTGGATGATCTGTTGTGCTGTCCAAAATGTAGCTTTCATGAAGTGACATAAACTTAAGAAAAAGCAGGAAGCAAAAACTGGTCAAACTGCAGAAACTTGTTCATCTTCTGTGAAAATAAATAAAAAATGAAATTGAAATTTTCATAATAATCTATACATGTCAACAAATAGTAAAAATTTAAAAGGTTGCTTGGTGCTAATGTTCGCATCATTACACTATGTTAGGTTAATTGCAAGACTAAAAGAGTACTTATCAGCACACTGCCCCTATGATTTTTTTTACGGTTTCAGTCTATGCGTTCTGATAAAAGGACAATACGAAAAAGTGTTCAGCCTTGAAAATCTGACATTGTCGGGTAGTATTTGGCTATTAATGTGAGAAGTAATTTCAGCAAGATTAAATAAAAAGTCTAGCAATTAATTTAACAATCCTAATTAGCACATGATGGTACAATCCATCAGGGAAAAGATCAACTTGAAGTGAACATATCTTTCAGAAAATAAGCACACCACATCACACTGTATTAACCGAGACCAGATTTTGGGAAGTGCTGCAAAGGGATATTTTTCTAAAGGGGTAAGATCAGCAATTCTCTCTCTTCAGAGGTTTTCCTTGAAAGGAACTGTTCTCAAGAGACCACAAATTTGATCATGACTAACCAATGGGGAAACTGAATCACAATTAAACCAAGCAGAGTAAAAGTTGTGCTTTCCAATACATAAGACTGGTTTACCAAAAGGAAAGAACTACCAATGCTCTGGCTAAATACAATAAATTGCAATACCGCTAAAAAAAAGTTTTTCAAGTCCTTAATAGCACCAAGTAGCAATTTTAGTATTGGAGATGGATACTGATAAAATAATTCTGAAGACAAAGGTAGTAGACAAGGCAGCCTTACAGTTCTACAGCTAGAATGTTCAAAAGAAGCATGTTAAAATGTTAACCAGAATTAACAAATAGACAGAATCAAGTGCCATAATGTTTTTGAACTTCATCCACTCCATCTTTATAAGTTTGTCACAAGCTCCCCTTATGTTTTAGAAAAACATCCACTTAAATTGCAGGAATAGAGTGGGATAAGCTCAGAAAATTTTAAGGAATTTGGCTTCCTTCATTCTGCGAACCAACTTTATCAGTTGTTGCATCGTGATCCTCCAGAATTGTGCAATTTAAGTACGTAATTGGCTCCTTGGCAAAAACCTGAGACACATAATGCAGAGATACAATACTGTGTTAAAGATTGGTATTGAATATTTAAGTGATGGGCACTCAAGACTGACGATAGATAACAAAAATGAAATATACTCAGCAGGCCAGGCAGCATCTGTGGAGAGTTAATGTTTCCGTCAAAGACATTTCATCAGAGTGTCAGTTCTCTGAAAATGCCAATATAATTTGAAACCCAGGAACAGTATTGAAAAAAATCTCATTTATAACAGTATGTTATAAATAATGCAGGTACAGATTTTTAGTCTTCTATAATCACTACTAAAATAACTGGGTTTATCTTAAAAACAAAATTAAAACTTGGCATTGTGCACCTAAATCTTTTGCCAATGAGCCATTTAATATGCCTTAAGGATTCTACCACATTCCGCACTCTTAACAAAGTGGTGCAAAGAACAAAGAGAGTAGCTTTCAGCAAAAAAAATTCTGAACTTTTAATATTTTATTGTCTGAATTTAAATGGATGTTTTCTTTGTGAATGGATGTTTTGAGGCCTGTGTATTTTCAATTTCTGCTAAGGTTACAGTTGGTGTCTGGAACAAAATGCAAGGAAATTTCAGGCAATGCACCATTTGCAGGGAAAGAAAGGCGCTTTATAATAGAACTGTAAACAAGGTAATGTTTTAATTTCACACCGGCACTAACCCCAAAGAGGGAAAATACTGTTAAAAATAGCTCATCTATAGCGGAGTAGATATTTTGGCAATGTTATCTATGGATTGGACACATTAGAGGCAGGAAACATGTTCCCAATGTTGGGGGAGTCCAGAACAAGGGGCCACAGTTTAAGAATAAGGGGTAGGCCATTTAGAACGGAGATGAGGAAGAACTTTTTCAGTCAGAGAGTGGTGAAGGTGTGGAATTCTCTGCCTCAGAAGGCAGTGGAGGCCAGTTCGTTGGATGCTTTCAAGAGAGAGCTGGATAGAGCTCTTAAGGATAGCGGAGTGAGGGGGTATGGGGAGAAGGCAGGAACGGGGTACTGATTGAGAGTGATCAGCCATGATCGCATTGAATGGCGGTGCTGGCTCGAAGGGCTGAATGGCCTACTCCTGCACCTATTGTCTATTGTCTATCTACGTGGACTTTTCCGGTTCTGGCGCACTGCATGCGGCAGCCAGCCAACAGTCGCTCCTCGCCTTTTCCCTTTTTTAATTTATTTAATTCCTATTTATTTTGTCTATTTTTAGGTTAGTTAGTTAGTTACTTTTCGTACCATGTTGTGGTGGAAGACATACGTGCTGTGCAATAACTGGTCACTTAAATTTCATTATTATTCATTATTTCATTATTATTATAATGCACATGACACTTTCAATGCCTTGTATCTTTTGGCTGGTGGCAGAGGAAGTCAAGTCAAGTCAAGTCAAGTCAATTTTATTTGTATAGCACATTTAAAAACAACCCACGTTGACCAAAGTGCTGTACATTTGATTAAAGTAGTAGAGGCAGATACAATTACAATGTTTTAAATACATTTGGACAGGTACATGGAGGGGAAAGATTGAGAGGGATATGGTCAAAATGCAGGCAAATGGGATTAAAGTAGAGAGGTACTATGGGTACTAGATCGGTACTACGTCCAAGACGGCATGGATGAATTGGGCCATAGTATCTGTTCCTATGCTGTATAACTATGAATCTCTATGAAGCTATGATATCTATTAATGAGGAAACGAGCTGTAGGTTTTTTCCAGCTTCAGGATTTCATTTGTAGCAGGACAGCACGTTGGTGCAGCGGTAGAGCTGCTGCCTTACAGCACCAGAGTCCCAGGTACGATCATGACTACGCGTGTTGTCTGTACGGAGTTTGTACGTTCTCCCTGTGACTGCATGCGTTTTCCCCGGGTGCTCCCACACTCCAAAGACGCGCAGGATTGCAGGTTAATTGGCTTTGGTAAAAATAGAAAATGTTCCCTTGTGTGTAGAATGGTGTTTGTGTATGGAGATTGTTGGTCGATGCGGACCTGGTGGGCCGAGGGGCTTGGCTCTGCTCTGTATCTGTAAGGTCTAAAACAGACTTTAGAAGCTGAAATCTTGGTTTTCAAGCTTTGGATGAAGAAAGGAGCAGCTGTGCAAGGCAACTTCAGTAGAGATGAAAATGGACGTGCACCAGCTGAGCAACTGATCCAGCATATCATTCACGCAGAAATTTAGAAGATTAAGTTAATTTCAAATTTCCCTCAAACTAAATACAGCTGCAGAGGTTTTGACTTGTTGCATTTATAAAAGAGAGAACTAGTTTCCTTTCCACGTTGCATGTTGAAATTCATCATCACCTTCAATATGCTAAAATAGCTTTAGTCGGCAGAAGAAAAGATCGTTTGAAAATCTAGACCCCACGCCTGACATGAAACTCATGGTGTACCGGACAGTAGTGATCCCTGCCCTCCTTCGTGCTTCCGATACAATAGGCAGCTCCAACAGCATTTGAAATATACCATTAACATTGTTTCAGCAAAATCTGCCAAATTTACTGGAAAGATAAACAAACCCACGTCAGTGCTGTCTCCCAGCATTGACGTCTTAATTACACTCAGACAAAATCATGTGCCTGTCATCAGACTCCTTAAACAAATGTTCTATACCCGAGTCTACCATGGGAAGAGATTGCCAGTCAGACATAGGAAAAGTTTCTATGATGTGCTCAGAGCCCCGTTCCTACAAACTCTAACTCATGACCCATAATGTGGAGAAAAAATGTTAAGGATCATCATGAGAACATTGTCCAGTTACTGGAAGCACACAGATGACTTGCTCAATGGTCAGAAGCAGCATGCCAACTCACAAACTACCCACCTACACAAGGCATATTTTGCCCATCTGTGAAAGAGTCTGCAGGTCACACACTGGCCTTATCAACAATCATGGGACCCACAAAACCAGAGTGGAAGCAAGGCATCACAATCTTGCAGGATTACTGGACAACTTTTTAAACAAAATGAGGAATCCTTTCTCTACGACCCTTTGAGACAGTGAGCTCAGATCTCTGATCATTTTCTGGATGAAAACAATATATTCTCATCTATTCAGTAACATTTCTATCAATTATGTCAAATCCATGCCTCCTGGCATTGGAGTCTCTGCTGACAGTCCAGCCTAATCATTTAGCATTAATCCCTAGTAAATTAGAAAAGCCTGAACGGTATCTCTCATCTGGCTCCTCTGCACCAAACCAAAGAAACTAAGGAGGCGAGGGGAGGGGGAGGCGAGGGGAGGGGGAGGGGAGGGGAGGGTGAGGCGAGGGGAGGGGGAGGCGAAGGGAGGGGGAGACGAGGGGAGGGGGAGGCGAGGGGAGGGAAAGGAGAGTGTAGCGAGTTAGAGGAAAGAGGGGATGGGTGGAGAGGGAGGTGGAGAGTGTTATAGCTAAAGAAAGAGTGCAAGAGGCTTAACGAGGAAGAATCAGAGAACAGGGCATTACCTGGAGCTTATGATAAATCCGTTCAATAGTCTGATAACAGCAGAGGAAGACGTTGTCCCTGAATTAAATGGTACACGCTTTCAGTTTTTTCATTTTCTGCCCGACGGGAGAGGGGAGAAGTGTGTGTGCCTGGGGTTAAACGGTACTTGATTCAGTTGGCTGCTTTGAAGCATAGGTGGTCGATGGGAAGGAAGTGGGGTTGGTTTGTGTGGTGACTGAGCAACATCGACAACTCTGCAATTTCTTGCGGTTTTCCTTTTGTAACCTTAGACAATCTTCTTCACTATCTTGGTGCCACCTGTAAATGTACTAATCTTGTCACCTACATTCTCATCCAGTTCATTCATATGTAGGAAACACAATTGAGGACCAGTTCCGATCCCTGGAGCACATCACTGGTCACACGCCACATCTTTTTATTTGCACTTTCTACTTTCCCCTGCAATTGCAGGAGATGTAACACCTTTCCATGAACCTCTTCCCTCACCTCAATCCAGACCACAGCAACTCTTTCAGATGTGACAGACCTTCAAATGATTCTCTTGAAACCTCACCTATTACACTGTACTCCCAATGTGACCTCCTTTACATCGGCGAAACCAAGCATTGTCTAGGCAACCATTTCGCCAAAGAGGTACACTCAGCCCTCCAAGGCTGGCTGGATCTCCCGGTTGTTAATCATATTAACTCCCCTTCCCATATTGACCTTTCTGTCCTGGGCTCACTCCATTGCCAGAGTGAGGCCACACGCAAACTGGAGGAACAGCACCTCATCTTCCACTTGGGTAGCACAATAACCCCCATCCTCTTTCTTTTCTGTGTCCATACACCCAGTGCACACCCATTTCTATCCCATCCCTCCTGATCCCCACTCACCGCTCCCACTTATATCCTACCCTCTGGTTTTAACTTTCACTCCTCTTCACTCCTTATCTGACATTCTTTTGAATTCTTCTCATCTCTAGCCATTGTCGCATCCACCCATCTGCCAGTCAAACCCCTGTAACCCGCATCCACCTATCACCTGCCTGGCCTTGTCCCACCCGCACCTCTCTATTCCAGCTTTCTCCACCCTGACACAAGGTCTGACGAAGGGTCCTGACCCAAAATGTCACCTATCTATTCTCTCCTAAGATGAAGCAGTTTGCTTCATAAATTTCAGTTGAGAGGATATTTTCCATAAAACATTCAGTTCAAACAAACCAATATTAAATTATGAGTGGCCCTAGTTATATATTTGGCACATCAAAAGAAATAAATTCTATCCTTGCACCCTTATTTCACATTTTCTGTCTTTTCATCTTAGGTCTTTGTCCAACCATCAGCAATCATAATATTCCACTTCCATTCAACTCTATATACTATATATATACTATATAAATGTTCCAAATTCACGCTGGTTGATTATTATAATTATATGTGCACGAGGCCTGTGCTCACTGCACTGTTAATTGACATCAAATTATTTTAGAGAGGGTAGCACGGGGAAAAAAATGGACTCTACTCCAAAGTATGTGCTTGCATTTTTTAAAGTGCTTTACGATTGCAGCTGTTGGTAGATATTCTGAAATGGGAGCATTCAATAATGGTACAATTATCAAACTACACTGTGGACTTTGTGATTTTCTGATGCTGTGCAGCAGACTGATGCAGAAGATGGAAAGAAGGCAAAATGGAACAATGAAATTCATACTTGCTGCAGCTTTAACAGGCCCAACAGAAGCTCAGTATGCTCGCTGCCATACATCTATAGAAGTTTGATAGAGCTTTCTGAGATAAGTGTTTCAGTAAATACAGCGCTCAGTAGTGAAACTGAAGGTGTCCAAACTTTCAGGTTATTTTCCTGTTTTTTAAATGTAATATTCCCAGTGTTTCATATCCTGTATTTTAAGTAGTATAGATCATGGTGTATAGTCAAAATAATGAGAAGCAAAAATAAATAAATCTGTTTTTACAAAGGAAAATATCAGATATGACCCTGTGTTTTCTTGCCTTTTTTTGAGACATTTTTGAAGCAGGATTTCATCAAATCCTTTGGCTAATTTATACCAGAAAGATTACATTAATTTTGCAATTAAATAACTATATAAGCCAAATTCTTATTATGCTTATAATTTTTATAATCTATCACCCAATAAGTTGGTTTTCTAATGCCCCATGTCTTTGCAACAGAACGTGAGTAGCAGTGTCAATTTGATCACGTGTTAAATGTGTGAATTAAAAACAGAGTAACCGTTTTTATATTTATCGTTTCTTTTTTTTATTGTTTATATTCTGTGTTTAAGCTTTCTATTGAAATATTTAATAATGAATAGAACTTAAAATCATGAAATAAAAATCTAGTTTGCTCACCCATTTTAGCGATGTCTCATTCTGTTGTTCCCCTCCCCCTCCCATTGAGTAACGTCGTGAACGCTATTTATAGCGATATAACGTTTTTTTGCACTGGTCTATAACGCGATTATAATGACCCTGGCGTGAACTACAGGTCTCGTGGTGCTGACATTTTGTAAGGGAGCTTCGAAATCAGCAAGTGTCCCATATGTCTTATAAATCATTTTGTTTCCTCGTTTTTTCCCCTAATTTTTATAATAATGAAATAATTTTGAAAGTATTAAATTTTGGTCAAATTTTGGTCTTCATCACAAATTAGCTCAAAAGGATCATATGTAGGCCCATTTTTTATCCTGTGGTATTTCATTACGATTTAATAACTTTCAAATTTTGCCACCCATTTCACATGTTAGCACCCTTATTTACGGACACACCGATATACCAAATTTCCTCTATTTTCTAAAGTAGAGGCATTGATGAGATTTCTTGGCGATTGCAACATGCTAGGACCCAGGACAGCCCTTCAGAGATAGACATGTCAAGAAACCTGAAGCTGTTGACTCTTTCCGCAGCCACCCCATTGATGAAGACAGGTTCATGGAACCTGGCATTCCTTTCCTGAGGTCAACAAGCAGCCATTGGTCTTGCTAATGTTGAAAGCGAGATTTTTGTTCTGGCACTATTCTATCACATTATCAATCTCCCTTCTCTGACTCATCCTTACCAGTTATTCATTCAACAATGTGTATCTTGCCCAATATTGTGGCTATTAATATAAATAATTATAACTGGCCCTGAGTTCACAAGAAACTTATGATGCTTCTTACAGCAAATTACAATGAGGGCTATAGTATGTGCAAGCTCCAAGATGCCAATGCAATATATAACCATATAACCATATAACAATTACAGCATGGAAACAGGCCTGTCCGGCCCTACCAGTCCACGCCGACCATTCTCCCTGACCTAGTCTCATCTACCTGCACTCAGACCATAACCCTCTAATCCCCTCCTATCCATATACCTATCCAATTTACTCTTAAATAATAAAATCGAGCCAGCCTCCACCACTTCCACCGGAAGCCCATTCCATACAGCCACCACCCTCTGAGTAAAGAAGTTACCCCTCATGTTACCCCTAAACTTTTGTCCCTCAATTCTGGAGCTATGTCCCCTTGTTGGAATCTTCCCCACTCTCAAAGGGAAAAGCCTACCCACGTCAACTCTGTCCGTCCCTCTCAAAATTTTAAAAACCTCTATCAAGTCCCCCCTCAACCTTCTACGCTCCAAAGAATAAAGACCCAACCTGTTCAACCTCTCTCTGTAGCCTAAGTGCTGAAACCCAGGCAACATTCTAGTAAATCTCCTCTGACCCTCTCCATTTTGTCGACATCCTTCCTATAATTTGGCAACCAGAACTGCACACCATACTCCAGATTCGGCCTCACCAATGCCCTGTACAATTTTAACATTACATCCCAACTTCTATACTCGATGCTCTGATTTATAAAGGCAAGCATACCAAACGCCTTCTTCACCACCCTATCCACATGAGATTCCACCTTCAGGGAACAATGCAGAGTTATTCCCAGATCCCTCTGTTCCACTGCATTCCTCAATTCCCTACCATTTACCCTGTACGTCCTATTTTGATTTGTCCTACCAAAATGCAGCACCTCACACTTATCAGCATTAAACTCCATCTGCCATCTTTCAGCCCACCCTTCCAAAAGGCCCAAGTCTCTCTGTAGACTTTGAAACTCTACTTCATTATTAACTACACCACCTATCTTAGTATCATCTGCATATTTACTAATCCAATTTGCCACACCATCATCCAGATCATTAATGTAAATGACAAACAACAGTGGACCCAACACAGATCCTTGGGGTACTCCACTAGACACTGGCCTCCAACCTGACACACAATTGTCAACCATTACCCTCTGGTATCTCCCATTCAGCCATTGTTGAATCCATCTTGCAACCTCACTATTAATACCCAACGATTTAACCTTCTTAATCAACCTTCCATGTGGAACCTTGTCAAATGCCTTACTGAAGTCCATATAGACAACATCCACAGCCTTGCCCTTATCAATTTCCCTGGTAACCTCTTCAAAAAATTCAAGAAGATTAGTCAAACATGACCTTCCAGGCACAAATCCATGTTGACTGTTTCTAATCAGGCCTTGTTTATCCAAATAATTATATATATTGTCCCTAAGTATCTTTTCCATTAATTTTCCCACCACAGACGTCAAACTAACAGGTCTATAATTGCTAGGTTTACTTTTAGAACCTTTTTTAAACAAAGGCACAACATGCGCAATGCGCCAATCTTCCGGCACCATCCCCATTTCTAATGACGTTTGAAATATTTCCGTCATAGCCCCTGCTATTTCTGCACTAACTTCCCTCAATGTCCTAGGGAATATCCTATCAGGACCTGGAGACTTATCCACTTTTATATTTTTCAAAAGTGTCCGTACCTCCTCTTCTTTAATCCTCATAATTTCCATCACTACTCTACTTGTTTCGCTTACCTCACATAATTCAATATCCTTCTCCTCGGTAAATACCGAAGAAAAGAAATTGTTTAATATCTCCCCCATTTCTTCCGGCTCAGCACATAGCTGTCCACTCTGACTCTCTAATGGACCAATTTTATCCCTCACTATCCTTTTGCTATTGACATATCTGTAGAACCCCTTGGGGTTTACTTTTACATTACTTGCCAAAGCAGCCTCATATCTTTTTTTCGCTTTTCTAATTTCCTTCTTAAGATTCCTTTTACATTCTTTATATTCCTCAAGAACCTCATTTACTCCCTGCCGCTTATATTTATTGTATATCTCCCTCTTTTTCCGAACCAAGTGTCCAATTTCCCGGGAAAACCACGGCTCTTTCAAATTATTATTCTTTCCTTTCCACCGAACAGGGACATAAAGACTCTGTACTCTCAAAATTTCACCTTTAAATATCCTCCATTTCTCTATTATATCCTTTTCATAAAACAAAAATTTCCATTTCACTCCTTTTAAATCCTTTCTCATCTCCTCAAAATTAGCCTTTCTCCAATCCAAAATCTCAACCCTTGGTCCAGATTTGACCTTCTCCATAATGATATTGAAACTAATGGCATTGTGATCACTAGACCCAAAGTGCTCCTCAACACATACCTCCGTCACCTGACCCATCTCATTTCCTAACAGGAGGTCCAACACTGCCCCTTCTCTGGTAGGCACCTCTACGTATTGCTGCAAAAAACTATCCTGCACACATTTTACAAACTCCAAACCATCCAGCCCTTTAACAGAATGTGATTCCCAGTCTATATACGGAAAATTGAAATATTTGCTACTCAATGATGTTTGAGACACTGAGATGGAGACACTGAGATGGAGACAGAAAATATAACACATCAAGAGTAGTAATGTTACTTTGATGCTTTGTACCAGGGGGCAGTCATACCCCATAGGATAGATCTGTTGAATTAGTGAGTGGTCAGGGACACAGGAACATGACAGCTCAATGTTCCGGGGTACAGGAGTTTCAGGAGAGACAGGGGTGAGGGACGAAGAGGGGTGGGGTGCATTGTTGGTTAAGGAGGATGTCACGGCTGTATTCAGAGGTGACATAACGGATGGTTCGTCTAGTGAGGCTATATGGGTGGAGCTGAGGAACAAGAAAGGGATGATCACCTTGTTCGGGGTGTACTACAGACACCCGAATAGTCAACGGGAATTAGAAGAACAAATGTGCTGGGAGATTGCAGACAGCTGCGGGTCAAATAGGGTTGTTGTAGTTGGGGATTTTAACTTTCCCAATATAGACTGGGAAAATCATAGCGTGAAGGGTTTAGATGGGGTGCAATTCCACAAAAGTGTTCAGGAGAGTTTACTTAAGCAGTATGTGGAGGCCCCCACACACGAGATGGCAACGCTGGATCTAGTATTGGGAAGGGCAAGTTAATGAAGTGTGTGTGGAGGAGCCTTTTGGGACGAGTGACTAAAGTTCGATTAGGTTTAAGATAGTAAAAGATAGGGACGGAGAGGGTCCAGGTGTTAAAACGCTCAACTGAGGTACGGCCAACTTTGAGGGTATGATAGAAGGTCTCGCCCAAGTTGACTGGAGCAGGTTATTTGAGGAGTAAGGAACATCGGCCAAGTGGGATATTTTTAAAAGTGTACTGAAGAAAGCTCAGGATGTGTACGTCCGAGAGTGAAGGGCAAAGCGGGCAAAAGTAAGAAAGCTTGGCTGACAAGGGAAATTGAGACGTTAGTCAAAAACAATAAGGATGCATGGGACAGGTAGAGGCAACTGGGATCAAGTGCATCCCTGGAGGAGGTTTGGGAACTAAGGAGTAAACTAACAAAGGAAATCAAAATGACCAAAAGGGGTCAGGAGATGGCTTTTGCGGGTAGCATTAAGGACAATCCCAAAATATTTTATAAATACATAAGGGGGAAAAGGGTAACTAGAGAGAGAAAGAGAGAGCGTGGGACCTCTCAGGAATCAGTGATCACCTCTGTGTGGAGCCACGGGAGATGGGCAAGGTCCTAAAGGAGTATTTCTCCTCTGTATTTACCAAGGAGAAAGACAGTAGGACGGAGGAAATTGGAGCAGTCACTGGAAGTGTCTTGAGAGCAGTCAGGGTTACTGTCGAAGAAGTACTGAAGGTACTATCATGTTTGACGGTAGACAAATCTTCAGGGCCTGATCAGATATATCCGAGGACATTGCGGGAAACTAGAGGGGAAATTGCGGGAGCCCTGGTTGAAATTCATGAGTCTCCTTAAATACAGGAGGTGCTGTAAGACTGGAGAGTGGCAAATGTTATGCCTCTTTTCAAGAAGGCCTGCAGGGAAAATGCTGGGAACTATAGACCGGTGAGCTTAACATCTGTATTGGTAAGTTACTGGAGAGTATTCTGAGGAATTGGATATACAGGCATTTGGATGGGCAAAGGGCTGATTAGGGATAGTCAGCATGGTTTTGTACGTGGGAGGTCGTGTCTTACAAATCTGATTCATTTTTGAAGATGTGACCAAAAAGGTTGATGAGGGCAGAGCTGTAGATGTTGTGTACATGCACTTCAGTAAGGCATATACGGCAAGGTTCCACATGGTAGGCTGCTCTGGAATGTTGGATTGCATGGGATCCAGGGAGAGATAGCTGAATGGATAGCAAATTGGCTCCATGGAAGGAAGCAGAGGGTGATGGTGAAAGATTGCTTCTCGGACTGGAGGCCTGTGAATAATGGTGTGCCTCAGGGTTTGGTGCTGGGTCCGTTACTGTTTGTCATCTACATCAATGATTTGGATGAGAACATACAGGGCAAGATTAGCAAGTTTGCTGATGAAACAAAAGTTCGTGGTTTTGCAAATAGTGAAGATGGTTGTGAAAGATTGCAGCAGGATCTGGATTGATTGGCCAAGTGGGCGGAGGAATGGTTGATGGAATTTAATACAGAGAAGTGTGAGGTGTTGCATTTTGGGATGTCGAACAAGGGCAGGACCTACACAGTAAATGGTCGGCCTCTGGGTAGTGCTGTAGATCAGAGGGATCTAGTACAGGTGCATGGTTTCTTGAAGGTCGAGTCGCAGGTGGATAAGGTGGTCAAAAAGGCTTTTGGCACTTTGGCCTTCATCAGAGTATTGAGTATAGAAATTGGGAGGTCATGTTGCAGTTGTATAAGACTTTGGTGAGACCGCATTTAGAATACTGTGTTCAGTTCTGGGCACCATGTTTTAGGAAAGATATTGTCAAGCTTGAAAGGGTTCAGAAAAGATTTATGAGGATGTTGCCAGGACTAGAGGGTGTGAGCTATAGGGAGAGGTTGAGTAGGCCGAGTCTCTATTCCATGGAGCACAGGGGGATGAGGGGATATCTTACAGAGGTATACAAAATCATGAGAGGAATAGATTGGGTAGATGCACAGATTATTTTGCCCACAGTAGGGGAATTGAGGAACAGAGGACATAGGTTCACGGTGAAGGGAAAAAGATTTAATAGGAATCCGAGGGGTAACATTTTCACACAAAGGGTGATGGGTGAATGGAACAAGCTGCCAGAGGAGGTAGTTGAGGCTGGGACTATCCCATCGTTTAAGAAACAGTTAGACAGGTACATTAAAAGGACAGGTTTGGAGGGATATGGACGAAGCACAGGCAAGTGGGACTAGTGTAGCTGGGACATTGTTGGCGAGTTGAGTTGTGGGTGAGTTGAGCCAAAGGGCCTGTTTCCACACTGTATCACTCTATGACTCTATGACTAAGAAACAAGGACAAAGTACAAAAACAGTCAGCACGATGAACTAGGCACAAACTTAAGCAAAGCCTCAAATGTAATCATTTCAGATTGTTACCCGAGTCAACTGGCACTGGACAAGAGTAAATTAATGTATGGTTGGTTCAAAGATGGATGTTATCGAACTGTTTTAGTTCATGGGGATATGGCATCAGTACTGGGATAGGTAGACGTGTATCTTTAGGATAAAGTGTTGTTGCTATAGAAAGTATGTTTGGGGAGTTAATAATTGAATACAAGGTGGTAGCAAATAAAATGGTATTTTGCATTATTCTTTATTAAAGGAAATACATGCAACATCCCAAAGTGAGCAGAGGTAGATAAGTATAGGAGGAAAAGGTTACCAGAACGTTACAATCAGATTAGATATAATCTTACTGAATAGCTGAGTAGACACAAGGGGCAAAGTGGCCTACTCTTGGTCCTAATTTATGCCTGCCAGGGAAGGGTGACTTCAGCACTTGTGCTTCAGCATATTAAATCCACCAAAAGCCAATTTGGACTGAAATTAGGAAACACTGCACCTCAAGCATGTCATTCAAATTCATGAAGAGTGTCATTGATGGTTGAAATTAATTCAAAAGGGGGACAAACAAAATATTCATACTTTGAAGATCATGGTTAGCATGAGGAAGGGTCTTGACCCGAATTGGCACCCATTCCTGCTCTTCAGAGATGCTGCCTGTCCCACTGAGTTACTCCAGTTTTTTGTGTCTATCTTAGCCATATTTAGTGCCTTATATTTACAACAAAAAAATTACCCAAATTATTGGCTCGGCCCTCTGAAATTATTTCTTGTTTCCTGAGTGATCTCTTTACCTTTTTGCTCTTTGCTTTCTGCTTTCCACTTCATGTCCTTTTTTAAATTTGTCAATTCTCTTTTTGTTTTCTGTTCCTGGTAGCATGTGAGCAGAAGAAAAAAAACAGCGAGAGAAAGACATTACATACAAGGAGATTAAGACCAACAAAGAGCGAGCCTGACATCACACATCACATAAAAAAGCAAAGGATAAAGAGAGAGATGATGGAGGAGCAAATATGACCACATAAATGAGGCTAATTGCAACAGTACATTGAAGACTGATTGCTAAATATTATAAATAAACTTGAGAAAAAGTGTAAGTCCAAAATGGGAGTGTGTTGAAATGCAGAACAAATATAACATAAAAATACTCGAAACAATGACAGGGAAAAGATGAATAATGTGGTTTTGTGCAATAAAGGTGGAAATGCAAACATGGAATATGTCAGGATGCAAAAACAATACAAATATATAAGGGAATACAGAGATGTAAGCATAACAGATCAACAGTAATATAGCAGGACATAAAAGCTCAATTAAACAGCTCAGAAAACAGAAGCTGCAAATTGCAAAATAGTTAAAGGTTGAGTGATATTTACAGTTCTACTGAAAGTAGCATTCATTATTTTATACCTTTCACCTCTGATATCAGAATGTATTTACAGTCCTGTGATCATTGTTTAAAAGTGAGGGCTAACACATTGACACCAATGAGGTAAAATGTTTTTTCTGAGCATTTTGAGCCTGTGGAACCATCTTCATTGACGGACAGTGGCAGCAGAATCTTTTAGTTTTAAGCAGAGGTACATAGGCATTTGATCAGCAGTGTTGAAAAATGACCATAGTCAGGCTCAAATAGAGTTGAAATTCCAATGAGGTTGGCAGTGATCTTACTGAATGTCAGAGCAGTCTAAAATGGAGTGGTTTACTCCTAATTCAAATTTTTATCAATAGCATCCTAATGTCATTGCATGGCATAAACTTTTTAATATCCCGTTTTGATGTTTCTTAAAGCTTATCACCCCCTAATTTACCTTTAAATTGAAGCATTTGTCTTTGCCTAAGTGGAACTATGTTCCATAGTTTAGGAGAAAACTGCATTGAAAACATATTTGTGTTTCTATTTCACTGAAATATAGAAAAATGGCAATTTTATTTAATCGGCAATGTATAATGTTCCACGCAAGACACAAACTATGCAAGTCGAAGGTGTGACTCTCATACAGGTTTTGAGACGTGCCTGACTGAAGTTATAGTCTTGCTCTGCATTTTGTCCTTGAACATCTTTTATCCCGTATCAAACCTTTGATTATCTAATAGTCTTTTTTGTGAAAAAAATAAATCACTATTAACAATACTTAAAAAAATTAGTACTTTAACTCAGTCTTGAGAGAGAAACATTTGTGTTGAGAGTGCTTTAGTGGTCCAGGAAAAGCCCAACAAATGTGGTCATTCTAAGCAAAATGAACAGCTAGTAGTTACACTATATTTGACACAAGCAGCCAGTGGAGCTTAACATTACTCTACTCCACCCTCATTTTGGCAAATCATAGAATCTTTCAAGCAATTGCATACAGTACAAATATTTCTAGAAAAATCTCCCACATTATACTTTAACACTGGCTATGAAAAGCCTCATGCCATACATTTATTTTTCTGAGATGACGTGGCCCTATAAATATTATTGTGCACTGTAATATTATTACATCTTCCACAACGGTCATAAAATTATTTCTGTGTCCTCTCTGCACAGAGGCACCCATCTCGGCAAACGTGTCTTATAGGTGCAATGCACATGTGGGCTTCCTTTCTAAGATAAATCACACAAGAATGGCAAGCAGCGGCAGTTCTCAAGCCAAATGTGAAGCTTACTTCAAATACATCAAATTAAGTCCAGTTCTGGAAACTGGCTACAGATAGTTAAAAACATAGCCATAGGTAGAGATCTCCCTTGGGGAGTTACTTCCCAAATTGTAGCTTACAGAGTTTGACTCCAACTCTCCTTATTCTCAACAGCCCACACCTGATTGTGAAAGTGATCCAGCAACTGATAATGAACCCTACTCATTGCCACATCAAACTGACTTTTGAGATTCCTTAGCCACCAACCATTTTTAGCTGCTGATGTCCTTCCCTTCCATTGGACCACTGGCCTCCCTCTACCAATACATCCTATCTTACACGAGTTTCAATTAAAACACAAAATGGTGGAGGAACTCAGCACATCTGGGGAGGGAATGGACAGGTGATGCTTTGGGACAGGACCCTTCTTTATTCATGTTACATTGCTTGTTCCACAACGGCAGTTTGTTGATTGTTTTTTATTAGCTTGGAAATTATTTCACTACATACATTTAAAAGATTTAGTTATGTGATCAAATCTCATCAATTTAATGCATTCAGTGGGTAAATAAAACAAAGACTAGAAGTGTGAAGAAAGAATATTATTTATAATAAAGATTTCAAGTACTTCTACCTCACTTTCATGAATCTGAATCATTTATCTCTTATCCCAAGTGCTCTTGATTAATTGATTAAAACTTACTTATATAGTATTTCCAAATAATTTGTCCCAGAACCTTATCACTATTTCAAGTCTTACCACTCTTAACGTTAAAATTTATGTCTTCTGGTGTTTGAACTTTTAAATGTAAGGATCAATTTGGCCAGGCCAACTTAGTTAACGCCCCATAGTTAGATATCCTTAAGAAAATCTGTATTAATAACATGTCCTATGTGGTTTAGCAACCAACAGCTTGCCTACCATCAAAGCTATGTTTATGGCAGGCTAAATTCCTTGTCACATTATCTGACTATTTATTTGCATAAATTTTGGGCCAAATCAAACCAGTTGTAGTTACACAGTGCCCTCCATAATTTTTGGGCCAGACCCATCATTTATTTATTTGCCTCCGTACTCCACAATTTGAAATTTGTAATAGAAAAAATCACATGTGGTTAAAGTGCACATTGTCAGATTTTAATAAAGGCCATGTTTATACATTTTGGTTTCACCATGTAGAAATTACAGCATTTATACATAGTCCTTTAATAAAATCTGACAATGTGCACTTTAACCACATGTGATTTTTTTCTATTACAAATCTCAATTTGTGGAGTACAGAGGCAAATAAATAAATGATGGGTCTTTGTTCCAAACATTATGGAGGACACTGCAGTTTTGTTTTCACTATAAATCAGTGAAAGATTTGAGGGCCATTTATCTCATGCTCTTTCCTCTTGTCCTAGGTCTATGGCTCTCTTTTCCTAATGACATCACACTGACAACCGGGAACAGTGGCCATGTAACCACTCACATCTGGGAATAATGGCATTTGGAAACATTTAGAGGTCAAGATACAATTCTAACTTCTGGCATATTGCTCCCTAAAGACTTCAGAAACTGTGCCAAACCTTATAAATCAAGTACAAATCTTTAAACGACTGATGATCCTTTTGAATGTACAGTTCAATGCACATGACTAACGAGTGCACCAGGAAGGGGCAGAGTACATACACAGGAGTGTACATCAGAAAATAGAGGCAAAAGGGAAAATTTATTAGATAAAATTATAGGCAAAATGGGAAAAAAATGCGGAAGATAATTGATACTTGATTAGGTCAGAATAAAGATTTTACTGGAATTAGTGAAAGTGAAAATTAAATAACAATTAAATGTGGTTTACCAGTCATGTATATGAATCTATGAAGTGTGGTGAATACAGTTGGTGAATTATTAACATATGTTTTAATCTCCAGACACTGCCTGATATGCCCAGCATTTCACTTTTTGTTTTGGTTCAGAAATAGCTCTACACTTCATACCTTTAACATGTTCTTCTGTTTGCTTTCTCACTCTCAATTTACCAGTTCTAACGAAGTCTTCATCCTGAAATATTGACTCTGAATTGACTCAGATTCTCTAATGCTATCTAATCTGCTGATTGCTCCCAGGAGTTTCTATTTTTATTTCAGATTTTTAATATCCAGTTTTTTTGATTTTCAGTTACTGGTCTGATTTCCAGATACATAGGCAATATATCAACTATACATCAGTATATATCTATCAGTACTCTGGCACAATACTTTCTCTCTAAATTATTAAACATATATATTGATGCCTATGCTTTCTCTTCCCTAGGTTCCTTTAGAAATAATCAGACATAACCCATCTGAACCAGAGGAAAGAATCCATGAACCAGTCTTCATCAAACAAAAGTGCGGTGGAGAGAGTCAACAGGTTCAAGTTCCTGGGTGCGCACATCACTGAAGATTTGTCCTTGGTCCAGCACATTGATCAATCACAAAATACGCTCATCAATATCTCCACTTTTCTTTGAAGATTGTGGAGATTCAGTACATCTCCAACTACTTCATCGAATTTCTATAGGTGTATGGTAGAGAGCCTATTGACTGGCTACATCACGGCTTGATTCAGCACTTCGAATGCCCATAAACGATGGAGACGACAGAGAATAAGGAGACATCACCTCTCCACCATCGAAGGGAACTATAGGATGCGCTGCCTCAAAAATGCAGACAATAGCATCAAAAGACCCACACCCCACTGGTCATGCTCTCATTTTACTGCTACCATCAGGAAGTTTGTACAGAAGAATGAAATCCAAGACCACCAGGTTCAAGAACAGCTTCTTCTCAGCAACCATCAGGCTTTTGTACACTACACCACATCAACAATGATCTTCAAAGGACAATGTCTTTGATTGCTCTAGGGATCGCCGTTTTGCACTACTATTATTATCTAGTAGGATGGATATTATTGATTATTATATATGTATCTGCTCCTAATTGAGTTTACGGGCCTGTTAAGCTGCAGCAAGTAAGAATTTCATTGTTCTGTTGCTGGAACATATGACAATTAAACACTCGACTTTTGTGTTTTATCCTTTGAGTGTAATTTACTTAACTTGCACCTCCCTTTTTCCCTAATATAAATGCACATATCCCATTACTCTTTTAGTTATACTATTATTGCATTTTAATATTCTTTTGATTAAAACACAAAAGTCGAGTGTTTATCCATTTGGTTATTCCATTATTGTACTTTAATATTGTTTAGAACTATTTGGATTTGCACTACCATCTTGCACCATTCTGCATTTAATGTTATATTTATCATTGGTCTATCAACTTCATGGGAACAAGGAATTTCATTGATTCCCCGGTGTATATAGCAATAAATTAATCGAATCTAATTAATCATCTGCTTATCCGTTACCATTGGTTACATGGGAAATATGAACAAAAAGATAAGGGGAGGAATTCAGCATCATGTGAACAAGGACGTTGCAAGGTCCATGCAACTGTGACTTACACTCTACTCACTCAACTCCATTTTAAATCTCTCAGCATAATCTTCCTTCCCTATCATCCTCATGCGAATGCAGCGCCGGAGACTCAGGTTCGATCCTGACTACGGGTGCTGCACTGTAAGGAGTTTGTACGTTCTCCCCGTGACCTGCGTGGGTTTTCTCCGAGATCTTCGGTTTCCTCCCACACTCCAAAGACGTACAGGTATGTAGGTTAATTGGCTGGGTAAATGTAAAAATTGTCCCTAGTGGGTGTAGGATAGTGTTAATGTACGGGGATCGCTGGGCGGCACGGACTTGGTGGGCCGAAAAGGCCTGTTTCCGGCTGTATATATATGATATGATATGATATGATTTGCTAATGGTAGACACAAAATGCTGGAGTAACTCAGCGGGTCAGGCAGCATCTCTGGAGAGAAGGAATGGTTGATGTTTCGGGTCGAGACCCTTCTTCAGACTGATGTCAGGGGAGTGGGCGAGACAAAGATAGAATGTAGTGGGAGAACTGGGAAGGGGAGGGGATGGAGAGAGAGGGAAAGCAAGGGCTATTTGAAGTTAGTGAAGTCAATTGTCCATACCGCTGGGGTGTAAGCTACCCAAGCAAAATATGAGGTGCTGATCCTCCACTTTGCACTGGGCCTCACTCTGACAATGGAGGAGGACCAGGATAGAAAGGTCAGAATGGGAATGGGAGGGAGAGTTAAAGTGCTGAGCAACCAGGAGATCAAGGCAGACTGAGCGGAGGTGTTCAGCGAAACGATCGCTAAGCCTGTGCTTGGTCGCGCCAATATACATACAAACACTTCAGATATTTTTCTGTATTTATAATTGTAGTTTAGCATATTTTCTGCTCTTCTGAACTTTATAGAATATAGCCACTTGCACCAGTATTTAATTATACAAAAATACAATCAGTACATCAGAATAATAATTAGTTACTTACCATCCTCATCTTCTGATGGTAAAACTTGAGCCTGCAGATGAACTAGTCTGGGGTCTGACTCATTTGGCTTGTGCCACTGAGGCTTGCTAAGAGGCCTAACCTGTGAGTGACTGACCATATGTGATGCTGCATTTTGCACAGACGAATGGCCAATGGTATCACAAGATCTTGCCACAAATTGTGACCTTTGTAGTGCTACATTATAATCCGGAGGCTTCATTGCTGGATGTCGATGACCTTCTTGGAACTCGGCAATTGGAATGCCAACATACCCCGGAGGTGTTGGCGGTGGCTCTCGATATCTGCCCTCTTTTCGTGCTGTAGTATAAGAATACAGGAGTATAAGAGATGATTAATATGTACAAAAAACACTCCCCCACTTATCTAAGGGTTACATTCCGTAAACCCTTGTCAGATTTTATGCAAGTTGGAATCACAAACCTAGGTAGAAGCAAAGAACTGCAGGTGCCGGTTAATACACAAAACAACTCAAAGTGCTGGAGTAACTCAGCAAGTCAGGCAACATCTCTGGAGAACATGAATACGTGACGTTTTGGGTCGGGACCCTTCTTCAGACTGATCCAGTCTGCTGTTTTGTGGCATTTCACGTTAAAAATCTAGGCGCTGGATGCCGCTAGTCTGCACCAGCGAGTCCTTCTTCACCAACTGTCATATCATCCGGTTGACGCAGATGTTGTTATGGCTCACATTGTAGCTCCTGGATGTTAGGATGGTAGGATGTTTAGGATGTCAGTCGTTAGGATGCTTCACCGTTTCTTCACCATTAGGATGCGCTCGGTCACCATGGGGCTCCCTCCACTCTCACCAACTGCCGCTTCATCCTGTCCCTCCATGTCCTGCCTTCTCCTATTGCTTTGTCCACTCCCCACTCCACAGCTGCCTCGTCCTCCTCCCCCGCAGTTACCGATACATCCCAAGGTGGAAGATGTCCGCAATTGCGGGCGTAGGGGGGAGGGGGAGGAGGAGGATTGGCATTGGGGGGGGGAGCAGACCAAGCGACAGCCGACAGGAATAAGCAGCAGCTGGTGAGAGGGGAAGGACCCCACAGTGACTGAGTTTGTCCTGTTAGTGGCAGTGGCCTGAAGAAAGTGCTGTCGACCAGAGGCTACAACAAGAGCCACAGCAACAGCCACATTCAACTGAACGGTGAAGGTGGTCTCGCTGGTATGCCTTGTGGAAGATGTTGGCATGTCTGCTGGGTGTTGCTCTCCTCCGCCTTTCCAGTGTCACACCGACAGTGGACAAAACTGGAAGAGCAGCAAGCACGGGCGATGCTTTTATATCTATGATGATGCGGATGGGAGACCCCCGCCATCCTGCCTTTGTACAGGAAATAGGACCATCTACTGTGAATTGTTTACGTAAGTACAAATTTACTTAACACACAAGTTGGGGAGTGCCTGTAATTAGGTTCAGAACAACCATACTTTGCCGACGATAACAAGATTTAAATTTAAAGAGCGTTTTTAAACTGGTAGAATTTACAAGCACGCAAATTACGTCACTTGAGAAAGGTTTGTTGATGTAAATAGCAGGAAAAAAAACAGATGGCAGATTGTAAATCCCGTCACAAGGATAAATTAAATATAAACAAGGCAAAAATGTTTCCAAAGATCTAGTGAAAAAACAAGTCCCTCAGACTCTGTTCCGTCTTTATGAACCAATGTTTCCAATCTCAGAAAAGCAAATTCATGAGGAAAGTATCAAGTGATGTTCCTTTGATAAATCTAATTCAACTGCAGCATTCAAAAATAAAGCAACGGCAGTTAAAGGACTCTGCAGACACAAGGAACTGTACATGCTGGTTTACAAAAAAAAGTGCTGGAGTAACTCAGCGGGTCAGCCAGCATCTATGGAGAACATGGATAGGTTACATGGGTAAGATGAGTCCTGACCTGAAACATCACCCACCCATATTCTCCAGAGATGTTGCCAGACCTGTTGAGTTGCCCCAGCATTTTGTGTCTATTTTAAAGGACAGTGCATATTTATTATTTAAATAAATAACTTAAATAAAATATATGTTGTGTAAATGGATAGAAAAAGTAATCTGTAAAAGTTATTTTACAACTGAAAGCTGAGCACTGTGATGTTATACTGTGCAGGGACATCAGATATCATTGCATTCCATGACTGAACATACTTTCCCAAAGAAAAAGGCATCTACTAACCTCATCTTGTTGACTAATATATGGCATTGGAAACAACTGCTATTTACACATAAATAAGTCATTTCCAAGTTCTATCTGCTTTATGATACTAATTTTCTTGGCACACTAATCAACATTGTTCACACGGGTATTTTTAGCCCAGTAATTTGCTTTGGAGCTGACATTTATACTTGGATAATTTGCTTTAGTAACCATTTACAAAATGATTAAATCGCTCATATGCAGTGGCAAAAAAGACTACCACAGGCAATGTTCTTTGTTCAATCCTTTGCAAGAATGAATACTTGGAATCTTTTTTGTACTCTTAAAATAACAGTTTTATCACTGAGCACGTAATGAGAAAGTTATCCAAGGAATCTATGCTACATTAACTTTAATTTAGTTAATGTTGCTTAATGTTAACTTTAGTTAATGTAGGGAGATATTCAATTGGTACTACAAGATTGCAAAACGAAAGGGGAAATATACTTTAAAATGTGTACTATCGTTAATATACGAATTAGTCTCCAGAGATTTTCAATGCCTGACTTATGGTCATGTGGTATAAAGTGCCTCCATAATGTTTGGGACAAAGACCCATCATTTATTTATTTGCCTCTGTACTCCACAATTTGAGATTTGTAATAGAAAAACATCACATGGGGTTAAAGTGCACATTGTCGGATTTTATTAAAGGCCATTTTTATACATTTTGGTTTCACCATGTAGAAATTACAGTAGTAATGAACAGAAATACAGAGGCTACACTGCAAGATGCAAACCGCTGGTTAGCTGCAAAAATAGGATGGCCCGGTTACAGTATGCCAAGAAGTACTTAAAAGAGCAACCTTGCTCTTAGACCCCCTCGGTCTTGGCTGACCATGGGTGATGCATCCTAGTTGGCTGCTTGCTCCACACCTCGGCTAGAGCAGCGTCGCTTGTGGCTGAAGAGACCAATGTGGGAGTGACAGTCTCTGTCGCAAAGGTCACATTTGTGTGTGGACTCTGGTCTGTTGAAGTTGCTGCGCTCCTTTCTGCGTGCCCGCTTGTCTGCCGCTGCGTTCATCAGTTTCTCTTCCCCCAGTTTGAGATGTTGGTTCAGGGTACCTCTCCACCTCGTACGGCAGCTGCAAGGCTCTCCCAGGACTCCACATCGATGTCGAGTGCCTTCAAATCTCTCTTGCAGACATCCTTGTAACGTAGCTGGGGGCGGCCGATGGTTCTCCTCCCAGATGTTAGCTCTCCATAGAGGATGTCTTTTGGAATACGGCCATCCTCCATGCGGTGGACATGGCCCAGCCACCGCAGCCTGCGCTGCCTGAGTAGAGTGTACATACTCGGAAGGCCAGCGCGAGACAGAATCTCGGTGTTGGACACTCTGTCTTGCCAGGATATACCCAGGATACGGCGGATGCTTCTAAGGTGGAAGGTTGAGTCTTCTCTCCAGTCTGGCATATGTAGTCCATGCCTTACTGCCGTACAGCAGCGTGCTGTTGACACAGGCTTTGTAGACTGCTATCTTTGTCTTCACTGTCAGCTTTGGATTGATCCACACTCGAGTTGTGAGGCGAGCGAGAGTTGTAGCTGCCTTCCCGATACTCTTGTCAATCTCTGTGTCCAAGGCTGTGGTTGTCGGTGATGGTGGAGCCGAGGTACGTGAACTGATGGACGGTATCGAGTTCGTAGTCGTCGATGGTGATGACAGGCGGTGCCTCGGTATCCTGCCCATCTTCTTTAGGTTGATAGTCAGCCCAAAGTCCTTGCAAGCCCAATAGAAGTGGTCCATCAGTGACTGTAGTTCCTGCTGGGTGTGGGGCACAACTGCTGCGTCATCGGCGAACAACATGTCTCTGATGAGAGCTTCATGTACTTTTGTCTTGGCTCGGAGGCGGGTGAGGTTGAAGAGCTTGCCGTCTGATCTAGTACGCAGGTAGATCCCCTCTGTTGCAGTGCCGAAGGCATGTTTCGGGAGCAGAGCGAAGAAAATCACAAAGAGTGTGGGAGCGAGGACGCAGCCTTGTTTGACGCCACTGTGGATGTCGAAGGGCTCCGAGAAACTGCCATTGAACTGCACTGTCCCCTTCGTGTTGATGTGGAAGGATTCTATCATGCTCTGCAGTTTTGGTGGGCAGCGGATCTTTGGGAGAGCCTTGAATAGGCCATCTCTGCTGACGAAGTCGAACGCCTTGGTGAGGTCAATGAAAGCAACATACAGGGGCATCCGCTGTTCTCTGCACTTCTCCTGGAGCTGGTGAAGGGAGAAGACCATGTCTACTGTTGACCTTCCAGCTCGGAAACCACACTGTGACTCTGGGTAGATACGTTGAGCAACCACAGTTCTGGAAAAAGATCTTGTGGACAGATGAGACGAAGATTAACTTATATCAGGGTGATGGCAAGAGCAAAGTATGGAGGAGAGAAGGAACTGTCCAAGATCCTCATCGTGAAACACGGTGGTGGGGGTGTTATGGCCTGGGCATGTATGGCTGCTGAAGGTACTGGCTCATTTATCTTCATTGATGGTAGTAACATAATGAATTCCGAAGTGTATAGACACATCCCATCTGCTCAAGTTCAAACAAATGTCTCAAAACTCATTGGCCGGCGGTTCATTCTACAGCAATACAATGATCCCAAACATACTGAAAAAGCAACAAAGGAGTTTTTCAAAGCTAAAAAATAGTCAATTCTTGAGTGGCCAAGTCAATCACCCGATCTGAACCCAAATAAGCATGCCTTTTATATGCTGAAGAGAAAACTGAAGGGGACTAGCCCCCAAAGCAAGCATAAACTAAAAATGGCTGCAATACAGGCCTGGCAGAGCATCACCAGAGAAGACACCCAGCAACTGGTGATGTCCATGAATCGCAGACTTCAAGCAGTCATTGCATGCAAAGGATATGCAACAAAATACTAAACATGACTACTTTCATTTACATGACATTGATGTGTCCCAAACATTATGGTGCCCTGAAATGGAGGGATTATGTATAAACACTGCTGTAATTTCTACATGGTGAAACCAAAATGTATAGAAATGGCCTTTATTAAAATCTGACAATGTGCACTTTAACCATATGTGATTTTTTTCTATTACTAATCTCAAATTGTGGAGTACAGAGGCGAATAAATAAATGATGGGTCTTTGTCCCAAACATTACGGAGGGCACTGTATATAAACAAGTATTTCAGGGACGGATATAAAGGAGGAAAGATATACCGACTGTTGCAGGCCAACGGGCACCTTATGCCAGGTCGGAATGGGGCATTTTCACCTGCTCTCCTCAGCAGCCCCCCGTCCCATCACCCAAGCCACAACTATCGGGAGCTAGATTAAGCTGAGTAGAGATGGGAACACAGTGCAAACTCACTTGCTGAGTCAACGATGCCGGCTGGTGGCTGTTCTTCCCGAACCTGCTCTCCCTTCCGTTACAGCTGTTTCTGGGATCCATTCTCACAGACTCTTTTCTTTGGTTCTGACTTACAACCAGTTTTAGTTCTGAAACAATTCTCAGAAACGTAACCGCACCGCATCAGTTTGACAGCCGAACTGTCTATAAATGCACGATTGGACCTCGCGTCTGTTCTGCTATTTAATACGACCATGATTAATCTGACAGCAACTCAACTTCATATTCTTTCTATTCTTCAGTCTCTTATTGCAGATCTACCTCTTTATTAGTATTCAAAGAAACTGCCTCCACCACCTTTTGGGAAGAGACTTACAATGATTCATGATCCCCAAAACAATAATAGACAATAGACAATAGGTACAGGAGTAGGCCATTTAGCCCTTCGAGCCAGCACCGCCATTCAATGCGATCATGGCTGATCACTCTCAATCAGTACCCCGTTCCTGCCTTCTCCCCATACCCCCTCACTCCGCTATCCTTAAGAGCTCTATCCAGCTCTCTCTTGAAAGCATCCAACGAACTGGCCTCCACTGCCTTCTGAGGCAGAGAATTCCACACCTTCACCACCCTCTGACTGAAAAAGTTCTTCCTCATCTCCGTTCTAAATGGCCTACCCCTTATTCTTAAACTGTGGCCCCTTGTTCTGGACTCCCCCAACATTGGGAACATGTTATCTGCCTCTAATGTGTCCAATCCCCTAATTATCTTATATGTTTCAATAAGATCCCCCCTCATCCTTCTAAATTCCAGTGTATACAAGCCCAATCGCTCCAGCCTTTCAACATACGACAGTCCCGCCATTCCGGGAATTAACCTAGTGAACCTACGCTGCACGCCCTCAATAGCAAGAATATCCTTCCTCAAATTTGGAGACCAAAACTGCACACAGTACTCCAGGTGCGGTCTCACCAGGGCCCGGTACAACTGTAGAAGGACCTCTTTGCTCCTATACTCAACTCCTCTTGTTACGAAGGCCAACATTCCATTGGCTTTCTTCACTGCCTGCTGTACCTGCATGCTTCCTTTCATTGACTGATTCACTAGGACACCCAGATCTCGTTGAACTCCCCCTCCTCCTAACTTGACACCATTCAGATAATAATCTGCCTTTCTATTCTTACTTCCAAAGTGAATAACCTCACACTTATCTACATTAAACTGCATCTGCCATGTATCCGCCCACTCACACAACCTGTCCAAGTCACCCTGCAGTCTTATTGCATCTTCCTCACAATTCACACTATCCCCCAACTTAGTATCATCTGCAAATTTGCTAATGGTACTTTTAATCCCTTCGTCTAAGTCATTAATGTATATCGTAAATAGCTGGGGTCCCAGCACCGAACCTTGCGGTACCCCACTGGTCACTGCCTGCCATTCCGAAAGGGACCCATTTATCCCCACTCTTTGCTTTCTGTCTGTCAACCAATTTTCTATCCATGTCAGTACCCTACCCCCAATACCATGTGCCCTAATTTTGCCCACTAATCTCCTATGTGGGACCTTGTCGAAGGCTTTCTGAAAGTCGAGGTACACCACATCCACTGACTCTCCCTTGTCAATTTTCCTAGTTACATCCTCAAAAAATTCCAGTAGATTTGTCAAGCATGATTTCCCCTTCGTAAATCCATGCTGACTCGGAATGATCCCGTTACTGCTATCCAACGATGACCCATTATATTTTAACAGTGATCCATAAGAGCATAATCTCCCAGGCGAATAAATAACCTTGCACATCCACCGTACCAACAACCTGAAGGAGCCCACAATATTTTAAAGAACAAATTAACTTTTGCAGTGAAATCTATAAAGAAAAAATTTTGTTGATGACTTTTTTAAAACAATTTAATGGATGTCCTGCATCTTGGTCTACTGCATAATCTTCTGAAAACACCAAGGACATGGAGATGAAAGAGTGCAAAATTTCTGGCTCATGCACTCGTATTGTAGGCCAGATCAATAACTGCGGCAGAACTGGGAATAAACAGGTGAAGAGTGCAGCATAGAGGCGAGAAAAGTAGCGACATTAAAAGGAAAATTATATAGTAGCTTTCACAAAAATTCAAAAATATATTGACCAAATCACAAGTGGTGAAAGGCAGAAGTCTGAGATCGTTGGAGGTGAGTTTTGGTGTTCTTGATTGTCCACTCTTCCATTAGATTCATCACTACTTTCCATCCAGCCTCAGCTTTAAGCCAGACAGGCTAACATGTGAACAGTAATTCTTTCAAAATGAATGGAGATGACATGCCAATCAGAAAAGGTTACCGTGGTTATTTTCAGTTTTTAATAATTTGTGAGTATGTTAACATGTTTTAATTAAGTTTATTTCAATTTTAATTTTTGAAGTAATTTAAAAAATAAATTTAAGTCTATTTGTATAGATGTAAAAATGTCTTTGTCTGATACTATTGAGTGTACTGAAAGGAGTGGTCAGCTTGTTCCATCTCTCACATCCAGAAACAATGTGGGTGGGCAGAATGCAAGCTAAGAGTCAGAGCACTGGATAGATTCTGGGTGATCTGCCCATGGGAAAATAACTGATTATTTTCAGGTTTTCGAGTAAATTAGATGTGGAGCATAATCTTAGTTGAGACAAATAACCTGTAACTGTGGTAAAGATCCATTGAACACTTACCAATGAGACCTTTTGCTGCAGATGAAGATGTTGCTATATGAGAAGATCTCACAGTTTGATTAGAATCATCTCCAGATAACGTCGTAGTGCTTCCTTCAGAGTCAACCGAGACATCCTTTCCACCCCTCCGTTTTATCGTTCCTGTGTCACCTTCAGAATCCTCTGCCCAATAACCTGGCGATGATGCCCAGCTACTCCTGGACTGAGCATGATCAACAGTGTCTTTGGGCTGTCCCTGCCTGTTCAATTTTGTGCCACGTTCAGAAAATATGGTTTGGTCCACCTGGCTGCCTGTAGCCCACATGGTCGTTAGAACTGTTCCGTCGGCAGGGCTCTCATAATGGAGATTTCCCAAACTACTAAGCGTTTCCCAACTCTTTTGGTGTTGAATTGTTTGGATGTTATCGTGTGATCCACTCGAACAAGAAGTCCAACTTCCTCTACCACTATCCGCTGCATCAAGGGACGTCCGGTCTCCTTGGTCCTGAGTTAACTCTTCCATGCTTGGTGAAGACAGTACTGCTGCTCCTGCATATAGACTCCCTCTGCCATCTGTGCCAGGTGGTGTGTATGAACTAAATAAAACAAAACATTTGTTTTAAATGTTGGACACAAAATAACGATGTCCAATATCTCATACAACTAAATTAACTGAACCTTTTTTTATCAGGATTAAAGATCTTCCCATGCCAAAATTAAAATCAACTTCTTTAATATCTCTTTTCCAGTTTGACAAAGGATCACACTTCTGAAATGTTTCTCAACTTCTCTTTCCACACATGATGCCAAGTATTTTTCAGTTTTTATGCCACTTAATAAACACCATTGTCTCTTTGTCTAATTAATAAGATTAGAACACCATTGTCTCTCTGGATTCTCTGACAAGTCCAGTGCCACAGAGGAACAAGGCATTACTGATCCCTCCTCCCTCCCAGGATCACAGCATTTCCTCTTGCCAGCAGACAACATGCTGATCCGTGCTCCACAAGGTAGTGCCATACTGTACCTTCTGTTGGCAATAGGTTTATCAGCATCAGATCAGGTTGTAAGATTAAGATATGGTCTAAATCAGCTTGAGAGAATGGTCAGTGTGAAGGATGGAATTGATGGCATATTGAGTATGTAGTAGGATCCGATGATAATAACGTTTATCTAACTAATGGTGACTAGGACTTAATATGAGATAAACATTCTGAAAGCACAGATGTAGTGAAAAGTCAAAGGAAGTGGTAGAGAACTTGGCTTCAATGTCATTGAGATACAATTGAAAGTAGCCCTTCCGCCTATGGATAATTACGTAAATAGGGACTAAACATTTAAAAATAGACTATCAAGCTTACTGTGTACGTGTAGAAAGGGAATTCATTTATAGTGATGCTCTGTTATAGAGTCAAAACCTAACAGTGAAACCAAATACGATCAGAGGAGAAACACAGTCGGACATAGTGTTAATGCTGAAGAAAATACAAGTATCTCACATGGAATAAAGCACGAGTCTTCCGCCGAGAATATTTGTGAGTGGTTTGACCTACCTGACTCTTGTTAAAGTTCAAATGGCTAATTGGAGGAATTCAAATTGGATTGAAGTTAATAGAATTTCAGGTCAATTTTTTATCTGACTTGAATGAAGTAACTATGCCACTGACCACTGAGCAAATGGATAGGTAAAATCAATTTGTCAGTTGAATACTTTGGGAGATTAACTCAGAAATTAATGTCAATCAGTAGTCAGCATGGGAAGCATGGGAAGATAAAATACATGGTTCATTATCAGAAATCACTGTAACCTTCGACCTAAATCAGCATTAACCAAATTACAAACCTCTTGAAACTGCAGCATTTCAAACAGCAGCTAAGTGCTTAACAATCAACAAAGAAATTGCTCTAACCTGATATAGTATTGATCTGGATCAGCCACTGATCGTTTCTCCAGTCTTTTTTCTACACCCAAGCCCAAATTTGAATCTATAACACTGACAGAATGTCGCTGTCGCCGGTCATCATGGAGGTTGACAGAGACCGAGTCAAATGAGGAATTGCTAACAATACTGGAGCGGGAGGAGATTTCACTCTGACCAGAGTCTGAAAAATTATCAGCAGTGGCACTGGGTGCCAAAATAAAACCTGAAAAACACAAAAATATGAGAACTATTAATCCAACGTATTTTAGGTCATCTCTGTTAATTAAAAGCTGAAGGGGGAATGCAGGGGAGAGGAAAGAGGAATAATCAGATTTACATAAAATACTGCTTCATATCGCTTGCTTTAAGTGACTTAATCAGTGAATATCTACTGGCATATAAAGGACAATCGATTGAGTACATCAGAGGAAGCCATAAGGACAAAGGATTCACAGAACAAAAACATTTAAAAAAAATACCAACCAGGTTCAAGCAGAAATATTTGGTTACAAAAAGATAATTCTTATAACATTTCAACATAACTTATATTCTTTAGCAGGATTTAATAAAATGATTATTATTAAAATATTCTGGACCATAAATATCTGCAAAAGAGAAATAACTTGAGGCGCATGTGTGCCAAAGTACAATTTGAATCTATGAATATTAATTAAATATCAGAATTAATAAACAATTTGAGCACCGGGAGAGTAACAAACATTGGACATGTTGAAAATATTTGAAACTTAAAAATGGCATAATAAAATAATCATCAAACAATTGCAGCATGCTAACAATTTATTTTTGAAAAAAAGACTTCTTAATCATCTGTTAGGTTGAAAACGCTAAAACAAACAGCGACTGCACATTTGAAGCAGTTACAAGCTGTTTCTCTTCCTGATGATGGCAGCTCAGATGTTCTAAAAAACTGAGTGCGCAATATCAATGTAGAATAAAGAGCTGTCAGAAATAAATGCATAAAATTCAAGAATAAGTAGAATGCAGTCAAATTTTGGACTTATTATGCCAATATTTTCTTATCCAATTTGATTGCACTCAGGTCATGATAATTAAACTTTAAAAAAAATTATTATCTATCATTCTCCAGCAATTTTTGTTTTCTGACTTTTCATCGTTTCTCTTTGTTGCTCCATTATCCATTCACTTTGTTGCTCCATTATCTATGACAGGGTTATAAACTGTGATTTTCAAAACAGCCTATTTATACTACCATTTAGTAACACTCATCCCAGTTAATCAGACCTGTTTTATCATGCCAGATGGCTCTCATATTCAGTTGAATATCTGAAGGTTGATGACTCTCTGCCCTCCCCCTGCCTTCAGACAATGTAATATTTTGCTCTACATAACGACACCCATCCAAGGAGTTCATGATGCATTACACAGTTGGAAACTGATAAACAGCCCAGTACTCCACCAAAAATTGCATCTATCCAAATTGTTCTCTAGCTGAACAATGTTCAAATATCATTCCTTACTAAATGCAAAAGAGGGCTATTCAGTCCTTTGGATGCTAGCATCCAATAGAGCAACCCCATCAGTTCATCCTCCCTCACCGTTTCCATGCAATCTCATAACTCATCTTCTCTCACATGTGCAGGAGCCACCCCCTCTCCCAATCCTTTCACTATATACCTATACCAACGGTGATTTACAGTAGCTAATTAACCTTTCACCATCATTTAGAGATGTTGGAGGAAACCGGTGAACCTGGTGGAAATTCGTGCAGTCAGAAGAAGAATGTACAAACTCCATACAGACAGTCCATTGTCCATTGTCCATTGTTTAGACATTTCCATTTTCCAGACAATAAAATTTTGGGGACACGGGGAACTGCAGATTCTGGTTTACAAAAGAAAAATACACAAAGTGCTGGAATAACTCAGCTGGTCAAGCAGCCTCTCTGGAGAACACGATTAGGTGATGTTTCGGGTCAGAAATTATGTTGCCAGAGAAGGGAATATAGGTGGAAGAGGATGAAGAAGATGGGGTTGTATTGAAGGTTAGTTATCTAAAATTGGAAAATTCAATGTTCATACCATTAGGTTATAAGCTACTAAGTGCAATATGAGGTGCTGTTCCTCCAGTTGACATATGGCCTAATGGAGGAAATCCATTGCTTCATATTGATAATTATTTTAACACATCTTAAAACAAACAAGAGAAAAATATGGTGGAATATTTTTTTTTGCTTTTACGGGCAATGGTATAAAATAACCATTATCAGGAGGAAACTGCTACTTCTGCCTTAAAGTGCCCATGCTTCTCAAACATTGAAGAAAATCATATAATTATGTCGCATAACACCTGAGTGAACAAATAAGAACACGGATAACTGGACCTATATACACACTTTACAATGGAACTAGGTTATCATTTTAGTCAGCTGTAGTTTAGAACTGCGTAAATTCAACAGGAATTAGTAGGTTAACATATGATGATCATTTGACGGCACTGGGCCTGTACTCCCTAGAAGAATGAGGGAGGGACCTCATTGAAACGTACCGAGTAGTGAAAGGCTTGGATAGAGTGGATGTGGAGAGGATGTTTCCACTAGTGGAAGAGTCTAGGACTAAAGGTCATAGCCTCAGAATTAAAAAATGTTCTTTTAGGAAGGAGATGAGGACAAATTTATTTTGTCAGAGGTTGGTGAATCTGTGGAATTCTTTGCCACAGAAGGATGTGGAGGCCAAGTCAGTGGATATATTTAAGGCAGAGATAGATTCTTGATTAGTACAGGTATCAGAGGTTATGGGGAGAAGGCAAAAGACTGGGGTTAGGAGGGAGAGATAGATCAGTCATAATTGAAGAGCAGAGCAGACTTGATGGGCCGAATAGCCTAATTCTGCTTCTATCACTTATGATGATCTTATGAACACTGACCAGACATATCCAGAAATTGAAGCTGAACTTTATGTCAATGAACTGAATTCACAAACCCATTCTGAATTTAGATAGGATGAAATATATGTAATGAATCTTTGACAATATTTTTAATAGTTCAAATTAGAATTATGAAAAAAATTAGTGCATATAGTTTTTGCATTTGTTTGCAAGTCATATTCATCATTACAACAAGAAACTTTATTTCAGTATGAAATAAAGTAAATCTAGGCTGAAATATACTACACACATCCGCAACGTTCTCATAACACATGAGAAGCTACCGGAGTGTAGCGATGCAACAGATTTGGCAATATTGTATAAATCAGATTAAAGAAATGCTTAAACAGGTTGGAAATTTCATATCACATTAGCGTTTCAACTTTAAATTATCAAATCATCAAACTGCCTCTTCATTGTTTTCATACCTGGAGGTGCAATTTTTTCTAAAACTCACCTTTCCTTGGTGATGTCTGAGGAGATGTAGGAGGAGATGACAGCTGGGATGATGTGTTTGATATGGTATCTTCTGCCTGCTTTTTATTCCGATCCAAAATTCCTTCTTCAGACAAAGACAGAATTTTCTTCAAAGCTTGAGGAGAATGAGTACCTTAAGAAAATAAATTAACGCAGCCATGTAATTAAATCTTGTTCAGCTCATGCAAGTAAAAATATTGCTAAACAAAAAGGTAATGATGGAAATGAAATATGTAAACTCATCAGCTTTTGCAACAATAATATGTGTCCAGCAGTTAGGTCACTCTTAAATAGCATTAATCTTGACAGTGCATTGATGCTGTTGCAGCTACAATTTAATTGTAATCTCTGTGCAAACCTTTGGGTATATTTTGGAGTATCAATATTGCCTTAGTCATCCTGGTAATATTTACTTTAATTTACTGCACATCTTGCGGCAGTTTTCTCCATGCTGATGTCAGGGTCACATGTCTTAAAGACATGATAACTATATTTGACATAGCCAGAAGCATTGGTACTGCATAATAGAGTACGGTAATAGAGAAGAAATTGGAAGAAGCATACTCTCATTTTTGGGTACAGGCAATATTCTGTCAATGAGGCAGACTGTTAGCAATATGTCTTCTGTGCCTCAGATAAACTCAAAATGTTGGAGAAACTCAGCGGGACAGACAGCATCTCTGGATAGAAGGAATGGGTGACGTTTCGGGTCGAGACCCTTTTTCAGACTTCTTCAGATTTGTTGAGTCTGAAAAAGGGTCTCGACCCAAAATGTCACCCATTCCTTCTTTCCAGACTTGCTGCCTGTCCCACTGAGTTACTCCAGCATTTTGTGTCTATCTTCGGGGTAAACTAGCATTTGCAGTTCCTTCCTATACATGCCTACTGTGCCTGCTAGGCTTCCAAAGTTGAGGTAACAGGAAGTAACAGCAAAACCATGTTTTTGCAGTGAAGCTATCACTATTAGAAATCCTTAGGGGAGCCCGCATCATCAATAACCCACACCACCGTGGCCATGCTCTCATTTCACTCCTGCTATCGGGAAGATGGAATACAAGTCTGAAAACAGTAATATCCAGGTCAGAAACAGCTTCTTCCCAACAACCATCAGTCTATTCAACACTATGAACTCTGAATAGCCTGGGTTGCACGAGCAAGAATTTAATTGCTCTGTTTCAGAACAATGACTCTTGACTCTCTTGAATGCGCACCTCAAACTGGTGTGCATTTTGACCATCAGCATCAATTCACCAAAATGTGCAATGCTTACAGATTTATGTAAGTTATGCAATTTCTATCCCAAACATTAATTTTCAGCCATACGGATTTTCATGCAAATATTTTTATGCACTCTTTTGTGGAAGGAAAATAGATCAAAATCAGAGTATTGAAGTAATTTGTTAAAAATATTACCAAATGGAGGTAGGTCTTTAACTTGTACTTTCTTGCGTGATGGATATAATGATACAGCTGGGACCTGGAGGACCTGATTCACTTTCTGCGGCTTCTGATGCTGTGCCCCTGATCTTGGAGCAACTGGAGACGTGTCTGAAAGTTTTCCTGCTTTTCTTTCTCCTGTATTCTTGGGTACTAGGTAACAAAGAAGAGATTTTTTAAAAATGTTTACAAAACCAAAATACAGAGATGCTGAAAATCTAAAATAAAACTACAAAAGTGTGGAAATAAAGATACTATCTGCGAAGAACAAAAAAATGGCAAATGATACATTTTCTGGTCTGATCCAGATAAAGGTTATCAGCCTGAAATATTTACCCTGCCTCTTGCTAGATATTCACTGACATCACAGAAAGCATTTTCATGCCTTTCATTGTAAGGCAGTATGAAACATATTGCAAATATTAAAATTCATTTGTTATTATTTGGTTCAACTTTTATTTGTGGATCCTGCATGTTGTGGAGAAGGCAAAAACGGTAAATGGTTGAAAAAAACTTCTTTCTCCATAGGCGGAATGTAAAAGACTTAGTTCTTGGTTCTAGATGTAGAAACAAAGCCGTTTCTAGTTAATACACAAAATGACACAATGTGCTGGAGTAACTCAGCAGGCCAGACAGCATCGCTGAAGAAAGCGGATAGGTGACGTTTCGGGTCGACACCTTTCGATGACACCGCAATGATGCACCAATATCTGTGGAACGGATTTCCCCTTTTCTATTGCCAGTTGTTCCTAAACAAAGAAATCTTTGACATTGAGCAAAAGCAATGTCATCGAATAAGCTGATAGCCCATCACAATAATCTAGTTATACCAAACCAAGTTTAAAAACAGAATAATTTTTTGCTAACTTTTAAACATTTTACAGAAATTGGAATACAGATTTAAAGTGAGAAATTGAAACATCCATTTTATACTGGGCAAAAATAATACTGGATCCAAATTGTTCAGGAAAAACTGTAAGTATTATTTTCAAGCTTAGGATGTGATCATTGTAAGGGAGTGGACAGAGTGAGTTTTCAAGAATCAGAAGTGTTTTCCCTGGCACTGCTTTCCCTCCCCACATCATCCCTACCTCTAAGTCCCGTCCCGTCCATCCCCCCGTCCCCCCACCCCACCCCCCCTCTTTTGGAGAAGCAAGGAATCTGGCAGGTGGGCTCTGGTCCACACGGTTTCAAAGGCCCTGCGTCTCCACCTGCTCTAGGAGCTGATGAGCGAGACAAAGCAGTGAAAAATCAGTCACAGTTGTGCGATGGGTATTAGTCAATAAGTAATTGGATCATGAACTGGACAGAGGTGCGGACCAAGGATACCAGCAGATGACAGCAATTCTGGTGCCACGGCAATTATAGCTAAATAATTTAGTAACTAGCGAGCACTCAATCAAACCAAAGACCTTAACCAAATTGTCTGATCTGCACTCATAACCTGGAGATGTCTGGTCATGACTGAATTACCAAACCCTCTGCCCTCCTGCTCCTGTTTCCCTGCCCTCCTAACTGCCAGCCGCTCCAACCTGTCTGCACCCCCTGTCCGCCCTCCTGCTGCTCTGTCCTCCCCACCACCCTCTGTCCTCCAGCCAACCCTCTGTCCTAAAACTTATTATAACACAGAAAGAGGCATCAGCTCCATGCCAGCTCAAAGGAAAGCAATTATGTTACTCCTCTTATCCCTTCCCTTATTTCTCTTGACCCTCAACTCATCCTCTCACACTTTAATTTGATTATTTTTGTTATTGAGGTACACTCTGAAGTAATTTATAGTAGACAATGAACCTTCAGAATGGTATTTGCCTGCATAATCAAGGCCCACGTTTCCTCGAATGCACAACCTAACAAATTCTGAAATTGGAGTTGCTCCATTGGTTAATACAATAAAACCTAATTAAAATGTTCCAAAGAAGAGAAAGTAATCCATAACTTACATGTATTCGTACTTGGCTCACACTGAAGAGACAAGGCCTGTAGACTTTCTTCATCCATGTCCAGGTTAAGATTTGCGAGGTACTGTTTTACCTTCCGAGCCATCTGTGCATCTTCATAGAGTTTCTTTGCATTGAGAAAAGAGCTGCGACGTACCCGTTTCTTGTGTCCCCCTGCCTGTACCACATCTAATACAGTACTATTTGTACTGCCTTGGCTAAGCGACCTGCCAAAGGGGAGAGAGAGAGAGAGAGAGAGAGCGATGCCGCTGGCTTCAGCATGGAAGGTCAAAGATTGGAACATGCAAAAGTCAGATTGAGGTCAGTCTTGTTCAAGCAAAGTAACACATGCCTCATTCCAGTAGGTCAGACAGACAAAAATGAAAGAGGGAATTAAGAGTGAATGGAAAATAAAAACCAGCAACTATTCTGCAGACCCCTATCCTATATTAACTTGACAATCAGAATTTAAACTACTATAAGCGTCTCTGCCCACTAGTCTAAAGGAAGCTACCACTCCAGCAGAACAGTTGGAGTAGGAATCAAAGCTCATGCAGGACTGTTGTTAAAAGTAGCAGTTAAAATAAATCCTGACATTAAAAATTAACCATTTCAGTTTAACAGTTTTAAAATTTAAGAGTTTTAAACTACAGCATAATTTAAGCAGCCACTCCAGAGCAATAGTATGTTTGTCTCCATATAAGGAGGGGGGAAAAACTCCAAGGCCCACAGTCCAATAGTGGTTGACCTTAAATTTAATGAAACTAAATAAACTACCATCGATCAGAATGGTCATAAATCTGGGTAAATAGTTAAATTAAAAGATCCTCTCTAAATTATATCCTGTTGTTTTGTGTAAAAATAATTAAAAATGGAATACACTTTTAGTTTAAATCCATTAAAATGTATCTGCCAACCAGTCAAGAGAGCTAAAACTTAATATTAAATTGGAAGTCAAACCTCTTGTTAAACAAAACGACTCTAATGCCGTAAGAAAGGGAAAAAAATATTCATAATTATAATACCTTTGTATCCACAAAATTATGACTGCCAATACAAGTTAATGTTTATAAGACTTTTATAATCCACTTTCGAACCAGTACTATATAAACAACGTACATGCTTTAACAATTTTGAAGTTGCTGCTCATAACATATTTTCTAAATAGCCTTAGTAGCCTCAGTAATGTTAGAAGACTCGTGAGTAAGTAAAGATCATCCAATAAAGCCAGAGCACAAAAGGGTTAAAATGAAAATGTCAAAGCATAATGGAAGCAGCAGAAAGAAAAAAATGCAAATTGGCAAAAATGTCCTTGTGCCTGCAGTACCACCACTTACCCCAGACTTCTCCACTTCTTCTTCCTGTAAGTGAGAGCCATGAATATTGAAGCGTGGGTATAGGAAGAAAGACAGAGAAAGATCACAAGCTCTGACAGAAAAGACCAGATCTCAGACATGCAGTAACAAAAGCCAAGGGACATAACACAGTCCTGTCACTTCAGTCAACATAACACATATAAGTGACTATGATCAAGTGTACTGAGTGAGATTCAAGCATTTCCCAGTCCAGTCACAGTAAACATTTATTCTTCACAGTGGAAGGCAAGTTAACCAAAAATACAATTTGTTAATCGTGAAATTATTCACATGCTACCCGAGGTTCTGTTTTTGGCATTGCTCTCTTCAAAGACATTATACAACCTGCCCAGTATTGATCACAATACATTATCTTTAGAAAACGATCCAATAAGTAGAATGGAGCGAAACATCTCAAACCTGATTTTCATGAAACCCCACAAGTGTATACCAGACATATTTCCCTGCATTTTATTCAAGTGAAGACTAAAATTACATTGATATAATACTTTTCAATCCAAAATAATATACTTTCAATAATATGGATAGCAACTTCAGCTACAGTATATCTGATACGCAACTTATTTTTAAATTTGTCAACCCATCACAGATTCATAGGCTGAATGACCTCCTTCTACACTGCATGGATATATAAATTCAAATAAATCTGATATCGTGATTGGCAGCACATTACAAAAATGCTGGGTAGAAACGAGTCTGCATCACCAGCAATCAAAATATATATTTCAATCTTTGTTTATTTTGATTTATTTGATGGCGAGTGAAAAATCTATTCCGAATTTCAACATAAATGCTTGAAAGAGTTATATTTCCAAAGTAAATGGACACAAAATGGAAATTAATTCATAGTGGCTTTCAGAAAACACACAATGTGCCTGGGGTTTGTTTCAAATAACTTCAACTGAACTGAACATAGAATCATACAATCAAGCAGAATGGAATCACCCCCTTCAGTTCACTAGGTCCATGTTGACCAAGTATCCATCTATAATAATCTCATTTTCCAGCACTTAGTTAGCGTTTCAAGATTATCAAAATACTTCTTAAATGTGAGAATACTTGTTCCACCACCCATCATGCCATGGAGAAACTTCTGAGGGTTTGGAAAGGGCACAGAGATTTACCAGAACGATGGCCAGATAAGGAGGTATTAACTGCGGGGATAGGTTAGATAGACTTGGATTGTTTTCTCTGGAACGCCAGAAGTTGCGGGAGACCTGATAGAAGTATATACAATGATGAGAGGCATAGATAGGGTAGACAGTTCAAACTTATTTCCCAGGATGTAAAAATCAAAGACTAGAGGGCATAGCTTTAAGGTGAGTGGGACAAAGCTTAAAGGAGATGTATGAGGAGATGTACAAGATTTTTTTACATGGAAGGTGGTGAATGCCTGGAACACGATGCCCGGGGTAGTGGTGGAGGCAGATATGATAGTGTCACTTAGAGAATTTTGGATAGGCAATGGAGGAATGGAGGGTTATAAATTATGTGCAGGTAGATAAGAGATGGTCTTCGCATCACGTTCAGAATAGGCATTGTGGGCCGAAGGGCATGTACCTGTGCTGTGCCGTTCTATGTTCTAAGTGCAATGTGCTGCCAAGCGCCATATTGTGTCTTTAGTAAAAGCACCAGGAAATGCATTTCTATGCTGTATTATTTTGGTTTATTCATGATAAAATGGTTTAAAAAATATCCTTTCCTAACGGAATGCCATATCAAGAGCAACAAAGGCAAAGTGAACTGCTGACAAAAAAAATTGGCTAACAGTATCATAATTTGTACAGGACCTGGAATATTGGTTAAGCATGAAAATGGGAAATATCAAATTCATTAGCAAAATAAATCATGAGAAATAATTCAGTAATTATTATGTCAATTACCAGACTTCTATTAAAAAATGTTGAAAAAAATATTTTGCACTTGAAATAATTGAAAATGCTTAAAATAAAAGTTCTGCAGATCAATGGATTTGTACAGAGATTGCAGGCAATGTGTTTTCTGTCTTTGAAGAGAGAGGTACGACTGTGGTGTGTGAAGCATATAACATTCAAGAGATCCTCAATTTAAATCTAGGATTACCCCTTAAATTCACTTTGATCACCTACTGATGCAAAGATAGGTAGGAAAATGAGCTCTGATGAGCATACAACGTGTCTGGAAAGAGACATAGATATGAGAGAGAAAAAATCAGTGTGCAAGGTGGGAGGAGTTGGCTGCGCCTAACGGCTGCGGCTCTCTGGCAGTCTGTTGTCTTTTTTTCTTTTTTTTTGTTTGTGTCGGTGTTGGGATGGTTTTTGTTTCTGTTTTTGGCTGTGTATGTGTGGTGGGGGTGTGTGGTGGGGGTGTGGGGTGGGGTGGGGGGGTGGGGCGGGGGGAAACCTTTATTTTATTAGGTCTCTTCCCCGGGGCGCGGCTCGGCTGCGGGCCTTAACATTGCCGGCGCAGCTCGGCTGCGGGACGTTTCAGTGCCCGGTGCGGCTCGGCTGCGGGCCTTAACATTGCCGGCGCAGCTCGGCTGCGGGACGTTTCAGTGCCCGGTGCGGCTCGGCTGCGGGCCTTAACATTGCCGGCGCAGCTCGGCCGCGGGACGTTTCAGTGCCCGGTGCGGCTCGGCCGCTGGACTTAACATCGCCCGGTGCGGCCGCGGGACGTTTCAGTGCCCGGTGCGGCTCGGCCGCTGGACTTAACATCGCCCGGTGTGGCCGCGGGACGTTTCAGTGCCCGGTGCGGCTTGGCCGCTGGACTTAACATCGCCCGGTGTGGCCGCGGGACGTTTCAGTGCCCGGTGTGGCCGCGGGACGTTTCAGTGCCCGGTGCGGCTCGGCCGCGGGACGTTTCAATGCCCGGTGCGGCTTGGCCGCTGGACTTAACATCGCCCGGTGTGGCCGCGGGACGTTTCAGTGCCCGGTGCGGCTTGGCCGCTGGACTTAACATCGCCCGGTGTGGCCGCGGGACGTTTCAGTGCCCGGTGCGGCTTGGCCGCTGGACTTAACATCGTCAGCGCTGTTCGGCCGCGGGACGTTTCAGTGCCCGGTGCGGCTCGGCCGTTGGACTTAACATCGCCCGGTGCGGCCGCGGGACGTTTCGGTGCCCGGGGCGGCTCGGCCGGGGGGCCTTCCATCCCCTTGCGGGGGCTGTGCGTGTCGTTTGCCTCGGTAGGGGTCGAGCTGCCTGTCCGTGGGTGCGGGGGGAAGAGAGGGGAAGTTTTTGTTGCCTCCATCACAGTGAGGGGGTGTTTGGAGTCACTGTGATGGATGTTTGTGTTGGGGTCGGGTGTCCTGTGTTCTTTTCTTTTTGCTGTATTTTGTGTGACTGCTGAAATTTCGCTCGGTGTTGTGCCGAGTGACAATAAAGTGTTGTTATGTTATGTTATGTTATGTTATGTTATGTTATAATATGCAGAAAAGTGCCAAAATTCACGTTGGTAGGAAAAAGAGACAAATAGAATGTTCAATTATTAAATACCCTTCAGGTCTGTATGTACTTATGAAGGAAACATTAACTTGCAGGTAAAGGCAATGTAATTAAGACGACAATTGGAATGCTGGTTTTAATTGCATGAAAGAATGGACAATAAAAGTAGGACGGATCACCACAACTATATACCTAGGCTTTGTTTTTTAAGAACAGATAACTTTCTTCAATAGAAGTAACTAAATAAAGGATATCTTTGCCTTAGAAGCAGTTCAGGAAAGGTTCACTAAAATGATTTTTGGAATGAAGTAATCATTCTTTGATGACTTCCACGAATGTTGATTTATGAAGAAAGGTCAACTGGTCCTCATTGGGTTTTTGAAGCATTAGATGTGCTCTTATTGAGCAGTTTATCAGGATTAAGGCTGTCAGGGTATCTTTGCTGGGGACAGATTTTGGTCCTAAGGGGCAAAGTCTTATAATAATGGTTTGACTGCTTAAGACACAGTTGAAGAAAATTTATTTGCTCTGAAGGTTGTGAATTTTCAGAATTCTCTAGTCCAGCAGATATTCAAATGTGTAGGGAACATAAAATGTTGAGGTCAAAGGCCAGATCACCCATAATCTTACTGATAGAGCGTGCTCAAGGGGATATATGGCTCATAATTGTTTCTTTTCTCTATGTTTTTATTAACACTTCATATCTTCCCATTGATTAAACTGCCCTTTTATACTTTTATAGACCAGAGATATTCTGAAACTACAAAACATAAATAGTATTAAATTTGAATACCATTAAAATGACAGATTTCTAGTATTTGGAGTATTTTGATTTTCAACTACACTGAATGATCAGTTTCAAACAAATGTTTATTTGAATTTTCTTGAAAACTGTACACACCAAATTCCTTGTTGAAACTTGTATACAATCTATCACATTTTTTTAGAGATACAGATCCAACTTAATTTGCAATTCAAGTTCATGGATACCACAGAAGGCATTTTGGACACACTGGCCAAGGACTACAAACTTGTCTTGCTTTAGAATTTCTAAATAATGTTGTGCATGCCAAATATTGGACACAGTTTTATCAGTTTTATGAAGAAAAGGGGAGCTAAGGTACATTTTTTTAACTCTGTGTGAAAAGCAAATATGAGAATTCTGAACTGCAGTTCTGTTTCCTAACAAAATATTTTTAGAGCATTAGACTGCAGAAAGGAGATATTTTAAACAAACCTATATTGAAATGCTAAATACTCAAGATGCAATTATGACAAAATAGTTATGATTCATTTTTTAACTGTAACAATATGAGAATTCTTTAGTGCTGCATATAGTATGTTGATATCAGCCAAATTACTTTAATGTAAAGCAGGTTTACAGCATAATTTCTGTTGTAACTACCGAATTAAAACAGGTTTGATTTTACGAACAAAAAGCATTTTGCTCACAGCCAGTCTTTCTTAAATGGTTTAGAATGCAATCACTATGGATTTGAGTATCTTGTAAACCAAGGCACTAACCTTGTTCTGAACATAACAGCAGGATCCATATTAACCGAAGCCATACGGCCAACATGACGAATTTCTTTTGCAATCATGCGTAGCTTTTCAAAATTGATCAAACCTTCTACTTTTGAGTCATTTCCTAAGGGAGAAAAATGAACAGAATAACTCCTGAGAAAGAAGCAATCCCTATTTTATCCATTAAAATTATCTTTTTAACATCCCAACGAAGATTTCATTAAGGTTGAAAAAATAAATCAGCAAATATTGAATGGTTGGCACCAAGCTCGAGTTTTAAATGTCTGAAGATTGTGAAAGAAAGACCAAGGAAGTCAAGCATTTTTAAATTTGTGCAGCGATATGAATAAAAATTTGCTTTTAAAGATAATTACCTTCATGTAGGAACGTCAGATCTTTTTTGATTACAGGGAAGAGGGGAATAATAGGAGGCTGCAGGTTCTGGTTATTGAGAACATTGCGGTATTTAGCCATATTTCTGGAAGGGTCCAAGAGATCCTGAAGATCTTGAAATAACTTCTCATATTTGTTTGGAAGCTTTTCCCATGTATTACGCAGTCGCGCCACTGGTGCAAGGTATAGACCACTAGATATTGAGATGACAAAAAATAATTACAATTGGCATTACTGTCAAAAATATTGCAACATTTTGATCAATGGTTTTAAAATACAACATCCAAGTTGCCATAGCAACCTGCGGCAGTTCTAAAAATGTATTGTTTTTGCATTTAAGCACAGTGCAGCATTTGAAAGATGTCACAATCTGTAAAAGTAAACACATAGAAAGAAGTATTAAACTTCCAAAGTATGAGCTGATGTTATGCATTGCATTTAATTCTAGAATGCATCGTCTATAAAGCACGGATAATTTTCCACTTTCTACTCCTCTCCTCCATGCCTCATGTTTACATTTTTCCTAAACCTGCTCCACTTTAATCTCCACCCTTCCCCTTACTGTTCCCTTACTACTGCTCATTACAGGGTCAAATGCATTATTGCAAATAACTTTTTTTACTGCTGGGCATTACATTCAACAAAAACATTGTACGGTTTACCAAACTGAAAATAAATATTCTTACATGACAGTAAAATACTAAAATGGAGTTACGGGCCTGTCCCAGTTAGGCGATTTTTAAGGCGACTGCCGGTGACTAGGCTGTTGCCGCACGTTCGCGGGGGGTGTCGCGGGCATGATCGTGAGGAGTCTCCAATGAGTCGTAGCAGATCTCGGGTCGTCACGGAAAATCGATTCTGTTCGAAATTTTTCGGTGACAATTGGCTTGACGCTAATGATCGTAGCTTGTCGTGGGCGCTGTCACAGGTTGTCGCCAAGTGTGGTAGGATGTCGCTGGTACTAAGGACGGATGAATTTCATTGGCGACTACCAACGTCAACCGGCGACAGGTACCTGGATCAGGAGAAGACAAGTTGCGACAGGAACTGTCAAAACCCGTCCACAGAAGTTCAGCTGCAACAGCCAGCTGTGGAATGGGGGCGGAGACCGCGATGCTGTCAAAGGGGGGTGGACACCTGACCATACCGACAGCAAGGTCCGGCCAGACCACTTTTTAGGTATATTTTGGAATTGTTAGAAGTTTTAAAAAAAAGATTTTTGCATGTAGTTATCTACCTTTCATAGGAATATAGTTTGTTTGCATTTCTAAGTACTTTCTCATGGCATCTATTTCAAATATTCTAGTTTCATTTATTTTGACCAATGGAATAAACACAAAGACAAGCAATTCACTGCATTGAAAGGCAAACTCTTTTCATTTATTTCGATCATTGAAACAAAACCAACACAACCAATGCACTGTATCGAAAAATAAATTCCTTTGGGAGGGTGTGAGGGGCACTAAAAAGGGGCTTGGGTTGAGGTCTTTTGGGGGCTCCCTTCCTGGAGTGGTGGACCTCTGCTTGTGGAGTGGGCTGTTTGCTGCTGGTCTTCAGATAATGTCATTCTGCCATGGTACGCTGCCTAGTTCGGAGTTGTAGTAAGTGCAGGTTGACGTAAGTTGTCGTAGCTTGTCGTAGTCCCTGTCATAGTGGACATCCTAGGTCGCGAAGACTGGGTCGCCGGTTGTCGGCAGCTTGCTGTCGCATAGGTGGTAGGTTGTCGTAGCTTGTCGTGGGCATTGTTGTGGTCATTGCCGTAGACATTGTCGTATGGTAAAAAAAATGTACGTTTTTCGGCGATCTGCTACGACTTTGACAGTCGCCGGCAGTCGCCTTAAAAATCGCGAAACTGGGACAGGCCCTTCAAAAGAAAAAATGACGCAGATATGATATGAAGGATGCTGGTACCCCTGCTCAACAACCATCGCCTTAATCACTACAAAGAGATTGTTATAGTTTGTAGATCCAGCCAGTAGAGATTTAACAGGCCATGTACACAGTTATCCATCTTGTATAGTGTCATTTGGTAGAAACATAAAAACGTAGAAAATAGGTGCAGCAGGAGGCCATTTGGCCATTCATTGTGATCATGGCTGATCATCCACAATCGGTAACCCGTGCCTGCCTTCTCCCAACATCCCTTGATTCCGCTAGCCCCTAGAGCTCTATCTAACTTTCTCTTGAACGCATCCAGTGAATTAGCCTCTACTGCCTTTTGTGGCAGAGAATTCCACAAATTCACAACTCTCTAGGTGAAAAGGTTTTTTCTCATCTCAGTTTAGACTGTGGCCCCTGGTTCTGGAAGACTGTGGCCCCTGGTTCTGGTAGACACTGCACGGTATATCACAGGTATTGACCTACCTTCCTCCCATCAAAACGATCTGTAGGAGACGCTGCCTCAAAAAGGCAGCAAATATCAGCAAAGACCTGACTTTGCTCCCACCATCGGTAAGGTGATACAGGAGGCCTAAAACCATGACCACTAGGTTTAAGAATAGCCCAGCAACCATTAGGCTCTTGAACACTATACAACACTAACCTCAACAATGAACTTCCATGGACTACATCCTGATCTGCACTACAAACTTAATTTTTTGGCATTGGAGCTACAATTATTAGTTTATTGATTTTTTTAAAATTATTGTGTTTAGTTGTGTATATTGCATTTATGGGCCTATTAAGCTATTGCAAGAAAGAATTTAATCGTTCCATTGTTGGTACATATGACAATTGAACTCTCTTGACATGGCATGAAAAAAAAATCCCTTTTGATGTGATTGAATAGAATATACAAGAGTTTTGTTTCAATTTGAGTTGTAAACCTTCCATCTCCAATTTTACAAATTTTCATTTTGTATATTGGGCTTTACATTTCTTACTAAGAACCTTACTTAGAATGATAGGCATTCATGGTCCTCTTTAGCCTATTCGACTTCTTTGCTTTCATTTTCTTTTTAAAACGTAACTAAAGGTAAAGTTAAAATCCTCTTTTTTGAAATATATTCTCCGGTTGCCTCCTTGCCATTTTTAGAATAAACAATAGACAATAGGTGCAGGAGTAGGCCATTCAATGTGATCATGGCTGATCATTCTCAATCAGTACCCCGTTCCTGACTTCTCCCCATTCCCCCTGACTCCGCAATCCTTAAGAGCTCTATCTAGCTCTCTCTTGAATGCATTCAGAGAATTGGCCTCCACTGCCTTCTGAGGCAGAGAATTCCACAGATTCACAACTCTCTGACTAAAAAAGTTTTTCCTCATCTCTGTTCTAAATGGCCTACCCCTTATTCTTAAACTGTGGCCCCTAGTTCTGGACTCCCCCCACATTGGGAACGTGTTTCCTGCCTCTAACGTGTCCAACCCCTTAATAATCTTATATGTTTCGATAAGATCCCCTCTCATCCTTCTAAATTCCAGTGTATACAAGCCTAGTCGCTCCAGTCTTTCAACATATGACAGTCCCGCCATTCCAGGAATTAACCTAGTAAACCTACGCTGCACGCCCTCAATAGCAAGAATATCCTTCCTCAAATTTGGAGACCAAAACTGCACACAGTACTCCAGGTGCGGTCTCACTAGGGCCCTGTACAACTGCAGAAGGACCTCTTTGCTCCTATACTCAACTCCTCTTGTTATGAAGGCCAGCATTCCATTGGCTTTCTTCACTGCCTGCTATACCTGCATGCTTCCTTTCAGTGACTGATGCACTAAGACACCCAGATCTCGTTGTACGTCCCCTTTTCCTAACTTGACACCATTCAGATAATACTATGCCTTCCAATTCTTACTACCAAAGTGGATAACCTCACACTTATCCACATTAAACTGCATCTGCCATGCATCCGCCCACTCACACAACCTGTCCAAGTCACCCTGCAACCTCATAGCATCTTCCTCACAGTTCACAATACCACCCAGCTTTGTATCATCTGCAAATTTGCTAATGGTGCTTTTAATCCCTTCATCCAAGTCATTAATGTATATTGTAAATAGCTGCGGTCCCAGCACCGAGCCTTGCGGTACCCCACTAGTTACTGCCTGCCATTCTGAAAGGGACCCATTTATCCCCACTCTTTGCTTTCTGTCTGTCAACCAATTTTTTATCCATGTCAGTACCCTACCTCCAATACCATGTGCTCTAATTTTGCCCACTAATCTCCTATGTGGAACCTTGTCGAAGGCTTTCTGAAAGTCGAGGTACACCACATCCACCGGCTCTCCCCTGTCAATTTTCCTAGTTACATCCTCAAAGAATTCCAGAAGATTAGTCAAGCATGATTTCCCCTTCGTAAATCCATGCTGACTCGGAACTATCCAAATGCTTCGCAATTTAGTCTTTTATAATTGACTCCAGCATATACCCCACCACTGATGTAAGACTAACTGGTCTATAATTTCCCGTTTTCTCTCTCCCTCCTTTCTTAAAAAGTGGGACAACATTAGCTACCCTCCAATCCACAGGAACTGATCCTGAATCTATAGAACATTGGAATATTTTGCAGCCCCGTAGCTTAAAAACCACCTGCGTACAACAAATAAAAACCAATGGCCAAAACAAACCTTCATGCCTTCTCCACCCTTTAATAAGATATTGATTGGCTGACCTTTTACCTCTGTGCCACTTTCCTGCACTTATCCATATTTCTAAAAATCTAACCACCTCTGCCTTGAATATACTCAGTGTCTTCCAGAGTCCACCTTAATGGAGAATTCCAAAGATTCACCGTCTCTGGATAAGGAAGTTTCTTCTCATCTCTGTTTGAAATTATAATTGATGGTTCAAGAAACCTGAGCCAGGGAATACATCATTTCTCCATCTATTCTATAAATTCTCATAACAATTTTGTGCATTTCAATTAGATCACCTCTAATTTTTCTAAATTCAAGATAGTATATGCCTTGTCTACTGACTCTTTCATACAAACAAACTGTCATCCCAGAAATCAAAGATAGACACAAATAGCTGGAGTATCTCAGCGGGGGAGACAGCATCCCTGGAGAAAAGGAATAGGTGACATTTCGGGTTGAGACCCTTCTCGTGCCTGAAGAAGGGTCTCGACCCGAAACATCACCTATTCCTTTTCACTGGAGATGCTGTCTCACCCGCTGAGTTACTCTAGCCTTTTGTGTCTATCTTTGGTTTAAACCAGCATCTGCAGTTCCTTCCTACACATTCCAAGAATCAATCTGTTGAATATTTGCTACACACTCTTTATTGCAATTGAATCTTTCCTTATGTAGATAAGCACATAATATACCATGTGTGGCCTCACCATGGCACCTTCTATTAGAGCAAAGTTTTTCTACTCTTGTATCTGCTTGCTTTCTACATTGTTCACCTTCCTAAACTTATTCTATCTAATGTTGGGCTCCAGTGATCCATGCACAAGGACACTCACATCCCTCTGAACAACTTTCAATCTTAAGAGTTGAAAACATTTCTGCTTATTTCTTTCTACCGAAGTGGGTGATCTGAGGCTTTTCCACATTGTATTCCAGGTGTACATCCCTTACAATTTACTTCACTTGTCCCACTTTTCATTTATGCATACCATTCCTTTAAACAATCTTTCTCGCCTCATGTTTCTATAACAATTTACAGTTGTACCTTTCGAATTTTAGGATATGTGACCTCAATGACACTCACTAAACCCCCTTACCTATTCTTAAAATTATTCTCCTTCACAATGCTTTTAGTTACCAACACCTCCTTGGAATCAGAACCCTATCTTATTTCATTCACAAGATGTGAACATTCCTACCAAGGCTGGTAGTTATTGCCTTTAGATGCCTGAAAAGGTGAAATTGATGAATAATGGTAGTCATCCAATGACGAAACTATATGAGGATGGTAAATTCCCACCTTATTACATTTTGACTTGTCAAATTCCCCTTATTAATCCTTGATTCTGAACTTGCAAGTGCATCTGAACCGGCCCCCAGAATTTCCACTGTCAAATATATATTTATATTTAAACCATTTTTAACTTTTCTGGCACATGGAAATAGTCAACATAATGCTGAATACGTGATTCACAGCTGTAGTAAGAAAACATTTTCACTCGACTTTCAGATACAAATTTGGGGTTGTTTAAATTCTGATCAAAATTTTTGACACCCCTTTCATTTGCAACAAATTGTGACTTGAAATATTAAATGCGACCCATTATTAGCTTAAACTTTTCTAAAATTAATAAATTACATTTAAAGAAAAGAATATTTTTTAGAAATAAACTGTCTATCAGATTATTACCTGATTATTGCAAACATGGAATTAAAGTTCTTGCATTCTCTACAGTGCAGCGCCATTTTAATGAAGTGTTTAATTATCTTCATTCTCTTCAATTGGTTTGACTCTCGAAGAATCTCTGTTGCAACCCAAAATGTTTCTTGATTGATAATGTTCTCAAATTTCATAAGATTGACACATTCACTTTTTAATTTAAGTTTGAATAAGTCATCAATATATTCCGTGGGTTCAATGTTACGAAATAATTCAAAGTTCCTCATGGAGAGCTGGGTGGCAACTTCAACAGTACTTAGCTGAAGCAGTACGATCTGACTTTCCCGGAACAATTCCTGAGCATCCTCATCTGAGCACAGTGTCTCTGTCTCCATGTTGTTCTTTAGATAATACCTTGGAAAGACAAAAATAATCAATCTTAAAAGTAAAATAAAATACCAATAACCTGCTCAGAATTACTGAATAGATGGGTAAATTAGAACAAAGTGAGTATGATTCAGGAGCAGCAGTCACAGCAAATTCAATTTATTTCATACTAGCAAGCAAATAATGGTCACTTTTTAAAATTTTATTTTGGTAATGCTTTCAGACCAGTAGTTATGGTGATGCTCTAATGTTCTGACAAAATGTTAAAACTTCACATATTGTTCACTAGGCAAACAGCAGACTAGATTTACAGTTACACATTTTCAGAGGGTCAGTGTCCTCCATAATGTTTGGGACAAAGACCCACCATTTATTTATTTGCCTCTGTACTCCACAATTTGAGATATGTAATAGAAAAAAATCACATGTGGTGAAAGTGCACGTTGTCAGATTTTATTAACGGCCATTTTTATACATTTTGGTTTCACCATGTAGAAATTACAGCTGTGTTTATACATAGTCCCCCCCATTTCAAGGCACCATAATGTTTGGGACACATGGCTTCACAGATGTTTGTAATTGCTCAGGTGTGTTTAAATGCCCCCTTAATGCAAGTATGGCCCCATAGCAGAAGTGTCCACGTCGGGGAGCAGGAAAATGGAAGTGTCCTGAGCTAATTCTGCAACCACCATCATCTATTGTACAAGTGATGGCTCTCATTGATTGTCGCCGGAAGCTTGCGCCCTTTTCAGGACAGACGATGACAGTGATGTAACATTTGAAACATGGATGATGGATATGAAAGAAGAATGCAGGTATACGAGAGCTCTCAGCACCTAGTCTTTCCTCCAGTCTTTCTATCACCTTTGGAAACTTTTATTGCTGTTTATCAACATGAGGACCAAAGTTGTGCCAATGAAAGTAAAGAGCCATTATGAGATGGAGAAACAAGAATAAACCTGTTAAAGACATCAGCCAAACTTAGGCTTACCAAAATCAACTGTTTGGAACATGATTAAGAAGAGAGCACTGGTGAGCTTGCTAATCGCAAAGGACTGGCAGGCCAAGGAAGACCTCCACAGCTGATAACAGAAGAATTCTCTCTATAATAAAGAAAAAAACCCAAACATCTGTCCGACTGATCAGAAACACATTTCAGGTGTGGATTTGTTAATGTCCACTGTCCACAGAAGACTTCATGAACAGAAATACAGAGGCTACACTGCAAGATGCAAACCACTGGTTAGCCGCAAAACTAGGATGGCCAGCTTACAGTTTGCCAAGAAGTACTTAAAAGAGCAACCATAGTTCTGGAAAAGGGTCTTGCGGACAGATGAGAGGAAGATTAACTTATATCAGAGTAATGGCAAGAGCAAAGCATGGAGGAGAGAAGGAACTGCCCAAGATCCAAAGCATACTACCTCATCTGTGAAACACGGTGGTGGGGGTGTTATGGCCTGGGCATGTATGGCTGCCGAAGGTACTGGCTCACTTATCTTCACTGATGATACAACTGCTGATGGTAGTAGCATAATGAATTCTGAAGTGTGTAGACACATCCTATCTGCTCAAGTTCAAACAAATGCTTCAAAACTCATTGGCCGGCGGTTAATTCCACAGCAAGCCAGTGATCCCAAACATACTGCTAAAGCAACAAAGGAGTCTTTCAAAGCTAAAATATGGTTAATTCTTGAGTGGCTAAATCAATCACCCGATCTGAACACAATTGAGCATGCCTTTTATATGCTGAAGAGAAAACTGAAGGGGACTAGCCCCCAAAACAAGCATAAGCAATACAGGCCTGATAGAACATCACCAGAGAAGACACCCAGCAACTGATGTCCATGAATCGCAGACTTCAAGCAGTCATTGCATGCGAAGGGTGTGTAACAAAATACTAAATATAACTAGGAAAAAAAAATGCAGATGCTGGTTTAAATCGAAGGTAGACACAAAATGCTGGAGTAACTCAATGGGTCAGGTAGCAGCTCAGGAGAGAAGGAATGGGTGGCGTTTCGGGTCGAGACCCTTCTTCAGACTGATAAGCATAACTACTTTCATTTACATGACATTGCTGTGTCCCAAACATTATGGTGCCCTGAAATGGGGGGACTATGTATAAACACTGCTGTAATTTCTATATGTTGAAACTTTAACCGCATGCAATTTTTTCTATTACAAATCTCAAATTGTGGAATACAGAGGCAAATAAATAATGATGGGTCTTTGTCCCAAACATTATGGAGGGCACTGTAACAGCTTGTCTGATATTTGCACTTCTCTCTTTGATAATTTCTTATAGGAAGATTGAATTACATGGAGGGCAGGCCTTGAGAAATTGAACTATTGTGTTTCTGTGGATGTTTCAGTGGCTTGCCTGCGATCGGAAAGTTCAGAACATTGGACAGGGAACAATGTAAAGCTAATAGAATGGAAAAACGAGAACTATACGACAAAAATTTGAAAATAATTTAAAAGCATTTCACAATATAAAGACGAATTTAAACCAGAAATGGAGACACTTTTACACCTATACATAGAGCAGTTTTTGTAACACTTCAACTTTAAATTCAAACTCAGCAATCTTCCTTAAAACCTAAAAAAAAAATCCAATTTATTTGTTAAAAAATTCTTGCAGAAGCATAGATTATGACAAGATAATCATCTTTACCTGCCACTAAGTTGGATTCGATCAGCAAGTTTTGATAGTTGATCTGGAAGACGCCTTTGTTTGATGACACTTTCAGGCGTGACAGAGACTTCACAAAGTGAGTATGATTCAGGAGCAGCAGTCACAGCAAATTCACGAAGTGCCTGAATTACCACTTCCTTTGCAGTGGTGTCCCTACTGATCATTATGTAGCGACTTTGTTGATCTGCCTTGAAAACCCTTAAAACTTGGTCTGGAAGTTCTGCTCATTAAAGGAAAAGGAACTTGCATAAATGAAAACTATCTGAGAAAGGTTATTCGAACATATGAAATCAATAGACAGGAAAAGATCCCCCAGTTCATGAGATCTAACATGGGCAATGTGTACTTGCAATAATTAAACATCTAACATTAATATTAATATTGTTTTGCTATAATTGAAACAAGTTGTCTTTGTAAACTTGTTCTTTACATATACCTATTTTCTCAAGATCTAACTTCAAATGCATTTAAATGATCTCAGTTTAATAATGGAGAAAATCAGGTAGGAACTCCCCTCGTCCTGATATTGCAGTAAACATGTTTCATTGCCTTATTTATTTGGATAATGCCAATGGAAGAGTTTGAAGTACCGATACCCAACCAATTAAATCTAACAGAAAAAAAACCAGGATGTGTGTCCAAAACTTAGGTGCAAGCAAGAGTTTTTGCAGGATGATAAATATTATGTCTAAACAATTTCTCGAGTACTGAAAATGTATGTGTGCAATCTCAGTACCTCGCAGTTTTAAATATATTTTTTTAATCTACTTCATTCATTCTCTATATATAAAATCACAATTATTTAAATTATCTAATTTACATTTCTTGGTTCAGGCTATGCCTCTGAACAAGGAATGTCTTGAAAAGAAATTCAAGTTATTGCTGAAAAACTCCAAGTAAACTTTGTGGCAGCTGTCAGCATAATCAATTACTTTGTTGTAAATGGATTTATTTTCTCTTGAGACCAACAACAGAGCAGGTGAAACTTTATCTCACTTGTAGGCAGAAAAGAAAGTTCCTTTAAAACTCAGATGTCAAAATAATACTCATGATTAATTAGGCATAACTGGTGCTATTTTGCAAACTGCTTTGGCATTTTTTTAAATTGGATTTGCAGTACATATTGCCTATAATTACAATTATGCTTTCCTGTTTTTCATTCACTGATCAAGATAAATTAAAAGAAAAGCTGTGTGCTTGCTACTTTAAAAAAACGTTAAAATGCTGGAAGTATTTCAGGCATCAAAAAGAAATACATTCTATGTCACACCCTTCATCAGAGTTGTCTTTGATTGTTTGTCAATCTGTAAAATTTTGGGAGTTTTTGCATCAGAAGCACTTTCATATTGACCGACTTTAATAATAATGATCCATTGGTGCAATTCTTTCATCGTCAAATTTCACAATATTCTAATATTGGGTTTTCCCAAATATGCATGTGTTTTATTGAACTATTGCAATATTCCAAAACATAAGATTGGAAAATATTGCAGTTTTAGATACCAAGAAGGATGTCAAAAATATAAAGCAACCCAAGAAATATTTTTGGACATTATGGCAACAGGTTGATTTTGCATTATTTGAAATAATATTCAACAACCAGGCACGTCAAATAATGGTGCAGACAATTGCACCAATCAGCAACAATATGTTGGAATTACAGGAACATTAGTAACCACATCAATTTTGTTGATTTGTGGAATTACTGCCATCCAAAATGCAATCATGACCCATGCATTGCTGCTGGATGATGCTTCCTTTTAAAAGCAATACCATTCCTCTTAGAGTCATTGATTGGTACTATACTTTAAATACATTCTGAAACATCAGGTGCAACCACAGGACAAGTAAACCTCTAACAATAAAACATATAGCAAAACAGACGACAGAACTGATAGAGATATTATCCAGGATCAACCATACCACAAAATCAATATCTCACATCTTGTTAAAGGGCATTTTGGTAACTAACGCCAACAGAGACTAAATACATAATTTCAAACATTGCTGATGACCTAAAAACAAAACACTACACTATTTAAATAGGAATAATATCAATGCATTTTATTCTAAATTACTCACTATGAGAACTTGCAGCTTTTGAAATAAGAAATAAAATAATATTTGTACATGTTTTATAATTCAATTAAAACCTATAGCATTCCATATGTAAATTTGGAAGCTCGATTAAAACTAATTCTGTTCACTGCATAATTGTCCCAACATGCAACTCAAACCATGGATCATTTAATTCATCCATCAAAAGAGTGAGTCCTGCAAATTTAAGTCAGATGTTTCTCATGCATTAAAAAAGAATTCCACTGAATGCACTCTCATTGTTTCCCACTGGGCTTTTGCACTCATGGAAAAATCATCTTCCATTTTATGTGCTAGGGTGGATTATTAAAATGTGTAAAAGAATTCAATTGCTAATTACCCATCTCAAGATAGCCAGATAGTCATTTTAAAATATCACAAAGTAACGTTAACAAGTACACTATGAGCCGAGACAAAATTAATTTTAAAATTATTTTCTGATGCTTTGCAAAAAGATCACTTTTTAGGGGGTCAGCAGCATCTGTGGAAGGAATGTCCATTCATTCCTGACCTGCTGAGTACCTGCAGCATTTTTGTTTTTCAAGATTCTAGCAGCTGCACTTTTTGTGTCTGTTTTGATCACTTTACTTTTGTACAGATGCCAGTAACTACAATTTCACTATCTGATTAACCACCGGGTGGCGCCAGGAACGGCTGCCTCGCCAAACAGTCTGTCGTTTCCTTATTTGTGTTTAAATAGTATGCGTTAAATGTATGTTTTTAGTGCTCTTTAGCTTGTTTTATGTGGGGGGGGGATTGGGGGAATCTTTTTCTAATCTCTTACCTCGACGGAGATGCGATTGTTTTCCGTATCATATCTCCGTCCGCACTGCGGTCTAACATCAAGGATATTACCAATTCAAATACAGCGTGTCAGATTTGACAGATGTGTGTGACTGACTAGCAGCGTTCATTGAAAGGGAATAAAGATAGTTGCAATCTCATAACTATACTCAAATGAAGTGAGCTGACAACATCAAACCTGTAAGAAACTCCAAATCTCAGTAGTAAATATTTATCTTTATTGCCCTCAAAAATAAAATTCATTTTATGTACTGGCTGATGGAACAAAGCCATGGAATAATTCTATTTTAAAAAGTATGCTTTTGCTTAATGGGCAATGACAACTGACATTACAATTTAATCCAAGTCACACCATATAATTTACTGGTTAAAATTGAATTGTACACCTAACAGCAAATTTAGTTTCAAGCCAATAATTTATAATTACCAAGTTAAATTACTTATGTTTGTAAACAACACAAAACAGAATTGAGTTCCTGCCTAGAAAGTATATTGCATATAAAAAATATATGCAACAAGTATCCAAATAAGGTGGCCAAAAGGAAGCACATTTTGGAATTAAATTTACACTCACCTGGTGTAGTGTTGAAATCAAGAATGCGATGATGAGATTGCAACAGATCAGGATTACTAGAAGATAAGGTTCCGCTTACAGGCAGAGCAGGAGCAATATGTCTGCATTGTTTCAACCCAACTATGCTGTCGTCCTGGGATTGACCAATACCAATATCACTGTAAGAAGCAGGAGAACAATAAAACTGGATCATTATCACCAATTTTAAACCACATCAACGCTGCACAAAACATAACATATATTATTCAAAGCACAGAAAGTAATCAACCTAACAAATCAATGCCACATAGCTTCACATGGACTCACCTCCATTACATTCACCCACTCCGCTATTCTTCAAGCACTTACTTGCCTTGCCCTCAAATGTAATACTCTTTGCTCATCTTTAAATCACCAAGGAGTCAAGGTGTTTCAGGAAATAATGGGAAAGTAGTGCTGAAGCCGAGTTTGAGTTAGCCATGATCTTTATCAATGACAGAGCAGGCTTGAGCAGTTTCTATAGCAGTTCCGGTTTTTCACATTCTCATGTAACTTTTATAAATGTTTATAGGATAAAGACAATGCTGTCAAATGTAGCACTTCATTCCGACCTAATTTTCATTGAATGAAAAACAAAGGTATTACCTCAGTGATGTTAGGTATAGATGTAAGAATCATCTGTGTTCAGCCCAACTTGTCCATGCTGACCAAGGTGGCATACTGATCCAGTCCCATTTCCCTGTATTGGCCTACAGCCCTCTAAATCCATCCTATCCATATATCTGTCCATCTCTTTTAAAATGTTGTTCAGAGATACTTTTTAATTGGGCTATATAGTTAACAACTGACACAACTTGACCACCTTAATTACGTCATCCCACTTGTTCACAATGACAATAAAATCCTTGAACTTAAGATCAAACACTGTGAAAACAATATAGGAAGCCTAATAGTTCACTAATAATGAGAAAATCTGCAAATTTTGCAGTGATATCAGTGTCAACAAAGACTAATCCCTCCTTGAGCCACGGAAAGGAAGGTAGACAGCAGCTATTAGAATGATCACTTCAAATAACTTTTTCAAGTGAGTTTCTGTCGATGGTCAACTATGTGTGGAGCCGTAGGAGATGGGCAATGAGTATTTCTCATCTGTTTTACCATGGAGAAAAAGCCAAAGGCTAGGGAACTTGGGACAGTTAATGAAAATGTCTTGAGGGCAGTTCATATTACAGTTGATGAGGTGCTGGATGTCCTCGGACGTTTGAAGATAGATAAATCTCCAGGGCCTGAACAGATATATCCAATGACACTGCAGGAAGCTTGAGAACCCTTGCTGAGATTTATGAATCATCGTTCGACACAGGTGGGATGCCAGATTACTGGTGGCTGGCCAATGTTGTGCCTCTATTTAAGGAGGGTTGCAAGGAAAAAGCCGAGGAACTAAAGAATAGTGATCCTAACATCTTTGGTCGATAAGTTACTGGAGATGTTTCTGAGGGATGATTAGGCCACTTGGGATCCAGAGAGAACTAGCAGAATTGGTAGGAAGCAGAAAGTGGTGGTGGATTGATGTTTTTCCAGACTAGAGGCATGAGACTCGTGAAGTGCCTCAGGGATCAGTGTCTCAGGGATCAGTAACTACATTACTGTTTGTGATTTTCTAGGAGTTTGGGCAGGCGAGGACTTTCTTCCTGGGAGAGCAGGAGGCTGAGGGGTGATCTTATAGTGGTGTATAAAATCACGAGCAGGATAGATAGGATGAATGCACAAATTCTTTTACCCAAAATAAAGGAATCAAGAACCAGAGGACGTAGGTTTGCGGTGAGAGGGGACAGATTTAATAGGAACCTGAGGGGTAACTTTTCCACAGAGAGGGTGGTGGATATATGGAACAAGCTATCAGAGGAGGCAGTTACTATAACTACATTGAAAGGTTTAGGGGGATATGAGGCAAACCCAGGCAGGTGGGAGTAATACAGGTGAGCCATTTTGGACAGCATGGGCAAGTTGGGCCACAGATCCTATTTCTGACTCTATGACTGTGACATGATGTTAAAACAGCAAGATCTTTAGAGCATGTGGTATCCCTAATGACATTTTGAAACTTGGTAGAGATGAACTTGTCAATGTCAGCAAGACAAAGGAGATAGTGATGACTTCATGAAGCGAAGCAGTACACACACGAAGTAGAGATGTTTGAAAAATTCAAATTCCTCAGAGTATTTATCACCAACAACTTCTCCTGGACCACCCATATTGATGCAACAACCAAGAAAGGACACCAACGGCCTCTACTTCAGAAGGCTTAGGAGTTTCGGCATGTCCCTAACAACTCTCATCATCTTCTACAGATGCACCGTATACAGCATTTTATCGGGTTGTATCACAGCTTGGTTGAGGAACAGCTCCATCCAAGAACGCAAGAAATTGCGACGAATTGTGGACACAGCCCAGACCATCACACAAACCAACCTCCTTTCCATTGACTCCATTTGTGCCCCACGCTGTTCTGCAAGGCCAGAAGCATAATCAAGGACGAGTCGCACCCTGCCACTCCCTCTTCTCTCCTCTCCCATCGGGAAAAGGTATAGAAGCATGAAAACGGACACCTCCAGATTCAGGGACAGTTTCTTCCCAGCTGTTATCAGGCAACTGAATTGTTCTTCCACAACTAGAGTCCTGAACTACTATCTACCTCGTTGGTGACCCTCGGACTATCTTTCATCAGACTTTACTGGCTTTATCTTGCACTAAACGTTATTCCCTTATGATTCTGTGCACCGTGAATGGCTTGATTGTATTCATGTATTGTCTTTTCCCTGACTCGTTAGCACGCAACAAAAACTTCAATCACATTAAGGCCTCAAAATCTGCATAAAGCTCATTGTCTATTAGCTAATAACGGTGCTTTCTGCCCTCATGTGGATTTCTGAATAATGGACACAACTCCACTTAGGTTGCTTCTCCCCGAAAAGAATATTGAATTCTCCAATTTTAAATTAACCTACGAACACCCTTGTTTGCCCCCACCAGCCCAACCACCCCCACCTATAATCCATCCTCTGACTTCAGATTTTGTGCATCCTCTATCCTTATCTCCTTACCTCACACCTTTTGGTTTTTCATCTCTGACCATTTTCCAACTATCTACCAATCAGAACCTGTCCTCATCTATCAACCAGGCTTTGTTCTCCCACCCCTTTTACCATCTGTCAGAAGAAGGGTCCTGACCCAAGACTACACAAAAAAAATCATTATAAATTTCATTATAAAAAGTACTAAATTACATTTTTTTTTACACCCATAACCTGAAGTAGTGAGTGGAATTAATGCTCATACTTATGACCAGAACTGCTTAAAATTTTGAATTAAATTCACTTTTAAAATGTTTAGATCCAGCACAAGTTTAGATCCAACATAATCCTTGAGCTAATCGGGTATGATAGTGTAATTAAAAGATCTCTCTTTTCATGCACAGGAGGAAAAACAGGTCACCTAGCAATTAGTAAGTTATTATTCTATGAATGTATTCACATAAAATTCCCTCTAGGTGCAATAGATCTAGCTCCTTTCTCTTAAGTACCATTTACTCATCCTTAATTCCAGAGTGAACAAAGAATTAATAAAAAACAGTGATTAAGTTTCTATCTAACACAAATCTCAATATGTGCAATGGAGAACATAATTCATATGAATTAACAAAACTAAACAACCATACACATTATATTTATACAATGTATATGAACACAATTTGACTCTAATTGATCCTTTATAGTCTTAATTGAGCACTATTTTTCTTTATATGAAAGATTTCCTGAAGAACTGTTCTCAGATGCTTGTCACATTTTTAAGAGTTGTATAAAGGTTGCAATGTTTCTCAAAAGATTTTAAAAATCTAACTGACGTGTATGACAGACCTACTCAATATCTTCAAAGCATCTGACCTGGTAAGATAGGTTCATGCCATTTCATGTAAATTGAAAAAAAATCAGCAATATGTATGCAAAAGAACTGAAGAAAACAATAGGCCATGAATGACATTTTCCATTCCATACTCTGGTTATCTTTCCATTATCAATGCATTATTTCATTTCCTGCAGTGACCTCCATTTGCCAATTCCTTCATTTGATTGAGATCATAAATTCAGCATTTAATAGTAGGTGAGGTTATTTTTAATAATTTCATGCTTTTCTGCTATCACTACAAGAATTATTTTGTTGCCGCATTGGTGTTTTTTTTACATTCTCATCTAATTTATGGTTACAATGAAGAATATTTGTTTCTGCAAGAGAGGTGCAGATCATAACATTGCCTGTATTAAATATTACACTGCAGTATTTGTAGTCAGCATCAAAATAGCAGCATTGACATGAAGAAAGCTGCCTTAAAAGATGGTTGATTGCTCTAATGTGCAATTGTCCTTTGTCAATATTGACAGTTTTCAGGCATCAGTTCTAAGAGAAAGTTGGCATCTAGAAATAGTGACATCATCAAGCTTCTGAAGCATCATTCACAATGAAGAATTCTCAGACAGTAAGAAATAAAAGCTACACTCATCCAAATTGTGTAGTAAATAAGGAACATGCACACAATTAAGGCACAAGCAGAAATATATATTTTTTACAAAAAAACAAATGAAAAAGTGAAATTAGATGTAATGCAAACGTATTCTGCTGCTAAAGATGTCCACTTCTGATCGATTAGATCCCTTCTTAACCTCCCATTTTGTATGACTGTAGTGCATCATAATAGAACAGAACCCATTCTCAGTATGAGGGGGAAACTCTATGCCCACAAAAAATATGCAATGTCTACTCCAATTAATAATTTAACATGTTAGTAATGTGGCAGAACTTTAAAGTAAATATATATTAAAAATGGGAAAGAGAAGAAAATCAGCATACTTGGCATATGGACTCTTTCAACACCATTCAACATATTGTTGGAAAATCAACGTTAAAATATTCACTGAATGAACTCAGCATTAATGACCTGTTCATTTGCCAAATACATTATTTATTCAGGAATTATTCATTCTTGCAAAATGTTACCTCAATCAATTGCAAATCACACAGTATTTACAAAAATATTCATCAATCGTCCATTTTCAATAAATGTCTCAGCAAAAAGCACCCACTTACTTGTAAGGTTTTTGTGGAAGGATGCTGATTCGTGTTTTGTCCAGAATTTTCTTCAATTTGTTCCGTCCTGCCACTGTATTTGCCTTGGATTTCTTGTTTGCTTTATCTAATGCAATCACCTGTTCAACATCGACAGCTAGGTCTGGGATGGAGTAGCGACTGCCTTTTTTGTCACCTATTTTTGGTAAGTGTGGAGCACCATTTCTCTTTTCTTCTGCAAGTCTGGATAGAAGTTCTTTAAATACTGTGCAAGAAGCATAAAAATGAATCAGTCAAAGGTTTCTGAAAAATGATTACTGAACATTTTTTTGATTTTAGAACAAAAGAAGCTTTGACCAAAATATAAACTTAATGGGAGAGAAGTTCCATACAATTACCTAATTGAATACACAAGGTGACTGTCTATATAAACTATACAGACCACTATGCACATATCATGTACACCTCTGCATGAAAAAACATAGAAACAGAGAAAATAGGCGCAGGAGTAGGCCATTCGGCCCTTCCAGCCAATATGATCATGGCTGATCATCCAAAATCAGTATTTTATCCCCATATCCCTTGATTCCATTAGCCCTAAGAGCTATATTTAACTCTCTCTTAAAGTTCAATTTATCTGGCTTGATACACTGAATATGAATGGCCTTCCTTACCATATTTAATAACATCATATGCATTATCTTTCTACAATGAGGAAAATACCTCAGTTAACAAAGGTGTCAATGGCTGGGCATCCCTGCAGCAACACAAGGACAACAACCAAGCTCAAGCTGCTGAATACCAAGGGATAATTATGCCACACAACTACCAAGCATCAAAAGATAGCCAACCCACCACCTCATAACATTCAATGTCAAACCCACTATTGAATCTCCCATCTTCAATATCATGGGGTCACCACAGACCCAAACGTTGACTGCACACATCTCTGGCTATGAAAGCAAATCTAAGACATATTATCAGATGAGTGACTCCACTTCTCACTCACTGAAACCCTTCAAACAGCAGCAGGCAAAGAATCTGGATGGTCATAGAATATTCTCCATTTGCCTGGCCAAGTGCAGATTCAAGAAGTCTAAAGAAACATGGCTCTCTTTGGGACAAAGTTGTCTGTCACCCCATATTGATCACACATTCCCTCCACCACTGCCCCATTGGCTGCCAAGTCTACCGTCTACACGATACATAGCAGCAACTTGCCTCCAACCTACTTTCGTACTATGTAGATGAATAAAGCCAGCGGGCACATCCAAAAAATGGATACCCAGAAGTTTTCCTATGAAGCATACACTTTCATTCTGTGGATATTTTACCATTTCTTCATTGTTTCAGGCTCTAAGATTTCTACAGCATGGGAACAGGCCTTTCAGCCCACCTTATTCACATTGACCAAGATTGGGCCAGTCCCATTTGCCTTCATTTGCCCACATCCCACTAAACCCTTCCTATCCATATGGCTGTCAAAATGTCTTTTAATTGTATCCAATACTATAACTTCCTTCACCAGGTTATTCCAGATAAAAATCACCATCAGAATGAAAATGTTGCCTCTGATGCCCCTCTTAAATCTCTCCCCTCACACTATGCCCTCTTGCTCTAACCCGGGAAATGGGCTGTGAGCATTCACTTTATCTGTGCCCCTATCTATTGCCATCCAAATAAGTTAGTATATAACAAACAGCAGCAAATCAAGCTCTGACCCGTGAAACTCTACTAGTCACAGGCCTCCAATCAAAAAAACAGCCCTCCACAACTACCCTTTGACTCCTTCCTACAAGCCAAGTTTGAATCCAATTGGCTAGCTCACCTTGGACTCTATACGATATAGCCTTTTGGATAGGCCTACAACGCGGGACCTTGTCAAAAGACTTAAAGTCCATCTGCCAATCCTCTGCCCATTGGTCCAGTTGATCAAGATCCCTTTGTAATCTTAGTTAAACATCTTTACTGCTCACTATACTACTAATTGTAGTATAAACTGCAAATTTACAAACCTTGTTACCTAGATTGGCATCCAAATTGTTAATGTAAATAATAAGTGGACCCAGCACCAATATCATTGCCGCTCATCACTTGTTGCAGACCTCCAGTCTTAAAAACATCATTAATTTTCTTGATCATCTCTTCAAAAAGCTTTCCAATCTAATGGCGTCTTCCCAGAATGAGGGACTTCAAAAGGTTACGGTGAATGTGTCAACTATTTCACCAGCCACCTCTTTTACAATGATGGGCTGAAGCCCATCACGACACAAACCCATAACATATTTTTAAAGCTTAATTAATTCAATTATTCCTTTATCTTTCATGGCTTTTAAAAAAGACAATAATATAGACACCACAATTTATATGTATGGAATTCCAACTGTATTTTTAAAAAACGTACCAAACAAGTTTGTTTTCACAGTGATAGACAAATGAGTGTTGTTCCTTAGAATTTCCAAGGCTTTAGGTAGCTGAATATTCTCAAAGTTTTGTCCATTAACTTCCATTACCTGAAAAACAAAATCCATTTTGATTTACATCAATGTGTAATTACAATCTCAAAAAAAATCACACAAGTTAATGTGTAGGAAGGAACTGCAGATGCTGCTTTAAACCAAAGATAGACACAAAATGCTGGAGTAACTCGGCAGGACAGGCAGCATCTCTGGTGAGAAGCAATGGGTGCCGTTTCGGGATGAGACCCTCCTTCATCATACAAGTTAACATTGGAGTTATAACCTTGAATGATTTTGAGATTATGTAACTTTAGCTCTCAAAATGGTTAAAACAGCTGAAACTAACGAATTTTATCATAGACAAGTCATTATGCAAGCTAATTATGCAATGTAATGAACAGTTCACAGGTGCAGCTTATTGTAACTGTTACACCAAGGGAACGAAAAATCTTACAGCTGATTACTGAAAATGTTAGTAAAAGGTGATAAGCATGCCAGATGGTTAGCTCAGTGGCATACTTTCCTCATAATACTTCAATCGTTTCTGAAAACATGGTGCTTAAATTACTTGCAGTGCTTTTCAGTTTTATTGGTTTATCACACAAAAAATATTCAGCTTGTGAGATCACTTAATGATTGCAACTGTTCCATTTGCAAGTTTTTTAAAAAACCACATGCAGTCACAAACCGTACATAAAACCACCATGAAATTTTCAGTTTCTATTCCAAGTGCAGTGGTCTAAACCAGGACTGATTATTTAAGAATTGGTATTAATTCTGCCAGTTCTGAGATTGTGCTACAAATACACAAGATTCATAAGTTCACATTTATTTGAAGTTATTCACACCGATTGAAGTGCATATCTTGGTGGGGTGCAATCCAAGGAATCCTGAATATCAAAGGAAATTCAAAAGATGCATAAGAAAATAAAAGGAAACGTTTCACAAGGAGAGAGAACTAAAAACGGGGACATCAGATAAAACTATAAAAATCAGGCAGTCAAAAATGTATTTTAGTCCAATGATGCATATTCCAGCAATGGTGGTTCATTAACTGAATATCTAATTGTGATTTTGAAAGAGAGCGACAGCTCATAAAATTTGAGAAACTGTTGAATAGGCAAAAATAAACTGTGAAGTTCTGCTGTGGACATGATACACATGCATACTTAAGTATTAAACACTTAATACTTAAGTAGGCATATGTTTTTTATGATAAATTGTTAAAATAAAAAGCATACCTGATCACCACGTTTCAATCCAGCTTCAGTAGCTTTGCTTCCAGGTTCTACACTGTCAATGAAGATCCCAAAACCTTTCTCAGTGCCGCCCAACAGGATAAATGGCAAGGGGGATTCACGTGATGACTTCATTAAAGTTATGAGTCGGCGCTTAGCCTTAGCTGCACAAGCAATGTTCAACAGCCTGAGGTGACCGCCCATTTTCTGCACAGCACAAAAATATATTATTAACAATATGAAATTCAACTTTTGCTGATAAGAACACAAGACAAGAGGGGTTGCAGACCATTTAATCTCTCAAGCTTGCCTCAGCATTCAATATTGTGGCTGATCCAGTAGCTCAAGACCACTTTATTCCCCAATCCTTAAATCTCTTTATCCAATAAATATACAACAGCTGAACATGTACAATATTCTAGGGTGATAAAAAGTTGTAAGAAAGATACTTCTCCTTATTTGAGTCTTATTTGAGATTTTCACAATAAAAATGAAAATAAAGAAACTAATTTAAAAAAATGTAATCCAAAGAAAACAAACCCTCAACATTTGCTCTGTCAATCCTTCTCAGATGCTTATATTTTATTATAAGATGACTGCCCCTTCTTTCAAATTCCAGTTACTGACAATGGTTTGTATTGTTTGGTACTGGCTTATTATCATCACATATAGTGAAAACCTCAAAAATAACTGGAAACGTCCAAGTAGAATAACTCACCTCCCGTTCCAAATTGTTTTCAAATTCCTCAAGAAATGTGGTCATTGCAGAATTTCCTTCAAAATCATTGAAGTGATTGTTTACCCACAATAATACTACCCGTGTAACCTAAAAAGTATTCAGAAAGGTTTAATTTGCATTATTAAAGATTTAACGTGCACAACACATGCTGATAGTTCCCATTTAGAAAATTTAAAAATTGCATGAGGATTCATTGCCTCAATTTAGCTTGATCCTTAATTTTTGATGACTCAAATCTTTTATTTTACATTTTAGATTAAAGCTGCAATTTAATGTATATCAGCAGATGGTTGGCAGAATAATGAGATTTAAAACAGTCATTTATACAGTATAATGATTACTGTATTAACTTTAAATTACAAGAAGTACAACTACTGGGGGTCATGAACATTCGTACCCCACTTCAGATTATTTGTGAAATATGTTTAAATATCCGTTTTTTGTTTAAACAATTTTCAAGATAACAATGGGAAGATCTGTAGTATAAGAGCAGATGAAATAAACCTATCGTAACAGCACTACAATATTTACAGTAATGTAAGAAACATATAAGCTTCTTAGTTTGGATTTGTGTAGATCCTGAAAATGGGTGCCAAGTTAATTAACTTGGCACTCATTTTCAGGATCTACATAAATGGTAACATAAAAAAGCCAATAGTGCCCAGGATGAGACTAATCTAAACATATAGACTAATCTAAACATATAGCAAGATTCTTGCTAATCTAAACATACAGCAAGAATTTGCAATGAAATAAATATAGGAACTAATAAGAAAATTGGGCGGCACTGTGGCGCAGCTGGTAGAGCTCTGCCTCACATCGCTGGCAACCCGGGTTCGATCCCGACTTTGGTTGTCGTCTGTTTAGGGTTTGCACATTCTCCCTATGAGCACATAGGTTTCTTTTAAGTTCTCCAGTTTCTTTCCATATCCCAAAAAGAAGTGCAGGATGGTAAGTTAACTGGCCTTTGTAAATTGCCCCTAGTGCGAGGGGATAAGATAGAACTAGTGGGAACTGTGATCAATAGTCGGCGTGGACTTGGTGGGCCGGACGTCCTATTTCCATTAATCACTAATTTCAATCATTTTAGATTTCTTCCCTGCCAAATAACTTTCCAGGGTGTACTATCAATACAATTCAAATGTACACAGGTCAATAGTGAATTTCACAAAAGGCAGTTATTGGATTCTTAACACATTAACAGTTGGTGAAGAGAAATATTTGTACATGATTAAATGTTAACTGTCGAGTATTTAATTATTACCATCTCAGATGTCAAGCTCTCCATTCTTTTCTTTTGACTAACCTTGTCCCTGAGACTTGGGTCATTAAACCATTCCAGCAATTTCTTCCCAATTTCCATTGGGCTTGATAAGAACGTTCTGTAGGTTAAAAGAAAATCTTCTATATATGTTGGGTCCACCACTGAGTGTTCTTCCACCAGGTGCATTGTTAACCGTTCAGGTGTTCCCTAGTATAATAGAGCAGAACAAATTGGGAGAATACATTTTCATATAAAGAAAACAGCAATTCTTTTTGATGAAATCTGTGTTTAAAATTCCTACTTACCTTAATGACTATATGCCCTTTCCTGGTTCCAGTGCGATCCAACTCCCGATGTTCTTTCACCATAACAATTTCTCCCTCCTCCTCTACTTTCTGCATATTCTTTTCCACCTGATTGAGTATTCTACAATAGTCTTGCTGAGCAATGCATACAAACTGCAAAGGAATATAGAAAATGATTTAGTGTTAAGTGTTTAACAATCAGATCTGATTTGATTCATGATTTACTCCAAGAGACATTTCATAGCTGCTTCCTATTATTGCCTCCTACACCTCAAAATTGAACAAAATATTATCCTCAGAATTTACTTTAATATTCTTACTATAACACAGGAAAAGAGCTTTTCTCAAAGTGATATTTTTTTTAAAAGCAAATGTTCTTCTGGAACAATATAAGAAAGTTCCCGATTTTATTAATATGCATAATACATTAGCTTCTATAATATTTTAGCATTATAAACCCTTTCTTAACGCAATACATTAAAATACATAGGCTCTATATTTCTTGAAAATATTATTGAGGCAAGCAAAGATGTTTTTGTCTTCTTGTAAAAACCAAGCACTATCATGATGGATGTGATCTAAAAGACTTAATTTTCATAAATTAAACATAAGCCAGGACTGGCTGAATAAAGAGGAAAAAACGTTTAGATTTAATGTTAGAATATTAAACGATCCTACATGTATATAATTATTAAAATTAATCAGATAAAATGATTTTCAATGATGTTTAAAATAATGTTTGACTGCTAATGCTACAAGGTAACAATTTAGTAAAACTGCTATCTCACAGCTCTGGTGAGATGGGTTTGTTCCTGATTAGTACTGGTGTCAGAGGTTATGGGGAGAAGGCAGGAGAATGGCGTGAGGGGGAGAGATAGATCAGCCATGATTGAAAGGCGGCGTAGACTTGATGGGCCGAATGGCCTAATTCTACTCCTATTCCTTATGACCTGGCACTGTCCATGTGGAGTTTGCACATTCTCCCTGTTACCATGTGGGTTGCTTCCTACATTCCAAAGGTTTTTAGGTCAATTGGTTAACTGGTCACTGTAAATTGTCCGGAAGTTTGTGAAATAGTAGTGCAACACGAAGAGTTGAAGAGAAAATGGCATGATATTTGAATAAATGGATGTTTAATGATCAGCAGAGACTTCATGTGCTGAAAGACCAGTCTCTGTGCTGCATGACTCTGATTCTGAGTTATTAATACAAAATTCAATGTATCACATAAAAGCAAATAATAAAACAGAAACAAATGTGACAAACATTGCCTCCCTCAACCTGCTATTTATATATGCTGTGGCTTAATACATTGACACCAGAGTGCTTGACACAACCCATTTCCTACTCTGACTGTTGAAACAAGGAACTGCCGCTGCTGGTTTACAAAAAAAAAGACTGAAAGGGCTGGAGTAACTCAGCAGGTTAGGCAGCATCTCTGGAGAACATGGATAGGTGACGTTTCGGTCAGGACCTTTCTTCAGAATCTTTGTCTCTTTTTTATTTCCTAGTCTTTTCTAGTCTTTAACGTACAGTTAGCAAATCTGTGTAACAAACTGTGAAATAATATCTTCCATGTAATTCTAAGCATATTTATGTTAAATATCGTTCATTCTACATTTCTCTTGTATATCGGACACATAACATAAAAGTCCTGTGGAATTTTTGAATGAAAGTTTCACGCATATTCAGGCCAAATATAAACATAATTACCTGGCAGTCATCAGCCTTCGTTTTCATTACTCCCTTCATGTATTCTTTCTCCAGAGTAGGAGAGACACCAAAGCTGTTGCCCATGCACAGGATTTCCAGCCTTCCATCAGGGTACGTAACCTCAACTGAACCATTTAAAATGACTGACCATGAATCAAGCTAGAAAAAGAATAGAATATCAAATATCCTTCCATACTGTGATTTTCTGCAAGCAAAAATCCTACTTTTGGGAATTCAAAATAAATACTCAGAGGGATGTTTCTCGTACTGCAATGGACAGGAATCTGCTGAGTATGGGAATTCTGTGAAACAGGGTGGAACTGCTACTTTATAATTAATAAAGAAAAAAAAGTGATAATAATAATTAGTTAATCAACAGAGGGCAGACCTTGGTAAATATTGACTTGGACAGATAGCTGGATTTTATTTTTTCTTCTTCTAATAAGTGAGTCTGCAATTCCATAAAATGGTCATCCTGTGCTACATGGAAAAAACAGTGTGCAAATTGTAAGTAGTTTGGGAGGAGGTTTTCATTTTTAGTAATTTTTTGGTTTTCTTCAGTGTCATGCCTCACTCAAAACAGAAATGGCAGGATTGTGCAAATAAATACATGGCTGGAGAAATAGTACCAGAAGGATGACTTACGATTCTTGGGATCGATTCTGGTGATCTGTTCATTACAGATGGATTGCAATAAGGCTGGACAAGCGCCAAAATATATGAGGGTAGGTTTGCTGGTGTTGATCATGTAACAGGTGTACACAACATTAATGAAGCCTCATTTGGGATATTATGTGTAGCTCTAGTTATCACAATGCAAAAAGGATGTGATAGTAATAGAGAGTGTAGAAGATATTTACCAGGATGTTGCCTGGTATGGTACTGTTATGCCGGGGACTTGATGTCAAAGACAGTCAATTCTGCATCCAGAAACTACCTGGCTAGAAGTGCAGCAGGTTAGTGAGCACGTCATTGGCATTATAGTTTAGATGTTTGTCTATTCACACAGCTTTTGCTGTATCGAGTGCTTGCAACTGTTTTCTGAAATTACACCGAATTAACTGAAAAATGGCTTTGTGATTATAGGAACCTCAACAGGGAACTGGGTTCGGATCATCCACTCAACATTCTAGCCCAAAGTGGCTGCCCAGGCTTCAGTCTTGGGTTTGGCACTTAAAAGCCGGACTCTGCCATCACCAAAAAGGCTATTTTCCCCCTAAATTACTTAATTGCCAATTATTAAAAGCCCATGGACAGAGGACAGATGGTTATAGGAATGTTTGGCTCTGTCTATTTCATGTTGTTTATTGTGCATGCAGTACTATATTGCAGCTTCACCAGGTTGGCATCTTATTTGAAAGTATGTGAGGTGCTCAATCTGGCATGCCCTTCTGTACATCTCATTGGACCATATTTGTTTCACCTGGTTTGACAGAATTGTTCGCCACAAGGTTACAGATTTTGGTGATATATAATTCTACTGATACAAATACCAACAGCTTCTCGTGAATGTCCAAATTTGAACTGCAAATCCTGTCAGAACATAGACTTGGCAGCTGAAAGTAAATGCCTGAACTAGAATAATTAAAATTAATGAGATGTATGAGGATCTCAGAGGATTTTAGGTTGGTTGAAGTAACAGAGATAGGAATGAGTAGACCACAGAATGACTTGAGGACAAGCATAAGAATTCTTAAATCAGGCCATTGTCAGGCTTGAGCTCATGTCAGTGAATGGTGGATGAACGAGGCAATGCAAGTTTATAGTTATGGATACATTCAAGTTGAACTACCCATCTCAGAGATCGTTTTATTTCTTTTTATTTCTTCATATTTAGTGCTTACTGGCCTGGTCAGTATTAATTGCCCATTCATAATTACCCTGAATAAGGAGGTGGTGGTGGTGAATTATCGCAATTCTTAGAGTAAAGGTAAACTCATAATGCCACTCATCAGGGGGTTTAACACTTAGCAGTAAAGCAAAAACGGCAAGATATTCACAAGTCAGGATGCCGTGCAACTGGAAGGAGAATCTGCAGATGGTAGAATACCCAAGGGCACATTGCCATAATCCTTCCTGGTGGTAGAGATTGATGTTTGAGAGATGCTGTTGGTAAAGCCCAGGCAATTTATTGCAGACCCTGCAGAAAAATTTGCAGATGGTACAGACTGCAGCTGCAATGTGCCAGCTGTGGAGGGAATCAATGTTTACAATGATGGATGAGTTTTAAATCAAGTGAACTGCTTTGACATGGATGCTGTTAGCTTCTTGCTCATCAGGCAAGTGCAGAATATTTCATCCCTTTCCTGACTTGCAAATTACAGGTTCAATTGGTGAAAAGTTGTCATATCAGGCAGAATTGCATCCCATCAGAATACTTTCTATAGCGCATCTGCAGGAGTTTGAGAGAATTCTAGTAAACATGCCAAAACTTCTCAGATGCTTAAACTAAATACATTGATGCACTTTCTTGATCACCACATGAGTGTGAAGGGACTGGTTGAGTTGCTGATGATATGCCTCATAACTTGAAATTGTTGACCATCTTTATCGTAGCTCCTTTGATGAGGACAGGGAGTGTTCGCTTCAATAATCAACTCTTTTATCTTGCTGACATTAAGAGCGTGTTTGTTGTCCTAATACCATGATGCAAGTTCACAGTCTCTTTCATATACTTCATCGAAGATTTATTGCATTCATTGCTGGGATGAAAAAGGGCTGCCTTATGAGAAACACTGAGTTTGGACCCATACTAACCTATTTAGAACAGTAACGAGGCACAATTTTGTCTCACATAGGTTTGTAAATTCTTAGGATTTCTCTATCCCAAGAAATTGAACGTGCTGAAAGTCAAAATAAATTTGGTCTGGAGGTGAATTATGAAAGATAAATCATTCTCACCAAATTCACACAAATTATTTGAGGATGTAAGAGGGAGAGGTCATAGAGAATAATCTCTGTAGATGTAGTGTATTTAGATTTCCAAAAGGCATCTGAAAAGGTCCCGGATAAATTAAAACCCCATGGTATTGGAGGAAGCATGTTAGAATGGATTGAAAACTGCCTGTCTCATGGAAAATAAAGTTGAAAAGGAATTGGTGCTTTTCAGACTGGAAGGGGGTAACTAGTGAAGAACCACATGGATCAGTTCTTGGTCTGCAATTGTTCACTATTTACATTAATAATTTAGAGGAAGGAACTGTATGTAAGGTTTACAAAATTGTCAATGTACAAAAAAAGATCAAAAGATATTGCGATGCTGCAATGTGATATAGATACATTGATGGTGTGGGCCAAATATTGGTAAACAGAGTTTAAAGTGCGGAAATGTGAGGTCATGCACTTTGGTATGAAAAATGGAAAGTGGTGTTGAAGCCAAAAAATGGTTGTCTCCTGTCTTATAGTGTGGTAGTATAAGAAGATAACTGCAGATGCTGGTACAAATCGAAGGTATTTATTCACAAAATGCTGGAGTAAATCAGCCGGTCAGGCAGCATCTCGGGAGAGAAGGAATGGGTGACGTTTCGGGTCGTGACCCTTCTTCAGACTTATAGTGTGGTAGAGCAGGAGTAAGGGGGTAATTTATTACATTCTTTTTACGTTTAAATCTATTTCATTTGTATCTGATAATTTGACTTTCAGTTCTAAATACAATGCATTTATAAAATGCTACTCAGTAGTTTTTTCAATGTTACTCACATCCATTGGCTTCTGTTTATCTATAAACCAGTTAGTGACCTTGTACTCTCAGTGTTGCAAGTTTCTAACATTCTACTTTTGGCTTCCTCCTTTTAACTCTCCACTCATGGATTCTATATTTTCTATTGTCATTCACTCGGTCTCATTCTTTGTTGACAATCTGCTCTGCTGCTTTTTCCAGCACCAGTTTAATGAATTTGTCCTTTTCTTACAGGCCTCATCTTTCCTTTTATTGCCTACTCTAATCTTTTTCTAATAGCACCATTGTGGCCTCATCATTTACGAACTCTCAAAATACACGTTGCCGTTAATTTTACTTACACTCCATTCCTGACGCTGTTCTTTTCCAATTCCCTGAGTTTAGATTCATTCTCAACTCCCTGCACTGGCCTCAACCTTTTTTAATATTGTGTGCCTTATTGTTAATTGACTCCTGGCACTGCATTTTTCTGGCATTCCGTTCATCATTCACTAGTGCTGCAATTTTGGTCTCCTTCCCTTATTGCTCATTGTCCTCTTCCAATATCTCTCCTTACCTTTGTCCTTTTGTAACTGCACCCTCAACCTTGTTCTTTTCAAACTCTTTTTTTTCACACCCTTGAATGTCCCAGTTTTCTAACATACTTCAAAAGTATAAGTTGAACTTCATTTTTGTAACATCTTGCTTCCATCCCTTTTGAATATTAAAAACTTCACACTTTCTAACATTTTTCAAAAGCTCTATTTGTAGTGGAGTTCTTTAATAAAGGAACACACTTAGCCTCATCCTTTTCCCATGCTCCACTCTTGGCTATGAATTTTTCTATCTCTCAGCAATGGACCTCAGTTTTCTTTTTACAAACTTGATTCCTCGCCTCATTCGAACTCTATTCTGCCCTTCACTGGCACTATTAAAAACCTCTTCTATTTCTGACACTCCACTCTTAGCTTCATCCTTCTCTGCTGCAAAATATACACTGAGAAACTATTGAGCTGTACAGCACAGAAACAGGTCCTTAGACACAACTCACCCATGCCAACCAAAAACCCCTCTTTTCCCCTGAACCTTTCCTATCCATGTACTTGTTCGGGTATCTTTTAAATGTGGTGACTGCCACTACCACTTCCTCTTGCAGCTTGTTCTATTAACGCAGCACCATCTATGTGAAAGTTGACCCTCAGGCCCCTTTTAAACCTATTCCCTCTCATCTTAAACCTATACCCTCCAGTTCTAGACTCCTCCATTCTGGGAAAGGTTTGTGGCTATTCATTTTATTTATGCCCTTTGTGATTTTATATACTTCCATAAAGTCACCTCATAAATAGACCTAGCCTATCGCACCCTCTCTTTCAGTACCATCTTCATAAAACTTTTTTGCAGTTTCTAGTTTAAATAATTTAAATAAATAGTTTAAATAAGTTCTACAGCAGAGTAACCAGAACTGTACACAGTACTCCAAATCTCCAACCTGTCCACCTATTTTGCCACTTTTATGCAACTATGTAGCCTATGGCGTTTTTGATCCACATCACCCCCTAGAGCCTGCCATTTATTGTACAAGCACTGACCTGGTTTTGTCCTATTAAAATGCAACCCCTTGCTTTTGTCTGAATTGAACTCCAACTGGCATTCTGTGGCCATTGGTCCAGCCAATAAAGATCCCATTGTAATTGTAGATAGCCTTCTTCACTATACTGCCAATATTCATTTCAATAACCACTTCCATTTGAAAAGTAAAATGGAACCATATCCAAAAAACTCAACTGATCATTTACAATAGTCATTTCCCAAAATGCTAGTTTTCAAAAGACGTTTTTAACTTCAAAAGGGATGGAAGCAAGATGTTACAAAAATGAAGATCAACTTATATATTTGATTAAACAGGCGACATATTTAACTAAAATAGAAAGGGTTTAAAATTTATCTTATGAGAAGAAATATACATATGAATCAAAGCATTACATTACAATGTTTCTATTTCTTAAATTAGAAATACAAATTCAGCAAATTGATATGAAAATACACACCTCTTCACCATCATTGAGCACAATGGTGCCTGCCCGCTCTACCACTGCAAACACCATCACAGCACAAAGCTCTCTTCTGACAGACATTGTCATGTTGGCAAAAGCTGGGAGCTGATGCATGAATTCCAATAATTGTTCTGCATGAAAAAAACAAAAGCACCAATTTATACATCTGGAAACAAGAGAACTCAGCAACTATTTGGACTAACGAACTCTTACAATCCCTTGAAATTCAGCTTGTACATTGTCCTCACATGGAAATCCTTACAGGACCCAATTGGCTTCATGTAGAGCACAATGAATATTTTGATTGCAAATTATATGTTTGAATCAGTAAAATCATTATATTTCTTCTGCAATATTTTTGACGGTCAGACAATGGTACTGTGTGTTTTTAGCTGTGTTAGTTGATTCAGCCTGAGAAGGGCTCCAACTGGAGTACAATAAGACAAAAGAACATCACTCCTAAGGACATTACCCACCAACTTCAATAGACGCTATTAACTCAGGAATCTTAATAGGATATATTTCACTGATCTGCCAACCCGCACCACTCCTATTTCCCTAAGTAATTGCTCCCATGGATCTTGTTGCACCCATACCTACCGAGTCCGGCTTCATGGCGAGGAAGCCCGTCTTTAAAATACCCCTCAAAGTTTTGGCAAAGCCCCAATTGTTAGTGATGAGGAATTACTAGCCCCAACTGTTAATGATGAGCTATAAACTATTTAACAATATTTCCAGTTAACGTACAACTACAGGTAGTTCTGTTATGACATGTGTTTCCGTAACACAAATTGGATATAACGCAAGTGTTGAATTAGGGACACTATTTGCATTACATGGGCCAAATTAGTTATAATGTAATTTTGAATGGGAATTTAGGTCATAAGGTATAGGAGTAGAATTAGGCCATTCGGCCCATCAAGTCTACTCCACGTTCAATCATGGCTGATCTATCTCTCCCTCCTAACCCCATTCTCCTGCCTTCTCCCCATAACCTGACACCTGTACTAATCAAGAATCTATCTATCTCTGCCTTAAAAATATCCACTGACGGCCTCCACAGCCTTCTGTGGCAAAGAATTCCACAGATTCACCACCAAATTTAGAACCATTTCAAAGTTACAAAGAAAAAAAGTATTGAATTTAAACAGTATTAGGGCTGTTTCCATTTAACCTCCACACAGCAATCAGATACCATTGTCTCTTAAAAACACAGCTGCTACTTTAAGCACAGATGGCCATAGACATAGCGATCGCTACCATTGATACTCTAGTTAACAATGCAACATTCAGCCTTTAAAGTAACAAAAATTAAACTTACTGCTGCTGAAAACTATATTGATACCGAAAAGACCTAAGACTGAAGATTCTGACACTTTCATGCCTCATCCTCCTTTCCCCCATTGACACAATTATTTTATAACTGTTTTCTATACGGTTTCTTCAAAACACAACTGTCGCATTATAGCAGAACTATCTGTATAAAATATTAATTGATATCTAAAATCTTACCAATAATGAAAAACATGAAACCAAAAGTAAACTAATTACAAAGTAGCGCATCTCCCTTCCTTTTTGCCTTATAATCCCCATTAAAATTAATCAGATCTTGTACCAAAAACAAAGAGACCATTCCCCAGTGCCACACTGGGAAATTTCTGTGAGATTGGACTCTGCCACTGAATGCCAAGTAGAATGCAGCAATTTGACAGATTCTTTGGGGCTTTAAAAATCTGGTGTAAGCTTGTGATTTGTGTATTTCACTGGCACTAACATAGAAACATAGAAAATAGGTGCAGGAGTAGGCCATTCGGCCCTTCGAGCCAGCACCGCCATTCAATGTGATCACAGCCTATCATCCAGAATCATAGAAACATAGAAAATAGGTGCAGGAGTAGGCCATTCGGCCCTTCGAGCCTGCACCGCCATTCAATATGATCATGGCTGATCATCCAGCTCAGTAGCCTGTACCTGCCTTCTCTCCATACCCCCTGATCCCTTTAGCAAAAAGGGCCACATCTAACTCCCTCTTAAATATAGCCAATGAACTGGCCTCAACTACCTTCTGTGGCAGAGAATTCCACAGACGCACCACTCTCTGTGTGAAGAAATGTTTTCTCATCTCGGTCCTAAAAGACTTCCCCCTTATCCTTAAGCTGTGACCCCTGGTTCTGGACTCCCCCAACATCGGGAACAATCTTCCCGCATCTAGCCTCTCCAACCCCTTAAGAATTTTATATGTTTCTATAAGATCCCCCCTCAGTCTGCTAAATTCCAGCGAGTACAAACCCAGTCTATCCAGTCTTTCCTCATATGCAAGTCCCGCCATCCCAGGGATTAATCTGGTGAACCTTCTCTGTACTCCCTCTAAGGCAAGAACGTCTTTCCTCAGGTTAGGAGACCAAAACTGCACACGATACTCCAGGTGCGGTCTCACCAAGGCCCTGTACAACTGCAGCAGAACCTCCCTGCTCCTAAACTCAAATCCTCTTGCTATGAATGCCAACATACCATTCGCTTTCTTCACTGCCTGCTGCACCTGCATGCTTGCTTTCAATGACTGGTGCACCATGACACCCAGGTCACGTTGCATCTCCCCTTCTCCCAATCGGTCACCATTCAGGTAATACTCTGCTTTCCTATTCTTGCCGCCAAAGTGGATAACCTCACATTTATCCACATTATATTGCATCTGCCATGCATTTGCCCACTCGCCTAATCTATCCAAGTCACTCTGCAACCTCCTAGCATCCTCCTCGCAGCTAACACTGCCACCCAGCTTCGTGTCATCCGCAAACTTAGAGATGTTGCATTCAATTCCCTCGTCCAAATCATTAATATACACTGTAAATAACTGGGGTCCCAGCACTGAGCCTTGCGGTACCCCACTAGTCACTGCCTGCCATTCCGAAAAGGACCCGTTTATTCCTACTCTTTGCTTCCTGTCCGCCAACCAATTTTCTATCCACCTCAAAACTGAATCCTCAATACCGTGTGCTTTAAGTTTGTACACCAATCTCCTATGTGGGACCTTGTCGAAGGCCTTCTGAAAGTCCAGATATAACACATCGACTGGTTCTCCCTTATCCACTCTACTAGTTACATCCTCGAAAAATTCTATAAGATTCGTCAGACATGATTTGCCTTTGGTAAATCCATGCTGACTTTGTCCGATGATTTCACCACTTTCCAAATGTGATGCTATCACATCTTTAATAACTGACTCTAGCATTTTCCCCACTACCGATGTTAGGCTAACTGGTCTATAATTCCCCGTTTTCTCTCTCCCTCCCTTTTTAAAAAGTGGGGTTACATTAGCTACCCTCCAGTCCTCAGGAACTACTCCAGAATCTAAAGAGTTTTGAAAAATTATCACTAATGCATCCACTATTTCTGAGGCTAATTCCTTAAGCACTCTGGGATGCAGCCTATCTGGCCCTGGGGATTTATCTGCCTTTAATCCATTTAATTTACCTAACACCACTTCCCGACTAACCTGGATTTCCCTCAGTTCCTCCATCTCATTAGACCACCGGTCCCCCGCTATTTCCGGCAGACGGTTTATGTCTTCCTTAGTGAAGACAGAACCAAAGTATTTGTTCAATTGGTCTGCCATCTCCTTGTTCCCTATGATCAATTCACCTGTTTCCGACTGCAAGGGACCTACATTTGCCTTAACTAATCTTTTTCTCTTGACATATCTATAAAAGCTTTTGCAGTCTGTTTTTATGTTCCTTGCCAGTTTTCCCTCATAATCTATTTTCCCTTTCCTAATTAAGCCCTTTGTCCTCCTCTGCTGGACTCTGAATTTCTCCCAGTCCTCTGGTATGCTACTTTTTCTGGCTAATCTGTATGCTTCATCTTTTGTTTTAATACTATCCTTGATTTCCCTTGTTAGCCACGGATGCACTACCTTTCCTGGTTTGTTCTTTCGCCAAACTGGGATGAACACTTGTTGTAGTTCATCCATGCGACCTTTAAATGCCTTCCATTGCATGTCCACCGTCAACCCTTTCAGCATCAATCGCCAGTCTATCTTGGACAATTCACGCCTCATAACCTCAAAGTTACCTTTCTTTAAGTTCAGAACACTTGTTTCTGTATCGACTTTGTCACTCCATCCTAATGAAGAACTCTACCATATTATGATCACTCTTGCCCAAGGGGCCTCGCACAACAAGACTGCTAACTAACCCTTCCTCATTACTCAATACCCAGTCTAGAATGGCCTGTTCTCTCGTTGGTTCCTCGACATGTTGGTTTAGAAAACCATCTCTCAAACATTCCAAGAAATCCTCTTCCTCAGCACCCCTGCCAGTTTGGTTCACCCAATCTATATGTAGATTGAAGTCACCCATTATAACTGCTGCACCCACCTTTAGTGCATGCATTTCTAATTTCCTGCTTGATGCCATCCCCAACCTCACTACTGCTGTTAGGTGGCCTGTACACAACTCCCACTAGCGTTTTCTGCCCCTTAGTGTTTCGTAGCTCTACCCATATCGATTCCACTTCCTCCAAGCTAATGTCCTTCCTTTCCAATGCTTTAATATCCTCTCTAACCAGTAACGCTACCCCACCTCCTTTTCCTTTCTGTCTATCCCGCCTGAATATAGAATATCCCTGGATGTTGAGCTCCCAGCCTTGGTCACCCTGGAGCCATGTCTCCGTAATCCCAACTATATCATAATCATTAATAACTATCTCCACATTTAATTCATCCACCTTATTACGTATACTCCTTGCATTGAGACACAAAGCCTTCAGGCTTGTTTTTACAACTCTCTTACCCATTATACAACTATGTTGAAAAGTGGCCCTTTTTGATTTTTGCCCTGGATTTGTCTGCCTATCACTTTTACTTTTCACCTTGCTACCTGTTGCTTCTACCCTCATTTTACACCCCTCTGTCTCTCTGTTCCTGCTCCCATCCCCCTGCCACATTAGTTTAAATCCTCCCCGACAGCACTAGCAAACACTCCCCCTAGGACATTGGTTCCATTCCAGCTCAGGTGCAGACCGTCCTGTTTGTACTGGTCCCACCTCTCCCAGAACTGGTTCCAATGTCCTAAAAATTGGAATCCCTCCACCTTGCACCATTTTTCAAGCCACGTATTCATCTGAAATATCCTCCTATTCCTACTCTGACTAGCACGTGGCACTGGTAGTAATCCAGAGATTATTGCCTTTGAGGTCCTACTTTTTAGTTTATCTCCTAGCTCTCTAAATTCACCTTGTAGGACCTCATCCCGTTTTTTACCTAAATCGTTGGTGCCAACGTGCACCACGACAACTGGCTGCTCACCCTCCCCCTTCAGAATGTCCTGCAGCCGTTCAGAGATATCCCTGACCCTTGCACCAGGGAGGTAACATACCATCCTGGAGTCTCGTTTGCGGCCGCAGAAACGCCTATCTATTCCCCTTACAATTGAATCCCCTATCACTATAGCCCTTCCACTCTTTTTCCTCCCCTCTTTTGCCGCAGAGCCACCCACGGTGCCATGAACTTGGCTGCTGCTGCCTTCCCCTGATGAGCCATCTCCCCCAACAGTATCCAAAATGGCATATCTGTTTAGGAGGGAGAATGCCCGCAGGGGACTCCTGCACTACCTGCCTACTGCTACGCTGGTTAGTGGCCACCCGTTTCCATTCTGTCCGCTTATCTTTTACCTGTGGTGTGGCCAACTCACTATACGTGCTATCCACGACCTTCTCAGCATCGTGGATGCTCCAGAATGAGTCCAACCGCAGCTCCAACCGTTCAATGCGGTTTGCCAGGAGCTGCAGCTGGACACACTTCCTGCACATGTAGTCATCAGGGACACCAACAATATCCCTGATCTCCCACATGTTGCAGGATGAGCACTCCACGGGGCCGATCTCATCTGACATGTCTTACCCCCAAATTAAATCAAATCCCTCTTAATCCTTTAAACTGTACCTTTACTAAAAAGCACTGAACCCTTAACTTACTGAACCCTTAACTAAAAGTACGAACAAAAAGCAGAATTACAACCCCGGGGTTACGCCCAATCAGCTGCTTCCTCTAGTCCGCTTCCACCAATCAGCGGCTTCCTCCAGAACACTTCTTTTAAAGTGTGTGGGAACGTTTTTACACCAACGCTCCAACCGCCTCCAACCGCTCCTGGGCCTCTGTGTGAACAAGCCCGGCGCTGGGTTTTTAAACCTACCGCCCGGATGCTGCTCCAACCGCCTCCAACCGCTCCTGGGCCTCCTTCAGTGCCCCGTTCCTGTTTTATCCCAATATCCCTTGATTCCGTTAGCCCGAACATCTAACTCTCTTGAATACATCTAATGAATCGACTTCCACTGCCTTCTGTGGCAGAGAATTCCACAGATTTACAACTCTCTGGGTGAAAAAGTTTTTTCTCATCTCAGTCCTAAATGGCAAACCCCTTATTCTTAAACTGTGACCCCTGGTTCTGGATTCCCCCAACATCGGGAACATTTTTCCTGCATCTAGCCTGTCCAATCCCTTATGAATTTTATATGTTTCTATAAGATCCCCTCTCATTTTTCTAAACTCCAGTGAATATAAGCCCAGTCTGTCCATTCTTTCATCATGACAGTCCCGCCATCCTGGGGATTAATCTGGTGAACCTACACTTCCTCAATAGCAAGAATGTCCTTCCTCAAATTAGGAGACCAAAACTGTGCACAATACTCCAGGTGTGGTCTCACCAGGGCCCTGTACAACTGCAGTAAGACCTCCTTGCTTCTATACTCAAATCCTCTCGCTATGAAGGCCAACATACCCTTTGCTTTCTTTACTGCCTGCTGTTCCTGCATGCTTACTTTCAGTGACTGATGTACAAGCACACCCAGGTCTCGGTGCACCTCCCTTTTTCCTAATCTGACACCATTCAGATAATAATCTGCCTTCTTGCCACCAAAGTGGATAACCTCACATTTGCGTACATTATACAGCACCTGCCATGCATCTGCCCACCCACCCAACCTATCCAAGTCACCCTGCAGCCTCATAGCATCCTCCTCGTAGCACACACTACCATCCAGCTTTGTGTCATCCACAAAATTGGAGATGGTTACATTTAATTCTTTTGTCTAAATCATAGGCCCAACATACTACGGAAGTATTCTTTGGGTAACCAGCCAGAAATGGGAGGCAGTGAAATGGGAGTCTCGCACCGTTATCAGGTGATTGAGGCATGTGTTGCCAGAGCAATGCAGGTGCTGCAGGTGCTGGGGTGCTGCATCTGCATCCAGCATCCCAGGATCTCGCTTTGTGGAAGCCGCTGCAAACCCGTGCCCAAGGCAATGCTCTTCAAGAGTCTTTCCCTGCTCTGTCTCTCCCCGTCATCATCTTTCCATTACCCAGTACTGCGCTGCCAGTCATCCGCCACCTCAAACAGACCCCTCGATCTACTATAACCGAAATCTGTTATATATAAGTCAGTAATTGCGAAGGTCTACTGTACATTGTTCAAGAACTATAGCATATTATCTGTTTTATTATTACATCTCTTCTTGGAGACCCTTTAAAAATCAAAGTGACATCTAAGTTCTACTTAAGTTTATGGAGACAATCATAAAGAAAGATTAAAAGTTGACTATCAAAGATAAGAGTTAACCTTGTTAGACTTATGAAAAGCACAGCATTAAGATATGAAATTTAGCAATTAGACTAGGTAATCATAATCAGTAATCTCCACTGTAGAAGTGACAAAGGTCTTGCAATACATTGAACAGTACAGCACAAGAACAGGCCCTTCAGCCCACAATGTCTGTGCCGCAGATGATGTCAAGACCAACTCTTCTCTGCCTGGATATAATCCATATCCCTCTATTCCCTGCATAGCTACAAATTTATATTATTGTTAATTTCAACACCAACTCACCAATGTCATCATCTGTCCTATCGATGGGATCTTTCTCCAGGCAATCTCGCACAATGTCCCTGCTCATCAATGGGTCTGATGCTCTCTCAATATCTTCCTCATCGTCATCATCCTCAGAATCTACTGCAGTCTCTGGCAGACCACTTAGATCCATTTCCCCGGCCTCACTCTCTGTAGCCTTCAAAGTTAAAAAAAGTTAAGACACTAATTACAAATGCCACAAAGGAAATGCACTCCAGCAGTTTGTTAAAGATAGCAGCATTATTTTTGAAATTGCATATTTTGTTATTTTTGTACATGTACTGCCATTTTAAAAACCTAATATATTTCAGCAGCTATAATCTGGTTCTGGGGGGGGGGGGGGGAATCAGTGCTTGATATTTTGCTTGGGTTCACTTTTTAACAATTTTTGTTCAAATTTAAAATTATTTTCCTTTGTTCTAAATTCAGTCACTAAACCATGAATTGGCCTGTATTATTAATTTTCCACTGTTATTTAAAATTCTGAGAAAGAATTGGCATTAGGTGAACTAGCCCAAACTATTTAACCTTTTCACCTAGTTTCTGCATTTGCTTTACTTTATACAGTTATTGCCATACACTACGGAAATTCAAAATTTGTCACAAAAGTTTCAAATATGCCCAATTTATTGTCTAAAATATATACTAATTCATCCTTTCTATGGGATGGATGAAAGTAAGTTGATATAATTTGGTCTTTTATCTGAGCGTTTTATTTTGGTCAATGGGTAAATCTATTAACATCTCAATCAAATTGCCTCTCAATTAAATGCATAATCAGATAGACAGTGTGTTTGACACTTTCATGAAATAATTTTGGTATTTTACATTTGGGTAAGAGTAAATGATGCAAGCCAAAGACTTTACCAAATAAGATCTAGAAGACAACAAACTGAAAAAGCATACAAAGCACCAGACAAGATGGGGCCTAATATTCTAATCCTGCAAATATTAGCAAGAAGAAACAATTCTATCATTATTGACACATGACAGAAAGTAACAAACGTCTTAACTTCAGACTTAAGTCCAGGAACAAATAAAATGCTTTAAACACTAAGGCCAGATTAATGCTGGACAGGATTTACTGCTATTTTCAGGCACTGTTTCAGCAGTGCACCAGATATTCTGCTGGACTCAATTAAGCACTGCACCACAAGTACCATTTACTTTCTGTTGATTTGTTTAGAGTTATAATTTGCACTGGGCTTGTTTGCGAACTAACTCCTTCCCTTTTGGTAGTAGCATTGGATAGGACGTATTGGGAATCAGAAATGTTTCCGCCCTACTATTCTACAACATATAACTACTGCATCATTTTTGTTACAAGAATAGTCAATATTGGTTTATGTAACTGGAGGTATCAACAAAAGGTTTTCACCAGAAGATTTTGGGTGAATAGGACACACCTTTGAATATATTTATGCATAAATTCATAATACTTTCTAATGATCTCCAAGATAAAGTCTGGCAGATTTCATCATCCTTGTAAACACATGTAAGACATAAGGATATTTAATGAAAGTGTGCATGATAGAAACAGAAAAATAGGTTGAGGAGTAGGCCATTCGGCCCTACGAGCCAGCACCGCCATTCAACATGATCATGGCTGATCATCCAAAATCAGTACCCCGTTCCTGCCTTTTCCCCATATCCCTTAATTCCGTTAGCCCTAAGAGCTAAATCTAACTATCTCTTGAAAACATCCAGTGGTAGGGAATTCCACAAACTAGAAAGCAATACTATTCCAATACCAGATGTCAAAGGTCTCTGTTGCTCAAGCAAAAATTACAATTGCAACACTATTCAAAGGAAAATGTTTGTTGAAAGAATATATAGACTCAAAACAGAAGCTCTACTACTTGCTCATGAGTACAGATACTCATGCATACTGATGAGTAGTCAATAAAATTATAGGATTTCTGATGATCTAGGTGATTTCAGCCAGAACAGCATTAGTCAGCTGTACTCAGGATCTTCAGTCTGGCTAAATAAAAAATATTAGTAAAACAAATCCCATTATGAAAGAACTGGATTTTTTTTTAAATTGTAGGTGCTTGAAATATGTAATAAAATAAATAATGTTGGAAATACTCAGCAGTGCACACAGCATGTGTGGAAAAAATTAGCTGAATTCATGTTTCATGTAAATAATAACCCAACAACTCTTACCACGTTCACAGATGTGCTGTAGAAAGCATTTTACCGAGATGCATCACAGCATTCAAAGTTCAAAAACACTTTATTTGTCCCCGTGGGACAATTTACAAAGGCACGGTTTGGGAACAGTTCCATCCACGACTGCAAGAAACTGCAGAGAATTGTGGACACCGACCGCTCAAACCATCACACATACCAACCTCCCTTCCATTTACACTTCACGCTTCCTCGGCAAGGCCACCAGCATAATTAAGGACTCGTTTCACCCTGATAACTTCCTTTCTCCCCTCAGGCAAGAGGTACAGAAGCATGAAAATGCATACCTCCAGATTCAGGGACAGTTTCTTCCCAGCTGTTATCAGGTAACTGAACCATTCTATCTACAACTAGAGACCGATCCTGAGCTACTATCTATCTCATTGGAGACCCTTGAACTATCTTTAATCGGACTTTACTGCATTTTATCCTGCACTAAACGTTGTTCCCTTCATCATGTATCTGTTATCATTGATAGCTCAATTGTAATCATGCAGTCTTTCCGCTGACTGGTTAGCATGCAACAAAAGCTTTTAACTGTACCTCGGTACACTTGACAATAAATTAAACTAAACTAAACCTTCCATCACAACAGTTCGACAACTAACTGGAAAGGCTGGTCATTTGAAATTGTTGAATCAATGTTAAGTTCATTGTAAGGAATTGTACTGTAATGCACCAATTCAGAAGCTGAAATGCTGCTCCTTGGATCCAGTTGGATCGTTCTGTCGATGATCCACACACCACTAGGGAATATATGCAATTATCCTGTACTCTATGCATATCTTATGATGTTAAATGTTATCAACTTACGTTCAGTCTATTTTGTACTATACAGTTGCTCCTCAACTTACGACGGGGTTATGTTCCGATAAACCCATTGTAAACTGAAAATTTCGTAAGTCGAAATGCATTTTAAACACCTGATCACGTGACCGGAAGCGAGCTGCGGCTCGCTGCCGTTGCCCAGCGTTTGCACTATCGTGAAGTCGAAATATCGTAATTCTAAGCATCGTAAGTCGGGGAGCATCTGTATTGATAATCATACAATAAGTAAGCCCTGGGAAATGTTCATTCTGGTACAATAATTGATACAGATCAAATTGGTGTATTGTCATATACACAGAGGACAATGAAATTCCTTGTTCTTAGCCACAGGAAAAAAGGATAGATGCTGGAACATGCCAGAAAGCCACATGCAAAAACATAGTCTACATAGCAGCATTCGTAGTTGGAATTTGATGTGAAGACAATACATGTTCCTATAATTCTTGTAATAATTCTCGTGATTCATTGTAACTGTCCGTAACTGGTTCGATAAAAATTTGAATGCAACGAATAACATTTTTGAATGGTACATAAAAATCAGTTGGGCATCCCAATATTCACAATGCATGCAATTTAAACTTTGTGGCTTGAGAGGTAATATTTGTTTTGGCTTACATATTGCTTCCAGAATTAGAGCATGATCACTAATGATGGTAATTGATGTTCTACAATTAAGTATTTGAACAAAACTAACAATTTTGAATCATTGTTCAAAATCGTTTCCAAGAATACAACTTCCTGAACTATTCAAGTCTGCATAGCTTGGAAACCAATCTCTGAATACCTCCTCTTAACTCTGATGAAGTTAACAATTCAAATATATAAAATGACATTCATAAGTCTGTTCAAAAAGATTATCTAGCTTCAATCTCATTGTCATGTCAAGATCAGACGCTTCCTGCCCCGGCCTATACTTGCCTCATGTTTCTGAATCTTTTGAAGTGTTTTTGAAGTGTTTTAATTGTTCCTATTGAAATGAATAACTTCACATTTTTTAACATTGTATTCAATCTGTCATTTGTTGTTTATTCTGTTAATTTGCCTTTATTGCCTCACAGCTCACTTCCCCATCTAAGTCATTGGCAAAGATTATAAATGACAGAAGCTCAAGACCCAAACTTTGCAGAAACCTATCAATTCCTGCCCTGCAAAACAAAAATTGACACTGTTTTACACTGTAAACCAATCCTCAATCTGCACGAGCATCCTTATATCATAACTCATGATTATGAGCAATAGTTTCAAAGGCAGAACCTTATCAAACGTGTTTTGAAAATCCCCAAATACTCTATCCACTAGCTCATTGTTGCCCTGCCAGATACTACCTCAAAAATAGCATAAATATTTTAAAACCTTGGACATGAACCATTAAGTCCATGACATCATTTGGCTTGGTCGCATTCAATTGTCAGCTCTATTCAAAAGTAATTTTCTCACGACAACCTTTATTTCTTTATTTTTGTGTTATCCACCATAAACCCTGACACAAAACATCTGATAATTAGCATTGCAATTTCTTTACTCCCCATTACAATTTTCGCTGTGCATCTATATCTGTGTGTAAGGAACCCACATTTACTTCAGCTAGTTTCTTCCTTTATTTGCTAATCCATAACAGCTTTTGAGAAAGTGTTTTCACATCTTTTGTCACCGTGGCACAGCTGGTAGAAACACTGCCTCACAGTGCCAGAGAATAAATTTGATTTGGACCTGGAGTGATCTCAGTGCAGAGTTTGCACGTTCCTCCTCTAACCGTGTGGGTTTCCTCCGGGTGCTCCAGATTCCTCTCACATCCCAAAGACATGTGGATTTGTAAGTTAATTGATCTTTATAAATTGCCCCTATTGTATACAGAATGGATGCAAAAGTGGGATAACATTGAACAAGTGTGAACAGGTGATCAATATGGTGGTTGATGTGGACTCAGTGGGCCAAAGGGCCTGTTTCCAGGCTGTCAATCCAAGATTTCAATCAGGATTTTACTGGTGCTAATGTTTGAGTTTAGTTTCCTTTTTAGCTATATTACAAACCATTTCCTTTAACCAAATACCTTGTTAATTTGCCCTTTAGGTAAGAACTTTTCTTATGCATTTGTTTAAACAAATATGTGCTTCAACAAGTTTGTCAGGATTTATTAACTGCCATATCTTTTAATCAATTTTCCCATCCACTTAGCCAACTAGCCTCTTATATCAGCATTCAACCTTATGATGGTTCCATCACCAAGCATAAACTCGTCTCTCCACTCCCATCATAAATATCCTGTACACTACAACCAATGAAAGCAGAATGGGACTAGCTTCAAGAATAGGACCACAACTCCAGAGCAGTGATCTGCTAATCCACAAGGTGCTCTTGACCCTCCAAAGGTCTCTCCGTTACCTACCAGATTCATCAGCACCCTCACTAAATAACCAAAAAGCTGGCAGTGTTATTTTATTTCACAATTCAAAAGTGAGCAGTTCAATTTATTGACACATATGGCTGCCAAAGAATGCACAGAAGCAATTCATCAACATTATTTCAATATTCATATCAAGTAAACCTTTAAACTAAATAATTAAAATTAAAAATTCAGTAGTTCCCTCCTGTGATTTCTAAGAATATGAGCAGCATGCTATAAGGAAATAATTACATTTGTCTCTCGATGCCACATCATCCTGAGTCCAATAGCTACTGCCAGCTCTTCATGGTACCAAGGTCAAGATCCTGGAATTCAAAAATGATCTTCCTGCTATCGTAAATAGGGATGTTTGTACATTGTTCTATTGTATTCACAGCTTTTCAGCAAATGTAGCAGTGCAAGTCAACATGTAGTAAAACCTAAACAACATTAAAGCACAAACTGATACATAGGACGAGCCACATAAATACTATTGCCATCAGACCCGGTCATAGGCTGGGTATTCTGCAGACATGATTCACCTCCTGTCACCATTAAGCCTCCCACCATTTACAAGTCAGGAGCTGACAGAATACTCTCTATTTGCCTGGATGAGCTCACCAAAGACACTTACCAGCATGTATGAGAGGCAGGTCAACTAATAGCCATGCCCTGCACCTCCTAAATATTCACACAAGTACACTGTAGCTGCAGCGAGTGCCACCCACAAAATAACATCAGTTACACTACAAGGCTGGTCCCACAATATATCTCAAACCTGCAACAATAACCACCAGAAAGAACAAAGAACAGTAATGCAAAAGGAAACCACTTGAGGATTCCCTTCCCATCCTGACTTGGAAATACATTACAATTTTTTCCATTATCACTCATTTTAAATACTGCAAGTCCATTCAGAGGACCTAATGAGAAGGATGACAGAGGTTCAGGAACGAGGCCCAGCACCATCTGCAAGGGAAATAAGGCACAGTCATTGGCACCCACATTCTTTAAAAGTCTCTTATGTATCAGAATAAGTGTGGTCTGAGCCTGATACTTTTCAGCACATGACTTCAGCAGAGAATATGGAAGTTGTGAGGACATGTTGGAGTTATACAAGACATTGGCGAGGCCACATTTAGAGTCCACTCAGTCTGCGTAAACCTACCTAATCTCTCGGTTGCTAAACACTTGAACTCCCCCTCCCATTCCTATACTGACCTTTCTGTCCTGGGCCTCCCCCACTGTCAGAATGAGTCCTGGTGCAAATTGGAGGAACAGCACCTCATATTTTGCTTGGGCAGCTTACACCCCAGCTTTATGAATATTGACCTCTAATTTCAAGTAACCCTTGATTTTCCCTCTTTCTCCACCCCTCCCCCTTCCTAGTTCTACGACCAATCTGACCCTCCTCCTAATTAAATTTTATCTCTGTATGCCTTGGTGTTACCTTCTCTGAGCTACAATGATCTATTCTATAATTTCCTTGATTTTCGTCCCTTTTGATGTCTTGTTCATACACTTCCTTATCTCTGTGTCTCCCTCTCCCCTGACTCTCAGTCTGACGAAGGGTTTCGACCCAAAATGTCACACATTCCTTCTATCCAGAGATGCTACCTGTCCCGCTGAGTTACTCCTTTTGAGTCTATCTTCAGTTTAAAAAATCACCTGCAGTTCTTTCCTCCGCTTTTAGAGTATTGTATTCAGTTCTGGGCAGCATGTTATAGGAAAGATGTTGTCAAGCTGGAAAGAGTACAGAGACGATTTACAAGGATGTTGCCAGGAATCATGGGTCTGAGCTATAGGGAGAGGTTGAGTAGACTGGGGTTCCATTAAGCTATCAAAAGGGCAACAAAGATTTATGAAGATTTGAAGGCCGGAGGTATAGGAAGGGATTGGGCAGGTTTAGCTTTATTCCATGGAGCGCAGGGGGATAAGGGATGATCTTATAGTGGTGTACTAAATCATGAGAGTAATAGATCTGGCAGATGCATACTCTTGCCCATAGTAGTGGAATTGAGGAACAGAGGACATAGGTTTGAGGTGAAGGTGAAAATATTTAATAGGAATCTGAGTGGTAACTTTTTCACACAAAGGGTGGTGGATGTATAGAACAAGCTGCCAGGTAATGTAGTTGAGGCAGGGGCTATCGCAACATTTAAGAAATAGTTAGATAGGTACATGGATAGGACAGGTTTGGAGGGATATGGGCCAAACGAAGGGAGCTGAGACGAGTGACTTGGATGAAGGGATTAAAAGTACCATTAGCAAATTTGCCGATGATACAAGCTAGGTGGCAGTGTGAACTGTGAGGAAGATGCTATGAGGTTGCAGGGTGACTTGGACAGGTTGTGTGAGTGGGCGGATGCATGGCAGATGCAGTTTAATGTAGATAAGTGTGAGGTTATCCACTTTGGTGGTAAGAATAGGAAGGCAGATTATTATCTGAATGGTGTCAGGTTAGGAAAAGGGAACGTACAACGTGATCTGGGTGTCTTAGTGCATCAGTCACTGAAAGGAAGCATGCAGGTACAGCAGGCGGTGAAGAAAGCCAATGGAATGTTGGCCTTCATAACAAGAGGAGTTGAGTATAGGAGCAAAAAGGTCCTTCTGCAGTTGTACAGGGCCCTAGTGAGACCGCACCTGGAGTACTGTGTGCAGTTTTGGTCTCCAAATTTGAGGAAGGATATTCTTGCTATTGAGGGCGTGCAGCGTAGGTTTACTAGGTTAATTCCCGGAATGGCGGGACTGTCATATGTTGAAAGACTGGAGCGACTAGGTTTGTATACACTGGAATTTAGAAGGATGAGAGGGGATCTTATCGAAACGTATAAAATTATTAAGGGGTTGGACACGTTACAGGAAACATGTTCCCAATGTTGGGGGAGTCCAGAACCAGGGGCCACAGTTTAAGAATAAGGGGTAGGCCATTTAGAACAGAGATGAGGAAAAACTTTTTTAGTCAGAGAGTTGTGAATCTGTGGAATTCTCTGCCTCAGAGGGCAGTGGAGGCCAATTCTCTGAATACATTCAAGAGAGAGCTAGATAGAGCTCTTAAGGATAGCGGAGTCAGTGGGTATGGGGAGAAGGCAGGAACGGGGTACTGATTGAGAATGATCAGCCATGATCACATTGAATGGCGGTGCTGGCTCGAAGGGCCGAATGACTTTCTCCTGCACCTATTTTCTATTGTCTATTGTCTATAGCTGGAACATGTTAGCCGGTGTGGCAAGTTGGGTTGATGGGCCTGTTTCCATGCTGTATCACTCTATGACACTTCAGTGTAATGCTGAGGGAGTACAGCACGGTAAGAGATTACAACCATGAAATAAAATATTCAATCATTCTGTTTACAGGGAAGCTTAAAAGAAATCGCGTGCTCTGATTTAAAGCAACAGAAGTTGTTAATCCATTTATATATGATCTTTACGTGAGGGGGATGTGTGTGGTGGGTGAGGTGGAGGATGGAGGCTGGAGGATGGAGCAGATTGACATTCCAATCACTTCTGAAAGACATGTATAAATGCAGAGGACAAAAATATGGACACATTTCTGCTGCTGACATTCTGATCACACTTTAATGCTGCATTTCTTCTGGAATCCAACTGCACTGCACCAACTTCCTGCAGTTTTCCAGCATTTACATTTGAAAGCAGCAACTGAGAGCTGTGGTAATTACTTTGACCTTGTTATTCATGAAAGTGCTATGTACAGGATCTCTTCAACCAGAAACTATCAATAGGTTTGCATGCTGCTTGCTGTTCACCGAGGTCTGGACCAAACCATCTCACAGACCAGGCTGTATGTTGTGCATAACTGAGTAATATTAATGACTAAAGTAGATTTCTTCTGATCACCTGATCATTCTTCAAGTGATTTTAAATATTGTATGCACCACCGGCCACACAATAAGTTACATAAATGAGATTCACAATAATCCATTAGTTATAAAGTACATTGAGTAGTCGTGACAAAATGAAAAGGAAATAAAATGTTCCATTATTGCTTAATTTATCCGATTAATTCAGCAAATGAACATCCAAAGTTAACTATCAGAAAATGGTTCTGACTGTCTATCTGTGCTAAACCTCTCATAATCTTATAAACTTCCATCAGGTCGGCCCTCAGCCTCCGACGTTCCAGACTAAACAATTCAAGTTGCTTCAACCTCTCTTTATAGATAATACATGCTAATCCAGGCAACATTTTGGTAAATCTTTTCCGCATCTACTCCAAAGCTTCCATATCCTTACTGTCATGCAGTAACCAGACTGCAAGCAATCCAAATGCAGTTCAACCAAGGGGTGGGAGCTACTTTACGTCCTCGTCGTCCACCCTGGGTAGTTCTACGGAACTGGCAAAATTTGCAGCAAAGCGTCAACTACGGTACTCTGAAGCACCAATTGCCACTTTTGACTGTTGTAGTTGACATACGAAGGAAAGAAAGAGTTCAACCAAAATCCTATAAAACTGCAACATGACTTCCTGGCTCTTATACTCAAAGCGCTGACCAATGAAGCCATAACTTCTTTGCCACTTGATCTACTTGAGTTGCCTCAATCAGGAAGCTACGGACTTGGACACCAAGATCCCTCTGTATTGCTGTATAGGGTCTTGCCAGCAACTGTATAGTTTCTCCTAACATTTGACCTTACAAAATGGAACACCTCAAACTTGCTTAGATTAAAACCCATCTGCCATTACTCTGACAATCTTGTGGAACTCCAATGGTCACAGACCTCCAACCAAAATAACACCCTACACCCACAACACTTTGCCTTCCATGAATAAGCCAGTTCTCAATCCAAAAGACCAAGTCACCATGAATCATACGCATCTTAATCTTCTGGATTAGCCTTACTAAAATCCATGTAGACAACATCCACTGTAATATGCTCATTGATCACCTTCATCACTTCCTCATAAAACGCAATCTCCTGAAGCTACAAAATGCCATTTCCGTTTATACATTTGTTTAGTATGATCTTGAACGATCTGCCTTTCACTTTCAATTAGAGAGTACAATTAGACCCACCCATTGGTCTTTTTGAAATCTAAAATTGCATGAAAGAAAAAATGACAGGTTTGCAAGAGCAAATGGATCTCATATTTTAAATGCAAGCCCTCACTGAGTGATTTGATAGGACTATTGCTCATACTCTTGACTTGTTTTGTTAAATGTTGCCTTAATTAAACTCAATTAAACTTACTTGACTGGCACTGCAGCCACTACCTAAAATGTTTACTCATCCTCAGTAGTAAAGGGAGTACCTTTACCACATAGACTCCAGTAATTTCAAAAAAGAACTCACTGTTGCTTTCTTAAGGACAATTAGGAAAGGAAGCAAAAGATGGCTTTGGCATGGACAAAATTTGCTCTTGAACTACAATGAACCATTCTCTTGAATAAATGTGTACAAATAATTCGGAATAATTGAAAATAAAATTGGTAATAATCTTGTAATTATGATACTAATATACTCTACAGAACCTTCCATAATTCATTGTTCAAGGTTGCTCTGAATGTTCACTCAAATGGAAATCTTCAGCTTTATATCATTAAATGCACAATTTAGTAAATTAAATTTATTTTAAATCATTATTTTTAGCAAAGGAATTTAGAAATACAGGATTATGAACACATACATTTAAATAAAAATCAATCACAAAATTAAAAGAACACAAAATTACAAACAATCTCATTAGTAGCTGACAATAAATCAAATAAACTCACTGTGGAAAACTGCTGACATAAGCCTAACATCTATACCTTCCTAAAAGGTTGATTTGAGGATCTGTCATCTGAATTCATTCAAAACAGAGATTGACAGATTTATAGATATTGCAGCAATCAAAGAATATGGGGAGAGTGCAAGAAAATGGTGCTGAGGAAAAATGGTGCCAGGATCTTAACAAATGCCTGAATGGCTTGAAACACACATGATCAACTCCAGCTCCTCTTTTTTTACATTTCCACAATCTCAGGACCTCCCAGTAGTACCATGAAACAAAATTGGCCAATTTACCTAAAGCAAACTTTACTGAACATCACAAAATAACAGTTCACTTTAAAAAATATATTGTTTGAGGCCAAGACAATTTTGGCCAGGAAACCATCAATCTAAGTATCACGGAAACTTGTAACATCTTGGAACACTGATAACACATTTAGAAAACAGAACATCAAACAATGCAACATCCCGCTCAATAGCACAGGAGTATTATTCTTGGTTGTATTACTCATGTCAAGTGCAACCAACTGAGAAAACTCACTCTACATTTCTATTAAAAAACACCACTTACCTGGTAAAGATCAGATAAACTGCTGCTGCCAGAGTCACTGGTGATGCTACATCCTGAATGACTGGAGGATACCTGAGTCACTTGTGGATGGAGGCTATCCGTGAGATGTAATTTGGTGAAGTCTGCAGGAAGCTACACAATGGGGAAAAGGATAAAGAAAAGCGAGTTTGAAACAGTCGTGTTATGGTACATTTTGTAAAAAAAAAATATTGTTATGCTAATTGTAACATAATCTTATGCAACAATTTCTTGCCACAGTGTTCTCTAGTCACAGTAAATGTGAAATATTTTATATGCAGAATGTTTAAAAACAATTTCACCCAAAAATCACAAGTATGATATTCTAAAATATTCCAAAACTGACATTCCATTTCAAATAAAAGTGCAACTTTTTAAGGTTTTGCCTTTCTTTTATGCTGTATAGTATTATGTATATTATGTATAAGTACTTGTTCCAGGTAGAAGTGGCCTTACATTCCATCATTTCTGTGCTCGGTAAAAACTGACTTTTCCTTCTAAAGTTCTCTCATCACTTTACACATCTCAATTAAATCTCCCCTCAATGTCATTGTAAATCTCTTCTGCATTTCTCACATCTTTCTTCAGTATTTGTACATAGTACTCTATATACATTTACAAATATAGGTTGAAACTCTCTAGTCCACCATTCTAGTACAGATATTGGTTAATTTTAGATTCTTAGTAAGAACTAGTTAATTAGTGTAGATGTGTATGCCAGAATCAAAACATGCTGGACGATAGGAATGGATAGATCACAGACACTGAAGAAGGATCTTGACCCAAAATATCACTATCCATATTCTCCAGTCCGATGCTGCCTGATCTTCTGAGTTACTCCAGCACTTTGTATCCTTTTAAGTCTGTCATTCTGCCCAAGTTTGGCATTCCATTCTGAATTATCCACGTCACAGAAAACACATCTCTAGCACTGCTGCCTCTTTCCAATCACATACCATTAACTGCCAAGGACTGATTTATGGCCCTTCATCTACATCAGTTATATTGTACCTCATGGCCACATCATTCAAACACAGTCACTTAAAATACCAAACTCTCTTCATCATTACTCTCTCCATGGAGGTTCATCAAGCATGAATGCGATTATGAATTCAATATCATGGTCATGCAGGACATATCTGGGCCTAGGCAGAATGTTACACACCGTAACTGAAGTTTCGAATTATTGCAGATCCTGTTGTGCAGCAGAATGGCAAGAATAATATGGATGAGGGACAAAGATGAAACATGCATTTAAACAGCAACTACTCTCCCACTTAATCAAAACACAACACTTTTCAGCATGTCCTCTCTGCAGAGGTGCAGGTGGAATAACCTTGGCAGTGCCCACACAGCTCTAAATGTTGAAGAAAACAAAGCAAAGTGGATTCAGACAGTGCAGCGCACCAGCAGTGGTTCGCACTTCGAAGACATTTTAAACACGCCTGCCACAGTAGACACATGCCTCTTCTAATTGCACCCCGACACAACATTGCTTGGGATGATAAGTGTCAAGAGCTATGTTTGAAAGGAATATCCATCATTTCGTAATGGCCAGCCATTTAAGCAGCTTCTTAGACAGAAAGTGATACAAGATTATCACAGAAAGCATTTGTCAGCTCGCAATATATCTGATACAGATTTCAATGCGTCTCTATTTGTTGGTCTTCACTCCCTATGCATTGGTGGGCATTCCATGCAGTTAGTATGGCGATGGTCATATTGATACTCGTGTCCATTTGCCAGCATTTGATAACTAATTCTGTCACAAACCTTATTTGTTCCATCAGCACAATTCTATCCTGAAACTGTGATTAATTGTAGCTTAAATAAATGAGCTACTTCCATCTTGTAATTGTGAAATTTAATACTTGCTTTAAATCCATCTGCAGTTGAAAAAATAATTCATGAAATGTTCACTTTGTTTTACTCTTCCAAACACCACAGATTATTCAAAAAAGTGCTGCTCATTTGCCGTTCCACGATTCATGATCCTTCTGGTCCTCCAACTCCAATTTAAATGTTTTTATCTCACATTAACGCCCATGATGAATGACCTTACCTCTTGTCATCACTATCATATTTAATCCTCCACCCAATTATCTCCAAGGGCAATCTATTTGGTCTGTTGCCACTGTTTTAGCAATGTTTCCTTCCTTTGATGCACCAATGACAACTTTGGCCAAGAAATCTTGCTTTCTCTCCCTGTACCCAAATCTCTCTACTCTTCTACCTTCAACTTGGACCATTTGCTTACTATATTCACCATATTTCCTTGCAAAACTGAAGGGAACTGTTTTGGCCCATCATGTCTACACAAGCTCAAAGAGCAATCTTTTTTCACTAAATTTCTCTGTAATCGTTACTCCCAATATTCCCATCAATTTCCCCCATAGTCTTCAACATACCATGAACAAATTACTGAATTTCCTAATTTGCCTACCAACCCACACAGCTTTGAAATGTGGGAGGAAGCCAACACAGAAAAAACATGCAAACTCCAGTCAGATTTGAACCCAGGTCAAATGAATTGTGAAGCAGCAACACTATGAGCTAGTTACTATCCTTAATATCACCTTTGACTTGACATCTATATATTTCTAATTCTAGCACCTTGGGCATATTTGACATAAATACTTTATATTTGGCATTAGCCATGACTTGGATGTTAACAAACTCACCTATGAATCAAAGTTTATGGATTCAAGCACGGCTTTAAAGAATTAAGAACATAAACTCCAGCAGACACTCTAACATAGTATTGAAGAAATACTGCACTATGTTTGATGTGGTCTTTTGAATGGGATGCTAAACTAGCACTCTCTCTTCCTTCTTGGGTAGAATCTAAACGTGTCATGCCACTGAAGTGACAGAGTAGAGGAAGTATAAGAAAATAACTGCAGATGCTGGTACAAATCGAAGGTGTTTATTCACAAAATGCTGGAGTAACTCAGCAGGTCAGGCAGCATCTCAGGAGAGAAGGAATGGGTGTCGTTTCGGGTCGAGACCCTTCTTCAGACTGATGTCAGGGGGGCGGGACAAAGGAAGGATATAGGTGGAGACAGGAAGATAGAGGGAGATCTGGGAAGGGGGAGGGGAAGAGAGGGACAGAGGAACTATCTAAAGTTGGAGAAGTCAATGTTCATACCACTGGGCTACAAGCTGCCCAGGCGAAATATGAGGTGCTGTTACACATGACAGAGTAGAAGATGTCATGTAAGGGTTAAACAGACTGTGTCAACTAAAATGGATTTGTCAGCTAAATTAGCAGCACCACATTTCAAACCCTGCTTAGGAAAACAAGTAGATGTTCTGGGATAATTCTGGAATAACTCAAAGGAACCAGTAAATCATGAAGCCACCTTTGCTTTCCTAGAGACATCCGAGACCAACTGAGCGTCTGATAGGACACATAACTCACACCATTATGGTACCAAGGAGGATAGCTAGTTTGACACATTGTCACCTGTTGTTCTTAGTGATAAAAATTATTATACAAGAGCAGATCTTCACCTTTGGGGGCGAGGAAAAGAGCTTCACCAGAGGGGGAGAGATTTAAGAGAGCTTCACCCAGAGGGAGAGAGAGAGAGAGAGAGAGAGAGCTTGGACTGTGGTGTGTGCTGGTGAATGCCAGGCAGGAGAATCAAATGCACAGTGAGGCGTGAGACCTGTTATTTTTTATTGTTACTTTATTGATCTTTTTTCTGTCTATTACTTAACTTTTGCTTGAATAGTTATTTGTGCTCTTCAGCATGTGCTTTCCCTCTATTCATTGACCAAATCTTTGAAACCTGCATATATATTTTTTACAGGGGAGTCCTGTGTTCAAACCAGTGTTTATAACACAACCAATCCAACCAAACTTGGAAAATGGTATCATAATCACAATTTGTAAGATTTACCTGGGAAAAAAGTGGTTGCTGCAGTTCTTAATTTACAACAATTACTACATTTTAAAAGATAGCTAATTGTCCATAAAGCATTTTGAAACACTACTGTGTGCTACACAATTACGAGCTTCTTTAAAATGGCAACCTGAGTAAAATATTTTTATTCAACATGTTTGAATTTCTAGAAGGGGAAATAGTTCAAAATAATATAATTACAGTTTATTACTTTCTGGGTGACATGTAAATTATACAATATTTCAGAGTGTAACTCTTCATAAATGCTGATAACCAAAACATTGCATATCATTAAATATTTGGATATTTTTCATGAAAATTGTGTTTCGACAGCGTGATACCATCAATGGCAATGTTTTGTATTTCACATTTCTGTGTACTAAATTATCATTCTGCAACAAAGAACAGCAGCAGATGCCAATCCCACCTTTACTTGATTTCTTTTTGCATGCTTATCAAAGAGCTTACTAAACAACGAGGCAACAATTCTTTTTCCTTTGTAGCCAAAAGGCATTGGGACCAACTAATCTGCTCTTAAAGCTGCTACAGCTGAAAAAAATTAGCCAAGCATAAACAAAGGATTAAACCTTGCTGAACAAACATCTACAAATTAAATCCATATTATTTTTACAGGATTCCCTTAATGAGTTCAAAATGGTGCAAATTTAAACAAAATTACTTCTGGATGAAGGTCATTTCAGCATACTTCCTTGGATGCAATAACAAACTGATTTTTAACCAATAAAGTAACCTATTTTTTTATTACAACCCCAAGTTTTGATATATTTTTAAGCTAAGAACTTTTATCTAAACCTTTAGCTAAGAATATATTTTTTAAACTTCACCTTCAAAAAGAAATTGTGCTGACCACAACCAAAGAGCCCAGAAGCTCTGGGCCAGAAGTTCTCTCCTGCTTTAAATTTGGCTCAGAGTGTGATTTTCAGAAATGCTTAAAACTTCAGAGTCAAGTATTTTTCTAAAAGAGACTTAATGAGGTGGAATCAATCAAGATCATTCACAGATTCAACTTTTCTAAAACAAAATAAAGATCGATGTACATCAATGCTGTTAAGGGCCTTGAATAATAATAATAATAATAATATTCATTTATTGTCATTGCAACGAGTACAACGAAATTAAAAAAATAGCCAATCCTGACGGTGCGTACAAACATATATGCAATAAATGCAAAAACAAATAAATACATAAATACAATTAAATACAATTATATTAAGTACAAGATTTTTTAACGGTGTTGCCTAGTGCAAAGGTAGTGTTCAGTTCTCGTATGGCCCTGGGGTAAAAACTGTTCTTAAGTCTGTTTGTTCGGGATTTGATCGACCTGAAACGTCGACCAGAGGGCAGATGAACAAACAGACGGTGGCCGGGGTGGGATGGATCTTTTATTATTTTGCCTGCTCTACTGAGGCAGCGTAGGCTGAACAGGTGCTCCAGGGAGGGCAGTGAGCAGCCGATGATCTTCTGGGCTGTCGTGATGACCCTCTGAAGGGCCTTCCTGTCCTTTTCTGAGCAGCTGGCATACCATGTGGTTATACAGTATGCCAGCACACTCTCAATGGAGCAGCGATAGAAGGACAACATGAGCTTCTCCTGCAGGTTGGTTTTCCTGAGGATCCTCAGGAAGTGGAGTCTCTGCTGTGCCTTCTTTACTGTGGTGATGGTGTTGGTAGACCAGGTAAGATCCTCTGCGATGTGCGTACCCAGGAACCTGAAAGCTGGTACCCTTTCCACACAGACCCCATTGATGTAGAGTGGGTCGTAATCTCCAATGGTTTTTCTAAAGTCAATTATAAGTTCCTTTGTTTTGGAGGAGTTCAGGACCAGATTGTTCACTGAACACCATGCTGCCAGCCTTTGGATTTCATCCCTATAGGCTGTCTCATCTCCTTCTGAGATGAGTCCAACCACAGTCGTGTCATCCGCGAACTTGATGATGGTGTTGGTGGGATGGGTGGGGGCGCAGTCGTGAGTGTAGAGGGAGTAAAGGATGGGGCTCAACACACAGCCCTGTGGTGAGCCGGTGCTCAGTGTAATGGTGGAGGAGAGGTGAGGGCCTATTTTGACGGTCTGGGGGCTCTTATATTCATTCTCCCAAAGTGCAACCTCACACTTACTCGAATTAAATTCCACCTATTTCTTCCCCATATCTGTAACTGAACTACATCCGACTGCATCCTTTGAGTCTTCCTCCATTTCCGCAAGTACACAAATATTGATGTTGTCTTCAAGGTTACTAACCAATCTATCTACATTTATATCCAAAAGGGGGGAGGGATGTGTGTGTGAGCATGCACGTATGTATGGATAATTTGACTTGGCCATAAAGGTAGATGGATTGTTTAGTAAACTTGTAGACACCATCAATATTGAAAGACTTGCGCACAGTGAGAAAGTTCACATACTATGGGAATTCTAACCCTGCAGAATACCACTAGTCAGACGGCCAGCCAGAATAACATCCTTCCACCACTACCCTCTGTCTTCTATGGCTAAGCCAATTCTGAATCCAAACTATCAAGTCATATAGATCCCATGCATCTTAATTTTCTGGATCAGCCAATCATGGGGATCTTATCAAATGCCCATAGAGACAACTTCCACAGCCCTACGGTCATTAATCACCTTTGTCACCTCTAAAAATAAATCTCAATCATGTCAGTACGACATGACTTGTCACGGACAGCTATGCTGACTGGCACTAATTAATCCATTCTTGTAAAATGTGAGTGAATCCTATCCCAAAGAATCCTCTCCAGTAACTTCCCTAACACTGATGTGAGGCTCACCTGCCTGTAATTTTTGGGATTATCTCTACTTTCCTTCATAAACAAAGGAACAACGTTAATGATTCTCCGGTCCTCCGGGACCTCCCCTGTGGTTAGCAAGGATATCAAGGATACAAATATCTTTGTCAAGCCCCCTACAATCTCCTATCTTGCTTCTCACAATAACCTGGCATAGATCGCTTCAGACTTCGGGGGTTTATCCATGTTTATGTTTTCCAAGTGACCGAACACTACCTCCTTCTCGATCTCAAACTGCCCTAACAAATTAGTATACCCCACATCGATCTCCCTATCCTCCGTGTCCTTCTCCTTGGTGAAGACAGATGCAAAGTACTCGCAGGATACTCAAAGTACCTTGCCGCCATCCTCTGACCCCAGGCATAAATTCCCTTCTTTATCCTAAGAGTGGTTCTACCTTTTCACTAGTTACCCTATTTTTAATGTATGTTTAAAAAGCTTGGGCTTTACTCCCGCAAGGACCAGACTTATCTTTATTCATAACCATCTTAAAACCTTTGAAGTTGTGATCATTGGTCTTTCAATGGAAGAGCATTTCGGGAACAATCACCCGTCCAAGCTCGTTTCCCAATGGGCCCTCCACGAGTTGATTGTCCACATAATTTTTCAATAAATCTAATTCTCGTTTCCCCTCCAATTGGGCTAATTAAAGTAAACGATTAAAACAATGATCATTTATTTACAGTATAAGAAAATAACTGCAGATGCTGGTACAAATCGATTTATTCACAAAATGCTGGAGTAACTCAGCAGGTCAGGCAGCATCTCGGGAGAGAAGGAATGGGTGACGTTTCGGGTCGAGACCCTTCTTCAGACGGGTCTGAATTCATTTATTTACACTACATATGCAAAAAGCTAATGCTAAAAGATATTATCAAGGTAATTAATGTAGTAAAAGGTTGAAATAAATGAGAAAATTAATACAAAGCGAGCTCTGGCTTATTTGGCACAATTAGCGGGACTGCTACACAAACGCAATAAAGTTTCAGATTGATGCCTTGCAGTTTAAAGCTGGAAAAAAAAGCCTTCTGCCATGGATCAGGTACAGGATGCTACATTTCTTCAGTACAGCGAAATAATGCTTCTAAAGGCCACAGCTGCAAATAGGCACACCATGTTTGTCAACTGTCCGGGAAGTGAACTAAATGTAATACATGAGCTAAAGCAATGGACAACTCCCAGAGCTGAAACCCAAATTAGAAACAAAACATCCTGTACATGCCCCTATACGGTTTGGCAACTTAGAGTGTGGAGGCAACTGATGCAATGATTAATTAGACCCTTAAAAAGTCTCTTGAAGCATAGACTCCTCACATCAAGACAAGAGGAAGACAACATGTTTATTCTTCATGACATAACTATCAAAGATAATTCAAAGTCTTTCAGTGACTGCACAGCTCTCTGTGAAGTGCTGGGACTGCATTTTATAAAACCTTTCGTTTTATAATCGGTGTATTGGTCAGCCATCCATAAATACCCTTGTGAAAGTGCAGCACTCTGATCAAATGTCGGTGAGAAAGGACCAGGACCTAGACCCCCAACAATGGGGAAGAACAGCAACATATTTCCAAGTCAGTATAGTGCAGAACTCAATAAAAATATATGTAGATGGTACTGTTTACCTGCAACTAAAAGCATTATCCTTTTTACAGGTAGTTGAGTACACACATTGCAGCCACTTTTGCATATGGCAGTAGCTACAGTGTCAATCAAGAAGGCGATATTGCATAGATTACATAGCACATTGAAACGTAGAAAATAAGTGCAGGAGTAGGCCATTCGGCCCTTCGAGCCAACACCGCCATTCAATATGATCATAATCATAATAGTACTTTATTAGCCAAGTATGTTTTGCAACACAAGGAATTTGATTTGCCATACAGTCATACCAATAAAGAGCAACAAGACATCCAAAAAAACTTTTAACATGAACATCCACCACAGCGACGCCCCGATATTCCTCACTGTGAAGACAAAAAAAGTTCAATCTTCTTCCCTTCTTTGTTCTCCCGCAGTCAGGGCACTCAAACCTTCCATTGTTGGAGCGATCTTGGCTCCCGCAGCCGGCGGTCAAGCCTTCCTCATCAGGACGATCAAACTCCCGCATCGGGGGGATCTCAGCTCCCCCGTTCCGGGTGATCGGACCCCGGGTCAGGGCTGATCGAACCTCCTGCGACTTTGGAGCTTCCCGACATCAGTCTTTACCAGAGACTGCGAGCTCCTCATACAAAATCAGTACCCTGTTCCTGCTTTTTCCCCCATATCCTTTGATTCCTTTAGGCCCAAGAGTTAAATCTAACTCTCTCTTGAAAACATCCAGTGAATTGGCCTCCACTGCCTTCTGTGGCAGTGAATTCCACAGATTCACAAAACTCTGGGTGAAGATGTTTTTCCTTATCTCAGTTCTAAATGGCCTACACCTTATTCTTAAACTGTGACCCCTGGTTCTGGACTCCCACAACATCAGGAACATTTTTCTTGCATCTAGCCTGTCCAATCCTTTAAGAATTTTATATGTTTCTATAAGACCCCCTCTCATCCTTCTAAATTCCAATTAATACAAGCCCAGTCGATCCATTCTTTCATGATATTGAATTGAATTGAATAAATTTTATTCGCCAAGTATGTATACATACAAGGAATTTGCCTTGGTGCTTTGCTCGCAAGGAACAACATGACATACAGTAAACAATTAAGAATTATAATTTACACATGTGAAGAATGAAATAAAATACCAGAGCAAAAGGAGACTACAGACTTTTGGTTGTTGAGTGGAGCTACTGCTCATGGAAAAAAAGCTGTTTTTATGTCTGACTGTGGCAGATTTGACAGTCACCTTCATATGACATCGCCTAGGCTTGCATCCGACCACACATCGACGCTGCTCTAGCCGAGGTTTGGAGCAAGCAGCCAACAACCAGGATGCATCACCCATGATCAGCCATGACCGAGGGGGGCCTCAGATTAGATACTCATCATATATAATACAATCAGCCTGGATAACAGGAAAATATCTTTCACTGTTTCCTGGAACATATGACTATAATAAACCAATACCAATAATTGAAAGAGATTATTACCAGCTTACAGGCAGGTGCCTTAGCCTAGGGCCTTGGCAGCACAGCAATGAAGTTAACAAGGAATGGAGAATACAAAATACATGTCCTTGCTCATTTTATTGCGAGATTGGAAAACTTGAATATAGAATTTGAATTCCAATTCAGAATATCTCAGAGAAAAAATTATGCAAGCAGGTGTTTTTTTTACATTTGTCAGCATTTTGTTTTCCTTCAAAGAGAACAGAGCATTAGCTTCTGGTTCATCAATGTACACACTGCAGCATATTGTAATTGCTTTTCCAGCATTTTCTGATGCAAATTTCCCCCTTGAGAATCAAGCCACACTCCAGAGTTGCATCTGCTGCGAACAAATGATTAATGTACAGTTCCAATGTGATTTTTTTTAAAGTTGGATGAAGGAAAAAGGCTTTCTATGCAAAGGCGAGCTGGGACATGTGTGTAAACCGCATTTTTTTTTTTTTTATTAATTTGTGAAATGTGGGCGTCACTGGCTAAGCTAACATTCATTGCTTATCCCGAACTGCTCAGGAAAAATTGATGAGCTATCTTTGTTAATCACAAAGCCCTCTGAGAAAAATACTCGCACTTCACAGCTGAATAAGTAATTATGGGATTTAGACATAATATTGATAAAGGAACAATCAATTCATTTCCCAGTTACAATGGTTTTCAAATTGAACAGAAACACCTACAGGTACATGCCCATGCACTTGCCGTCTTATCCTTCTTGATTGGGGAAGGTGGAGTAGTGAAAGTCAAGGTACTTGCTTCATACTGGATGGTGTAATGTATCTTGAGTGTTGCTGGAGTTACACTCATTGGACAAATGCAGCCTATTCAATCATTCCTGGCTTGTTCCATTTGGATAGTAATCGTTTGATAGTAATCAGGTCAGTTTTTTACTCCACTGAGTTTCAGCATTTTTGCCACAGAAGGACTGGTAACATATCTGAATGATTTTGCTTTAGCATAGTTTGACAAAGTTGTTTATTGCTGTACTTGAATGCGGTTTGCTGCAAGTATTTAAGTGACAATTTCCGGTACTGATTTCACTGTACAAAAAAGGAATTGGAATATTATCCAATGTACTTCAGTCAGTGGTCTGCCAAAATTAATCTTGAACACACTGAAGGTCAGAAGAATTTCATTGAGTTTTGGATTTAGGCCTTTAACAAATTATTGGGATTTTTCGGCTTCTCTGAGAAGTTGTATGCTACTGGTGGGTGGAGTGCGTTGGAACTCAGTGATCAATACAGCAAGGCAGGCTATATAAACCAGCTGGTCTTGTCTGTTATTTTTGGATGTTCATTTTCTTTCCAGGAAATCGACAAGCATTCCAAAATCCGGTTGACTGTAATGTAAAGATCTTTCATTGTAGAAATTCCGCATTTGAGGGCAGACTAAGTTCTTCTCAGGTCAGCTACAATAAAGTTTACTATGGCAATACAGATTATAATAGCATGAAAAATAAAATTATTTCTATTTGTTGCCAAGCAGATCCTATTTTCTTGGAAAACATAAAATGGAATGTGAAAATTAGCCACTTCTGTTAGAAAAACAGAAAATGTGATATTTTCGAACAGCGAGTAACTACTGCACAAATATAGCATGAAATGTTGACTCATAAAACAGTGCATAAACAATGGATGCCCAGCAAGCAATTAGGAAGTTAAATGATATGTTGGGTTTCTTTGGCAGATGGCTGCCATGCAACGAACAGGAAATATAGCTACACGTGTACCTTCCATCAACCCAATACTTTGCAGCTTTGGACTCTGTAACAAAGGTCAGATCTGCATTTGAGGCAATGCAGCAGAGATTCACCAGATTTCATTGTGGACTGAAGTTGTCCTACAAAATGAGATTGAGAAATACTAGCCTACATTCACTGGACTTTCGTAGAATGGGAGGCATATCCATTGATTCACACAAAGTTTTAAAGTGGACTGCAGGAGAGATGCTAAAGGACTATCCCTTTAAGCTGCAAATCTGTAAGTATATGAAACAAGTCAGGTGCCACAAGGTCAAATATTGCACAGAAATTAAATCTAAAGGCATATAATTGCACAAAGAAATGTGCATCAGAACACTGGATAAAATATTGGGCAGCATACATAAAAACATAAATAATCACCACAAGATTAATAAGGAAGTAGACATTTGAGGGCAAGTTAAACCTAGCTACAAGTCAGGTGGATTTCAAAGAAGCAGCCAGTGGGATTAATGCATCGGTGTTTATTTCTCGATTATTCCTGAATTTAAAAAAAATCAAAATGGATATCAGCTAAGGAAGGAAGCGAAGTGAATTTACATTTCACTCTTATCTGACACCCATTTGTCTCCTTTTCAACTCTAGCCTTTGTCATTTCACCCATCTGCCAATCACCCCCCCCACACCTGTATCCACCTGTCACTTGCCAGGCTTTGTCCTGCCCAGACTGTTCTTTTCCAGCTTTCTCGCTTTTCCACATACCCTGCCCCACAAGCCTGCCTCAGTTTTCGATGTCACAATTGGAGAAGGTCCCGGGGGGGTTTTAAGGGTGATTGAGAGGGGATTGAGTGGGTGAGGGGGGAGGGGAGGGGGGAGAAGAGAGGAACCGTGGGGCGGGAATGGCAATAAGGAGAGGTTTGGACCATATGCACATTTGGGAGTTCGGAGGGGGGGCGGGTCCCGCCCGAGTGATGGGAGTAGCGACAAAAAAGGGGGGTGAGGTGAGCTCTCCTGCTGCTGGCTGCCAGGGCGTGTGGCTCCCTCTCCCCTTTCCTCTCCCTCCTCGCCCATCTCCGGCCATGGAGAAGTTTTAAGGGGATGAAGTGGGTGAGTGGGGGGATAAAGGGGTTGAGGAGGAATGGAGTGGGTGAGTGGAGGCGGGGGGTTGAGGGGGGATGCAGTGGGTGAGTGGGGAGGGGGAGGAGGGGGGATAAGGAGAAGTTTGAGCCCAACGGGTCCACAATTTCACAATTTACAAATGGATGTGGTAACACTAAACAACATTGATTTTATCAATTGTCATTTGCATACTGTACTCAAGGATGGACAGGCGAGACTAACTGAAGCTAAAAGAGACTGTGCATGTGGAAATCTAGAGCTAAAACCAGAATGCTGTATGAACTCAGTAAGTCAAGCTGTATATGTTGAGGCAAAAGGTGTTTGTTGACATTTCAGGCTGAGACCCTCATCAAGATATATGAAGGGTGTCAATCCAAAATGGTGAGATATACCTTTTGCCTCCATCAATGCTGCTTGGCCCACAGAGGTTTACCAGCGTTCTGCTTTTTTGTACATTAACAGAATGCTGAGTACTATTAAAAGGTCAAAGATGTGATTACAACACGTTCAAATGTAGGTCTAGATATAAAAAAATCAAAATAATTAATAAATGTAGAGTGACCATAAGACATGACTATTAATGAACTACACATTTTAAAATATTTCAGCAGAATCTCAGGAATAGTTGTTAAGATAATTTCTAGAAATTGTAACAATCTAATTTTATTGCACATTTTATTGTCCACATATTTCATTTGGGTTCAGTGCTTTCACATCAATAAAGAAAATATCAAGGAGGCACAAAATGCTGAAGTAATATCAATGAATGCACCACTTGCTTTGATTGCACAATAATTTTAAATAACATCATAACAAAGAGTTATTTGCACTAGGAGTTAAATGGCAATCTAAAATGATAAACTTTGTGAATGTTTTAAGTAAGTATCTTGGTGATAATGAATCAATACTATATTTTCTTACATACCACAATACTGAAAATAAACAAAGGTACATTCCAACAAACCAACTAACTTAATTCAGAATTCCTAAATCCCACTGTAATACAATGCTCGTTCAGTGTCGAGGATGCTATCTGAGGAAAAAGAATATTAATGGAATCAGCCCCTAAGAGGAGTCATTGTAACGCTATATATAGAAGGAAATTCATTACTGACAGCTGCTGTGCTGGGAAACTGGAATGAGTCTCTGCTATCTGCTAGAACTCTTACAACAACGAATCACCCATGGCTCAGTGCGGAAAGGCTCTGTGTGAGAGCCAATGTTGGGTGGACAAGGTCGTGTGATGTAGCTCCTCAGAACTGACATGTAGAGCTCAGTGCTGCAATAAGGCTGGCACTGTAAGTGCAGCAATTGCTGAGGATTGGCAGCAGCTGCTTCATATGTTGGCAGGGCAGCTGGTACCAAAAAGCTCTCTCATCACATTCTATGGATGAGATTGAGGCCGCAGTCTTCTCCTACCTCTATTTGGCTGCACCATTCTTTCCAAGCCAAAGATTTCCCCCAACCAATTCAATGTACAATGCACAATCATTTAGATTGTTACAAGAGAGAATCAGCCTTGAGTGAACTGTTTCATAATCACATCCCTGAAGTTTCTCATGTTAATGTTTTTTTTCTTTCTCTATTTCTGATTTTATTTCTTGACCCAAATCAAATTATTTTTTTTCAGCTTAAACATCACAATTAGATGACAGAGATAACAGGGTGAGTATAAAATGGCCAATGGTCTCGATATTCTGCCTCCAGTAGTGAAGAGATGGCATTTCTGCCTCGAGCTGCAGAAGCCTTCCGGAGGCGCCGTGAGCGGCAGAAGCCTTCTGGAGGCGCCACGGCTACTGCTGAGAAGCTGAGGCCAGGGCCTCGCGGGCAACGGTGCAACATTGTGGCCCGGAGCCTCGTGGGCCAGAGCCTCACGAGTCAGAGCCCGGGCCTCACTAGCCAGCAGTGGAATGTCACGGGCCGGCAGGGGAACCTTGCGGTTCGTAGGTAAAGCTTCGCGGGTCGACGGAGCCCGTGGCCATCAGTGCTGGCTCAACGGAGTCATAAGGCTGGGGCCTAGGTCAGCGCCACGGAAGCATCCGGAGAGGACCCGGTAGCGCTAGTGGAGAGGTTGGTGCAGCAGTCGATGAAGGCGCAGACCGATGAACGAGGACGGACGATGTGGAAGTGAGGATGCCGCTGCCGTGGGAAGGAAGAAAGGAGGACCTGACTTGGGGGACTGCCGTGAAGGCAGGGGAAGAGTAACGGGGACCTGGCGTGGGGGGACTGCTATGGGAGAGGGGGGGTTGTGTAGAACAATGGACAATGGGCGGGTGTAAGGGGAGCGCCATGTGGGAAGGGGAAGAGCAATGGACAATGGAGGACCTGGCGTGGGGGGACACCGTGAGGGAGGGGGTGAAAAACAAAGGGGCAACTGGGGGGAGGGGGTGGGGGAATGTGTAACTTTGTATGTGCCCTTTACAGGCAACAATTTGCATACCATGGCAAGGTATGCAAGCAAAGAATCTCACCATGGCTTGTCACATGTGACAATAAAGTATCCTATTCTATTCGTCGCTGAACTTCAAACAGAGCTGCCCGGAAGATCTGGTACCAGTTACAGGGGTTCTCTGAAATTAGTAAAACTTTACTCAAGCAAATTCAACAACCACACAGATTAATAAATTCTCAGAAGGAAAAGCAGCTTTGATTTTTAACTAATATTTTAAATATTTTTTATGGTATAAAGTGTGGTATCCTTGAAATTAAGGCAGAAGTTGAAATATTGTAAAATTATTTTACAATAATTGTAAAATAACTGGCAGAACTGCCCCATGCATGAACTTTTTTTGCACTTTACCGTGTTCCCCTTTTTCTTTTTCCTCCCCCCCCCTTTTGTCGTTTTCATTTTTGCTGTGATTTATTTATATATTTGATTTGATAACATCGATATGGAAGCGACGTTCAAAATCTCGTTGTACTTGTACAATGACAATAAAGGATCTTGTATTGTACTGTATTGTATTGTAAAACTATAAAATTTTGAAATATTTATTCAAAGGAATAAAAAGTGCAAAAGTTTTTTTTAAGTATAACTAATCTGGTAGACAGTAATTAAAATGTCTGCACCTCATTCAACATATTCAAGGGTTCCTTCAGCTGGAACAGCATGTCTAAAAAGTTGAAATTCTCACCAATAAAGCAGAGTCAGATATGAGGTATATCAGACTCTTTCATCAATGAGGTACGATCCTGCTGCAAGGTTCAATGGCCATTCAGGAATGGCAGATAATCAGAAGCACTGGAAGTGACATTCAGGACCTGCACGTTTGATGTCAAAAACTGCTACTCCTTTACACCAGAGAAAGGCATATGTTTGCTTAAAAGAATTCAGCTGATTCTCAAACTGGTTTTCTCTCTTTACCAGTTTTGAGTCTTCAGCTTGAAGCAGGAAAGGGCCTGTCCCAGTTAGGCGATTTTAAGGCGACTGCCGTCGATTAGGTTGTCGCTGTACGTTCGCTGGGGTGTCCCGGGCATGATTGTGAGGAGTCTTCAATGAATCGTAGCGGATCTCGGCGTGTCGCGGAAATTTTTTCCAGATATAAATTTCTCGGCGACAGACAAGCCAGGTATCGTAGCTTATTGCGGGCGCTGTCGCATGCTGTCCCCTGGTTTGCTAGGTTGTCGCAGATGCATTTAGAAGCACGTAATATTAAATTAAGAAAAGGCATTTGAAGATACCAGAAGATAGTTTTGTTTAACCAATTTATTTACCGTCAGGACATTTGACAGGTAAATTGGAGGCGACAGTTTGACGGTCAGGTAAGCATGGGAATTTTGCGATGTTTCCGAAGACGGTGTAATCTTTTAGCCAGGCGCTAGTTTCACAAAACAGGTAACTTGTATCGACCTGACTTGGCATTGTCGTGGTCATTGTCGTAGGGTAAACAAAAAAATTTGGCCATCTGCTACAACTTTGACAGTCGCTGGCAGTCGTCTTAAAAATCGCGTAACTGGGACAGGCCCTTAAGTGTTTCAGCTTGATGCTGCCTAACTTGCTGAGTGTTTTCAGCATTTTATGTTTTTATTTCACCCCTGATTTTATTTCAGCATTTTATTTCACCTGTTATTCATCTGTCACCTGGATAACTTTCATAATCAAGACATTTCCCAAAATCACAGATTTAATTTTTTTGATCCACGTTAACACAATCTAGGTCACTGAAGGTTATCAAACTTCCCATACTTGTGTAAAGGCTGGAGGACTTTGAATTATGTAACTAAATCTATTCAAAGTATTTTGAAGAAGATATTAATTTTGTTGCTCTCCTACAGTCCTAATAATTATATATAGTTTGGGGTTATCGAGTCTTGTCAATTAGTGTCAAAGAGTCTTACAGTACTAAACAGGCCCTTCAGCCCAGCTGGTCCATGCCGATCAGAGTGCCCCATCTAAATGACACTAGTCCCACCTGCCCATGATTGACCCATATATCCCTTGATCCCTTTCCTATTCATGTACCTCTCCAAATATCTTTTAAATGTTGCTATAGTTTCGGCCCGAGCAACCTCTTCTGGCAACTCGTTCCATATACACACCACCCTCTGCCACTTTTCCTTTCTGCCCTTCTTAAATAGAGGCACAACATTTGCCACTTTCCAGTCATCTGGCATCTCACACACATTTAATGATGACTAATATATCTCAACCAGGGCACCTGCAATTTCCTCTTTAGCTTCCCACAACGTCCTTGGATATATCTGAAGATGTTCGAGAGATTTGTCTACCTTCATATGCACTAGGACCTTCAGCATCTCCTTGACCGGAATACTGACTGCCCTCCAGACACTTCTATTGACCAAATCCCTGGTCCTCCTGTCTTTTTTCACTGTAAAAAACATAGGAAAAATGTGTAGGAAGGAACTGCAAATGCTGTTTTACACCAGATAGACACAAAATGCTGGAGTAACTCAGCGGGACAGGCAGCATCTCCGGATAGAAGGAATGGGTGACTTTTTGGGTCGAGGCCCTTTTTTAGACCAGGGGATATACTCATTGAGGACTTTGTCCATCTCCTGAGGCTCCACACAGAAATGACAGCTTTGATTCCTGAGGGGCCCTAGTCTGTCTCTGGTTACACTTTTTTGCTTAATGCACTTACAAAATCTCTGGATTAACCTTATCATTATCTGCCAGAGCTTTCCCCGCCTCCTTTTTGCCCTCCTGATTTCCTTCTTTGGCATGCTCATTTTCTGAAACTCCACCACGGAAACACTTGACCTCAACTGTTTACACTTGTCCCATGCCCCCTTCTTATGCCTGACCCGAGTCTCAACTTCCCTCGTCATCCAGGCTTCCTTAAGCCCACCTGCCTTGCCCTTCACTCTAACAGGAACATGCATTTCCTGAATTCTTGTCAGCGCGCTTTTGAAAGCATCGCACTTTCTGGACATTCCTTTTCCTGCAAACAACCTGCACCAATCAACTTGAACGAGTTCCTGTCTAATACCATCAAATACCATTGTTTGAAGAAGGGTCTTGATCGAAGACGTCACCCATTGCTTCTCACCAGAGATGCTGCTTGTCCCGCTGAGTTTCTCCAGCATTTTGTGTTTAATACCATCAAAGTTGGCCTTGCCCTAATTTAGAATTTTAACTCGTCTTTATCCATAACTATCTTAAAACTAATAGAACACTGTTCACTCATACCAAAAGGCTCATCCAGGAACATATCAGTCACTTACCCCTCCCTATTTCCTCAAACCAGACCAAAGCATTGCCCTCTCCCATGTAGGCACTCTACATATTGCCTGAGGAAACTTTCCTGAACACATTTAACAAATTCTGCCCCGTCTAAACATTTTGCACATCGACAGTCCCTGTTTCATTATTCTAAAACCTAAGAGTCAATTATTAATGCCAACAGTGAAGATCTTGTTATTAAACCCCAAGGAACACCGTCAGCAACCAGTTTTCACACAAACCTGATTCCATCAAGAACATTTTGCTGATGAATATTTGGCTACCTTCTACTCCAGTGCAGTGGCTTTTTCACAAGATTCCCATTAATACACATAGCTCACCCTGTTCCTTAAGTACACCAAGTCCTCATTATTCACAAGGGATATGGGACTGATTTTCCCACAAATATAAAAAAAACAAAATGCTATTGAAATCATCAGCAATGAAACTAAGTCTGCAATGACATACAGTAGTTCATCCCTCCATGGACATAACTTCATTTGTTTCTGCCACAAAGGCTCCAGCCACAAACCTACCCACATTCCTGACACCTGTGTTATCCCTATCCCCCCTGCCCCTAGCTGCACACTGACTATATTAATAACAGTATTTCACTACATGCCAGCAACAAATATCAAATGCAAGCTTTGCATGACAAACAGGGAAGGGCTTGGGATGAACACAATACGCAGGTAGTTCTGCTACAACGCAGCAGTTGCTTTCCCCCAAAAATCTCACAATATAGAAAAACACATTATAGAAACAAATGTGTCATTGGGAAATACACTGTTAGGGCTGGAGAGTTTCAGATTCACTACAAAGTTGCTTTTGCAGGATTTTGAAAATTAAAGATTGTTTTAATATGTATGAGGTTATTTGTGGTACTGCAAGCTTAAAAGACTAAAGCCATATGTTTACACCATTTTTTAATGGCTCATTGCACAACTGTCAATAGAAGTGATCGCTTGTCAATTTCAATAACTACATGGGATGAAAGTAGCAGCTGTGTTCTTAAGAGACAATGGTGTCTGTCGACTGTTGGGTAGTTAAATGGAAGGTTTGTTTTCCCTTGACTATTTTTATTTCACAATACAGCTTTTTTTCCCGGTTGACATTTTCCGAAGTAACTTTAAAGTAATTCTCAAGCTCCCGATCAAAATCGCATTTTAACCAAAGCAGCCCGCATCAGACAAATAAACCATTAATTACGTTATATCCAATTTGTGTTACGGGAACATACGTTAAAGCAGAATTACCTGTACTCACCAACAGTTCCAGTAAAACACAGCTAATGTCATGAGTATACAGATCAGTGAATAATGTGTCAGTGGATTGGGGTAATACAACAATTAAGCACTGTTGAAGGGCTATGGGGAGGGGGTGTAATTAGGGTAGCGAGTAACTGAACTTTCTTTGAAAGTAATTGTGCAATTTCCTTTTTTCTTGTTAAAACAATGGTTCTGTGAAAGAAGTGCCCAATTCTAACATTGTAAAAATACTGAACTAATTTGAGTAAATAGAATTTCTATACTCTTCAAATTTGAGGGAATGGATTTTTAAACAAACAAGAATAAAATAAGATTTTGATGCAATTGCAAAAAATGTTTTTTCCACTCTTGGTCAAAATGAAGTGTAAGAATCATTTATCCCACCTGGATACATCAGACTTAAGATTCTTACTGCTGTAAATGTTAAGCCTATGCTTCAAAATACTCTTACATTACAGAGACAGAGCTGCATAACAGGGAAACAGGACCTTCGGCCCAACTCGTTCATGCTGACCAAGTTGCTTAACTGAGCTAGTCTCACTTGCCTGCGCTTGGCCCACATCCCTCCAAACTTTTCCTATCCTTGCACCCGTCCTAATCTTTTTAATTATTTACTACCATTTCCTCTGGTAGCTCATTTCATATACTCACCATGTTTTCTGTGAAAAGGTACCCTTCAGATTCCCATTAAATATTTGCCCTCTCACCTTAAACCTATGCCCTCTAGTTTTACATCCTCTATCCTGGGGAAATTGCTATTCACTTTATCTGTACCTCCCATAATTTTATGCCTCCATAAGGTCATTCTTCAGCCTCCTATATTCCAGGGAAAAAAGATCCAGCCGATTAATCTCCCCTTATAATTCAAACCTTGCCTTTCACTCTAATAGGGACATGCAGTTTCAGAATTCTCCTTCTCCTGTTTAAAAGCTTCCCATTGACCAGAAGTCTTTTTACCAGGAAAGAGCCGCCCCCCATCAACTTTTCAAAGGTATTATCTACTACCATCAACATTGGCTTTGCCAAAATTTGGGATTTGAACTTTTGGATCAGTGCTATTTTTTCCCATGATTATTTTAATACTAATAAAATTATGGTCATAGCCCTAAAGTGCTCCCCTACTAACACCTCAGTCACCTGACCTACCTTATTTCCCAAGGAGGTCGAGTTTTGTCCCTTCTCTAGTTGGCCATCTTCATATTGATTGAGAAAGATTTCCTGAACACAGTTAACAAATTTCAGCCCATCCAAGCCCTTAGTACAATGGCAGTCACGGCTGATATTCAGAAAGTTAAAATCGCCCCCACTATTACAACCCTATTATTCTTGCATCTATCACTGATCTGATTACATATTTCCTCCGCCAAAAATGTGAATAATACAAATTGGTGTTCAATTGTGGGTATGGGCATGGTGGGCTAAAGCACCTGTTTCTGAAGCCTCCAGGAAGTCTTCAATAACTTATATTCATAAAACACCTTCACTTCCTGATCATGTCAAGGGAGCTTAAATCAGACAAAATAACAGACATGAGGCAAAAAGAAGAGTTATAGTGAATGATGGGGAACCGGGGCGGGGAATATCAGAGCTGACTGCATAGTCACCGACGGTTGAACAAAGAAAGTTATCAACAGAGGCAGCCAAACTGGTAGACCACAGAACTTTTCTAGTCTTCGGCGAGGAGGCTGAGGTGAGGAGGTTACACTTGTTTTTGAGCCTGATTCGTTTTTAAGACACTAAAGTGATGGCAGATAAGTTGGTGCAGTGTGTTTCCTGCAGGATGTGGGAAGGTAGGGACACTGCTGGGGCTTCTGGGAGCTACACCTGCAAGAACTGTGTTCAGGTGCAGATCCTGAATGGACGTGTCTATTGTCTATTGGAGATTTATTCTTTTCACTCAGAGCGTGGTAGGACTCAGCAATGTGATGCCCTGAAGGCTGGTGGGACAGAAGCTCTCACATTTAAGTATCAACAAGAAAACCTGAATCATCGGGTTATAGAAGGACACTAGGCAAAGTCTAATATTAAAGTAATATACAAATAAATGAGGGTTGAAGCAAGAAATGTCATTATTATCTAAGAAGGGTGGAAAGACCATGGGATTGAAGACTGAACTCAAACGTCAAAGAGTATGCAGAGTATAAATATCCAGATCCAACTTGATACAATGGTCAAAGAGCGGATGGAACTGGTGTGTGTGTTTTTTTAAACTTTGCGACACATAAGCTACAAATATGTAAAGTAACTAACTTACATTAAATAACCTAAATCACTATAAAATCAAACTAGATATTAATAAACATATTAAATGTACAAAACAAGATTTGCCAGGGAATGTAGACCAGATGCTATTATAGATGCAAAATAATGATCAAGATCAGAAATCAAATCTACAATAAACATACTGAACCTTGTGAAGCTGTGAGCCAAGTTACAGAAATTGCAACTTGTCAGATAAAATGGGAAGATACCTGGACTATTTGATTGAGACCACCTGAATCCGGGAAATAACCACAAATTAAATAGAAATGGGGATCATAGATGTGGTGATCCAGAAGTCTTTGCCTTTGACCTTATCCAACAGTTATAAGGTCTAGATTAAATATGAGTAAAGACTAATGGACAATCTCACCAGGGCACGATGGTACAGAATAACATTCAGGAGGAGGAGCACGAAAAGTAATGTGGTTCTGGTGGTGAACGTTAGTCAGCAAAGTAGCTCTGAAGCATGAATATGCTTAGGAGTTGGACTTGGACTGGAAGGTGTTCTTCCATTATTGTTTTCCAAATGTGAACCAGTAACACAGATTTTATGAGAAGGAATGGGTGACATTTCGGGTCGAGACCCTTCTTCAGTCTGAAGAAGGGTCTCGACCCAAAACGTCACCCATTCCTTCTCTCCAGAGATGCTGCCTATCTACTCCAGCATTTTGCATCTAACTTTGGTTTAAACCAGCATCTGCAGTTCCTTCCTACACACAGATTTTATGTATTGAATCTGGTGATGTTTATTCCATTTTAACTCCCGCAGACGAACAACCTCTGCATCAGCCAAAACAGCATGGAAGATTTATTGCAGTGTCATGACCTACAATTCTGACCTTGATAAAATCTTTCTTTATTTTGTATCACTTTGTAGTTACCGGCAGACTGTTAGTCACATCTGCAAGTATACATGGGTAAAGCTTCTACAAATACTCCTCAGCAGAAAGTGTAAATGGCAACGTTGCGGAACACATTAAAAATATAACATAATAAACAAATAATTTCATTTAAAAAAGTGAATATACTTTTTTTGGATTTAGTTTATCCCCGATTTTAATCACTTCATCACTGACAGCTGAGCATTTTACAATAAAAAACCCAGGCTCTGGAATATTCAATCTAATGTCACTACTTTCTTTCCTCATCTAGAAGTTGAAGCTAACCCATGGAGTTGAAACATAAGTGTCTTGCACAGCAGTCACCCAGCCCACAAAGGGCATTCAGAGTTTCTTTTAGAGTCATAGAGTGTGGAAACAGGCTTTTCGGCCCAACTTCCCCAACATGTCCCAGCTACACTAGTCCCACCTGCCTGCGCTTGGTCTATATCCCTCCAAACCTGCCCTAACCATGTACCTGTCTAACTGTCTCTTAAACATTGAGATAGTGCCAGCCTCAACTCCTCATCTGGCAGCTTGTTCCGTACACCCACCACCCTTTGTGTGAAAAAGTTACCCCTCAGATTCCTATTAAATCTTTTCCTCTTCACCTTGAACCTATGTACTCTGGTCCAATTCCCCTACTCTGGGTAAGAGACTCTGTGCATCTACACGATCTCCATGGAAGGAAGATGATTTTGTAGAGTTCTGCGCTCCAAGGAATAGAGACCCAGCCTACTCAACCTCTCCTTATAGCTCACAGCCTCTAGTCCTGGCAACATCTTTGTAAATCTTCTCTGAACTCTTTCAAGCTTGACAATATCTTTCCTATAACATGGTGCCCAGAACTGAACACAATATTCCAAATGCGGTCTCACCAATGTCTTATACAACTGCAACATGACCTCCCAACTTCTATACTCCATACTCTGACTGATGAAGGCCAATGTGCCAAAAGCCCTTTTGACCACCTTATCTACCAGCGACTCGACCTTCAAGGAACCGTGCACCTGCACTCCTAAAACACTCCCCAGAAGCCTACCATTCACTGTTTAGGTCCTGCCCTTGTTAGATGTTCCAAAATGGAACACCTCACACTTCTCTGTATTAAATTCCATCAACCATTCCTCAGCCCACCTGGCCGATCGATCCAGATCCTGTTGCAATCTTTCACAACCATCTTCACTATTTGCAAAACCACCGGCTTTTCTATCATCAGCAAACTTGCTAATCTTGTCCTGTATGTTCTCATCCAAATCATTGATGTAGATGACAAACAGTAACGGCCCAGCACCAAACCCTGAGGCACACACTAGTCACAGGCCTCCAGTCCGAGAACCAACCTTCCGCCATTACCCTCTGCTTCCTTCCATGGAGCCAATTTGCTATCCATTCAGCTATCTCTCCTTGGATCCCATATGATCTAACCTTCCAAAGCAGCCTACCATGCGGAACCTTGTCAAATGCCTTACAGAAATCCATGTATACAACATCTACAGCTCTGTCTTCATCGACCTTTTTGGTCACATCTTCAAAAAACTCAATCCGATTTGTGAGACACAATCTCCCACGTACAAAACTATGCTGACCATCCCTAATCAGCCCTTGCCCGTCCAAATGCCTGTATAACCTATCCCTCAGAATACTCTCCAGTAACTTTCCAACTACAGATGTTAAGCTCACCGCCCTATAGTTCCCAGCAATTTCCCTGCAGCCCTTCTTGAAAAGAGGCACAACATTTGCCACCCTCCAGTCTTCCAGCACCTCTCCTGTGTTTAAGGACGACTCATAAATTTCATCCAGGGCTCCCGCAATTTCCTCTCTGGTTTCCCACAATGTCCTCGGATATATCTGATCAGGCCCTGGAGATTTGTTTACCTTCATACACGATAGTACCTTCAGTACTTCTTCGACGATAACACTGACTGCTCTCAAGACACTTCCATTGACTGCCCCAAGTTCCTCCTTCTCTATCTTATTCCTATTCTAATCTTTCTGTCTTTGCCCTCCTATATTGTTCTCACAAAGCTCAGTGCAAGCTTTAGGTTCAACATCTCATCTTCAAACCTGACACTTTACAATCAATGTTACAGAGTCAGACAACACGGAAACAGGCCCTTCATCCCGACTCATCCATGTTGATCATGTTATTCATTTAAGTTAGTCCCATTTGCACACATTTGACCCATATCCTTCTAATCCTTTCCATTCCAAATGTCTTTTAAATGTTGAAACAAAAACCCAGTCTGATGGTGGGTCTCGACCATACACATAATTATCCATATTCTCCAGCGATGCCTGACCTGCTGAGCTAATGGTTCAAAGGTACTTTATTGTCACACGTACCGAGGTACAATGAAAGTCCTTTTTTGCATACAGTTCAGTAAAAGTATTACTAAGCATAAGCATAATCTTAGTTAAGTACAAGTGTATAGGAATAGCACACTTGAGACAGTATACAAGAGTCGCCATATTTTGGCACCATTTTTCAAGATTCAAGTCTGAAAGATGATATAAATGTAGAGTTGATTTGGCCAAGGAGGCCCATTGTCCTGGCCCACAGTCGGCCTGGCCAAGCCAAGTTGTTGGTGTCCGCCCCCCGCTGCTCTACCACTCCTTGCCTCTGCAGGGCCTCCAGCAGCCCACTCCATCGACTCCTCGTTCCGGACACATCGACCTGCGAAACATCATCGTTCGCCTCACCTGGCCACCGTTCAATCTTTGTGCCCCAAGGTCACCTCCTACAGTCGACCTCATAGGTAAGATCCCAATCCATTTACTGACACCTTTGTTTCCCTGCCTTTCGCCGCCGCCGTCTTGAGTCATAACACTCGAGGTTGACCAGCTCCGGAGACCCGGCACCGACCACCGCTCTCTTTTCACCATCTTCTCCAGCCCTTCGATATGGGCACGTTTTGGTGTCTTGCCTCTTGGTGGGGGGTGGGGTTTCCCGGCTCCATCTGTAAGGGGTTAAACGTTCAAACCTTTGGCCATATGGGTTTTATTGCAGGGGTGTAAAAAAGGTGTAAAAGCTCCAGTTCGTTTATGTAGCCAGGACATCCTGTTGTTCCATGGAGGCACGGTTTATGGCTTTAAGGCTTTGATGGTTGACCATCCTTTGATATGGGCAACTGGCTTTAAGGCTTTGATGGTTGACCATACTTTGATATGGGTAACTGGCTTTAAGGCTTTGATGCTTAACCATCCTTTGATGGTTATGGGGAACATTTGGTCATATCGACTGTTCTTTGGTCCTGGGAATACCGAGGACATGTAGGTCACACAGGACACGGAGGACATGGGGGGTCCTAAAGGGGACATCAAGATTTATAGGACATTGTAAAACTTGCCATATATGGTAGCAACAGGAAATGTATTTTGGGTATAAATATGTGTAATTGTTAGCATTCGGGGAGAGAGACTACACTAGCTTCCTGAGTGTTTCTAAACGCTCCGGTTTCTAGACTCTCTCCCACCTGGGTGAGTAGAATAAAGAGTTTAAACGAATTCGGTTGTCTGCCTGTTTTTTCTAATAGGCCACAGACTACAACATTTGGCGTAGTCGGCAGGATCTCTTTGGCACCGTCAACCACGAACGACTAAGCGGCATCGGTGGCTGAAACACGTCCGCAGGGGACAGAGTGCACTTCTCGACCGTTGTTCGAGACCCCGGACGTTGACGTTTTTCAGACATTGAAGTCCCTCGTTTGGGGTTGATTTCGTGTCCAACTGAGATTCACGGACGAACCGATAAGGATAAGGATAAGGATAAGGATAAGGATACGAATTAAGAAGGTAAGGGGGCGGTCACTCTTGTTGTCATTGTCTTGGTCTGGGTGCAATTAATATTTATTAGTAATATTTATTGGTAGTATTTATTGATAACATATTTTCGGGTAATTAGCAATCAGACATATGGGACAATCTTTGGATAAGAGTGATGCAACACATGTGTTATTTATTGCCAGAAAATGGTAAAGATTATAGAATGTTATCTGCTTCATTAATGAAACGATTGGGAAACGAGTCCTGGCCAGTGGGAGGTACATGGAATGTAGAAACTATCAAAGCAGCGGAACAATTGATTTGGGAGCGGGAAGCGGCGAAGAAATGGAAAAAGAGGATTAAGGAATGGAAGGAGGAGGCGCAGAAGCGCCATCAGGAGTCGAGGGAGCGAAGTTGGAGGGAAAATGCAAGTAGTAGAGGGATATCGGTATGTGATAAGTCGGGTGTACCAAAAACATTGGATATTCTGCAGGCGGAATGTAAGGTGTATGATCTAAAACTCGGCCGTAATACCCGAGCTCGAGGAGAATTTAAAACCGGTATCAAAGGGATATATCCCGCACAACAACCAAAGTCAGAGTCCGTAACCACTGGAAGGCATAGCGGCTATATTAGGTAATCAGGAATCCGAGGGTGACGAGGAACCCTGGACACGTCCGATCCCCACAGCCCCACAGGTAACGCTACCAGCTGCAGTGTTGCCAGTCCCTGTCCTACCCTCCCCGCCAGAATACTCGGGACAACCTCCCGATTATGAGGCAGCATCAGGGGACGTGGGTAGGTCCCAGACAACCATTGGTGAAAGGGTTAAGTTGCGCCACGAACAAGAATCTGCACGAGCGGCGGTAGAGACTGAGGGTACTGCCTTCCCTATTCGCATGGTTCCCAACCCACAGGCTGGACAGGGTAACCAACCAGACGTGATTCCTGTTCGATCCCCGTGGAAGCCATCCGATCTTGTCATTATTACCCAACAGGCGCCGAATAAACAAGTAGATGCCCAGGGATTTGTTAGTCATTTCTGCATTATGATGCAAGTTTACAAAGCGAGTCCCGAAGATCAGTTTGATGCTCTGTCCCTCCTCCTCACCCCTGCTGAGTCTCTAAAGTGGAAAGCGGCGATGGCACATAGGGCTGCTGTGCCTCAGGACACTTATTTACAAATACGAGGATTCCAAAATCAAGAGCCACAGCAGGTTGAGCACATGTTGGAGGCTTTAAAGATGTCCCTAAGGCCACGGGTTGATATGTCTCGAGTGTTGGAAACTAAACCCAAACCTGGCGAGGAGGGATCTGATTTTTTCCAACGGTTTTGTAGTGTATATGCTAATTACAGTGGGGACACCAATTACCACACTGGGCAGCCCTCCGCTCAATTCAATGCTATCTTTATGCAATGTCTGCCTCCAGCGATTCAAGCCTTGGTTAATACTGATCTGGACTGGGCTACGAGGAGTGTGGAGGAATTCCGTCGATTGGTACTAGCCCATTGGAAACGAAGTAAGCCAACAATGCCTACGGGGACTAATACCGGTGTCCAGGTAAAACATGAATACTTGTTGAACCCAGTTATGGGTGATGATGAGAACTGGACAGACAATGAGATGGGAAATAGTAGGATATTCTATCAACAACGAAGGGGTAATCACCGTGGTCAGAGATCTGATTTTGGACGCTCCCAACAGCAACGATGGCAAGGAAGTAGGAACGGCCACTGCAATGCTGGTCCCGACCGATCGGATCCAGATCTAGGTACGTGTTATAACTGCGGAAGTAGAGATCATTGGAGACGTGAATGCCCTACTGGGCAGGAACAGTATGGACAAAGTGGGGGCTATGCCCTACCACGCACCCCCTACACCATCAGGGAGCCTGGGAAACGACAAGACCAAAATTATTATAGCCGTTGAGGGTGCAGTGGGGGCTCTCGAAATTTCCCCGTTGTCTCCACAGCAGAAGGGGAGCCTATGATGGACATTAATGTTGCTGGACACCCGGTCCGGTTTTTGATTGATACTGGAGCAACCCTGTCTACCCTGGACAGAGCAGTGGTGGAGAGACACCACCTCCCCTTATCTTCCCGTTACACCTATCTTTCCGGCTTAGAAGGACGGTCGCAGCAATACCGCCAAACTGAGGTACTTTCAGTAATGGCTTTGGGGATCCAGTGCCAAGTGGCTTTCTCAGTAACAGACGGTATCGGGTGCTGCCTGGCAGGACGTGATCTTTTATGTGCCTTGTGTATTCTCATTATTTGTCACCCTCAAGGTCTGATTGTCGAGCGTACTTATCAGACGAACCTTGTACGCACACCCTGCCCACCTCAGTGGTGGTCCATCGATGTGCCACCATCGGCCCTGTGTGAGGACATCCCGGACCCCCATGTTACCCTTGCCTACGATGCCACCGGCATAGATGCATCTGTTGCTGATTTCTACAAGCGATTCTCAGGAGAAGAATGTCGGGTACTAGTTTACGGACATGTTGAAGGACACGCTGGAACGGCTCTTCTAGTAGAAATCCCCTGTCTCCTGTGGAAACAACCGCCAGGAATATTACCCCACATCACCCTCCGCGTTAATGATGGACACACAGCAAAGGAGCTTGGTGGACAGGCATTTAAAGCGCAGGTACAAACGGATCAGGCGCTCTACGATATCTACCAGGAGGTCCCGGACATAGGAGGGACGGTGATGTACTGGAGCCGCACCTGCCTTCTCACTGGACGGGTAGCCCATCACCAGGCCCAGGACTGTGAAGTGCCAAAAGGTGATTTTTGGGCGCTCAGTGATATTGAAGTGGGAAAGACTATCTGCGATCCTGTGCAGATCCAGATCCTACCAGATGTACGGCTACCCCAACTACCACAATATCCACTTAAAAGGACAGCGGTGGATGGAATACGGACCCTGGTGACAGCTTTGCTTCAGCAAGGTATCTTAGTGCCCTGCAGCTCACCATGTAATACCCCTATTTTTCCCGTCCCTAAACCGGGACGGAATATGTGGAGATTAGTTCAAGACCTACGGGCCATTAATGAAATTGTGGTCCCTATGACACCGATAGTATCTAACCCCGCTACTATACTGAGCCTAATTCCGGCCTCCGCTGCCATCTTCACCATCGTGGATCTCCAGCACGCTTTCTTTGCCGTACCATTACATTCGGAATCCCAGTACTTATTTGCTTTTACCTATGAGGGACAACAATACACCTGGACTCGATTGCCACAAGGATTTGTCCACTCACCTACCATTTTCTCTCAGGTCTTAGCAAAACAGTTAGCCACGTTACAGTTAACCCAGGGTTCTACCGTAGTACAGTATGTCGATGATTTACTTTTGGCTAGTCCATCCCTGACTGCAAATCAGAAGGACACAAACACTTTGTTGCAGGCATTACACTCCTGGGGGTATGCGATTCCCAAACGGAAGGTGTCTGAGGGCTGTGAGACCGTTAAGTTCCTAGGGATTATGCTTACTGCCCAGGAGCGTGCCCTCACCATAGATCGTACGGCGCCTATTCGTAACTACGTGACGCCGACTACCCCTAAGCAGATGCGGGCTTTCCTCGGACTTATTAATTTCTGTCGACAATGGATCCCGGATGTTGCTGCCTACATTAAACTCCTGTCTCCACTTTCTTCTGTCAAGGCACCCCAACATTTTGCGCTCACTGAGGAGCAGCTGCAAGCCTTTACATCACTCCGTGAAGCCGTGACCAGTGCCCCAGCACTCGGGAGACCTCTCTACGACCGACCATTTCATCTGTATGTTACTATTACTGACGGGTGCGCCTCTGGGGTTCTCACCCAGCACCACGGGACGAGCCATCGCCCCGTGGCCTATTTCTCCTCACCTTTGGACTCGGTGGCTCTCACCTTCCCGCCGTGTTTGCAATTACTCCCCGCCATTCATGTCTTGCTGGGAGCATCGGCCAATTTGACATTACACCATCCGGTTGTGGTATATACCACCCATGCTATTTTACAGCTGCTCAACCAACCGCCACGCAGTCACCTCTCCAGTGCTCGCCAGCAGAAGTATGAACTTGCTCTTTTAGGTAATCCAGCTCTGACTTTTCGCACCTGCACCACCATTAATCCTTCAGCCTTCCTCCCTCCGGAGGAGGCACCTCCTCATGATTGTATTGCTCTGACAGAATTGGCCTTACAGATGACAACCACCATATCGGACATGGCACTGTTGAATGCCCGGAATATTTATGTGGATGGCTCCTCTTTGGTAACAGATTGTGGACAACGACGTGCTGCTTATGCAGTTGTGGAAGATGGGGCAACCCTTGAATGCGCCTCTTTCAGTTCATCTCACTCTGCCCAGCAAGCCGAATTATTTGCCCTCACGCGGGCCTGCCATCTTTGCGCTGGCCAACGTGCTAATATTTATACCGACTCACGATATGCCTTTGGAGTTGCACATGATTTTGGTGCCTTGTGGCAGCACAGGGGCTTTTTGACTGCTGCAGGCACTCCTATTAAAAATGCCCTGTTTGTTCAAAATCTACTGGCGGCTTTAACACTCCCAAACACCTTGGCTGTCATTAAATGAAATTCGCATACATCTGCCAAGGATCCCGTTTCTGTCGGGAATGCATTGGCTGACACATTGGCACGCACAGAGGCCCTGACCCCTACCCTTTTAGTCCCTTCAGGCGAACAACAACAGTTTTCTGTAACTACCGCTATGCCCAGTGTTTCGGAACTCTGCCAGCTTCAGGGGGACGCCCCCGAGGCTGAGAGACACCAGTGGAGCCAGGATGGGTGTTCCCCTCGCGAATCTGACTCGCTTTGGGTTACTGCCTCTGGCAAAGTTTGTGTCCCTAACGCGCTTTTACCTGTTTTGTTGCATTATGTGCACTCTCTTACCCATGCTGGTAAGAGGGGAATGTTGGATGTAATAAATGCTACATGGTATCACCCCAAAATGAGTAGGGGGGTGACGAAAATTACTGCTGAATGTGTGATCTGTGCAAAGAACAACCCCGGTCGTACGGTTCTGACGGAGCCACGAACCACGCCACTATCCCAGCGACCGTTTGAATGTTTACAAATTGATTTTATTGAATTGCCACGTGTACATAGTTATAAGTATTGTTTAGTTATTGTTGATGTGTTTAGCCGGTGGATTGAAGCGGTGCCAACGACTAATAATACAGCTACCACCACGGCAGCAGTTTTATTAAGGGAGATAGTACCACAGTTTGGATTACCATGTACATTAAGCTCGGACAATGGACCCCATTTCACAGCTAAAGTTAATGAGGAAATGTGCAAACAGTTGAATATCCGGCAGCAGTTCCACTGTGTACACCATCCACAGGCTGCAGGTATAGTGGAACGAGCAAATGGCACACTAAAAAATAAATTGGCCAAACTCCAAGAGGAGACTAAATTAAATTGGGTCCAGGTCCTGCCGATGGCATTATTCTCTATGCGTATAACCCCCCACTCTACTACAGGTTTAACCCCAGCTGAGGTATTATACGGGAAACCACTCCGAACCCCTTGGGGGGCAGAGGAAAAAGGGTGCATCAACCTCCATGAACTGCACGCCCTGGATGAGCGTTTAATTCAATATATGAAATTATTACCTTAATCTTTATCAGCCTTGCATTCTCAGGTTCGAGACGCTCAGAAACCAGGGGACGATTCGCCACCGCATGATTTACAGCCTGGAGACTATGTTTGGACCCGTAACTGGAATCGTGAGAAACTAGGAAAAAGGTGGAACGGACCAGTCCAGGTGTTACTAACTACCCCGACGGCTGTGAAGGTGGAAGGAAATCCTCGCTGGATACATTGCTCAGACTGCAAGAAATATTTGTCCCAGGGGGGAAACCACGGAACAACATGAGGCTGACATGGGGATTGTGTATTATATTAACCCTTGGTAGTCAGGTAGAAGGTCGAACCTCGGGTCTCGGACGAACTAATCATTTTCTTTCTTTATGTCGGACATATGCTTCAAAGGTGGAACGGTCTGCCTGTTGGGTATGTGCCCAGGTTCCAACACATGGTAGAAGCATGATGCCTCTTTACCCGGTCCCCTTTACTCCAAGTGAAGTCAGGTCTGCCCGGGTCTTTTTGAATCACTCACAGAGCCCTGGCCCCAATAATTGGTGTACGGATTATGAAAACCAATCGGATGACTGTGGATGTCAGTGTTTTAATGGGTGGTCCTTGAGACCCTATCTTAATCAAACACAGGAAAATTGGCCCCGGATACAGATTAATTCTCCTCATGACTCTCCAGAAACGCCAATAAATACAACCTGTTTCTGTAGAATGGGATCTAGACCAAATGAGGTTAGCCTGTCTGTGGGATTCAGCACATGCACCCATATCAGTACTGCAGTTCCCCCAAGACCTCTTAATGGGACTTACTTAATATGTGGGAACTGGGCATATGTCTGGTTACCAGGACTGTCGCCACAGTATGATCAGGGATCTTATGAGACCTGGACAGGGTGCTGTTATCTAGCTTTTGTAATCCCACATTTACGAATTATAAATCATCCCCTACAGCATCCAGAGTGGCGCTCCAAACGAGCTGTATCGGAGTTTGAGAGGTTTTGGTGGATAGTATTCCCAAGATGGGGAACCGCTCGGGCGGGAACTGAAATTAGAAACTTATATAACCAGTGCCCTGGAACAATTAGCAAATTGTACTGCTGATGGACTGTACGAGACTCAGGAACAAATAGGCCAGTTAACAACTGAAATGGTGGCTCAAGAAAATAACTGCAGATGCTGGTACAAATCGATTTATTCACAAAATGCTGGAGTAACTCAGCAGGTCAGGCAGCATCTCGGGAGAGAAGGAATGGGTGACGTTTCGGGTCGAGACCCTTCTTCAGACTGATGTCGGGGGTGGGACAAAGGAAGGATATAGGTGGAGACAGGAAGATAGAGGGAGATCTGGGAAGGAGGAGGGGAAGGGAGGGACAGAGGAGCTATCTGAAGTTGGAGAAGTCGACGTTCATACCACCGGGCCGCAAACTGCCCAGGCGAAATATGAGGTGCTGCTCCTCCAACTTCCGGCGGGCCTCACCATGGCACTGGAGGAGGCCCATGACAGAGAGGTCAGACTGGGAATGGGAGGGGGAGTTAAAGTGCTGGGCCACCGGGAGATCAGTTGCGTTAATGCGGACCGAGCGCAGGTGTTCAGCGAAGCGATCGCCGAGCCTGCGCTTGGTTTCGCCGATATAGATAAGTTGACATCTAGAGCAGCGGATGCAATAGATGAGGTTGGAGGAGGTGCAGGTGAACCTCTGTCTCACCTGGAAAGAATGTTTGGGTCCTTTGATGGAGTTGAGGGGGGAGGTAAAGGGACAGGTGTTGCATCTCGTGCGGTTGCAAGGGAAAGTGCCCGGGGTTAGGGTGGTTTGGGTAGGAAGGGACGAGTGGACCAGGGAGTTGCGGAGGGAACGGTCTCTGCGGAACGCAGAGAGGGGAGGGGATGGGAAGATATGGCCAGTGGTAGGGTCCTGTTGTAGGTGACGGAAATGTTGGTGGATAATATGTTGGATCCGCTGGCTGGTGGGGTGGAAGGTGAGAACGAGGGGGATCCTGTCCTTGTTGCGAGTGTGGGGATGGGGAGCAAGAGCGGAGCTGCGGGATGTAGAAGAGACCCTAGTGAGAGCCTCATCTATAATGGAGGAGGGGAAGCCCCGTTTTCTGAAAAACGAGGACATCTCGGAAGCCCTAGTGTGAAACACCTCACCCCGGGCGCAGATGCGGCGTAGACGGAGGAATTGGGAGTAGGGGATAGACTTTTTGCAGGGGACCGGGTGGGAAGAAGTGTAGTCCAGATAGCTGTGCGAGTCGGTGGGCTTGTAATAAATGTCCGTCACTAGTTTTTCTCCTGTGATGGAGATGGTGAGGTCCAGAAACGGGAGGGAGATGTCAGAGATAGTCCAGGTATATTTAAGAGCAGGATGGAAATTGGAGGTGAAGTGTATAAAGTCAGTGAGTTCTGCATGGGTGTAAGAGGTAGCACCAATGCAGTCGTCGATGTAGCGGAGGTAGAGTTCGGGGATGGGGCCAGTGTACGTCTGGAACAGGGATTGTTCGACGTACCCAACAAAGAGGCAGGCGTAGCTAGGGCCCATGCGAGTGCCCATAGCCACGCCTCTGGTTTGGAGGAAGTGGGAGGAGTCAAAGGAGAAGTTGTTGAGGGTAAGAACCAGCTCTGCTAGGCGGAGGAGAGTGTTGGTCGATGGGGATTGGCTGGTTCTACGGTCGAGGAAGAAACGGAGGGCTTCGAGACCATCCTGATGGTGGCTCTGCGTCTTGTCGCTCTCCAGAATCGTATGGCCCTAGATTTCCTGCTAGCCGAGAAAGGGGGTACCTGTGCTATGATAGGGCAAGAATGTTGTACATTTGTACCAGATGTATCCTCTAATATCACCAATATCGCGGGGCATGTGAGGGAGGTTATAGAAGGGGCTAGGAAGATAGGGGCAGATTTAGCCAAGGATCGAATTAATGCTTCCAGATGGGATTGGTTTGGTTTAGGATATTTGTGGGGACCGATTTTCCATTATGGCAGTATCTTTCTGTTAATTATAGTGATTCTGTTAATTTGTTATTGTTTCGGTCCATGTATACGCCAACTACTTGTTAATCGGTCAATTTAAAAAGAATTTTTAAACACAAACACAAACGGTGATTATAGTATAATCAAAGAGGGGAATGTAAGGGGTTAAACGTACAAACCTTTGGCCATATGGGTTTTATTGCAGGGGTGTAAAAAAGGTGTAAAAGCTCCAGTTCGTTTATGTAGCCAGGACATCCTGTTGTTCCATGGAGGCACGGTTTATGGCTTTAAGGCTTTGATGGTTGACCATCCTTTGATATGGGCAACTGGCTTTAAGGCTTTGATGGTTGACCATCCTTTGATATGGGTAACTGGCTTTAAGGCTTTGATGCTTAACCATCCTTTAATAATAATAATAATAATAATAATAATAATAATAATAATATTCATTTATTGTCATTGCAACGAGTACAACGAAATTAAAAAATAGCCAATCCTGACGGTGCGTACAAACATATATGCAATAAATGCAAAAACAAATAAATACATAAATACAATTAAATACAATTATATTAAGTACAAGATTTTTTAACGGTGTTGCCTAGTGCAAAGGTAGTGTTCAGTTCTCGTATGGCCCTGGGGTACAAACTGTTCTTAAGTCTGTTTGTTCGGGATTTGATCGACCTGAAACGTCGACCAGAGGGCAGATGAACAAACAGACGGTGGCCGGGGTGGGATGGATCTTTTATTATTTTGCCTGCTCTACTGAGGCAGCGTAGGCTGAACAGGTGCTCCAGGGAAGGCAGTGAGCAGCCGATGATCTTCTGGGCCGTCGTGATGACCCTCTGAAGGGCCTTCCTGTCCTTTTCTGATGGTTAAGGGGAACATTTGGTCATATCGACTGTTCTTTGGTCCTGGGAATACCGAGGACATGTAGGTCACACAGGACACGGAGGACATGGGGGGTCCTAAAGGGGACATCAAGATTTATAGGACATTGTAAAACTTGCCATATATGGTAGCAACAGGAAATGTATTTTGGGTATAAATATGTGTAATTGTTAGCATTCGGGGAGAGAGACTACACTAGCTTCCTGAGTGTTTCTAAACGCTCCGGTTTCTAGACTCTCTCCCACCTGGGTGAGTAGAATAAAGAGTTTAAACGAATTCGGTTGTCTGCCTGTTTTTTCTAATAGGCCACAGACGACAACACATCCGCTGGGGGAAGGTGCAGCAACCACAGTTCTCCAGCACTTTGTGTCCTTTTGTCTTTTAAATTGTATTGTTCCTGTCTCAATTACTTCCTCTGACAACTCGTTCCATATACCCACGATACTCTATATGAAAGAGTTACCCCTCAGGTTCCCATTAAATCTTTCCTCTCTCACCTTAAACTTTAGCCCTCTAGTTTGTGATTCCTCAAATTTGGGAAAAAGACTGCATTTCACCCTATCCAAGCCCACATAAATTTATACACCTCCATAATCACCCTTAGCCTATACTCTAAAGACTAAAGTCTTAACCTGGCAACCTCACCATATAACTCAGCCCCTTGAGTCTTGGCAACACCCTCTTTAATCTATTCCGCACTCTTTCCAGCTTACTGGTATCTTTCCTATTGCAGACTTCAACAATGTCAGAAAATTAAACGTTAACATCACCCATATCCAGGGAGTTTTTTAAATATATTCCTTTATTTGTCCCACACCAGGGCGGGGAATTTTACTCTCCCTAGCTAGTATTTCACATTCATTTGTTATCCCCTATTTCCACCTCATTTAGACATTCTTTTAACACTCTTTCAGCCAACATTACCACATTCTATGTTATTCAGTTTCTCCTGGTTGTCACCGTTTTCCTTTCTCTGTTGCACCCCTGCCGCATTCTCAGCAGTCTAAAATCTTTCCAAATTTTAACTTCTCCAAGTTCTGCTAAACATTATTAAGTTGAAAGATTCATTCCATTCCCCTTTCAACAGATGCCACCTTTCATGTTGAACATTTTCAGCAGTTCTTTTATTTAAGTCCAAAATACAAATTCAAGTATGTATGTAATTACAAGTAGCACTAGACCAGCTGTAACTAGCAAGTTGTGTCACACAACAAAGATATCCAGGAATTGGAGGCAATACATAAAAAAGGCAACCAAACGTAACAAAAAGGCATCCCTGCTACAAAGAGAAAAAAACTGAAATCCTATCAAATATTTGGGATGGCTAAAAAATTCTAGGACAAATGGATTTGAATTTGAACGGTGATGAATAATGTAAGATCTAATATTTTTAAACATGATACAGTGAAAATCTGGAATACTATGTCAAGCTAAGCAAGAATCTGGAAATAAATGAGCTAAAACTGACTGGTTGTGCACGTTTTAGGAATCAACTAAAGATAACACAAAGCTTTTCCACTGATGTACAAAACAGAATTTTGAGACAGTCTACGTGATTAGCTTCAGCATTTTAACTTTTGAACCAACCCAAAAATCTTGTGTTGAAAAAAAATTACAAGGTAATTCTTACAACTGAAAATAATGAATGAAATCACTGGATAAGAAAACCAATGTGCACATTTTTTTTTAATCACCTCAGTAATCCAATTGTGAACAGCGTTATTGCTGGCTAACCAGAATATCGGGATTGATAAAATCCACCAAATCTACATGGTCCTATAAAAATATTCCCAATCAATTCCTAATTCCAAAAATACTTTGTTACACCAACAGTAACTTCTTTATAAAATTAAAAAACCCTATTTTAGCTTGAAACATAATCGAACTTAGTCAACCATCATTTCTTCTCCTGATCTAAGTTACCTCTGGAATTGCAGAAATACACTGAAACTAGTCTTTACAAAACCAAACCATCAAGACAAATGACATGTATCACATTTCACACACAAACTGCAGAAATCCAAAACATGACAGCAAACTAAAATTATAATGACAAAATGGATCCATACCTAAAATAAAAATAAGTGTATGTAATTTTGCTTAAGTTGCTACCTGTTTATTGGTTAGTTATTGTCAAGTTATTTATTACAAATTGGGGCATCCACAGGAGGCAACTTCAGCTTACAAATCACTTTTTCTTTTTTTTAAAAGATTCTAAGATGGATGCTTTGGAGCCAGTCATTCACATTCTCTCAAATGGAAGCTGGATAGGTCATATGCATGCACAAACTACACGTATTGACAGCTTTTGAAGGAGAAAGACTACTAATTTGTGTGTTAGAACCTTTCCAAGGGAAAATAACTGCCTTCATTTCCACACTGCAATGACAGTCCCCTTGCACTTTCAATAATCAAGATACATCCACAACACAATTTAGACAGTCAGTTAACAAATATTGTGTCTTAACACTCCGAAAATGGATCTCTAACTGTAGGAACATTCAACATGCAGATTATTTCAACTGAACTTAATCCATTCGAACACCAACAAATAAATTAACTGAAGAACAGTACAAGAAAGTAACCTATAATAACCATGCTTCATTAAATGACAATTAGTTGAAGTAATACTCCTGCCATTTGGCTATTCCATCATTCTGAACACTGGTCCAAAAGATCCAACACCAAACGAATCAATAAAAGAACAATTTCAAATACATAAATGAATGTGTTAATACCATATAATGTTTCATTACAGCAGTAAGCAGCTGTAAAATACTCACTGTGTTTTTATCTTGTTGCCCCATGTTTGGATGATTAGTTGCAATTGTTAATGGTTTCATAATGTAGAAAGGTGTGCTGAATTGAATTTAAACATCATGGACAGATTCCTATCAGCTCATCAATTCACCCTGTAAAAACTGCGGCTGAGTGTCACTTCCAACAGGATTTGATTTGGTACTAAAAGCAATGATCAATCAATGATCAATCAAGCAAATACCTTTTCCCCTCATAATGAAAAAGCTAATAAAACTAGGAACATCTCAAGTATGAAAGAAAAGAAGAATGTAAAAGTAGACATCTAGCTTCTTCCTTCACAAGAGCAAGATCCGTGGGTTTTCAGAAAACTAAAATGGCTGACCACACAGACTGCCTCAAAGAGCTTAATGCAGCAGTAGATTAGCTGAGGACGAGAAACCAGCCTACAGCACTCAGCAAGGCATTGTTAATACTCCCGTTTCATTCGTAACTAAAGAATTAGGGCTGTGCATATGAATAGGAACCACCTCCCTATCTGCTAACGATGCTGATAGAGTGGTCGCTGCTGGTCCCTGCTCAGCTAAACTAACCAACTTTCAACAATTAATCTCCACACACGACAGTGACTGATATTTAACTGGTCTATTTCTCATACATAAGGCAAATACACTACGCCAGCAGTTACCAATGTCATAGTAATATGTTACAAACAAAATAAATAGCTGATTTTGATGTCAATATGAAATATTTTGTAATTGTATTATCATGCTTACTTTAGAGGGCCATGGCTGCAAGCAGTTGGCATAGCAACGGACAAGAAAAGCCATTTCCTGGATAGTAAAAAAGGTTCCTTGCAAAACAATTAGATGGACAGAAGAAATTTTTCACACAAAGCATTCTATAGTTCCCTTCGGAAATGCACACCATGCCTTTTGAAATGAGCCAATGCTGCAGTCTTGCATATAATCTCTACAGTCAAAAAACGAAGCACAGCGTTCACAGTGCATCCCAAACTGAATTTTGCGTCAGAATAATCAGACAGCGTTATTTCAGAGACTCGTCTCTCCCCACCCCTGCCCTTCAGCTACATAACAGTTACGTATGCAAAGGTGGAACTAACAGATGGGTAAGCCACGATAAAGTAATAATCAAGAGCCTGTTTTCTGTCAGTTAACCTTGCAGGTCCCTTGGGGACCACATGCATTGATTGCATGATCTGCTTCAAAATTAAATCTACCACCAGAAACACTGAATATATAAAACAGCTTTATAACTTTACAGATAAACTAATAGAAAGACATCACCTGGAAATTATCTTGAATAATATTCAACAAACCCAACAACTGCTTCGAACTATTTTCTATGCACAAATTCACAGTGCACAAAGACATGAAAAGCACACTAAATCACAGACCAAATGTCCATGCAGTGGTTGCTTCAGTGTCCGATGCTGTGTTCTGGTCGCACAAGCAGATAATGTCTGCTTGCTACACAAACTGAACTCGCATGCATAATCTGCTTCGTAAAACTACTTAAATTAAATTTGGTAGCGGCGTTTACTGAAGCAGTCCATGGCATGATATTTAATTGCTGTGGGATTTTAAAAAAGAAATTTAGTGCTATTGATACAAAATTGTAGAAGTTTTCTAAAGTAGCTAACAAATATGAAAATATTTATTGTGCCCAGGATGACAGGAGAAATAGGGAGCCAATTTCTGGTCTCTTACTGAATTGCATGCTGACTTTCCAGTTGCCGCAAACATCAGCATTCCTGTTTCTCCACTGCATAACCAATTATAATGGACACTTTTCAATTTGTATCACTCGTCTCTAATTTAGTTGAGCAATCTAGAATTGCATCATGCTTTATCCAAGTCCATCATAAATCTTAAATTACAACTGCCTCACTTGAACGATATTTTCCTAACATTAAGAAAATTGCTTAGTAACAGACTCCTTTACTTCTTACCTTTGTAATTTCATCAAACCTTTTCTTTGCTGAGAATCTGATAATCAACTTAGCACACAACCCATAAAAATTCTGGGAGGAACATAACAATTTACTGACGAGAAAGAAAACTTGCTAATTTACAGTTAGAGAACGCATTTCCTGATAATAAGCTGCAGCAAATCTCATGTTTTTGAGCAGGTGATCAAATACCAGCTTTAGTCTCAAGACCATTTGTTAACAAGGACAACAATTCCATTTCCTGCCATTTGTTTTCAACTGCTGATGGACAATATCCTTTCTGAACAAAGAAGTGCCAGCTCAGACTAACATGTTTAGGTTGTGCTCCTTTTAGTATGCTCTATCATAATTAAGCAGCAATTCCTGCAATCAACATGCGTGCTTTCTGAACAAAGCAATAGATATGTTAGGTATTCATTAAAGTGCACCTAAATTGTACCACACTTCAGCAAATGTTAACATAGTTATGCATAAAGATTGGACTGGTTCTCATCTAAATTGGGGATAGGTTAATTCCAGAAATATTAGACAGAAATTGGAAAAAAGAATTAGTGGGGTAAATTCACATTTAATACGTGAAAGTCTTTTAAAGGCCATTTGATTAGAGCTCAGGACTAACATGTTCATGTAAGGGTAAAAGAAGGGAAAGACAAGGTTTGAGAACTTAGGACTATGGAGTATTGTGGAGCTGTATGGGATCCTTTCAACAACAAGAAGATCACCCTAGAGAAAGTACAACGCCGAGCAGCTCACTTTGTATGTAATGACTACAAGCGCAAATCAAGCGTGAATAATATGCTGACTTCTCTCGGATGGGATACCTTAGAGCTCCGCAGAATCAGGCTAAGACTTATTGCAATTTACAAAGAGATTCACAAAATCACACCATCAAATCTTCCGTCATCCCAGAGCACCAACTGCCATGAAACAAGACAAAATACCGGTCCCGACATCATCAACTCGCTGAATTTCAATAAACTTTGCTACCAATATTCCCTTTACCCTAGGATGATAAGGGAATGGAATATGTTACCACCCAACACACGTGCCGCTCCCGATGTTCAGTCATTTAAAAAGGGGATTGAGCAACTAGATCTCCACAACTTGGTCAAAAAGGCCCACTTCAAAATGTAAATCACTACTCTACTCACACCGACCTGCGCGAGATAACCACTTATGAGGTGTTTGCACAGTAATCAACCAGAACCAGGACAACAGAAGATATTAAAAGGTGTGTAGGGAAAAAAACTGCAGATGCTGGTTTAAATCGAAGGTAGACTACCAGGAGATATTAAAAGCTTAGTCAAAAAGAAGTAGGAAGCATATGTAAGATTTAGGAAGCTGAGGAATATAAAGGAAACAGGAAAGAACTTGAACAAGAAATCAGAACTAAAAGTGGTCATGAAATATCCTTGGCAAGTAGAAAGAATCATCATCCCAGGGCATTTTAGCTAGGGAAAAGGATAGGTCCATTCGAGGGAATTAATCATAAGATCATGTGATAGGAGAAGAATTAGGCCATTCATCCCATCAAGTCCACTCCACCATTCAATCATGGTTGATCTATCTCTAACTCTAATCAAGTTAATGCACAAATTAATGCACAGAGGGAAAGGAAGTGAGTGAAATCTTTGCGACATATCTCGGTATTCACCAAGGAAAGCAATGATGGTAAGAGCCGGCCTACCTTCCAGGACATGTCAATATTAAGGAGGAGATAGTCACAAAATGCTGAGTAACTTAGTGGGACAGGCAGCATCTCTAGAGAAAAGGAATGGGTGACATTTCGGGTTGCAACCATTCTTCAGACTTAGGTTTGATTGTCCTAAGGAACATTAAGGTGGATAATTTCCCAAGGCTGGATGGGTTCTATTCCAGGATGCTGAGGAAAGCAAGGGAGGAAATTATTGTGTGCAGTTCTGGTCACTGTATTACACAAAGGATGTGGAGCCTTTTCAACGAGGGTGCCCATGATTGGAGTATCTTAGCTATAAGAAGAAGTTGCCGAAACTTAAGATTGTTTACTCTGCAGCATCAGAGGTTGAGGGGAGTCTTGACAGAAGTTTATAAAGTCATGAGGCATAGATAGGATAGATAGTCAGAACCTTTTTCCCAAATATGGAACCACAAATACTAGAGGGCATAGGTTTTCAAGTGAGAGAGGAAAAGTTAAAAGGAGATATATGATGCAATGGGCCTCCTCCAGTGCCATAGTGAGGCCCACTGGAAATTGGAGGAACAGCACCTCATATTTCACCTGGGCAGTTTGCAGCCCAGTGGTATGAACATCGACTTCTCCAACTTTAGATAGTTCCTTTGCCCCTCCCGTCCCCTCCTCCTTCCCAGATCTCCCTCTATCTTCCTGTCTCCACCTATATCCTTCCTTTGTCCCGCCTCCCTGACATCAGTCTGAAGAAGGGTCTCGACGCGAAACGTCACCCATTCCTTCTCTCCCGAGATGCTGCCTGACCTACTGAGTTACTCCAGCATTTTGTGAATAAATATATGATGCAAGTGTTCTTTTGCACATCAGGAGTGGTAGGTGACATAAGGAACTGCAGATACTGCTTTACAGAAAATACACGATGCGCTGGAGTAACTCAGCTCATCAGGCATAATCTCTAAAAAAACATGAATAGGTGACATTTTGAGTCAGGACTCTTCTTCAGACCAATTGGGGTGATGGGAGAGAAATGTGGAAGTGAACTGGGAGCAGGACAAAACCTGGTGAGTGACAGGTGAAAAAAGCTGAAGGGGATTTTTGATAGGCCTGAGATGAAAAAACAAAAAGTGTGAGAAAAGCTTGAAAAGGTGAGAATTGTGAAGCCAGAACAAGGAATATAGGTGAAAGGAGACAGGGGAGGAGGAAGGGGAGAAATGGGTGTGAATCTAGGTGGGGGGTACATGGTTGAGAGAGGGAAATAACGAAAAAAGGGGTTGTTTGTACATTAAGTACTGAAATTGGAAAATTCAATATTCATACCATTAGGTTATAATCTACCCAAGCGAAATATGAGGTGCTGTCCCTCCAGTTGGCATGTGGCCTCACTCTGGCATTTCCTAACTATGTACCTGCCCAAATGTTCTTTAAATGTTGTTATTGCACCTGCTTTAACTATTTCCTTTGAAAGTTCATTCTATATACCCACAATCCTCTGTGAAAAATGTTGCCCTTCAGGTTCCTCTTAAGTTCTTCCCCTTTCACCTCAAACATATGCCCTCTAGTTCTTTATTCCCATAATCCTATCCATTCCCCTCCTGATTTTATATGCCTCTATAAGATCACTTTTCAGCCTCCTACTCTAAAAGAAATACGTTTTCGCCATCCCAACCTCTCCCTGCAGCCCTCGAGTCTTGCAATCATCTTCGTAATTCCTATAGAAGGGAGACTAAAACTGATTTAAGTGCGGCCTCACCATTGTCTTGAACAACTGTAACATAATGTCCCAACTTCTACGCAATTCCCTTCTTCACCACTCTATCTACCTGTGATGCCATTTTCAGAGAATTATGTGCTTATACTCTTAGATCCCTCCTGCTCAACAACACTCCTTGGGCATTCACTGTGAAGGTCCTATCCTGGTATGACTTCCCAAAATTCAACACATTTATCTGCATTAAACTCCATTTGCTATTCTTCGGCCCACTTGCCCAACTAATCAAGATTTCAGTGGAATTCTTGATAACCATTTTCACTGTCTATCATACTACCTATTTCAATGTCATATACAACACTCTTAATCATGCCTTTCACATTCTCATCCAAGTTATTGATATAGATGACAAATAGCAATGTATCCCTGATTTACACCTCTGGTCGCAGACCTCTAGTCCAAAAAATAACCTTACACCACCACCTCCTACTTTCTACCATGAAGTAAATTCTACATCCAGTTTGCTAGCTCTCCTTGGATTCCATGCAATCAAACCTACCAGAGCAGCCTACCATGCAGAACCTTATCAAAGGCCTTAATGAAGTCCATATTGACCACATTTACGGCCCCACCCTCTTCAACCTTCTTGGATACTTCTTCAAAAACCTCAATCAAATTCGTGAGACATCATCTCCCATGGACTAAACCATGCTGACTATTCCTTGTTATTCCAAATCTTATATCTTATCCCTCAAAATCATTTCCAGTAACATTCCTACCACATATATTAGGCTTACTGGTCTATAGTTCCCAGGTTTTCTTTGCAGTCCTTTTTAAATAGAGGCATAACATTAGCCATCCTCCAGTCTCCATCACCTCATCAGTATCTAACAATGATTTACATATCTCAGCCAGAACTTTAGCAAATTCTTCTCTAGCTTCTCATAATATCCTTGGATATATCTGATCAGTCCCAGTAGAATTATCTACCATCATATGTCTTAGAACGTCCAGTATCTTTGACTGTAAAACATGCTGGGCTGAAGTCATCTCCATCAAATATCTCAAGTTCCCACGTCTTTCTCCACAGTAAACACGGGAGAAATAGTGAGGACTATGTCAATCTCTTGCAGCTTCACAAATAGATGACCACTTTGGTTTCTGTGGGGCCTTATTTTCTCTCTCTTTTTCCCCTTTTCCTTTAATGCTTATAAAATTGTTTGCATTATCCTTAATCTTCTTTGCCACAACACTCCTGTGCACCCTTTTGCCTTCCTGATTTCCTTCTTAAATGTGTTCCTCAATCCCTATACCCCCCAAAGATACACGTGATCCTTGCTGTCTCTAGCTGACATATACCTCCTACTTTTTCCTAACCAAATCCTCAATTTCTTTCGTCACCCAGGCTATCCCGACATCATCTCCCAAATCTGTGATCACCACCATGGAGGAGAACAAGGGCAACAGGCACAAGGAAATGTCGATGCCTGTAGGTTTCTCTTGATGTCCTACAGCATCCCCAACTTAGAAATATATCTCCAATCCTTCAATTTCAAAACCTATCTAGCAGTTTTATGCTTGTATTTTCATTTGAAATTCAACTGCATCAGTTCATCTTGGCTTCAGCTCTAATTTCCAATCCATTCACAAAACTATTGGGTTTCCCCGAGTCCAAAAATCTACTCGGGCTTTAATCTGTTTTGTAATTCAGCCTCGACAGCTCCCACATGTTTGAATAAGATAAATTCATATTCTTCTGAACTTCAACAAATATTGCCCAACCTGCTCAATCTTTTTTGATCGGACAATCCTTCCACCTCAGGAAACAGGAACCCAGTGAACTTTCTTTAATGGTTTTCTTAGAGGAGTGGCAGAGTGCTGCAGTTGGTAGATCTATTACCTCACAGTTCCAGTGACCCAACTTCAATCAATGCTCTCTGTATAAACTTCATACATTCTTCCTGTGACTTCGTTGATTTAATTTGAGTCTTCCAGTTTCCTCCTAAATCCCATAGATATCTGGGTTGCCCACCGTAACTTGGCTCCAATGAGTAAGCAAGCACCAGAATCGGAGGTGATTGGAATGTCGACGAAAAATGGAATTAGCCCAGGATTAGTGAAAATGAGTGATGTGAACACAGTGGACATAAAGGCCTGTTTCAGTAGTGTATGAGTCTAAGGAAACCAGAAATTTACATTGTACTACAAGTATGGTCTCAGCAAAGCCACAAACAGTTGTAGATTCCCAACATTTTAATATTTTGGAGGATTATGTGTTGTATGCGACGGCTGATGGAGTGGAAGGTAAGGACTAGGGGGACGCTGTTTCTGTTGCGACTAGAGGGAAGGGGAGCCAGGGCGGAGCTACGTGGTACCAAGGAGACACGAGTGAGGGCATCATCTATGATGGGAGAGGGGAACCTTTTTGCCTTGCCAGTTACTTGCTGTACATGCAAGCTAACTTTGATTTTCATGAACATAGATACCCAGAGTTCCTTGTACAATTGCATCCTGTGAACTTTCTCCTTTTAAATGTTTTTTTTTTCATTCTTTCTATTAAAGAGATAACCTTACAAATCTCTACAATACTATTGCTATTTTTTTTACCACTCACTTAACTATATCCTTTTGCAAATTCTGTATCCAGTCAAAAGTTGATTTCCCATCAATCAGCAAATATGGCTACAACACAAACAGTCCCTTGATCAAAATAATTTATACAGGTTGCAAGTAGTTGAGGTGGCAGTCTAATCTATGTAAAATCTTTCTGACCTATTGATCCCAACTCTCTATTCCACCAGTTAGCCAATCTTTTATCAATGTTAATATATTGGCATGATAAATTCTTTTCTTGGGAGGTAATGCTTCATGTGGCACCTTGTGAATCTGGGAATCCAAATACACAGAATCTCTTGGTTTCCCTTTATTTGCCTTGCTCATATTATCATCAAATAACTATATTGAAGGTCCCTTTCATAAAAGTTAACTTTGCTTGATTGTATTATGGATTTCTAAAATGTCACAACTTATGTAGGAATGGATTCTAGTATTTTCCCCAATGACAGATTTCAAACTGACTGGCCTGTTCACTTTCTCGTTTCCGTTGCCTTCCTTTCTTCAATACAGGTGAAACATTTTTAATTTTCCAATCCAGTAAGATATTTCTGGAATTTTGGAAGATCGCAACCACCATCCACAATGCATGTGGATCTCCACAACCACAACACCTCAGGATGCAAGCCAGGATATTTGTCAGTCTTTAGTCTTACTCGTTTGTCTATTGCCTTTTCCAAATGAATGTTAAGATTAAGCTGATTTAACCTACCTGCAGATTTAACATAAAGCATGTTATGCGACTCGCAATATTTCTGATCTATTTGGAAAATGTTAAATATTTGAAGCACTGCAAAGCTCCATATTGATTTTATTACATTGTAATAACATTATTAGAGGGTGGTTCCAATTATCATTACAAATTCTGCACCTCAACTGGAATAAGAAAACAAGGATTCCCAAAGGATAGCTAAGTCACTGCCGTAGAGATTATACCATATCAAAAGTTCAAAATTGCTTAATCAGGGAATTTGCAGCAGAAAATAAAACTAGGAATGCATACCGTTTAAAAAACAGGCTAATCATTCTCAAAATACTACAACAGAAACAAATCCTAATTGGTAACTAAATGGAACCACAAAGAACATAACTTAAGAATACTTCATAAAATGATAGATATGAGAACAATTAAATGATTCACCAACTTTTCTTGGCAGCAGCTGAGTTACAGAAAACAGCAAGGTCTCAACATCTATTGCCAGTTTGGATAAAGTTAACAGATTGCAAACCAGGCGGTAATGGAGGATTACAAATGAGTCCAACAATGCCAGCTAACAGAGTGCAGATAATTGCTATCTCAACCATTGAACCATAAAATGATGCATAACAGGAGGCCATTTGACCAAATATGTTGGTGTTGGCTCCCTGAAAGAGCTAATAATTAAATCTGTTTTTATTTAGGAATTGTGGAACTATCATAATAAATGTATGCACATGTGAATGTCGAGGACAGGATTAGGCTCCATCCAATAACTCTTGTGTTTAGAAAATATTTTTAAATGTGCAATCAAAGCACAACATTAACATTCATATGGATAAGGCAGAGGCAAAAATCACTGCCTGTGGTGAGCACTCAACCCATTCACCCGATGAAAAGGAAAGTAGAAATTGGCCAAATAAGCCAAAGCTAGAAAATAACAAAGAAACATGAAAAATAGAAAAGACATAGGCTAGCACAGTGGCACAATGGTAGAGCTGCTGCCTTGCAGCACCAGAGACCCGAGTTTTGATCCCGACTAGGGGTGCTGTCTGTACAGAGTTTGCACGTTTGCCCTATGACTGCATGGGATTTCTCCAGGTGCTCCAGTTTCCACCCACATTCCAAAGTTGTGCAGGTTTGGAGGTTAATTGGCTTCTATAAATTGTCCTTAGTGCTTTTTGTTAGAATTAGAGTACGGGTGATCGTTGGTCAGCATGGTGGGCCGAAGGGCCTGTTTCCTCTTTGTATGTCTAAACTAAACTAAATTAAACTAAAACTAAACTCAAATTGGATTTGTCCCTATACCATTGTAAAATGCCCGAGATCTGAAATCATTGAATCTTAGAGTTATACCAGACAAAATAAATTCAGTCCACACAGTATGAACCAACTTTTCATAGAACAATCTAATTAGAGGCATTCTCTTATTCTTTCCCTGTATCCCTGCATATGTTTCTCTTCCTTATTTTACCTATTATAATTTGAAGTCTATAACTGCTTCTTTCCCATGACTCAAATCAAGCAAGACATCTCAAATCTACATCAAATAGATTTGTGTTATCTTCCATCCTACTTAAATATAATATTTATCCTACATATTTTGTATGTTATAGGTTTCTAAATCATTTGTTTATTGGACAAATGAAAGAAAAGCACAGCAGAGTTTTACATCAGCAATCCTCTCTGATTTATGGATCCCAGTTTGGGTAGCAAAACAACTTAAACAACAGGTACCATTGCAATTATTTTCCTTAATGATCTCTGAAATTACAAAACATCAAATATGTTTCTTTTGAAATGCATTTAAGCCATTATCACATCACTAAATTAACATATTTTGGAGATCATAATATCCAACATTTCATATAATAAAGATTTTTTTGATAGAGTTTAAATGTGTGTTTTCTGTGTATTAATCTGTCACTGAAATTGAATAAATTACAAAAAACTATCTAAAACTGATCAAGAATTTATACACATTCTAGCTTTTTAGCCACAAATTTTGTTTTATTTCCTCTGGTTAACAGACAGAAATAGACAAAATAGGTCATATTGAGATTGGGAGGCTGTGAGGAGTTGGGTGCCAGTGCTGTTCACAAACTAAATTAAGAGTCTGTAATGAGGGACTAAGTGTAAGATATCCAAGTTTGTTGTTGATGGAAATATGGATTATTACAAGTATGCAGAGAAACTTCAGTATTCAGATAGGCTACGTGAGTGGGTGGATAGTCATCAGATGTAATTTAACGTGGAATACAAGGTCATACATTTATTCGTAAAAATAGTAAAACAGAATATTTAAGTGGTGAGGGAATGAAAGGTCTTGGGATCAGAGGGACCTGGATGCTTGGACACAAATCTCAAAAAAACAGCAAACAATTTTTTTTTAAAGCCCCTCCCTCCCTTTCTTTACCACCTACTGCCCTACTCCCCTCCCTCGACACCCTCTTCCCTTCCTCATCCCTAAAAACCCTCCCTTCCCTCATTTGTTTCCCCTCCCCTTCCTTGACCACCACCTTCTCCCTTCTCTTCCCTATTCCCACATAACTACCAGCACGTCTTCACATCCCATCTAACCTTAACCCAAACCCAGAGCCCCCACCATGGTGAGCAGCTCAGATTTTGGATCGCTGGCTGCGGCCCCATTCACAGTGCGGCGACTTCCCACCAGCCTCTACCCACGCACTCATCTGGGTCTCAGGTACATGGTGGTGGTCTCTGTGGCGGCAGCCCAGGCACTTCCCGGTGTCCACAACAACCCTGAGACTCCCCACCTTCCCCAGCGCCAGCCCCTTCCCGCCCACGTCACCGCATGGCCGGATATGGACATAGCTTCCACTCACCCCGGAAGCTGGGGAGTGGGGAGGTGACAGCTGCAGATCGGACTTGCATTTGCCTTCTGTGCAAAATTCATATTTCCTGTGAGTTTAAGCAGTCATGTAGCTCACTTTCTGTGTATAATCCAACAGCTCTGGCTTTTCCCCAAATCATCCCGTGGGCCGGATTGGACCCCTTCGCCGGCCGGATGCGGCCCGCGGGCCGGTATTTTTACACCCCTGCTGTAAGGTTTCTCAATAAAGTGTACTAGATCTAACCATTTCTGGCTTCTTCACTTTCATCACAATATTGCAGATGAATGCAAAACATTCTATTCCATTTGCAACTCCTCAGAAAATAAAACAGTGCACAGGCAAAATAAAAAACAACATCTAGACAACATTCAGCCATGGGCTGAAGTGCCAGGCAATATCGACCATCTGGGCACAAAGTATAATCACTGACATTCAAACGACATTACTACTGACAACTACCCTGTCATCAACCTTCTGAGGTCACACATTCAATTTCACCAGCCATTAAAATACAGTGGCTACACAAGGTTAGAAGCTATGTATCCTGCAGCAAACAATGTATCTTTCAAATTCATAAAGCCTATCCAAGGCGCAGGCAGGCCAAGAGGCTGACAAAATACTCTCCACTTGCCATACTCAGCTCCAGCAACATTCAAGCAGCTCTGCATGCTTACCATCCAGACCAAAGTTAGACACAAAATGCTGGTCAGGCAGCATCTCTGAAGAAAATGGATAGCTGACGTTTCGGATCGGAACCCTTCTTCAGACGGAAAGATTGTTTATCTCCACAAAGGAAATTGGGAGGTTGTCATTGTTAATGTTATTCATCTATCATATCATATCATATATATACAGCCGGAAACAGGCCTTTTCGGCCCTCCAAGTCCGTGCCGCCCAGCGATCCCCGCACATTAACACTATCCTACACCCACTAGGGACAATTTTTACATTTACCCAGCCAATTAACCTACATACCTGTACGTCTTTGGAGTGTGGGAGGAAACCGAAGATCTCGGAGAAAACCCACGCAGGTCACGGGGAGAACGTACAAACTCCTTACAGTACAGCACCCGTAGTCAGGATCGAACCTGAGTCTCCGGCGCTGCATTCGCTGTAAAGCAGCAACTCTACCGCTGCGCTACCGTACCGTGCGCTATCTACCTACTAAAACTCTCGTCTGTTTGTTTGTTTGTTCCTGAACTACAGCCAAAACGGTACACGATAGCGAGACAATTTTAGGCCCACCTTACTTACCTTTGGTGCTAATGTAAGAAGTTTAATTGAAATCGGTGTTATATTTTCAAAGTTATTCACATTTTTAAGTTTAAATCTATCTCCTAGGGAGGGAGGGGGGAGAGAGGGAGGGAGGAGGAGGATAAGGGGGGTTGAGGGGGATGGAGTGGGGGGGGAAGGGGAGGGGAGGGGGGGTGGGGAGGGAGTGGGGGGAGGGGGAGGAGGGGGAGGGGGTGAGGAGGGGGGAGGGGGAGGAGGGAGGAGGGAGGAGGGGGGAGGGGGGAGGAGGGAGGAGGGGGGAGGAGGGAGGGGAGAGGGCGAGGAGAGGGTGCTGTACCAATGCAGGTGAGGTTTGGGCCGAACGGGTCCACGGTCTAGTATTTCATAAAATGAACATTTTTAAAATCCTACTGTCACATAATTATCAGCATTTTGCTCGAAATGCTAAAAATAAATTTGCCTAAAAATGCTTTGCTCAGCAAGTTCCGTTAGAACAGAATGTGATATAATCAAAAATGTGATCTTTAAAAATGTACCTGTTTAAACATTAGCTTAAATGATGAAGGGTTTAAATTGCCACTGTTAATTTATCTGTTCCCTTAAACCCTCAATGACCTTCTCAGTGCAGTCAGCACTTTTAATTTTACAGAAAAAACAAAATGCCCTTCAAATGGTCGGAATGAGGAGCAACACACAAAGCAAAGAATCTTTGCTTGAATGTTTGTCACTGAACAAAAATGGATTGTAAAAAAATATACTCTCAGCAGAAGTTGTCAGGAGATATTTTAAAACCATGTCATCACAGCCGAACCTAAATCTCATCATGATTACACCGATTCAAATAATAAAACGTAATCCTCTTTACAGTGCATCAGAGATTGCAGCATCAAGATATTATTATGTACAAATGAATCAATTTATTTGTAATTCCTTTCATATAGTATTTCATTCACACCCTGAACTTTACAACCTAGAGTTTGACACTGTTCCGTACACCAACCTTCTCCAAAGTCCCAAGTGGAAATGCAGACATATAATTTCATTCCTTATTTATTGTATTCTAATCAAATACTTGCCTCTGCAATGATTTCTCCTGTGGGTCCTCAATCTTTATCTTCACGGCTTTATTATTGGCCCCAACTTCCGTAACCTCACAACTGCCCCATCCCACTCTCTAATTTCCTATACATACATTGTCCCCTCAATAATAAAAAGAAAATAGTATCAATTTGCACTGTGACAGTACCTGCCTCCCTTGGACGCTGCTCTGATCCCTATCACTGGCTGCCTGACCAGGAGAGGTCAATCTCCAGCAACATTGGTAACAAGCCGGGTCCAATCAGCTGATATTGGTTTAGCTTGTCAGCTTACTCCCGAAAAACACAGGCATTCGAGCTAGAGAGAAGGGAGGTGAGAGATGAAGGAGGAGAGAAAGAGGAAGAAAGAGAGGAAGGGAAAGAAAGTGGGGCAACCCCTGCTAGCTGTGTTCTGCTGTCACAGGTTTGAGGAAGACTGAGCCACTGGGACAAACCTGAGACCACCAGCGCCATCGTGTGGTCAAGACTGTGCTGCTGGGAACAAGTCCAAAACAGCCAGCTCCTCTACTGAGGACAAGAATGAGTGGTTGGGACAAGCCTGAGATCCCAGTGCCTCTTCCTGCCCACGGACAACGAGGGACCAGGGTACCCAAAGAGCACCAGCACCGCCTCTTCAAGCCCACGGTTGAGCCGCCAGGATAAACGAGACACCCCCAGCGCCTCCTCTTGAGGCAAGGGTGAAATACAGGGAGAAGCCTGTCTCCCTCTTCGAAGACCAGGACTGCGTTGCTGGGACAAGCCAGAGATGGCCCGTGCCTCCACACATGCGCCCTGACAGCCAGGGATAAATGCCCCTACATGGTCCTGGACTTTCTTATCATTGTAAATAAAATATATACGCGAGTTCACCTTACTGGGAGTGTCGATGTGGTCACTGCTGAAACCGGCGTCATTTCCGACGCAAAAGCAAATAAACAGACTCCACCCAGTTAGTTCCTCTTGATCATCACTTCTCATGACCCTGTCTATAATCTCGATCTATGAGCAGATACTTCCTGCAGTTAAAACAAGTTTCGATTTTTAGTTTAGTTTATTATTGTCACGTTTACCGAGGTTCAGTGAAAAACTATCCAGTCAGCGAAAAGACTATACATGATTATAATAAGCCGTCCACAGTGTACAGATACTGGATCAAGGGAATAATGTTTAGTGCAAGATGAAGTCCAGTAAAGTCATCCGATTAAAGATAATTTGAAGATCTCCAATGAGATGCATGGTAGCAGGACCGCACTCGAGTTGGAAACTGTAGCTATTGTCACTTGTCCCGAACACAAACTTTGTTCCCCAATCACCGACTCCATGCATTCCTCTAAAAATGCACAAAATTGAACCAGATTTTTCCTACATTCATATTATATTTAACACTGAATTGAGCTTTCGACCACATATTCAGACTAATACCAACATCACATGCATTCACCTTTATAATAATGGCTTACACAGTCTCTTCCTCAGCTCATTTAGTCCAGGAAACACTCCTCTATGAATTTGTGAACTCTAAACTTGGTCATTTCAATGCATGCCAGGCCAGGCACTTCATTCACTATATGGGAAAGTGGTCTCCGTGTCAAGGCACAGGTTGGAGAATGGGACCAACTTGACTGTTCTAAAAAAAGACAAACTTGGTAAGCTGAATGACTGCCTCCTTTTATGATTCAATGATTCTCATTTCTACAATGCAGATAAACCTCTGAAAATGGCTCATAGAGTTCCAGCAATCCTGGTTTAATCCTGACCTCCAATGTTGTCTGTTTGCCCAATCTTCCTGTGACTGCATGGGTTACCTCCCACATCCAAAAGACATGCAGGTTCGTAGATTAAATAGCCACTTGGGAATAGTTGAGTTGTGGATTCTGGGGGGAGTTAATGGGAATGTCGAATTTTTTTTAAAAATTGGATTAATGTAAATGGGTACATAATGGACAATATGGACTCACGCCTGATAAATGTACGACTCCATGACTATTTTGCAAAAGTGCCTGAAAATGAATACCCCATTTCTGGTGAGCATGGATAGTGAAAAACTGTTAATTGATAACCTACTGCAAATTAAGTTTTAAGCAGTTAATATAGCTCGTTAAGATTATCTAATAAATAAGATATATTTAGTTTAGCCTATATCCAGCACTCAAGTGGAATACATTTCATGAAGTGGAAAATAAAAAATATATATTATTATTCAAGCATTCAGTATTCTAGTTAAGTCAGCTTACCAAAAGCATGAAAGACTTCAACACCTAACCATTTGAAATCATGCAAATAATATTATTCATACAACCATGTGTTCCGGTGTTATTTTCCATCCCATTTAACTACAATAGATATCTATATGTTGCAAGTTTCTGAATTATTTGTTAGGCAAGTAAAAACAAGACAGCAGATTTTCACATCAGCAAACCTCTGATTTATGAATCCCAGTTTTGGGCATCTCAATAACATAAATATAAATACCATTGCAATTATTTCCTCAATGATCCATGAAATAACAAAACATAAAACATGTTTCTTTTTAAATGCTTTTAAGCCATTACCACATTACTAAATTAATATATATTATGGAAATCACAATATTCAATAGAGTGCTAGTTATCGTCATCAGTCACCAATAACTCAGTGCCCACAATACCTCTGCATTTTCTCAAACTGCTAAAATTACAATAGCAAAACTAATAAAACTCCTACATTGCCATATTAATCACAATAAATTTACAGCAAGTCACCCCAACTAAGCAGTACTTGGAGTTCAGAAAATTATGTCTGGTTCATTAACCATTCAATTTCTTAACAAGGTGAATAAGATGATTTACAGGTTACATCTTTAGAATCAAAAGCATATTTAAATCATTGCTCACTTTGTCTCGGACATGCTAGTGAGCAACAAAGGGGCCCCACAGGGGTCGGTCCTCTCTCCCTTCCTGTTCATCTACATCTTGGACTTCAGATACAACTCGGACTTCTGCCACCTGCAGATGTTTTCGGATGACTCTGCAATTGTGGGCTGCATCAGTGAGGGGAGAGAAGCTGAATAAAGAGGTGTAGTCAACAACTTTGTTGAGTGGTGTGGGCTGAATCACCGGCAGCTCAACACCGACAAGACTAAGGAGTTAGTGGTGAACTTTAAGAGGACAGGAACACCCCTGTCCCCTGTCTCCATCAAGGGTGTGGATGTGCAGTTTGTCAGTGAGTACAAGTGCCTTGGAGTTTACCTGGACAGTAAAACTGGACTGGTCCAGGAACGCTGAGGCACTGTATGAGATGGGACAGAGCCATCTGTACTTTCTAAGGAGGCAGTAAGATGCTGCAGATGTTCTATCAATTGATGGTGGCCAGTGCCATCTTCTCCGCTGTCGTGTGCTGGAGTGGCAAGGTGAAGGCCGTGGACGCCAACAGAAATAACAAGCTCATCAGAAAAGGCTGGCTCCATCCTGGGGGTGTAGTTGGATTCACTGGAAGTGGTCTTGGAGGAGAGGATGCTCCTCAAACTGCAGACCATCTTGGACAATACTGTTCACCCCCTCCATGACACACTGGTCTACCTGAGGAGCACCTTCAGCAACAGACTGGTTCCAGCAAGATGCAACGCAGAACGCCACAGGAGATCCTTTTTCCCTGTGGCTATCAACTGTACAACTCCTCCCCCTTCTGTCTTGGGGTAGTAGAATGACTCCCCTCCCCCCCCCCCCCTCCCCCTCCTCAACCTTTGCACATCCCAAATCATGGACTTTCCCCATCACTTTAATTTCACGTTTCATGTATCTTGGTGTGTTTTATGTCTGTTGGCGGAAACCAATTTCCCTCCTGGATAAATAAAGTTATATCGTATCGTACTTTGTAGTATGTAAATGGTGGTCATTTATTTTTTGTTTATTAATCTATCCTACTGTATAACCCAATTTTACTGCTAAATTTACAGATGAGAGGTTTCCATCTAACTTTTCTTCCCAACTAAATAAAACTTTAGCAGAGAGAATGTATATTTGAAATAGTCAATTAAAATTATGCAATCTTTCAAATATAGATATTGAAATTACACCATATAGTTTTACCCAATTTTCTGAATATATCTTACTAACTGGAAAGTCTGAAGAAAAACTTAACTCTTTAGATGTTCACAAAGCCATCAAAGAAGCAACAAAGTAATCATGTGCAAACTCCAACACATTCAGGTCTATATTGAATACTTTTGTAATGTTGGCGAGCTTTACGTGCCGACTCCTGCATACTTGTACTGTATGCAAAACAAAGAATTTCACTGTACCAAGTGCATGTGACAATGAAGTATCAATCAATCAATCAACGTTCATGATAAGATGTTCAAGCACTTCCTACTGCAATGATCAATACTCCCGGGAACAAAAGATGCAAAATTCTTAAAACCATATCCAAATATCAAACTGCAAGGATCAACAACGGTAAATCCAGAAGATCAAGAAAATTAGATAAAAGAGATAGGTTACTTTATGATTATCTATGTAAAATATGCAGTCTCGTTGTCACACATTACTCCTCTTTCCCTTGGATAAAAAGCAATCTTTGCTTTCAGAAACAACTACAATCAGAAAGGCCAAAACACCATTGACACAATTATCCTTAAAAGGCATTTTTTGTAACATGAGTTTTCTTCGGAATGTAACTTATTGCATTATAGCAGAACTACCTAGATGCATTACCAATGGGCAATAAAAAAGAACTAGTGAATAAAACTAATCAAACACACTTACTGTGTGATATCCTCTTGGTAAAGGTGGTTTTCCCACAGGATAAGGATCCACCGTATCAATGATTGTTTGCCGCTCCCCTTTCTGGTTAATTTTCTTAAATCGCCTACGTGATTGTCTGTGAGAAGCTTGCCGTTGAAAATATTCCTCATTTTCATCCATGTAGTCCACCTTCAAAGAAAACATACTTTAATAAAAGGAAAGGATTACATTAGGCAGTTTTGAAGAGCATTCAACACCCGTTTTATGGAACTGCTGGTGAAATTACTTAATCTACTAGGGTGATTAACTAGATGGGGCAACAACAACTTCAGCAATATTTTGATTAGGTGAATCCCGAACAGCTCAGTGCAATTTCTACAAAGCTTCCCTAAAGAAAATTAGGTGTAAAACTTGTAATAATATTCAATCTTCAGATTCCATACATTTTTTGAATTTTTATTCTGTATTTTTGTTTTCCTCCTCTCTTCCAGACTGCTGGACAATGCACTTTTAATTCCAAAAGCACAGTGCAAAAACAATATTCCTTTGACAGTGAACTATATTTCATTTTGACAATGCATACGAAGCACTTTTCCAGCCCTAAAATTGAGTTTTTGTAGTCAACACTGTATTCATAACAACAAAGATTAAATGACCAGGTGCAGACATTGCTTTGCACTACAAACATCTTTTCAATTTGAAGAACTTCCTCTGCAGATTCGAACATAAAATACAACTTGAAACAATCCCAACTCATATTGAACTGTTTATAGCTTTTCTTTGTGGAATGAGAGGGAAATTCAATTGCATTTTTTAAAAAAGGGACTTTTCCCATCTTTATGCATGGTTTATTAGCCATTAGTTTATGAAATTAAGTAATTATTAAGGCAAGAAGATTAATTAAAAGAATAATAGTTAGCCAAATATTATTGTTTTTAAAAATAAATTACATTTTTTGATTATACAGTGTCCTTCATAATGTTTGGGACAAAGACCCATCATTTATTTATTTGCCTCTGTACTCCACAATTTGAGATTTGTAATAGAAAAAAATCACATGTGGTTAAAGTGCTCATTGTCAGATTTTAGTAAAGGCCATTTTTATACATTTTGTTTTTTATACAGTTGGCCTTTGTAAATTTTCCCGAGTGTGCAGGAAGTGGATGCAATAGTGAGAGTGTGGACTCAGTGATCCGAAGCAGTGGTCCATGCTGTAGCTCTAAGCCAAACTAAACAGAGGCATCATGCCCGACACCAGATTCCCAAAACAAACATTCTACTCCAAGCACCATCATGGGAAATGTTTATAAGGAAGAAAGAAAAAATGCTTCAAGTATTAGGCAAGTTCTTTGGGGGAAAGCACCTTGCATCTCCACAAGAGGAGCATCACAGGCCTTGTGCAAACAGGAGTACACAATATTCTAAAAATCCTACTCTTTTTTGTAAGACCTGATGCAGATTCCACAGAGGACTCCTCAGTCACTTCAGAACACGCAGAACCAGAGAGAAAGCAAGTCAATCTCAGCTGCAAGGGACTACCCATAAAAACATCTGAAACCATAAGTATTGTTTAATGTACTCTTAAGGCAATATAAAAGATAGACTGTAGAACTTGTGGTTGATCTTTCTTTCAAATAAAAACTTCAAAAAATAGTTTAACTATAAAAAGCTACTTTTAAAATTCATTACAATCCCATAGGTTTGTTTCAAACTTTACTGTGGACATAATTGTTTTTGGATACCAGAGATAATCTACAGCTGGCATCTGACACAAACTAACATCAAGGAAGGTCATTACAGAAATCACAAAACCTTTGAGAGAAGTTTTCTTCGAGGTCTGCAATGAGACCATTACACAAGAACATAACAAAATCAGACCAGGAGGTGGCCACCAGGCCCCTCAAGCCTATCACTTCACTCAATATGACCCCAGCTGTTCTATGCAACCCTCAATTCTCTTCTGAGACACTTCCTCATAACCCTCAATTCTTCTTTCAACCCATTGAGTTACTCTATCATTTTATTTCTTTTTTTGTAAACCAGCCTCTGCATTTCCTTGTTTCAACATGTCACATTTCTCTACATTAAACTCCATTTGTCACAATTTCACCCAAATTACTCAATCTGTCTATACCAACGGGCCTGTTTCCGTGCTGTAGTTGTTATATGGTTATATATGGTTATATGGTTATATATGGTAGAATCATAATATTCTCATCAAATATGCTCTTCCAAATATTTTCAGACCTTGCATTCCTTTTCCTCCTGCAGATCATTTATGAAAAGAGTCAACAATTGTAGGCTGAGCCTATCCCTGGAGTACTCTCTGCGGGTTACATCCCTCCAATCTGAAAAGGTCTCATTTACTCCAACTTGTTTGCTCTGTGAGGGTCAGTTTTCAATCCATGTTAACACACTTCTCCAATCTCTTGGCTTCTTAATTTATGTACCTGACTCTTATGTGGTACCTTATCAATTAGCTTATGCAAAATTTAAAAACACTACAACTAATACTCCCATCTATCAATTCTCCCTGATATAACATCAAATAATTTAAGCATATTTGTGAAACATTGTCAAAATCATGTTGATCATGTTTGATTATACACAAAAGATTGATACAAAATGTTGAAGTAACTCAATGGATCAGGGAGCATCTCTGGAGAAAATGGCTAGGTGACATTCTGGGTCGGGATCTTTCTTCAGACTATATTGATAATATTCAGCTTTCCTAAATGATTAGGTATTTCCATTTTGATTACTGACTGTGGCATCTTTTGAACAATATTATACCAATATTATAGTTCCTGGCGTCTTCCTCCCTTTTTTGAACAAGAGAATTACATTATCAGTTTTCCAATGTTCTGGTACCCCCCAGAAATGTTGGAAAATTTCAAGCGTTGGATCCAGATACCTTTGCAGTCACCTCCTTTATAATCCCAGTGATTTGTCTGCCCGTGAGTTTCTCGAATACTCCCTTGTGATTGGGGTTTTTACAAGCTTCTTCTTTTCAAATATTTGAAATCAGCCTGTCTATTATCTCAGAGGGATTTGCAGTGTTCCCCACAGTGAAGACTGATGTAAAAAATTGATTTAAAATATCTGCCATTTCTTTGTGTCAACAGTGTTGCCAGGGCCTACAGAGGCCCGAGTAAGTACTTTGTTTTTCTCCCTTTCGAAGAGAGCATAAAAAACATAAAGAGTGAAACATTGCTCTTGCTTGAGCTACAACTTGGTTTTGTCTTGGTGAAGTAATGGCATGCAACAGCTGCCAAAAGTCCAACTCATTCTCCAGTTTAGATCAAAAGTGTCTTTTAGCTTTTCTAATAACCCTCGAGGTGGTACCTGGGCTTCCTACATGATCTGTATTGCCAGACTCGAATGTCCGAGATCTGGTCCTCAGCAGATTACACATACACCTGTCCACCATTTTCTTCTGAAGTCAATAACAACCAAGGAGTATTCATTCAGATCCATTGCTGAGTCTTTGAACATCACCAAGTCTACCTACACTTAGCAGTCACGTAGTCGTTCCCCTGCCACCCGTGACCAATTTTGGGCAAGCCCATCATTGTAGCTGTAATCTCCAGTCACTGCCTGGACGCAGGAAGAAAGTGCATCTTTGATGGGATCAGCAATGGTCAAAAGTATTAGTTTCTCTGGTGCTGCAGGATACTTGCTAATGGTAGTAAGGAAGCGACTTCTTCAAATTACCCTTGTTGAAGTCCCTGGCTATGATGAGAAAGCCGTTGGAATAAGTAATCTGGTGCTTGTTAACCATGGCAGCTCCTCCACTGCTAGCCGAATACGTGTCTGGGGTGGGATATAGACCACAGTCATGATAATGACAATGAATACCCTTGAGAGGTAGAAGGGGCGACACTTCCATAACTTCCTACAGGGGGTAACGGTGAAAACAGGGGGGAAAAGTGAAAGTAGGACCAGTGCAGTCTGTCAATACATGAGGCATCTGGTGCTCGTTCTCAACAATGGCCCACATTCAACCATGCTAGAATGGTGCATTCCCAAGCCCCATATCTCATGATTAAATGGTTTCATCACCCCTTGAAAAAAGCCTTGCGCACATTGAGCCATACACAATTCAGGGCGTGCAGCGTAGGTTCACTAGGTTAATTCCCGGAATGGCGGGACTGTCGTATGTTGAAAGACCAGAGCGACTAGGCTTATATACTGGAATTTAGAAGGATGAGAGGGGATCTTATTGAAACATAAGATTATTAAGGGGTTGGACACAGGGCAAGAGGAGGCAGGAAACATGTTCCCAATGTTGGGGGAGTCCAGAACCAGGGGCCACAGTTTAAGAATAAGGGGTAGGCCATTTAGAACAGAGATGAGTAAAAATCTTTTCAGTCAGAGTTGTAAATCTGTGGAATTCTCTGCCTCGGAAGGTAGTGGAGGCCAGTTCTCTGAATGCTTCCAAGAGAGAACTAGATAGAGCTCTTAAGGATAGCGGAGTCAGGGGGTATGGGGAGAAGGCAGGAACGGGGTACTGATTGAGAATGATCAGCCATGATCACATTGAATGGTGGTGCTGGCTCGAAGGGCCGAATGGCCTACTCCTGCACCTATTGTCTATTGTAAAGGGACAAATGGAAGGCAGGGATTCCTGGCAGATTCCCAGAGCAATGGGGAGGACAAGGGTTCACTCCAGCTACCCAGCACTGCAATGTTATGTGATGTCTAGTTAAAATACAGGGGGTATGCATTTGTGAAGGTTTGGAGTAGAGTACCAAGACTGCTATAACGAATCAGCACTCTGCATGATAATGCAAAGTGGATTTTGGTATACAATACTCACTTCATCACACGTTCTTTGTTGGCCGAAACTATTAAAAGATGAAGCTTACCACAATCATTTCTGAAGGCTCAAGTACTATACATTCACAGCCACGCCTCAAACTCCCTGCAGATCGCTTGCCAAAACTGTAAAGAAAGAAAAGATGATTAAGATTTAAGCAGCAATTGTTTAAAACATTATATGAGGAAACGTCATCGGTTATATTTACAAATTACTTCTACAGAGCTACAAAAGCTGGAGATCTGAAATAGAAAATAGTGGAGAATCTCAATCAATTAGGCATCATCAGTGCGGAGAGAAACAAAGTTAAGTGACTTTTCTTTGGAACTGGGAACAAGTTGGAGATGAAACATGTTTTAAAATTTAGAGACAAGAAGACAACCAGGAGACAACCGTGATGTGGTTCTAGACCAGTAAACTTTATGTTCAATATCTCATGCTCTGCCTTTTCAGACTTCGGCTATGTGATGACACCAGGAATGAAAGAAACTTACTTTTCTTAAAAGGAAGATCATGTATACTTCTTACCAGTACAACTTAACAAACAAAAAATATTGGCCACTTCCTCACAGATATGCTGTACCAGCTCATGGTCTTTATTTCATCTACCAAACACATTTTCCGCTCCACCTCAAGAGTCTGTAGAGTCTATTTCCTCCATGACAGAGCAGTTCACTTCTCCAAGAATACGCACTTCCCTTTTCGTGGGAACGTCCCCATGCAATTGCAGCAGCAGCAGCATCTCTTCCCTTCTCATCATCAAGAACCTCAAACATTCCGTTTAAATGTAACCACCACTATACCTCTTCCAGTTTCATATCTTACACCTGCTGCTCATGATGCAGTTTCCCCTCTGCTGAGGGAGCAAATGACTGGCTGGGACGCCTCCAATCATTCAAAGGGTGACCCTAAGCTTACAGCCAATTGTTACTTCAACATTTAAACTTATGTGTTCTGAACCTTATCATCCAACTAGGTACTCCAGACACAACACTGGGGTTAACAATTTCAGATCATCAGTATTTCCAATTGTTTCTGATTTTTGTGTTAGACTTCTAGCAGTAAAACATTTTCATTTAGTAATTCATGCAACTTGCAGGGAAATGTTGACAATTCTAGTTCAAGCCATTGGCATTTAAATTCAGGAAGTTTGAGACTCTCTTCTGAACAATTAAGTCCCAAAGTTGCTGGCCAAGTTCCCAGCTGTGCTGCAGCACGGGAATCTATATGGCATCTCTGTAGAGCGCATACTTTCTAAATTCCTCGCTATCTGAACTATTGCTCCATTCAATTGAATGAAGAGAAACAGTAGCATGGGAGAAATATAGGGAGACAGTCTGAAGAAGGGTCCCCAGCTGAAATATCACCCATCCTTTTTCTCCAGAGATGCTGCCTGATCCGCTACTTCAGTGCTCTGTATCTGTCTTTGATGTTGAGAGATATTGTGGAGGAGGTGTTGTCACCTATCCTCACTGATTGAGGTCCGTTATCTCCACCCTGTCCCTACAGTGTGAAGAAGGGTCTCGACCCGAAACGTCACCCATTCCTTCTCTCCTGAGATGCTGCCTGACCTGCTGAGTTACTCCAGCATTTTGTGAATACCATCGATTTGTACCAGCATCTGCAGTTATTTTCTTACTCCACCCTGTCCCTACACTGCAACTTAAAATATTCTTGTCTTCGATCATTAACCTTAAACATTAACTTTGTTTCTCTCCATAGGTGCTGCATGATTTACAAAAAATCATTATTTAATCAGACTTTTAACTACTATGTTAAATAACAAAATACTAATACTTTGCACGATGCAATGGAAAACATTTCCCTTTTTAATTTACAATGATTTACTGATGCAATTCAAAATTCTCATTCAGCTAAATCCCTCAAAGTATTTGCCCCTCCTCATTTGTGTAACCTCCTCCAGTCCTACAACAATCAGAGCTGCACAGCGCTACAACAGTTAGTGACCTACCTAGATTTGATCCATAGCTTGTTTGCACATTGTCTCTGTTAACGGGTGTGTTTCACAAGAATGCACCAGATTCCTCCCACATTCCAAAGACATGCTAGTTGGCAGGTTAATTAGCCACTTATGATTGCAATCAGTGTAGGTCTGTGACATGGGAAATGGTGTAGGGGTCAACTAAAATGACCTGTTACGATACTGTATGGTTCAATGACTTTCTGATCTCTGTTGCATCTATTCTGGTCTCTTGCACATCCCAATTTGCTTAATTACCACAATGGTTGGCATGTTCGATTATAAAAGATTATTGATTATAAATATGGCAAAGCTTACACACCAAGAATGCTTTTTGTTTTGGCAAGATTCTGCAGGGGTGGAGATGCGAACAACCCAGGGAAAGACTAAGAAATTGTCTCCGGGTTCCACAAGTGCTTTTGATCCAGCATCGGTTTTAGGGCAATGCAATGGGTTAAATGCAATAGATCCAGATTTGGGTAGAGCTACGAAATCAGAATCCCTCAGTGTCAAGGTATGCGCTGCACCAAATCAAACTGACATGTAGATTTAAGAGCACAAGATCAAATCAAGATTAGGGAGCAGCTGACCAACAGAAAAAAAAAGGTCATTTTCAGATTGGCAATGCGAGTTGGGTGCCACAAGGATCAATTCTGGCCTTTCAACAAGTTATAATCTATACTGATGACTGGGATGAAGGGGAAAACTGTACTGGGAAAAATGTACTGATGATACAAAGTTGGTTGTATTAGAAAGTTATAAAGACACAAATAATCAGTAACGGTTTCATTGTATGCCAGAAGGCCCGTTCTTCTGCTGTACAGTTCCTGTACTGAACTGAATGAGCATGAACTTGATAGACAAAATAATTTTCTTTTTGGAGATACAAAATCTAATTATGATCTTTGCAAAGCTATCACGGATGCCAAGTGGGAATTCTGAACCAAGCACATTCTCCCTATGACCGCATGTGTTTCCTCCAGATGCTCCGGTTCTTGCCACATCGCAAAGACATGCAGATTCGTAGGTTAAATGGCCTAAATTGCCTCACCCGTGGAGGGAGTGGATGCAAAAGTGTGATAATGCAGAACTAATGTGAATATGGATGATTGATGGTTGGCCTCGACTTAGTGGGCTGATGGGCCTGTTTCCACACTGTACCTTTCAATCAATCAATCAAACGTGTCCCTCCCAATAATTCTATGCATTCTATGCTTGCTTTGAACAGGTCAGGGGAAGGGGGTCAACTGCCCTCTGCCCCTGTACCAGGTATAAGATCACCCTTCCTCAGAGTGAATCTGCAAAAAGCAACTGACCCGCACGGAGTCCATGGTCACGTCCTCGGGAACTGCGCAACCAGCTGGCAGAGGTATTCACAGACGTCTTTAACTTCTAACCACTCCATTCTAAGGTGCCCAACTGCTTTAAGATGACTCCTATCATCTTAAGAAAAGCAAAGTAACATACCTTAATGACCACCTTTCAAAGGCTCTCACAGCCACCATCATGAAGTGCTTCAAGAGACTGCTAATGGTGCACATTAACTCCCAGACAGCTTTGATCCACTGCACTTTGCTTACCTTCACAACAGGTCTATAGCAGATGCCATCTCCCTGGCCCTACTCTCGTCTCTGAAATATCTAGATAACAAAGACATCTAAATTAGACTCCTATTTATTGATGGTAGCGTATTTAACATCATAATCTCATCCAAACTTTATAGGGAAATGTGAGGGGTTGCCAGGTTCTGCTCCAACTCCATCTACAAGTTTGCAGGTGATACCTCTGCAGCGGGCTGGATCTCAAATAATGACGAGACTGAGCACAGGAAAGAGAAAGCTTCGTAACATGGTATCATGAATTTAACCTCTCCCTCAATGTCAGCAAGATGAAAGTAATAACATGCAATACCACGCTTGGAAGTATGGTAGAATACATGCTCAAAGGGCTTCAAGTTGCTAATAGTAAATATTACCAACAATCTGGACCAATCATTGGAAGTTGTGGCCAAAAAGAACACCAACATCTCTACTTGCTCAGGAGACTAGGAACATTTTGCATGTTTCCAACGAACCTTACCAACTTCTAAAGATGCAATGTAGAAGGCATACTCTCAGGTTGCATCAACTTGGTTTCAGAACAGCTCTGCCCAAAACCAAATAAATTGCAGTTATGGATGGAGCCCAGATCATCACACAGATCAAACTCCCCACCATTGACTCTATCCACACTTTACTCTGCCCCAGAAAGTGTACAGTGTAGAAGGCATACTCTCAGGTTGCATCAACTTGGTTTCGGAATAGCTCTGCCCAAAACCAAAGACATTGCAGAGTTCTGGTTGTAGCCCAGAGTGGCCAACATAATCAAGGAGTCGGCAGTTATTCCCTCTTCTCCCTGATTCAGTCGGGCAGAAGACAGAAAAGCTTGAAAGCATGTACTACCAGACTCTGGGACAGTTTTTTTCCACTCCCTTATCACATTTCAGAATGGCTCTCCCATAATTAAGGCGTTGTCACAATGTTCTAACATACCTCATGACGGGACATTAGACTTTATCTCCAGAATTGTAAGCTACAATGCTGAAAGCTATATTCTGCACTGTGGTTTTTTTTTCTTCTCTTTGTTCTACCTGTTGTACCTGTGTAAGGCTTGATTGTATTCATGTATAGTATTATCTGATATAATTGAATAGCAAACAAAAGATTTTCACTGTATTTCAGTGCACGTGGCAATGACCAAACCAATATCAATACAAAAAAATGCTGCAACACTATAGTCTGCACTCTATTATTTTTCTCTTTGTACTGCCTGTTGTATTTGAGCACAATCAAGTCAAACGCATGTATAGTATGATTTCACTGGATGGAACACAAATAAAGTAATTTACTGTATTTCTGTACACAGGACTATAATAAACCAATACCAATCACCTTATCAGAGATTTTGCCTTTATTCTATCCACCCCACTGTCCCTCCCCACCACTTCACCCTTTCAGCAAACAAAAACTATCACATTCTCCCTTTCCCAATTCTGATTGGGGGCCCAGGGCCTAAAAAGTCAACTATTTCTCTTTCCAGATATTGCCTGACCTGCTGAGTGTTTCCAGCATTTTCTTCACATCAGTTCCACACATCCCACAATTGCAACATAGATAGCAAACAAATAACATCTTTCTCTGAGTCATGTGGTAGGGGGTGGGGGGGATAATAGACAATAGGTGCAGGAGGAGGCCATTCGGCCCTTCGAGCCAGCACCGCCATTCAATGTGATCATGGCTGATCATTCTCAATCAGTACCCCGTTCCTGCCTTCTCCCCATACCCCCTGACTCCGCTATCCTTAAGAGCTCTATCTAGCTCTCTCTTGAATGCATTCAGAGAATTGGCCTCCACTGCCTTCTGAGGCAGAGAATTCCACAGATTCACAACTCTCTGACTGAAAAAGTTTTTCCTCATCTCAGTTCTAAATGGCCTACCCCTTATTCTTAAATTGTGGCCCCTTGTTCTGGACTCCCCCAACATTGGGAACATGTTTCCTGCCTCTAACGTGTCCAACCCCTTAATAATCTTATACGTTTCGATAAGATCCCCTCTCATCCTTCTAAATTCCAGTGTATACAAGATCTATGAGGATGCTGCACTACAGCTGCTCTGATTACTCCAGAAACCCTCTTCCAGATCACAATTGCAGGAAAGAGACACAGTACCTGGTGGCATGGTGTCAGGACAATAACTACCCCTAAATGTCAGCAAGAAGAAAGACTTGGGTTGTTAGGGAAGCAATGGGATGCTGTCCTCACCAACAGAGCTGCTGTTGTCAAGTTTCAAGTTCCTTGGTATACTTAACCTTGTCCTTTCACATTGATGTGCTGATCAAGAAAGCATATCAGCCTATTTACTTTCTGAGGCACCTGAGAAGATTCAGTTCTCTACAAGAACTTTATACAGATGCACGATACGATGTACATCTCAGCCGGTCTGCCTTTGACTGCCTGAATCTGCAGAGAATAGAACAGTGCCCTGTCCATCAGTCTCATCACTTTCTTCCATCCAGTCTATCTTTATGGTGCGTTGCAACAGGACGGCTGGGTGTATCATCAAGGCAGTCTGCCACCCCGCCCATTCCCTTCTCTTCTATCTTTTGGGAGAGGATATAGGAGCTTGAAAATTCAGAAATCAAGAACACCTCGGAAGCAAGAAGAGCTTCTTCCCCACTGCTATCCATCTCCTCATTTAATCAGAGTGAGTTAGAGTGTCAAAGTCAGATGTCAGAGTGAGGCCACATGCAAATTGGAGGAACAGCACCTCATATTTTGCTTGGGCAGCTTACACCGCAGCGGTTTGATGTTGATTTCTCTAATTTCAAGTAATTCCTGCATTCCTTCACCCCCTCCCCCACCCTTGTTATCCTACTAGTTCCACTGTATCCCTGTTGTTAGCTCATCTTCTCGAGCCAACAATGGGACATCCTTCCTGACATTATCAGTTGCTAGCCCTGTTTTGTCTTGGCCTTCTCCATCTTTCAGTCTGAAGAACTCATTGGTGGAGCGGGAGCACGTGGCCACTGGCTGGGTGAGGTCACGTGGGGCGCGGGGCGGTGACGTCATCTTATCCCTTATTTGGGAGTGAGGAAGTTGGAAACCCTAATGTACAACTCTCTGGAGATACTCTCAGGATGGTTAACTGAAACTAGATTCATCAAGTGGTCATGAAGATGAAACATTTAAATTAATCTGAAAGGATTGAAAAAAGAAAGCTGCAAGGAAGGTTTTCAAAATCATAAATGGTTTTCATAGAATGAATGATGAGAAATATCCAGTAGCAGAACAGGTCAGCAAACAGCTGACACAGAATGAAGAACCAAAGCTAACTCGAGGAAACGCAATTTACACAGCAGATTGTTGTGATCGCGAATGAATATCCTGAAAGTATAAAAATGTATTCAATGCTAACATTCAAAAGAGGACTGGATAAATACGAGAATGGAAGTAATTTACAGTGCTATGGGACAAAAAGGCAGATGGAATTAAATGTTAGCTAAGTGAGACAACTAGTTTTTAAGTATAGTTTTGATAGATGAGAGGGAATTTCAGAGATTATATTCTTGACATCTGAACGCACAGTCCCCAATGGTAGCTTAATTAAATCCAAGAGTAGGTATGAGGTATGAAGCCAAAATTAGAGGAGTGCTGAATTCTTAGTTATAAGATTCTAATGACTAGAATGAATTGCAGGCATTGGAAATTGCAAGGCCTTGAGGGATTTGAAAATGTGCAAGAGGATTTAAAAACTGGGGTTTCACTTAATTAAGAGCCAACATTCATTCAGTCCTTAGTAATCACCATTCCTTGCATAACAAAAGATTAAGGATCGGGAGGAGGGCATCAAGCCCTTCGAAACCAGCTCTGCCCATTAATAAATTCACTGCTAATTTGACTTGTAACCTCAACTCTGCATTCCCAGCCACCACACCTTTGTTTATCAAGTATCAATTTACCCCGCCTTTAGAGTGCATGCACTGCCTTTTGATGAAGTGTACCAATGACTTCAGAGAGAGAAAAAGATCAACTCATCTCTGCTTTAAGTAGGCCATCCAATATTTTAGTTATCCTCTAGTTCTAAATTTATTGATTTGTTGTTTTTGTTTATTATGTTATCTATAAATATTGTGTTTGTAGGCCTGTTATGCTGCTACAAGGAAGAAGTTAATTGTTCCGTTGTGAATACTTCTTAGTCTTCTTAGGCCCCCTCGGTCATGGCTGACCATGGGTGTTGCATCCTAGTTGGCTGCTTGCTCCACACCTCGGCTAGATCAGCGTCACTTGTGGCTGAAGAGACCAATGCGGGAGTAACAGTCTCTGTCGCAAAGGTCACATTTGTGTGTGGTCTCTGGTTTGTTGAAGTTGCTGCGTTCCTTTCTGCGTAGTCTCTTCCACTACAATAGGAAACATCCTCCCTGCAAATATTAACAACTGTAAATCCCCCACCGCTCCCCTCCCCCAAGGTGTCCCCCAAGGCTCAGTCCTTGGCCCCCTCCTCTTCATCCTCTACCTGTTCCCCCTTGGTCAATTAATCCGCCGTCATGGTCTCAACTTCCACTGCTTCGCCGATGATATCCAGCTCCTCATCTCCACCAAGTCAATCTCCTCCACCACACACTCTACACTGACAAACTGCATTACTGAAATAAAATCTTGGCTTCATTCAAACTTCCTCAAACTCAATTGCAACAAATCTGAAATCATTATCATTGGTCCAAAAATGCTCACCAAATCCACCCAAAACTTCATCCTCAACATTGATGGTCTCCCAGTATCCACCTCACCTCACATCCGGAATCTTGGAATCATCCTTGATCAAACCCTCTCCTTCGACAAACACATCAAACACATCACAAAGACAGCCTTCTTCCACCTCAAAAACATTGCCCGTCTCCGTCCATCCCTCTCCTCCACAGCTGCAGAAACCCTCATCCACGCCTTCATCACCTCCCGTCTGGACTACTGCAACAGCCTCCTCTATGGCGCACCCTCAAAAATCATCAATAAACTTCAATACATTCAAAACTCCGCTGCCCGTCTACTCACACACACCTCGATCCGTGACCATATCACCCCCGTCCTTCATAAACTCCACTGGCTCCCCATCCCCCAGAGAATCCAGTACAAAATCCTCCTCATAACCTACAAAGCCCTCCATAACCTGGCCCCATCCTACCTGACCGACCTCCTCCACAGGCACACTCCCACCTGCACCCTCCGCTCTGCCGCTGCCAATCTCCTATCCCCACACATCCGGACTAAACTCAGATCCTGGGGGGACAGGGCTTTCTCCATCGCTGCTCCCACCCTATGGAACTCACTACCCCAAACCGTTAGAGACTCCCCCACACTCACCACATTCAAAACATCGCTGAAGTCTCACCTGTTCAGTACTGCCTTCAACCACTGAAGGTCACCTCACCTTCTGTCTCCTTTCTCTGTTCATTTATTTATTTACTTATTTATCTATTTATTCATTTCCCCTATGTTCTCAAAATCTCTGTAAAGCGTCTTTGAGTATATGAAAAGCGCTATATAAATAAAATGTATTATTATTATTATTATCCTGACAAGATACTGAAATCTTCCACAATTAAGTCAGCTCTTCATTATCCAAAATTCTAACTAATACAACTCTAGTCTAACTATCTTTTCCTGTTCAGATAACCTACTCATTCCAGAAATGAGCCTTGTTAACCCACTCTGAATAGGTTCAACACCATCACTCAAATTTAAACGAGAGCCAATTGTACAGCACTGCCAACACTGCCTTACCAATGACCTATATAAAAAGCAAATTTTCCTACTTCTATGCATAATTCCACTGGAAATAAGCAATAGCGTTATTAACTTTCTTAATAACATGCAGAACCTTTTAGTAAATCAGACATTAGGCCACATATCCTTATGCACATCAAATTTCTGGAATCTCTCATCATCGTGTTAATTTACATTGTTTAATTTCTTGCCAAAATTAATAACTTTACAATTTTCCACGTTATGCCAGATCTTTACCCATTCACGTAACATTTCCAAAGATCTTTTAACAAGATTTAATCTTCCAATTTACTTTCCAATCTTTCTTTAATTCATCAGCAAATTTACCGCCGTACCTGCAGTGCTCTCTGCCAAGCCATTTATATAAATTGTAAAAGCAATGAGGGCCCAGCATAAAATCTAACAAACCTTAAAGAGACCCATTTATGCCTGCACTATTTCTTGTAAACCACTAAAGACACTGCCTTTAATAAGAGCGTTCAAACTTCTATCTTACAGCACACTGGCTGCTACACGCACAGCATTGCTTTAGCCTGCAAGAGTTAAAAAGGTTAACATTTAACTTAAAAATAAGTACCAGGGACCAGGTAAAATTATTGCTAAAGTGTTAAATCACAGTATTGCAAATACTATCTATTGTGAGGCAGAATGGACAAAATCTTCAGTGCACATTGAATCCAGGAGGGGTACAATGAGCAGCATCAAACATTGTACATATCTACCTTTGACTTCACAAATGTTTTTACTTCTACCTACCAAGGGAATTATGATGGATTTTTCCCAAATTTAGCTGTCCCTACAAATTTGTCACCATTTTCAATGTTTCATGACGTGCAAGCTGTCATCCTTACCAATTGATTCACCATAAATCCAATAAGCAATAAAGTATCACTGTTGATGCCGTTACTGAATCCTCCAAATCATCCACCCTAGTTCTCCGACTAGTTTTGCTGTCCCCTTAATTAATTTTACTGATTGTATGCCTTGTCACCTTCCCCTCAGTCAACAATGAACCATTCAACATTTATTTGATCATCGTCTGCTTTGATCTGTCATTTTCACACCTTACTCTTACTCTTCCATATCTCGTCTCCCTCTCCCCTCTCTGAGTCTGAAGAAGAGTCTCAACCCGAAAAGTCACCCATTCCGTCTCTCCAGAAATGCTGCCTGTCCTGCTGAGTTATTCCAGCATTTTGTGTGTCTTTGGTGTAAACCAGCATCTGCAGTTTCTTCCAAATCATCCAGCACAATAGGCAATCCAATGTCAGCATACTCTTCCAAGGCAATGAGGTTTTGATCATGTTCAACTAGACTTGATGGATAGCTTACATTGTCACATGCTTAACATTAGGCTCCCAAAATAAGCATTCTACTTTGAGCTCCATCACAGCTCAAAGTGGCGGCGCCTAACGGCTGCGGCTCGCTAGCAGTCTCTTCGTCTTTTTTCCTTTTTTTTTTTTTTTTGTTGTGTGTTGGATGTTTTTTTTGTTATTTTTTGGTTGTGTATGTGTGGGGGGTGGTGGTGTGGGTGGGGGGGTGTGGGAAACCTTTCTCTTTTAGATCTCTTCCTCACGGCGCGGGGTGCGGCTCGGCCGCGGGGCCTTCCATCGCCCGGTGCGGCTCGGCCGCTGGACTTAACATCGCCCGGCGCGGCTCGGCCGCTGGACTTAACAGTGCCCGGTGCGGCTTGGCCGCGGGGCCTTCCATCGCCCGGTGCGGCTCGGTTGCGGGGCCTAACATCGCTGGTGCGGCTCGGCCGCTGGACTTAACAATGCCCGGGCCGCGGGGCCTAACATCGCCCGGCGCGGCTCGGCCGCGGGACTTTTCATCGCTGGTGCGGCTCGGCCGCTGGACTTAACATCGCCCGGTGCGGCTTGACCGCAGGGCCTTCCATCGCCCGGTGCGGCTCGGCCGCGGGACTTAGCTGCGCACGGCTCGGCCGCGGGGCCTTCCATCACCTGGCTCGGCCGCGAGACGTCTCAGCGCCCGGTGCGACTCGGCCGCGGGGACTTCCATCCCCTTGCGGGGACTGTGCGGGTCGGTCGGGGATGAGCTGTCTGTCCGTGGGCGTGGGGAAGAGAGTGGAAGTTTTGTTGCCTCCTTCACAGTGAGGGGGTGTTTGGAGTCACTGTGATGGACGTTTGTGTTGGGGTCATGTGTCTTGTGTTCTTTTTTGTGTGTGGCTGCTATGTAGTTTCGTTCGGTACCTTGGTACCGAATGACAAATAAAGCTCTGTTGAACTGTTGAACTGTTGAACAGCAAGCAATTTTCCATGAGGAGAGAAAAAAAAAACTTCAAGGGCGATCTGAAAACATCCTTGTAAAAATGTAACCTCTAAAGACCATTCAAACTGGCAGAGAAGTATCAAGCAAAGCATCAACAAATTTAAATATATCCCATGGGCTCATGTGTAGTCCAAGTACAAACAGCAGATGGAGCATGAAATAATGTAAATCAATGGTAATCACCTGCACTATAAAGCTTACTGGGCCACTTCTGGCAGCATCTGCAAATCCCACAAAAGGTTCATTAAGTCACCTCTAAATGAAGAGATTCAGAGTGAGAGCAGCTTTCTGGACCTCATGAGACAACCCAAGGTGGCCCAAAACTACGAGAATGTGTAAAATTATGTTGCCAACTTGTCCACCAACGTCAGCTGGAGCTCCTAAATCCTCCTCCCATCTCCATACCTGACTTTCTGTCCTCAGCCTTCTCCACTGCCAGGGTGAGGCAATGAGAAGGCTGGAAGAACAGCACATCATAATCAGCATGGAGAGTCTGCAGCCCAACTTGACCACTGAGGTCTCCAATTTTAGGTCAACCCTTTAATATGCAGACCTTTCTCCCATTGACCTCATCCCCTAGTTCATTTCCCCTCCTGCTGCTGCTCATCTCCCACCCCTCCTTACTTCCAAATCCCCCATTTTACTTTCACCCCCCCCCCCCCCCTCCCTTGTTTTCTTCCAACTTTCCCTCACTTTGGTTTTAAAATTCACTCCTCCACTTTGGACCCTATTATCTCCATTGCCCTTGTTACCATCTCCACCCATCTGCCAATCACTTCTCTTCATCTGAATGTACCTGTCTTTAAAGTTTTCCCCCCACCGCTTCCCCTCACCTCTCTTTACCAGCTTTCTCCGGAGATATCACCCGGTCCCTTCCCGCCGCAGACGTTGCACAGCCTGCTGACTTCCTCCATTATTTAAATCAACTGCATTCTTTACCATTTAAGTAAATAGATTTGTTTCCATTTGCTTATTATGGTAATTACAAGCAAAGACAATAATTGGGAAAGTCACACCAGCAACCCCACATCCCTTAAATTTCATGGGAAATTCACAGTACTGCCGATAAATTCAACTCACTCATCATGTAGCAGTTAAAACTTTCCCAAAGTGCACAAAATATATATTTTTAAACAGGTAGAGTTGTATTTCTTGTTTTATCTGAATACACGTGGGAAAAATAGCATACTTGCCTCACATGGTTAAATTATTATGACAAATGAAAGCTCTCAAGGACACAATTTCCTTTTGAATTTGATCCTTTTTTTGTAGGTTAAACTAGTCACCAGGGATATCAAGAACCTAACATACAGTACCAGTTACTGCGATTACAGAAGTACTTTGTTTCAAAATTACACACCTACAGTCAAAATGCTACTGCTGTGGCCTATAAGTTTAAAAATTCTGTAACTTCGTGTATGAATCATCTGCTCTGCTGCTCAGATTTGTTCCTAATTAGATGTTCCAATAAAAATGTGGTCAATAAATTACTTGAACAGTCTGACAGAATAATTTACTGAAGATTTTTGATATTACTAAAATAAAATACATGATTGGATACATATATAAATTTTTGCAATAATGCATTTATTTAGTTCAAGTCCTTAAATTAACTTTAAAATATTCACATATCATCTTTAGTACAGAATTATCTTAATATAATATTTGAATTGATGAAGGATTTATACCGATCAAATTATTACATAGTCATTTTCCAAAGCAGTGAAAATTTACCATCTTGAGTTTTCATCCGTGATTTGAATCAAATCCAACGAATAATCTGAAGAACTATAGCCTAACAAAGGTAGACACAAAATGCTGGAGTAACTCAGCGGCCCAGGCAGCACCCTTGGAGAGAAGGAACGGGTGACATTTCGGGTCGACACCCCTCTTCAGACTGCTCAGAGTTGCTCCAGCATTTTGTGTTCTCCAGGGGTGCTGCTTGGCCCGCTGAGTTTCTCCAGCATTTTGTGTCTACCTTCAATTTAAACCAGCATCTGCAGTTCTTTCCTACACATATAGCCTAACAAAACTGGGTATTCCAAAGAAACTACTAAAATATTTCAACTGCTATTTTATTTCATTCAAATGGGGTGACAAGATCTTGGATTAAATCTAACTGGGAATACACTTTTAACTTTCACATTCTTAACAAAATCTACATTTTATTCTTTTGAACATCTGTCAATGGTTAATCACATGCAACCTAAAATTCTTAACATGTGACAAAGCGTTCAAGATTCTTTGGGTTATAGTTGAATGTTTCAGCCATGAATGTAATACTTCACTTTCCCATTTTCACTCGAAACTATAACATATAACACAAAATACATATATTCTGATATCATGTAAATGGAATGATCATTGCTGCTAGCCTTTTATAGAATTGCCTGCAGATAAATTCTTCTGTATAAATTATTTGTTTACAATGCTTACACTCAACCCATTTTAAACACTCCAACAAAGGTGCTTAATCGTGTAGATTAGAGAATGGAGAATAGTTAAATGCAGATTAGATCATCAATCAAAAGAGGTATCATTTTTATTTATCTTACAAACTCCACAATTATGTCATAAGGACAAATCATGCTGGCTGTGACTGGTGGTTCAACACAGAACTGCCAGCAGTCGGTTACCATTCTACTTTAAATCCTGAATTTACAAATATCCCAGAATTCTAGGCTTTATTTACAGAATTCACTGTTCACTTTGCTGCCAAATTCTTCCTGGAGTCCAAGATCAGTGCCAAGCTTTGCTGAGCCATCACTGGACCTACACTTAAATCACAGTCCATTGAAATTCAAAGCAGTTTGTAGGACACTAAATTAGAAAACAAAGAGTAGATGCCTGACTTTTCTGTTAATTATTTTACTCTAGAAATAATTAGAAAAAATATATAATATTTATGTTTTATTTTATATTTCAAAGTGAATAAAATTTGATTATTCAAAGGCGTTTGTGGGACACTAAATTACAACGCAAAGAGTAGGTGTCTTACCTTTCCATTAATTATTTTACTTGAGAAATAATTAGAAAACAAATGTTTTATTTTATATTTCAAAGTGAATTAATTTGATTATTCAAAGGAGTTTAGGACACTAAATTAGAAAGCAAAGAATAGATGGCTTACTTTTCCATTTTACTCTAGAAATAATGAGAAAAAAATGATTTCAATGTTTTACTTTATATTTCAACAAAGTTAATATATTTGATTATTTAATTCAACATTCTATAGCTGCTAAATATCTTCAGTATTGGCAGAAGAGAACAGTCTGCCCAGCATTGCCTTTTTCCAGGCCATGCTCTCCAAGGCATGACATGCAATACCCCATCGTTCAAGCCACACTGCTGTATAAAAGATTGTGGGGGGTCAACGAGAAAGAACATTTGCATCAGCCGAGTAGGTGTAGGCACGCAGTGTCTGTGGCTGGCAATTACAGGCAATGAGCCCAGTCAGCACTATCCAGTACCCAGTCTTTTACGTTCAGAAGTATTCAACTGTTAAGGTGTCAAAAGTACTTGACTATTGAAATACAATCAACTAAAAATATTTAATTGGCAACATTAAAAAGACACACACTTTTTAAAAAATGGGGCTCATCTTTTTCTTCCTCGGGCACCAATCAATGAATGGACAGGGAGCAAATTTCCCTGTATAAATCTTAGGAATTCCCAGCTAGATTGTGGTCTCCGATGGCCTATAAAGGAGGTCCAGTGGTGTAGCACAGCTGCAAAAAGACCAGGAGTTCGACCTGTAAATTCAGGGCTCGAGTATTCATGTAGGAATCCTGGAACTCACTGGCACTTATACTAAGAAATGTCAGCAGTTCCATTCAGAATTGGCAGCAAAACTCAGCAAAATCCCAGCCAATCTATTTTAAAACCATGCGTTAATAAAATAAAAATAATTTTTACACATCAAAAAAGTGAGTTATTTTTACAACAGTATTCTTCCACTGTTCGGTCATAAATAGTTTAACCTTCTCTTCAGAGCACGTCCGATTCAGTGAACTTTAAAATTGAGTCTTCAAAATAAACACTGTCTTTTCAATTTATCCCCGGATTTTGATTGCATAGTACACACCTACACAATGCATTGATGTTGAACACATTACCAGTTAGGCTGACTATTCATTTATTTGGAGTTCTTTACCCTTAACTTGGGCCTCTACATTCCAATTTCACAATAGTCCATCCCCCACTGCTATGCTATTCCTCTTTGAGACCATAAATATTAACTCAATGTAGTCTGACTTCACAGATCCAAATTAAAAGAATTTTATAATTAGTCACAAGTTGTACATTGTAGCTTATTTTGTCACAGCACAATGCAGCAGCACATAGGCTGAAACATTTGTTTTTAAACTAGGGTACTCGTCCAACCATTATCACATTTTCTGTAATTATATTAAAATAATGAATGAGAATAAAATGTTAACACCATCTCATGGGATTGTAAACTTTATTCCCTGACCAAACCAATATTTATCCACAATCGAAAGAATCTTGTGTTCCCATTTTTTTTTAATGTCCTAAGCTTACTCAGCAAAGTGCATGGATTGACACCAGAATGGGAATAGGCTGAAAGCTTAGATTCCACAAGAGAATTGAAGATAACTGGAGCTGACAGTCGGGCATTTTGCACTTATGTTTAATGCTGTAAATGGTCTGTAGATTCTGCAAACAATACAACCTTTTGTCTGACTCCATCATTCTGAACAAAAGACTTCTTTAGAGCCAGTTAATTTGACTGTCTGTGTGAAAATATAATCAATTTAATCAAGTTTTTGCTCCGAAAAGTGAAACAAAACAGAGCTCTTATAACTGTGAATTACAAAAGAGAGACTTGCCTTTTGTCAGAAATAAAACATTCCAAGCTTCTTCCTTGCAATGATTACAATGATTTTAATAGTAATGCAGCTAACATTCAGCTATGTCTAACAACATCATACATTTGTAATTAAGTGGATTCCTCAACAATAACAATTTATTTTCATTAAAATGCACATTCATGGAAAAATATAGCTCAGAACTGCATATGCTACCATTCAATACGACAAAAAGGTAAGTAGATCATTACTAACATTAACATAGACACCATCCTAGAACTGTTCACAAGTAAAATAAACAATATCTAAATTTCTCATGCACTAACTAAATCAAAATAAAACATAAATTGGAATTTGAAACCTTTCAACATTTAGCCTCATTCCGTGAAAGTTGAATTCCTGTCAAAAGTCTTTCAAATAATATTTATAACAGGCATCTCCAAAAAAGACAAAATCTAACTTACTCAGCTAAATCACACCAGCACTCGCTGTTTTGCAGAATGGTATGCGGCCATTGTAAAAACAGTGTGTGATCTGAGCTGCACCAACAGACACACTGATTCATTTGCGTTAAGAACAAAATCATACAGAACTTCAGTAAAAAACAAACTAATTCCTTTACATGTACCTTTCAATTAATGCCCAGATTTTAAAAGGCTTTTATCTTAGCAGCATTTTCTCACCCAGGAAGAGCCTGAATTCCCCCTTCCTCTCTCTTGCTGTACATGGAGAGACAAGTGAAGCCAAAATTCCATCGGACGACTCATTTCCTGCCTTGGTGCCCTGACTACCTCTACTGGCTGCAGATATGTGCAGCGAATGTCACTCGTGCACTTCTTCCGCATTCCATTTTCATGACCTCAGCTGTTGTCTGACAACTGTTCTTCAGATATTATCATACAATCAGCAGATTACTGAAGTGTTAGTCATTTTAACACAGATCTATGTTCCAAGGTCAAACAAGTGTCACCTTCGTTGTACAATACAGAAATCTGAACTTTTAAAATGTTAATTTCAAACCAGAACCTCCTCCTCAGACAGCCTCGTTATATAAATGACATAGGTTTGTCATTCCAACCAATGCCCAGAGGCAACAAACATTTTTGGTAGTTTCACCAAATTTTCATAAATAATGTACTATAGAATGGTCTAAGGAGATGAGCTGCCTGCTTCATTGTTTACCCTTTCCCTTTGTTTGAGCTGTGACTCTGTATGAGCCGGCAATGTGGATTTTGCATTCCTGTCCAATCACAACTATTCCCCTCCCCACACACCGTCTGGCATTCCTGTGCTTGTGACTTTTCAGCAACCTTACCTCTTGCAAGGATGCTGTCCCTTACTCTCAATTTCTCCGTCGCCACCGCTTCTGCTCCCAAGATGTAGCTTTCCACTGTCGAACATCAGAGATGTTCTCTTTCTTCAGTAAATGTAGTTCCCCATCCCCTCTATCGTTGTGGATAGAGCCTTGACCTGTGTTTCTTGTTTCTTACCGTTTTGCTCTTGCTCCACTTCCCCTCAAACGGAACAAGGAGATAGTTCCCCTGATCCTCAACTCTCACCCAACAAGCTTCAGCATCCAACAATCATTTTCCGGCATGTTCATAGGTTAGAGGAGCAGAATTAGGCCATTACATTTGGACATGTCTACTCTGCCAATCAATCCTGGCTGATCTATCTTTCCCTCTGAACCCCATTCTCCGGCCTTCTCTCCATAACCCCAGACACCCAAACTATCCAAGAATCTATCTGTCTCTGCCTTAAAAAATATCCATTGACTTGGCCTCCACATCCTTCTGTGGCATTTCCGTCACCTTCAATTGATCCCACCACCAGTCGTCACATGTATGTCCTCATGCCTTTCCGCCTTCCGTAGAGACTACTCTCTCCATGACTCCTTGCTTCACACGTCGCTTCCCAAACAACCCGCCCCTTCCCAGCTACTATTCCTTGTAACCGCTGGACATGTAGCACCTGCCCTTAAATCTCCTCTCTTAATTCCATTCAGGGACCTCAACAGTCTTTCCAAGTGAAATAGAGATTTACCTGCATCTTTTTAATATCCTCTATTGCATTCCGTGCTCCCAAAGTTGCCTTTTCTGCATTAGCGAGCCACGGTAACTGTTTCACCAAACACTTACACTCCATCCACCAGTGCTTGCTCCCGATTACTAATAATTTTAACTTTCCTTCCCATACCGACCTTTCTGCCCTTGGCCTTCCCTATTGCTACACACAGACTGGAAGAACAGCACCTCATATTCCATTCGAGTACTTTACAACACAACAGTATGGACACTGAATCATCCAATTTCAACTCATATCCCATCATCTCTCTTCTCTTAACACTACCCAGTCTCCATACCCCAGTGTACACACATTTCTCCCACCATCTCCCAACACCCCCATCATCCTGTTCCTTTCCCCTCCTCCCACCCCTCCCATCTCCGAGTCCCCCATTTCCCCTCTCCACATCCACCCATATCCTCCCACTGGCTTTACCTTTCATTCCCCCCCTCTTCTCTGCTTATCTGACACCCTTTTCTCTTTTTCATCTCTGTCACCTTCTCTACCCATCTGCCAATCAACCTCCCTCCCACCCACCTATATCTATTTATCACAGCAGGTTTTGCCCGACCTCCACCTCTCTTCTCCAGCTTTTTATCCCACTTACTGCATCAACCTGAAGAAGAGTCCTTAACTGAAATGTTGCCTGTCCATTCCCTCCACAGATGCTGCCAGACCTGTTGTGTTTCTCCAGCACGCTGTTTTTTGTTCATATGTATACTTAGGAATGTTTGAATCTAGTACCAATTCATATGAACCTTTACACAGTGACCTACACATGCAATTGGCATGCTAGCTAATGGCCAGCATATGGAAGACATGCAAACATGTTGAGCTATAATAATTGATCAAATAGTTGGCAGTTGGAGTCTTGAAAACAGCATAATTTAATACATTCTCGGCATTCCTTCAAAGTATCAATGGTCCAATGGTGCTTTATTGTCACATGTGCAAACGCACAGCAAAATTCTTTTTTTGCATATGGTCCAGTAAAGTATTGCCATACCCAAGCACAACCCCGATTAGCAACGTGTATAGAAAAAGTCCACTGAGACAGCATGCAAGAGGTTCCATTCCAAAGTCCAGTCTGTGCTCTCGGTCTTATGGAGTAGAACCCGATCCAGGCGAACCCCAGGCTGTTGCGGGCCTCCGGTCGTCTCCTTCGACTGATCATCCAGCGAACCGGTAGTCCATCTCCTTGCCCGTCCACCTTTGTGCCCCAGGAGCACCTCCTGCAGCCAAACCTGAGAGCACTGAAGGCAAAACCCCAGTTCACACTCCTACCGGCCTTGCTCCTCGTGTCCACCGTCGCTGGCTCTCTCCTCTCCGTCTCCAGCTGTCCAGCTGTAAATCAGCTGGAAATATTCTCACCAGAGCCGCATTTAGAGCTTGTATGCTACTCCAATACTGACGGAATGTCACAGTGGCAGAGGTGCGGTACTTCAAATGAAACACGTGCCTCATCTGTATATTTAGATAAACCTGGAGGAATTTTCCCCGATTTCATAGCCAATATTTATCACTCCAAGAACACCAAAAACAGATAATGTGGCTAACATCACACTGTCGTTCAAGAGAGTATGGTAGCCACAAATTAATAGCCACGTATCCTACTTCACAACAGTAGCTCAACTTCACAAAATCAACAAGGGTACCTTACAAATCAGCTACACAACATTGTTGTTGTGAATACATTCAAGAGAGAGCTAGATAGAGCTCTTAAGAATAGCGGAGTCAGGGGGTATGGGGAGAAAGCAGGAACGGGGTACTGATTGAGAATGATCAGCCATGATTACATTAAATGGCGGTGCTGGCTCGAAGGGCCGAATGGCCTACTCCTGCACCTATTGTCTATTGTCTATTGTTTCTTTTAGCATCCTGGGGCATTTCATTAATTTTCAAATATACCAAAAAACCCTTGATCGTTTCTCTGTTATGATGCTTATCCTTCCTAATATTGTACTTATTTCTCCCTTAACTACAATATTAACATCATCCCCTTCTGTAATGGCAGCTGAAAAGTATTTATTAAACATCCCAAAGATAAGACACAAAAAGCTGGAGTAACTCAGCAGTTCTAACAGCATCTCTGGAGAAAAGAAATAGGTGACATTTCAGGTCAAGACCCTTCTTCAGACCTTCTTCTAACATCCCGCCCGCATTCGTAAACGTTACCTCTGCAGTTTCTAATAAGCTCCACTCTTGTTATCCTTTTCTCTTTTTATATTTACATAAGATTTTTCTTCGATTATACATGCAGAGATTTTTGATGCACTTTCTTTGGTTTCCAATTTTCCCTGCAAATTTCACCTCAAGATATTCTGTATACATTATAAGACTTAATGCCAGATTAAGTGTTGAGTATCTGGCATTAGTTAACTTGTTTTGGCATTCTCCTACCCTGCAGAGACCTTGAGGTTGAGCTCAATCAGATTTCTCAACATTTTGCCGTTCCAACCTTTTTCCTTGTAAGAGCATTAGCCCTGAAATTTCATTGAAGATAATCAATGTTATCCTCAATGCCTACCATTGCGCCAGGACTGATTTACTACAAAGTAGCTGGCTCCAGTCCTCTTCGCTAAATCACTTCTTGTATTAGTAACTCAGCCGGTGAAGCAGCATTGGTGGAGGGAACGGATAGGTAACATTTTAGGGTGGGACCCTTTCTCCAGACTGATTGTAGTACATGGGAGTACCCATAGCCATCCATCCGTCATCCTCTATTGAGTTATACAGAAACATAGTAAAGATGTATATGTATTTGTTTGCGCATGACATCAGCTTAATCGAAAATAAAGCAAGAATTGAAGCCAAGCTTCTTCACCCCTTCTCTACCTCCTTAAAATCTGCCTGTCAAGGGCCAGGGAATCCCATGTGTCACAAGATATCCCATCATTTCCAAGGAGAATTTGTGAAAGTCCTTGGAACAATTTATCAGACCCCTGGAAATCTTTTCTCATGACAGAACACTGAAGAGAATGCTACATACACCGATCAGCCAAAACATTATGACCTGATGAGCCAAAACATTATGACCACCCGTCTAATATGCTGTTGGTCCTCCGTGTGCAGCCCCACACGCAGCAGGGTGCAATGCACTGTGTATTGTGACACATTCCTCCCGTGACCACCATTAAAATTTTCTGTGACTTATGCCACAGAAGACCTTCTGTCAGTTCGGACCAGACGGGATAGCCTTCGTTGCCCTCGCGCATCGATGAGCCTTGGGTGCCCAACACCCTGTCGCCGGTTTGTGGTTTGTCCCTTCTCGGACCACTGTCGGTAGGTACTCACCACTGCTGACCGGGAGCACCCCACAAGCCTTGCCATTTCAGAGATGCTCTGACCCAGTCGTCTGGCCATAACAATTTGGCCCTTGTCAAAGTCGCTCAGGTCTTCACTCCTGCCCATTTTTCCTGCATCCAACACATCAACTTCAAGAACTGACTGTTCACTTGCTGCCTAATATATCCTACCCCTTGACAGGTGCCATTGTAACAAGATAATCAATGTTATTCACTTCGCCTGTCAGTGGTCATAATGTTTTGGCTGATCAGTGTATATCTACCGTAGTTTAAAAAACAGGCCAGAGGCAAGCTGTTCTGTGGCAAGTGATTTGCCACCTGACTCTCTAACGTCATTTAACCAGAGAAGATGGATGTCCGAAGCAATATATCCACACCAGGATGCATTCCTGATTATAGTTTCATTGCAGACAAATTTAATTAATTCCTGGAAGAAAAGTTGCCAAAAGTAAAAATTGTTTTATGAAGCAAATAGTAGTTTCTGCACAACACATGAGCATAATTGTCCCAATAATATGAAGAATTAATCGGTGTTTTCTGCCAATGCATTATAGAAATGAACTGTTTCTTACATAAAAGATTCCAGAGCTATTATTTGGAGCCAGTCACATTGTAAAACTTGTTTCCTTACTGAAATATAGAACAAAATGCTGAAGGAACAGAAATTGAGGCTCCAGTCAGGAAGAGAGAGGCATGGGTCAGATATTGGCAGCTAACATCAAACATATCCCTGGAGATGTTTAGGGGATTGAGAAGCATATTTAAGATGAAAATTAGGAGGTCAAAAAGGGTGTGATAGCTCTGATAGGTAAGATTGCACCTCAGAAACTAAATTGGTCATTCATGTGTGGAGCCACAAGAGATGGGCAAAGTCCTCAATAAATATCTCATCTCTATTTTTACTGCAGAGAAAGGTCTGGACAAGAAATCTTGAGAAAGTTAATCATAATAACTTGAGGACCGTTCATCTTAAAGTCAAGGAAGTTGTGGATATCCTAAAACGTATTCAGGTAGATAAATTTATCGGGCCTGATCAGGTATATTATCCAAGACACTGTGGGAAGCAAGAAGAAATTGCAGGAGTCCTAATTTAGATGCACAAATCATCATTAGACATGGGTGAGGTGCCAGAGGACTGGAGGATGGCCAATGTTGCGGCTCTATTTCAGGGCTGCAAAGAAAAGCCTGGTATCTTGTAGACCAGTAAGCCTAACATTTGTGGTTGGAAAGTTACTAGAGATAATTCTGAAGGATAGGATAGAAATGCATTTGGAATAGTCAGCGTGGTTTTATGTGTGGGAGATCATGTCTCATGGATTTGCTTGAGTTTTTTGAAGAAGTAGCCAATGAGGGCAGGGTAGCAGTTATAGTCTATATGGATTTCAGCAAAGCCTTTGATAAGTAAAAGAAAATAACTGCAGATGCTGGTACAAATCGATTTATTCACAAAATGCTGGAGTAACTCAGCAGGTCAAGCTGCATCTCGGGAGAGAAGGAATGGGTGACGTTTCGGGTCGAGACCCTTCTTCAGACTGTTGAAGGGTCTCGACCCGAAACGTCACCCATTCCTTCTCTCCCGAGATGCTGCCTGACCTGCTGAGTTACTCCAGCATTTTGTGAATAAGCCTTTGATAAGGTTCTGCATGGCGGGCTGTTCAGGCAGGTTAGATCATATGGGATCCAGGCAGAGTTATCTAACTAGATTCAGAAGTGGCGGTGGAGGCCATCGACTATATCGCCTTGCCAGGTTGACCCCTGCAAGTTGACCCAGTGCCACCGCATGATTACAGACTTTTAAGACCAAGTTAAGAATCTACATTTTTAAGAACTTTCAACTTAAAGGATGCACGGTGGTGCCAGAAACATAGCAACTCTTAACTACTGCTTCAGTGAAATCTACTATACATACTCTTGTACTTAAATACAAGGTGTATGTTGGTCGGAGTGGGCAAGTAGAGCAGAGGGATCTAGGGGTAGAGGTACATAGTTCCTTGAAAGTGCCTTACAGGTAGATAGGGTGATCAAGAAGGCTTTCAGCACATTGGTCTTCACCAGTCAGAGCATTGAGTATAGAAGTTGGAAGGTCTTGGTACAGTTGTGCAGAACATTGGTGAGGCCATATTTAGAGTATTGTTTTCTGGAAAGGTGCTGTTTAGCTAGAAAGGGTGCAGACAAGATTTACAAGGATTTTACCACCAGGACTCGAGGGCCTGAGCTATAGGGAGAGGTTAAGCAGGCTAGAACTTGATTCTTTGCAGCGCAGAAGGATGATGGGTGATCATGCAGAGGTGCATAAGATCATGAGAGGAATGGGGCTCACATTGTCGACCTCCCTGTGGTGAGCCCTGTCAACTGACCTCAGTCAGGCGAACGACAACAAACAGAGACAGCAGAAGCAGAAGCAGCTTCATAACTTCTGCTGCCTCAAACCCAAGAAGACGAGAGGAATAAATAGGGTAAATGCTCAGTCTTTTATCAAGAGTAGGGGAATTAAGAATCAAAGGACATAGGTTTAAGGTCACGGGGAAAGATTTAATAGGAACCTGAGGGGCACCATTTTTTTTTACAGCAAAGGTGATAGGTATATGGAACGAGCTGCCAGAGGAGGTAATTGAAGCAGGTACTATTACAATACTGAAAAACCATTTGGACAGGTACATGGATTGTATAGATATGGAAGGATATGGATCAAATGCAAGCAGGTGGGACTGGTGTAGATGGGGCATTTTGGTTGTCGTGAGCATGTTGGGCCAAAGGGCCTGCTTCCACGCTGTGCAACTCTATGATTGTGCTTGTGTATCGTAAGATTTTGTTTTACTGAATTGTATGCAAAAAACGGATTTCACTGTACCTAGGTACATGTGACAATAAAGTACCATTGAACCGTTGAGAATTAGCTTTATGGTTGGAAAAAGAGGATGGTGTTAAAAGACGGAAGCACAGAATAAAGTACCATTGAACCGTTGAGAATTAGCTTTATGGTTGGAAAAAGAGGATGGTGTTAATACACAAAGGAAGTCAAAGGGCAGGAGTAACTCAGCAGGTTAGTCAGCATCTTTGGAAAACATGGATAGGTGACATAGAAACATAGAAAATAGGTGCAGGAGTAGGCCATTCGGCCCTTCGGGCCTGCACCGCCATTCAATATGATCATGGCTGATCATCCAGCTCAGTAGCCTGTACCTGCCTTCTCTCCATACCCCCTGATCCCTTTAGCAAAAAGGGCCACATCTAACTCCCTCTTAAATATAGCCAATGAACTGGCCTCAACTACCTTCTGTGGCAGAGAATTCCAGACTCACCACTCTCTGTGTGAAGAAATGTTTTCTCATCTCGGTCCTAAAAGACTTCCCCCTTATCCTTAAGCTGTGACCCCTGGTTCTGGACTCCCCCAACATCGGGAACAATCTTCCCGCATCTAGCCTCTCCAACCCCTTAAGAATTTTATATGTTTCTATAAGATCCCCCCTCAGTCTTCTAAATTCCAGCGAGTCCAGTCTTTCCTCATATGAAAGTCCCGCCATCCCAGGGATCAATCTGGTGAACCTTCTCTGTACTCCCTCTAAGGCAAGAACGTCTTTCCTCAGGTTAGGAGACCAAAACTGCACACAATACTCCAGGTGCGGTCTCACCAAGGCCCTGTACAACTGCAGCAGAACCTCCCTGCTCTTAAACTCAAATCCTCTTGCTATGAATGCCAACATACCATTCATTTAAACTTGAGGCCTGTGACCAGTGGCATACCTTAGGGATCGATGCTGGGCCCCTAGCTGAATGTCATCTCTATCAACAACTTAGATGAGAATGTACAACGCATGATTAGTAACTTTGCAAATGTTGCCAAAATAAGTGGTATCGTAGACAGTGATCAAGAAGTACAGCAGGATCTTGATTGTCAGGGCTGAGGAACAGCAAATGGAGTTTAATTCAACAGTGAAGTGTTACATTCTGGGAGGTTACCTTCTGTGAGGCAGGACCTTCTCAGTATATGGTAGGGCTCTACCATTGTAGACTGTTTAAGAACTTTGGAGTGTTGTATTACAGCGGGATTTAAGTGTATACAGTTCCCTGAAAGTGGCATCGCAGGTAGTGGGGAAGCATTTGGCACATGGCCTTAACCAGTCAGGGAACCAAAATATAAAAGTTGGGACGTTGTTACAATTCAGACCTCCCAACGTTTGATTTTACAAATTCAGAATTTTGATTTTTTGGGTTGTGACCCTTCTTTACACTGAATGAGTGAAAGCTGGAAAAGAGAGGAGAGGGTGGCGAGAGCCTGGCGATAGGTGGATACAGGTGAGGAGGGTCATTGACAGATGGGGGACAAAGGCTTGGCCTCAGGCACTGCCAGAACGAGGCCATGCGCAAACTGGAAGAACAGCACCTAATACTCTGCAACAGTGGGAACAATGAATTCTCCAATTTCAAGTAATACCTCCCTTGCCCCTCAGCCCCACTGCCCCCCCCCCCCCCCCCCCCCCCTTCGAATCCTCTCTGTACCCTTTCCAGCTTAGAAACATAGAAAATAGGTGCAGGAGTAGGCCATTCAATACGATCATGGCTGATCATCCAAAATCAATAACCCGTTCCGGCTTTTCCCCCATATCCTTTGATACCCTTAGCCCTAAGCTAAATCTAACTCTCTCTTGAAAAATAACATTTTTCCTATAACACGGTGCCCAGAACTGAACAGAATACTCTAAATGCGGCCTCACCAATGTCTCATACAACTGCAACATGACCTCCCAACTTCTATACTCAATACTCTGGCTGATGAAGGCTAATGTGCCAATAGCCTTTTCGGCCACCCGATCTACCTGCGACTCCACCTTCAAGGAACTATGCACCTGCACTCCTAGATCCCTCTGCTCTACAACACTACCCAGAGCCCTGCCAAACACTGTGTTGGTTCTGCCCATGTTATACTTCACAAAATTCAACACCTCACATTTCTCTGTCAGTCTCTAGTTTTCCACAATGTCCTCGGATATATCTGATCAGGCCCTGGAGATTTGACTACCTTCATCACAAATAGTACCTTCAGCATCTCTTTGCCGTAACAACGACTGCTCTCAAGACAGTTCCATTGACTGCCCCAAGTTCCTCCGTCCTCCTGTCTTTCTCCTCGGTAAATACAGAGAAATACACATTGAGGACCTTGCCCATCTCCCGTGGCTCCACACAGAGTTGACTGCTTTGATTCCTGTTTTTAATACCATGCCTTGCCTTGCCTTCAATACATTGCCTTGCCTTGGCCTCAATGCCTTTCCTTGCCTTTTCTTTATTCGCTTTTCACTATCCAGGGACCTGAACAATCATTGCAGATGAAGCAGTAATAGTATACCAAACAACAAAACAGAGCATAATAAGTATGAAGAAACTGAAAAGCAAAAGACGTCAGCTGAAATGGAATTGAGACTCATATAACCTGTATTAGTCCTTCGTACCACTGTGTTTGGAATTATATCACAAAGCCTCAAACGGAGGCCTCACCAATGCAGCTTGCTCCAACCTATTCCAAAAACCTCAAAAAGGTCCTTGTAAGTTAACATCTAGGCCAAGAGTTTAATTTTAAAGTTCAAATCAATGAGACTCTGTCGGGAGCTTTGTGTGCCATTTTTGTGTGCGTAAGTACAAAGATGTTCTTGCCATGGGGGACTGCAATGAAAATTCACTGGGATAGCAAGGATAGATTTGGTCAGTTAGGACAATGTTTACTGGGGTATTTAAGAATTAGAGGGAATTGTAAAGAAACCTTAAATACTTTACAGGGGTCAGTTAAATGTTGAAATTGTACCCCCCTCCATTGTGTTCTCTGGCAGCTCGTTCCATTCACCATCTGTTAAGAAGCTGCATCACAGCTCCCTGGCACATCATTCCCCTCTCACCTTAAACCTATGCCCTCTTGTATTTGACTCCCCTATCCTGGGAAAACAACTGCAACCATTTGCCTCATCTAAACCCTCAAGTAATATATCTTTGTAAAGTCACCCTCCAGCCTCCTACACTCCTGGGGAAAAAAATCCTAAACTATCCAAACTCTCCTTATAACTCAAGCCCTCCAGTCCCAATAACATCCTCGTGAATCGTTTCTGTACCTTTTCCAGCTTAATGACATCCTGCCTACAGCTGAGCGATCTGAACTGAGCATAAGACTACCAGTGCAATTTCACCAACAACTTGTACAGCTGTGATGTAATGCCCTGGTTCCTGTACTCAGTGCTGTGACTAATGAAGGCAAGCACGTCAAGTGCCTCTTAAGGGCCTGTCCCACTTAGGCGATTTTAAGGCGACTGCCGGCGACTAGGCTGTCGCCGACAGTTCGCCAGGGTGTCGCGGGCATGATCGTGAGGAGTCTTCAAAGAATCGTAGTGGATCTCGGCGCATCGCTGAGAAATTAACCGGATTGAAATTTTTCTGCGACAGCTGGCTTGTCGCCAGGTATCGTTGCTTATTGTAGGCGCTGTTGCATGCTGTCCCCAGGTTTGCTAGGTTGTCACAGATGCATTTAGAAGCACATAATATTAAATTAAGTCAAGTCATTTGAAGATACCATAAAATACTTGTGTTTAACCAATTTATTTACCATCAGGGCATTTGACAGGTAGATTGGAGGCGACAGTTTGACGGTCAGGTAAGCATGGGAATTTTGCAATGTTTATGGCCATCAGGGATTACTTTTAAAGTAGGCTCCCAACACAGATATGCAACCCAGAAACCAGATATGCATCTCCCGAAAATCTACATTTTCATAGAATGCCCACACTCGCTCAAAAATCCATTTAACCACATTTAAAATTAAATTTCTTAATACTGCTATTAGTAACCTGGAAGTCAATCCAGTTTATGCCTTGTTATCGTGAAGCTTGGTTTTCAAGTTACCCGGGCAAGATGTTATATTTGAAAACTCTCAAGTAATTATCGACTTGTCAATGATTTCAGCGAAGATTAGGACGCTGGAGAAGCATTGATAAACGTGGGAATTTTGCGATGTTTCCGAAGTCGGTGTAATCTCTTAGCCAGGTGCTAGTTTCACAAAAAAGTAACCTGACTCGGTATTGTCGTGGTCATTGTCGTAGGGTAAAAGAAAATTTTGGCAATCTGCTACGACTTTGACAGTCACCGGCAGTCGCCTAAAAAATCGCCTAAGTGGGACAGGCCCTTTACACTACCCTAACTCCATATGTCTCCATTTTCAGGGAACAATATACACGTACCACTAGGTCTCTGTCCTACAACATTGTCCACAGTCCTACCTTTATGGCAATACTTCCATATCTTTAATGGGCAATATTTCCAGCTTTAAGCATTAAATCTATACGTTTCATTTGCCTCTCCAGAAGTGATGAATATTTTCATTAGGTACAAATCAGTTACTTAAAGATTCAAGTTTGTAAAGATGTCATTCAGTGTCTTCAACTTTCCTCCAATTCAATCTCCTCAAATTTGCATGGAAAATGCAGTGACCATAACATTATATAAATATCTATGAAGCTAATCACTAATCAATTTGATGTTACAATGTAGTTACTTTATCAAAGGATGCCTGACCATTGCAATTTCTACTTTATAATATTTTGCACTAAATTCCTTTGTAAACAAAAAAAAAATTCCACTGCTTCTTTCTGGACCTACATGGCTACAGGAAAAAAATCAACAAATATTCATCCACAGTCTCAAAGAATTGTTCTATTGGTCATCCACATTATACAATAAATTTAACAGAAGAGATACACGTCATTTGTTTTAATGAATGATCCTTTATCGGAAAGCATACTGTTAACCCTTTGTAAAGTCATTGTGAATTTTGATCACACACCACTGGCAAAAGAAAGGTTTTTTTACAAATACAAGGTTTACTTTGAAACATGATTGTATGCACTAATTACTTCAAGCTCTGCAACAAATCTATGTCATGAGATGAACACCATTTTAGATCTAAGCCTCTGGGAATCAGTTAGATTTGGGAAACGGGGAGCTGGGGTCATTTAGTATACAGTTCTTCATGGTTAGAAAGTGGGTTGCTGAGTCAGGAAAATTGGATGAATTTTGCGCTGCATTAATTTTCAACTGTTGAGTATTTTCAGTTTACATGTAAAAACTATTCTTCACCCATTCCTTCTCACCAGAGATGCTGCCTGTCCCGCTGAATTACTCCAGCATTTTATGTCTACCTTCTTGCTTCTGTCTCTCTTCCAACAGTATTCTAACCCAACTTTAATCCATTGGGCTTGGCTGAGATGCAATTACAGCTGTGAATCAGCATTTGTTCTTTTTCTGCAGGTAGTTAACCATCTCTCATCTAAGTACCCATTCAAAGGATTCCAAAAATTTCCTGTTTTATTTTTCAGTAAAGGAACATTGATTGAAAGGAGAAGAGTCATCCAGGGGAATTGTTTCACAATAATGTTTAATAAAGATGCAACACTTTACCTTTTAGGGATGTAGCATTATTTGCTCAAATGTAAGATATGAAATTTGTTAATTAACTGGCAGAATGGCAAACCTAGTTCTCATTAGCTAATTAATTTATAAATTAAATGATACACCATCCTCAGAGTTCTGGAAATCAAGACCTTTCATAGAGTAAGACGCAAAAAGCTGGAGTAACTCAGTGGGTCAGGCAGCACCTCTGGAGAAAAGGAATAGGTGATGTTTTGGGTCGAGACCCTTCTTCAGCATCACTAATTCTTCAGGTCTGAAGAAGGGTATCGACCCAAAATGTCACCCATTCCTTCTCTCCAGAGATGCTGCCTGACCCGCTGAGTCACTCCAACTTTTTGTGTCTATCTTCAATTTGTACCAGCATCTGCAGTTATTTTCCTACCAAATATATGTTGGATTGTTCAATGGCCACTGTAGATTACTCCTACTGTAGGTACTTACAGTGTCATAATGAGCAAGTACACAACAAAACCCAGATGTTAGGATTAATTGTCACATCATATATAACAATTATAACATTGAATTTTCACACAACTAATGCTCTATATAAAACATACATGCATGTATTGAAAACATACCTGCTTCTGGGAAGAAACATAGACTCTTTGATAAATACGGAACCAGACAAGAGTATGTACCAACAGGTTCCAATATCATCAGGGCTAGGATAGAGAGAAAAAAAAAAACTAACACGTAAACAGACAATGGGAATATGCTCTAACAAAATTAACTGCACTGACATGTAAACTTATTGGTTCTGTAGGTTTATTAACACTAATTTACACAAAAGTCTACTGAAACAAGGTTTTGTATATTAGTATCACACAGCCTGCCTAATTATTTTAAATACATAATTTGTTGTTTTAATCAATTAGCATAATGTATTATTAATATATTTTAAAATGAAATAAACAAGTTAGAGTTTCAACAAGTACATAATAAAATCCAATAAAAACATAATAAAAACATAAAATGTTGAAAACATTCAGTAGGTTAGGCAGTATGTGTGGAATTTTCACAGATGCAGCTTTTAACTTGCCAAGTATTTCCAGCATTTTCATTTCTTAACTTCAGATTTACAGTATCTGCAATTTTTTGCTTTCAAATTTGCAATTGATGGACCACATTCTCAGCTTGCCAATAAATATAGCAAGAATCATATTTACCAATTTTAAATACTTTGCATCCTGTCATACGCTACCATTCCACATCACTCCCCACCAATTGTACCTTTAACAAGACATTCACTCTAGCTTTGCTGTAAACCTAACAAGAACTCCTGCCACTAGGTGTTGCTGTGCTGTAACCTTGAAACAAATCCCTGTTCAATGTTCAATGTCGAGATGTTTCCTGTGAGGACTGGTATTGTGCGGACAGAGGTAAGCAGTGCTGCCACCCAGCTATAGATGTGGGGCTCAGTGATGCACCCTGACCATCACGTTCCGGACATCACTAGGAACCAGCAGCACCTCCTTTCTGTGTTGACAGACTGGCCAGATCCTGCAGTCTCTCTCAGTACATCCTGTTCAATGCGTTAGAAGGTTAATATACCTGTAGATACTGTGTGTAGTAACTATGTCTCGTTACTGTGTCCACTTCTCTTTGTTTGGCTACAATCAATGAATACAAGTTCAATGCCCAGCAACCACTCTTATGTTTGTTAGCACAGGGAAAACTCAAGCCGAGGGAAAAGCATTGTAACCAAACAAATAGGGAAAAAAATAGCAACTTCTCTCACCTTCAACAGGTCTCACTTTGGCAGCTGTGTAGTCCCTGGCCACTATTTGCTGCACTGAGCTGCTGCACAGCTTGTCCTGACCCACCCACACCCTCACTCACAAGCAACCTTCTCCATACCAAGCAGTGGGCTCTTCATTACTACAAGATCACCAGCAGAGGGCAAAAAAATTGCACCAGAGATTCGGTACAGCAGCATGCAGCAGATGGGGAAAGGCTAGGGTTCACATCAGGTCTGCAGCACAGTTGGTAAGGCAAACTTTTGTACTAGGTTCACAATACTATGTCATTAACACATTTCAGTAATATAGTTTTATAATGGCCCTTTTCAGTATTGATTCCATTTGTGATCTCATTCCTAGGAACACATCCAGCATATGATTTCTTCATGAAATTGCTGCAATATATTGACCTACCTATAATGGCACTATAGAGCTTCACAATCTAAGCTACTGAACATACATCAGCTGAAGAAGGGTCTCGACCCGAAACGTCACCCATTCCTTCTCTTCTGAGATGCTGCCTGACCTGCTGAGTTACTCCAGCATTTTGCGAAATAAATACCTTCGATTTGTACCAGCATCTGCAGTTATTTTCTTACACTACATCAGAGAAATAGCAGTACTCGACAAATTCTACCTCACAGACTTGAAATGGACTATTTTTTGTAATTACCATGCAATGAAGATAACAGTTAAGAATTGCATAAGAACAAAATCTTTGCATTAAAAATCAAGATCATCTTGCAACTGCAACCCTACTCCAACAACCTTCCTCTGTAACACTAATTTCCCGTACAAGTCCGCAACCGATTTTCTGGCAACTGGTGGTCCGACACTTCCTGTAATCCAGACAAAATTATGAGCAGGCACATGAACCCCCCCCCCCCCCCCCCCCGAAAATGTGGCGCCTAGGCCGGGTGAGGTGGCCGATCTCGACTTCATCAGGACTTCTGGGGCCAATCAGCGGGTCAAATTTGCCCCCTGCAGCCAGGGTTCTGGAAATCCGGCCCGACCGGAGCCGGCTGATCCATTCCCACCGCCCGACTTCCAAGGCAGACTTTGTGGGACGGTACCTCGGCCGCTGGAAAATCGACGGAGGACCTGCATTAACATTCCTGAATATGTCTAGATTTTTTTTAAAGAGAATTTTAGTAATGTGTATATTATAAAATCTTTGCAAAGATGAACTACAGATACTTAGGAATAAGTTGTGGTTAAACATGCTACATCTGTTTTCAGATTTAGATTATTTGGCACACACTACACTTTGGATGGGAAGATAGGGGATTTTGTTTATGGCACAATATACCTGCTTAGACTATCAGGCAAATATCATAAATAAAAATCATATTTTAGTGCGATTAGATCAGATGTACTAAACTCAGAAGAATTCTGAAGCTGTGCAAATATTAGAAAATAAATTTGCCATATAATATAGTAGTGCTGATCAGTGTAAATGAAAAATCTGGAATAGCTTACATTGTAATTATGAAAAATATCATGCTGCACACAATAAGACCATTTGGCCCATCATGCCAGTTCTTATTCTTTCGAAGAGCAATTCTATATGTACCACTTTTCTTCTCTTCCCCTTTTCCAGTAATTTTATTTCAAATTTTGGATATTATCCAATTTTATTAGACTTTTTTCAAACTGACATTAATTGGATGATCTAGATCATAACCAAGTGCAGTAGAGATAGGACAGCACAAGACAGGCCCTTCAGCCCACAATGTCCATGCCAAACTTTTTATTTATCTTACATCTGTTGTTTGGTGACTAGATTTCCTGCTAATTACATATTTTTCTTGTTCTAATTTAGGTGAATCCAAAACTCTATATCCTATTAATAGCATCAAGAAAACTCTACATCCTATTAATAGCATCAAGAAAATCCTCATAACTGAACTCTTCTACTTAAACTTCCCGTAACCTCTTTTGCCACACGGACAATTCGGACGTTTCCTGCATTTACAACCTACTGAACATCTTTATATTTTTTAAATGCTCAAGACACTTCAAAGAAACTAAACAAAAATGACACTTAACTATCTCCGTGTGAGGTAAAATGACAAATGAAAGAACTCGATATTAAGGACTGTCTTAGAAAAGGAAAGAAAGGTGGAGAAATTCAGAGAAAATTCCAGAATCTAAGATTTCAGCAGCTGAAGGCATGGATACAAACCAAGAAGTGACTAAAATCAGTAGAGGTAAGATTAGAGAACAAATTATTCCAGAACACGATGAGAAGATTACAAATGGGGAAAGGATTTATTTTATTTTAAATAAGAGCTGTAAAATTAAGGCAATTTGGAGCCAGTACCATGTAGTGTGCAAGGTATGCAAAGTGCATGAAGGAGTCAGGATATAGACAGGATATAGTTTTGGATTCACCTAAATTTGAATGTGAAAGACGGGAGGCTAGCCAGGATGAGCTGAAATAATCAAATTTAGAAATAACAACACCATGGATGATGACAAGGAGGGGGGGGGGGGAAAGTGGCATAGCTGTGTGGCACTGTATTTGTGAAGAGTCTGGTTTAGGCTCAATTGCCAGAGCGAAATTAGTGACAAAAGAACAGAATTAGTGGTGGTGCCAAAGTCAATGGTTTAGTTTTATCAATATTTACTATGGGTCCAGTAGTGACACCAAACAAAGTGACAATTTTAGAAAACAACATATCTCCTTATCTTCCATCACAGTGAGGAGAGGGAGGACTGGAGGAGACTCACTGTGATGGATGTTTCTTTGATGGATGTTTCCTTTTTGTGTATTTTTGGGGTTGGGTGGTTTGAGTGCCTGTTTGATGCTTTTATTGTTGGACTGTGTTTTTGGGGGTTTTGGGGTGTGTGATTTGAATGTCTATTTAATGCTTCTATTGTTGGACTGTGTTTTGGGGGGTTTTTGGGGTTGGGTAATTTGGGTGCCTGTTTAGTGCTTTTATTGTTGGACTGTGGGTGATTGAATTAACATTTTGTTCAAGATGGCCGCGCCGTTGTGTTTGGCTGCCTGCCACTGTATGTTTCTTTTTTTTTTCCTAGTCAGATGTGCAGCACTTTGGTCAACGTGGGTTGTTTTTAAATGTGCTATACAAATAAATTGACTTGACTTGACTTGACTTATCCCAGTATATTTCACGTAAATCTCCTCTCCACTGTTGCTAAGACCACAACATTATTTCAACTGTTATGACAGAACTGGAGCTTGTTCAGGCAGTTACTATCAGCCCTACCACTTTTTTTTAAATTTGAAGTTTTATCATTTGTCATAGCACAATAAGAAAAATTCTACCTGTCGTTGAGATATTCTACCCTATTTTTTATTCATGTACTAATTGCTGCTGATAATTATTTTATGACATGACAGAACTTTTTTTTAAATTTAAGCCTGGCACTCTATATTCTTCAACCCTGAGCATTAATTTATACGGTGTGTTCTACTGTCTCCAAAATTCATTTCTACTTATGTGTTAGGAACTGAGCCCATATGTTACCACTCATCTCACAAAACCAAGTTAGGGTGATTTTTGAAGTAGTAATCTATTAAAACAACGTAACAAACAATGTCTGCATTATATTTGAAATCAAAACCAAGGAGGTCATTATCATCACTGCAGGATTTTAAAATTTGGCAATAATGAAACCCTTAACTTTACTGAATGTACATCTTGCGGTAGAAGAAATCAGGCTATTTGAAAGATTTACAAAAGTATTTCATTGTGTCGTTGCCAAGGGCAAATAGAATAAATGTATGCAAGTGACAATCAGAATATTTCTGGAGAGGGAGCAGATTGAGAAATATATGAAAAGTAGGCAGAAGGGTTTGAAGTCCCAAAACAGATTAATTTTAGACAATAGACAATAGACAATAGGTGCAGGAGTAGGCCATTCAGCCCTTCGAGCCAGCACCGCCATTCAATGCGATCATGGCTGATCACTCTCAATCAGTACCCCGTTCCTGCCTTCTCCCCATACCCCCTCACTCCGCTATCATTGCTCTTCCAATTTCCTTGATCAAAAAACAATTTCAATCGATAGAACTGAGCTTCATCAAACACATTGAAGATCTGTGCTCTATTTAAAGAATATTGCTGCACCATGAGGATTTTTCTCCATAATTCATACAACCAATCTAATATTAATATTTGAAAAAACAAATGCATTTTCACTTACTAGTATAGGACCTCATTTGCCTCATGTCGTTCATATCTGACAGTTTCACACATTAATCTGGAATGGAAAAATAAACACATTGGTCCCTTTTCTTTGCCAAATACTGATGGTCATTTTTAAAAAAATGTATTGCTCATGCAATAATTACCAAACATAAAAATGTAAAAGTTGAACGCCCAAATGAACAAAGATACAAATACTTAGATCAATCACATCTACAAAAGACTAAACACAATTTTGTATTTGTGATTTATGCCCTTTCTGGAAAAATGAACTGAAAGAATAAACAAGATTATTTGTTTAATTTATTTAAGACAGTTAATGCTCGATCTATATTAATGAACTAACAAGACTTAGAGAGAACCATGCCAGAAAGTGAGCCTTGAGATCAAATGAGCTTGATAGTTAGATTGTGTAACAGACAGAAATTGAACAATAAAATAATACAAAATATAATGTACGTGAGTCAATAGAAATTAAAACATATGCAAAAAATATTGAAATACTCAAGCAGAAAATATCAAAACATTGAAAACAAGGAAACATAATAAATAACAGCAGACAACTTCATAAAATGAAGCTGAGAAATAAACATCCCAGAAACAAAGCATAATAGAACATTTGCCCAGCTGGGTAAAACCTCATTTTGAGCTGCATCCCATCAAAAGATCCATAAAAAGTCAAAATTTACCTTCCCATCTTTAGATGCCAATAGAATGATGCCACATTCTCAAAATATTCGGACCAAATTTCTGTTCAGAGTCCCTTATACTTTTATACGAGCAATCTCCCCTCTACACCAAACTCCTGATACAGGATCTCCACCCGGAACCAGTAATCCTTTGCCTCCACATATGTTGACCGACCCACAGATGTTCCTCCAGCAGCATTTATTTTTGCTCTAGATTACAGCCTCTGCTGTTTCTTGTGTCTCCCTATTGTAAAGTTTTAGTCTGAACAACAATTACTGGTCATTCATTAGTCAATTTACAAGACCTGTAAAAAGTTACATTTCCACTAAAGAGAATGCTAAATTAAAGAAAACACCAAGAAAAGCCCTGTATGATCTTCTAAATGAACCCAGTCATGGGAATTATCAACTTCACCACCAATTTCCACCCTATACTGAAATTCACTTGGACCATCTCCAACATCTTCCTACCATTTCTAGATCTCACCGTTTCCATCACAGGAGACAGATGATTAACCGACATCTACAACAAACTCACTGACTCCCATAGCTATCTAGACTACACTTCTTCCCACCATGCTTCCTGTAAAGACTCTATCCCCTACTCCCAATTCCTCCGTCTATACCGCATCTGCGCCCAGGATGAGGTTTTCCCATACCAGGTCATCGGAGATGTCCTCATTCTTTAGGAAACGGGGGTTTCCTTCTTCCATTATAGATGAGGTTCTCACTAGGGTTTCCTCGATATCCCGCAGCTCTGCTCTTGCTCCCCCTCCCCTCATTTGTAACAAGCACTGAGTCCCCCATGTCCTCACCTTCCACCCCATCAGCCGTCGCATACAGCATATAATCCTCCAACATTTGTGCCACCTCCAACGGGATCCCACTACAGGCCACATCTTTCCAATCTCCATCCCTGTCTGCTTTCCGCAGAGACCGTTCCCTCCGCAACTCCCTGTTTAACACGTCCCTTCCCACCCAAACCACCCTCTCCCCAGGTACTTTCCCCTGCAACCGCAGGAGATGCAACACCTGTCCCTTCACCCCCCCCCCCCCCCCCCCCTCGACTCCATCCAAGGATCCCAACAGTCTTTTCAGGTGAGGCAGAGGTTCACTTGCACCTCCTCCAACCTCATCTACTGTATCCGCTGTTCCAGGTGTCAACTCTTGTACAGGCTCAGCGATCATGTTGTTGATCATGTTGTCTGCTCAGTCCGCCTTAACCTACCTGATCTCCCGGTTGCTCAGCACTTTAACTCCCCCTCCTATTCCCAATCTGCCTTTCAGTCCTGAGCCTCCTCCATTGTCAGAGTGAGGCCCAGCACAAATTGGAGAAATAGCACCTCATATTTCGCTTGGGTAGCTTACACCCCAGCAGTATGAACATTGATTTCTCTAACTTCAAATAATCCTTTCTTTTCCTCTCTTTCCATCCCCTCCCCCTCCCCAGTTCTCCCACCAGTCTTACTGTCTCCTACGGCATTCTATCTTTGTCCCGCTCACTCCCCTGACAACAGTCTGAAGAAGAGTCTCGACCCGAAACGTCGCCCATTCCTTCTCTCCAGGAATACTGCCTGTCCTGCTGAGTTACTCCAGCATTTTGTCTCTACCATGGGAATACTTACACGCAATACAAATTTAATAACATAGAACAAACCTACTATGATACCATGTTAAAATATTCATGACAAATTTCTCTCCAACTAAATGAAAATGGCTCTTGCCATAAAGGCAACAGGAAGATTTGGAAAGAATTTAACATAGGAAAACATGAGGTCATGTACTTTGGTAAGAGAAATCAAAACATTATCTAAATGTAAAAATATTGCACATGTAGGCAAAGTTAAGAGGATCTCAGTGTTCCATGTTCACAAATCGCGAAAGATTAGTAGGCAGATAAGGATAAAAGCATGCAGAAATATTATTAAGGTGTTAGTGCGGTCACATATGGAGTTACGTGCATAGCATTGATTCCCCATTTAATAATGTTAAAAAAAAGCATTGGAGGTATTCATAAAGCGATTCACTTGGTTAACTTCTGAGATGAAGGGGTTGTCCATCACAAGCATATTTTTTGGAATTCAGAAGAATGGGTGGTTCCCATTGAATCCTAAGGTCAAGATATTTCCACTGGTGGGGTCAACTTGAACAAAGCGACATAGTTACTAGATAGGGGACATAACATATTCTTACACAGAGTGGCATGTCTCCAGAATAGTCTACTCCAGAGGAATGCAGCGGCTAGGTCATTGGATGTATTTAAAGAACAAGTAGATGATTTGTTTTTCAAATTGGGGAATTGGGGGTTAAGTGAAACTGGACAGAAGAGAAAATTGATGCCAGAGCACCATCATCCAAGATCATATTGAACGGTGGTGTAGATGAATGGGCCAAATGACTTACTCCTGCTCCTATGTTCTTAAGTAACTATAATGCTGGCCAACAAAATCTACTAACAACAGCATGTTGATTATCTTTCAATATGTCTCAAACCCAAAACCTATTTCCGACCACTATAAAACCTTTTCCATTTTGGAACTTCCACTAGATTATACTTAGACTCGTATTTAGATCATGCTAATATAAACTGGCCACATAATGTTCCTAGTTACTCTGGACAAATATGTGAAATGGATTATTGTGAATGAAGCCATTACTGCATCGAGACCGGTGAATTAAGACAGAGACAGAGACAGAGACAGAGACAGAGACAGAGACAGAGACACACACACACACACACACACACACACACACACACACACACACACAGAGAAAGATATTTGTATCAGAAGTGCACCAAATAGCTTACAAAATCCATATATCAAGAAAGTAATATCAACACCGGGTGGCGCCACCAGCACTGATTGCCTCACCAACAGTCTTCTGATCTTTCTTCTGTTTTTGTTATTTTAAGTATGTGATAAAAGTATGCTTTAGTGCTCCTTGGTTTTTTTTTATGTGTGGGGGGGGGGGAGGGGGGAGTTTGGGAAACTTTTTTTCAATCTCTTACCTCGACGGAGATGCGATTTTTTCCTGTATTGTATCTCCATCTCCACTGCAGCCTAACATCGAGGAGTTGGCGGCCTTTCCTGGAGACCGGCCCGGCGCTTCACGCCGTGAGCATGGGACATCGCGGAGCTGCAATCCTTTGCCGGGGGTCAACTGTGAAGAGCTCCAACCGCGGGGCCGGTGGACTTTAATATCGTGAAGCCCGCGGTCTCTGGTAAGAAGAGGCCGACTCGGGAACTCCATGCCACAGAGAGTTCAATCGTCCCGACGAGGGAGTTTCGATCATCCCGACGTGAGGGCTTTGGACCGTCGGTTATGACGACTGCATCCACCAAAAGAACAGAGCTTCCACAACAGATGCCATGATTTTATAATTGCCTAGCTACAACTATTTTAACAAATTTCAGCTTCCAAATCTGGCTAAACTCTAAAAGTCAATGTCAATTCTCAACTTGTTGAGAATGTTTTTCTAAAATTCATATGCATTCTTTGTGGTATTAAAAAAATACGACAGTATAAGATATAATTTCACTCTTGAATATTTTGAATATCATCGAAAGAAAGCAATGTATTAAAATGTTTAAAAGGAAAATCAGCTTCTTTATTCAGAATCAGAATTACCTTTATTGTCATCCAAAAAAACAGGTCTTTTGGACGAGATTTTGTCACCCACAGTCCAACAATAAGGGCAATAAAATAAGCAATTACACACACAATCACAAACCAGCACAAAACAAAAAAAGAAACATCCATTACAGTGAGTCTCCTCCAGTCACCTCCTCACTGTGATGGAAGGCCAGAATGTCTTTTCTCTTCCCCTGCCGTCTTCTCCCGCGGTCAGGCTGTTGAAGGAACTGCAGTAAAATGGGTAAAACCTCTTGCAGTGGATAAAAGGTATACATCATCTTGAAATGGCGCTCTTACCTCAATTGATGTTCTCTCAAGTTTGACAGTGCTTCCATTCCATGAAGATAGGAATAAACTATCTCCAAATCCTGCAAGAACAATAGTACAAATTAATTATTTAATATTATCTTGCCAAAATATCATGAGCTACTTATGAAAAAGATTGCTTTGTCATTATTCATTCATTAAAAATAGATACGAATAGATTACATAGATTGGAAAATTACATAATAAATGGAAATCTATCTTTTTTTTTAAAAATTCAATTGAATGTCCATATTTCCTACAATCAAGGGACAATTAAACTCCATAAAAAAGATTGGAAAATGTTTTCCTTTAAATTACATTTGCTTTGACCATTCAAAACAATATATTTTCCAGTACTGCAAGAACCTTTTTGAATTATATAAAAAATACCATGAATCGTCCCAAGGTTAGTATATGGAAATGGTGGGAAGTTTGAAGCAAAGATACCAGTCAAATCTTGTTGCATCCAGCCTTCACCATCAGAGGTGTTATCCATGTTCTCCCCAGACCTGCACTTAATACAAATACATAAGTGGATTTTTGTAGGGCCATTGGATTCTCAAGGCCTCGACTGAACATTGGCTTCAGGCATCATAATCTGTAGCCCTTCACTCAGAATACACAGACAGGCTTTGAAAGGTGGTAAAGTTGGCGTCGGAGTTTTAGCATCTGCCGAGGAATACAGGTATTTAACTGTTTCTAATGTTCTGAAATATTTAAACATTATTCAAAAAGAAATATTTGATTCAAAATGAAACTAAAACTGCAAAACTACAAGAGTTTATTAAAATGCAGATTATGTAATCATTAAAATGGAACACAGGGAAAATGTTTTTTTAAGTCATTTAAATGAATGGATCACCAACTGCTTTTAATTGCTTTAATGTCTTTATATGGTCGGAAATGTGGATGTTCAATGTGAACTTTTAAAAAATGAATGGGATCACGAAAGGGCAAATGTTTTCGTGGCTTTATATGTTTGGAAATGTGGATATTCAATGTGAACGTTCAAAAAAAGAGTGATGGGGAATCCCAGCAATCCTGGACTTTACTGTAGCGCTCGACAACCAGAGACCCAGCACAGTGACTGATGTGGCACCACCGTTAAACAATAAGCCCTGGAATCACTGCAAGTTCCCAAAAGCCTAGAACTTGTTTTACTGTGATTGGCTGAATGTCCTGTGGAACACACAAACCACAGCCAGCACATCACATCAAAGACATGACCATGAGGTATTTAAAAATAACTAAATAAAGTTGATAAAAATAACCATGTCAACAAACATTGCATCTTTCACAACTGCAACTCTATCTGGTCTCCCACAAATTTTTGAGCTATTCTAAACAATTGGAAGAAATATATCACAACAAAAGATACTTTAAAAATAAACACGTTTTCATTTACACAATATATTCAAATATTTTTGTGGATGTGGGTTTATTGTATCCTATTTAAGAAAACTGACATTAAAACTGTCTTGGGGAAGAATGCTATTCAAATAAAGAGGATGCAAGCAACTTGAATCAAGGAATGGCTTACTTTAATGTATCAACTCAAGGCATTTAACATCTGCGCATTTTCACATTTCTTCAGGTCAAAGACTAAACGAAGAAATAGTCTGAAAAACAGCAGTTCAGCAGTTCCAGCACATCAGAAATCTAGGCAGCTGTTTGAGACAAGGGAAGAATTCTTGTAGGAACAGAGCCTTTTTATCCAGGATAGGAATTTTTACCTGAAACTAAAGCTGAGATGCTTTACATCACAACCACCTGGCCTACAGAATAACATAATTGCAAGCATCCAATTCTGAACCCAACATAGCAAGTCTTAGTATTAAATGGTCGATACAAAGTCAAGCCTTCATATTCATGTAGTCATTAGTAAGACCAGAAATCTATAATTGCTCTTATACAAAAAAGCTAATCAAAAATGTATAGCAACACTTCAAATGTCAGGTATTGTTAAATGTTCAAATGTGCTGCATCACAAAATCCGACTGACAACAAAATATTCACTACAGCAGATCACACTTTGAACTATTTCAATAAATGCCTATTTAATAATGTTTTGATAGGATAAAACTAAAATGGGTTAGTCAGTCATCAAGATCACCATAGATATCACCTAAGTCATTAGTCTCACAGTTCAACTCTTTCAAATAACATTTGTATAGTGCCTTTATTGTATTACACCTCATGGATCTTCACAGACACGCAATCAGAAAAAAAAATCACACTGAGCCAAGGAAAGAGACATTAGGACAAGTGATCAAATATATGATTTAAAGCATCTTTAAAAAGAGAAATAAAGAGCTCAGGAATTAAATGAAGATCAAACCAGAGAAGTGCGCAATAAAGAAGGTAGAATTTAAGAAATACTGATTTCTCAGAGGATACGAGATTGATCAACAAGTTGTAAAATTAAGTCATCAGTGGATCAGAGGTCAAAGTAGGACAGCTGAAGGAGGATCTCAGCTTGAAATGTCACCCATTCCTTCTCTCCAGAGATGCTGCTTGTCTCGCTGAGTTACTCCAGCTTTTTGTGTCTACCTAGGGTTCGTGGCAACTCCAACAGCCTGACCGCGGGACAAGACGGCAGGGAAGAGAAAAATACATTCTGGCCTTCCATCACAGTGAGGAGGGACTGGAGGAGACTCACTGTGATGGATGTTTCTTTTTGTTTGGTGTTAGTTGTGATTGTATGTGTTATTGCATTTTTATTGATTAATCTTATTGGTCTTATTGTTCAACTGCGGGTAATGTTTCATTTCACTACACATTTATGTGTATGTGACAAATAAACGACTATTGACTATTGATACATAAATGGCAACGGTCAAATTAGGCCATGAATAGCAAAGTATTAGAAGACTCAAATTGATGAAGAATGAAAAGTGGAAGGTCAAATGGGAAAGTATTTGAATACAAAACAGTAATGGAAGCAAAAGCATGAATGATAGTTTGATAGAGTGGGAATGGGTCAATTAATAAGAGGCTGAAGACAATATGGGGCTGGAGACTTGTGTGGGTGTAAAATAGCAAAAAGGACTAATGCATATGATTTGGCTACAAACAGAACACATGCAGATGGCGTGGGTGGAGTTTGTTCTGGAGGTACTGGAATAAATCACTAAGGTCCAACAAAAGCTTTTGTCACCCTCGTATTTAATTAGTGCAAACTGTAGCTTGCTCACGTCTGAAAATGTGGCAAGGAGTCGGAAAAATGCAGGCAACAGAGTATACAAGAGAGATGGCGATGATTTAGAACTGTAACCTTCACACATAGCAGTACCTTTTCCACTGTGGTTGCCAAGATCCAACTCAGGAATGAAAAGAAGCTGAAACTAAATTCCTGTGGAATTCTGCAAATAATATTGGACAGTAGACAAATAAGCCATTGAGGTGACTTTTTGACTTGATATTAATAAGAATGGAACCAAGAGAAGGTGATTTAACTTTAAAAAAACAGAAGAGGCATTGTAGAAGACTAATATGGTTAACCAGCCAAAAGGTTTCAGAGCATGTGATGGCGATGAGGAAAAGAGAAACTGTATTTGCTAGTTTACAAAAAAAGACAGAGAGTGCTGGATTAACTCAGCAGGTCGTGCTGCATCTCTGGAGAACATGGATAGGCGACGTTTTGGGTCGGAACCCTTCTTTAGACTGATTGTGATGGAGAAGTGAAAAGACTGTATGGACTGAACAAAGCCTGAAGAAGGGTCTCGACCTGAAACGTCACCCATTCCTTCTCTCCTGGGATGCTGCCTGACCTGCTGAGTTTCTCCAGCATTTTGTGAATAAAAGCCTGTCAAGTGATAGATCGATACATGTGAAGGGGGTTTCGGATCAGCAGATGGTTGGACAAAGACTCACATGAAAAGACTGAAGGTGTGAGATAAGGACAAAAGAATGGAAATCGTGTAGCCAGAGGTAGGAATGTAGATGGAAGGGTAGGGGGAGGGGTGAAATAGGTGCAAGTCAAGGTGGAGTACAGGGAAGAAATGGGGAGGAGTGTTTTGATAAGTTACTTAAATTTAGAGAATTAAATGTTCATACCGTTGGGTTATAAGACACCCAAGCGAAATACAAGGTGCTGCTCCTCCAGTTTGTGCATGGCCTCACTCTAGCAATGGAGGAAGCCCAGAGCAGAAAGGTCAGTATGTAATGGGGAAGGAGAGGTTAAAGTGGTTTGCAACCGGATGATCCAGTATGCCTTGCTGGACTGACCCCCTTGCCTGTGTCCGCCCATCATTTGCCAGGCTTTGTCCTGCCCTTCCTCATTTCCAACATTTCTCCTCCCCACCCCCCTTCCCCCCCTCCCCCCACCACCACCACCACAATCAGTCTGAAGTAGTGTCCCAACCCCAATAGTCTACCTTCATTTAAACCACCTATTTTTGGTTTAAACCAGCATCTGCAGTTCCTTCCTACACATTTCGTCTGTCACCTATCAATGTTCTTCAGAGATGCTGCCTGACCCGCTGAGTTACTCCAGCAATTTGTGGGGTTTTTAAGTCGATGAGGACCATCTCAACAATCACAAAATATGCTGATTGTCATTTTGATCGAAATGATTTCAAAGTTGCTACTTTAGTGCAAGCCCGATTTTCGATATTCAAACATGATGTTGCAAGAAAGAGGCTACATATCGGGGAGTCAATGATACGCATTTTAGAGTGGAGAGGGATTGAAAATTAGCACAGGGCCTTACAACAATGGGGAAGTCAACAGTGGATTACTTAAGAGGCTGGAGCACTGGGAGATTTGAATGGGAAGTAAAGAGAACCTGATGAACCACTTTAATCAAAACATTGGCACTTACACCGCCACCTCAGCAAGGCATCACGGATCCTTGCCAACATGACTAACAACTGCTCAATCCATTATCTCTATCAATCTAGCCCAGCAACGTAAACGGTGCCACAGGCAAATCATTTTCAAATTTCTGAAAGATCCAAAATGAGGCTAAGTTCCAGTATATGACTTCCAGGATCACCCCAACCATCAGGACATGCAGCATCTCCACTGTGGTTGGTTTGCCGTGAAGCACACCATAACTAGCACCTGTGTACAGACACTTAGTTCCTCCATCAGAAATCGTGGCGAATGGTTTGATGCGAATGACCAAGATCAAGGAACTAATTCATTGTTAACCCAAGACATTCTTGGGCTAGAAACATTATGGTATCTCAAGTAGAGTTAAATCCTCCTCTACACACAAATGAAGGACAAGATTCAATTATTTTTAAAACTTGCAACCTAATAATTGAATGTGGGTAGACACAAAATGCTGGAGTAACTCTGGTGAGAAGGAATGGGTGACGTTTGGGGTCGAGACCCTTCTTCTCTCCAGAGATGCTGCCTGCCCCGCTGAGTTACTCCAGCATTTTGTGTCTATCTTCAATTTAAACCAGCATCTGCAGTGCTTTCCTACACAATTAAATATGGGTAGCAAGAATGGAGGAAACTCAGCAATTAGCTGATAATGAAGACATAAACAGCACAAAGGAACAAACAACAATCCACTGTCCTGCAAATCCAGAGCAGGAAAGAATTTAAATGCAGAGTGGCAGTAAATGTCCAGTACAATAAGCATTTTGAACATCTCCCGAAATTTTGTCATCAATGTGAGTATTCTTTAACTCTATTCTGCCAATCATAATCCAATCCATTACAATCACAGCACTGCTCCAACCAACAAGAGGTGAAAAGGCCATTCAACAACTGAACAATAATAAGGCCTCTGAAACAGGCAAAATATCTGCTTAAATGTTAAAACCTGGCAGAAAAGTACTTCAAGCTAGGATGTGTGACCTTATCTCCCACAACTGGGAGGAGGAGCATGCCAGGGGATCCTTGAACATTGCCCAGTCTACTGACTCCAAGCAGTCCTGTAGTTGTTCCTCTGCCTCCCCAGACCAGCTCTGTGCAGTCCTCACCTCTGGGGGGTGCACTCTTCAGTCGCTCTCTGTACGCAGGAAGAAGCAGCACCGCTGAATGGTCGGATTTCCCGAAGTGAGGCCGAGGGATAAAGCACTGGGCACCCTTGATGGTCGTAAAGCAGTGGTCAAGGGTGTTTAATCCTCTGGAGCTGCAGGCGACATGGTGGTGGTAGTCTGAGAGTGATTTTTTTCAGGTTGGCTTTGTTAAAGTCCCCGGCTATGGTGGTAAAGGCTTTGGGGTACGCTGACTGGTGCTTGATGACCGCGGCGTGCAGTTCCTCCAATGCTAGACAGACGTCTGCCTGGGGTGGGGTGTAGACTGCGGTCAGGATGATGGAGGCGAATTCCCTCGGGAGGTAGAAGGGTTGGCACTTCACCGGCAGATGTTCCAGATGTGGAGAGCAGGAGTTAGACAGAACTGCACGTCTAAGCATCACGAAGCGTTAACCATGAGGCAGACACCCCCGTCTCTCCCTTTCCCAGATGCCTGCGTATGGTCCATACGATGGATGGAGAAAATTTCAGGCTGGATGGCTGAATCTGAGGAGCTGGGGGTGAGCCAAGTCTTTGTGAAAGAACACAGAGCATTCCCTCAGCTCCCTTTGGTAAAGCAGCATTGACCTTAAGTCCTCCACTTTATTTTCCAGTGATTGTACACTGGCTAGTAGGATGGTAGGGTGAGGGGGTCATAATCCCCTGCGCTTCAGTCTGACTTGAAGTCCTGCCCGCCGGCCACGTTTTCGGACACCATGGAGGCCTCTCCGGTGTTTCCAGGTACAGTACTTTCTGTTCCTGTGATCCTCCGGCAGGTCAGGGATTCCCCTGCAATCAGGAATTCCCTTACAGTCGGCAGTTCTGTAGATCGCAATAGCGCTAATGCATTTAAATGCATTAGCAGCTTGTCAGATGCATTGCTGGTTTCTGCTGTTTCTTTTATACAGGTAAGCTGAGAACTATTATATTTGATGATTTGCTGTGCTGCTGGAAACATGTCGCCACAAACAGGCGCCATCTTGCTGTACATCAAGGGATATGGGGAGAAAGCAGGAACTGGATACTGATTTTAGATGATCAGACGATCATATTGCATGGTGCTGACTCGAATGGCCATACGGCCTACTCCTGCAACTATTTTCTATGTTTCTATTCTGTTTCTAAGCCAACATCTCCAGTATAGAGGTTCTGATGATGTTCCGTTAGCCACAATTTCAAAGCATCAAATAATTAAATTAAGGACTCTAACATCCTTCAAATGTAGAAATTTCAAAAACAACAGGGAAAATGCTTCAGGAAATTCTCAAAAACTTCTTCTGGCACTTAACTGCTTAAATCTGGCCTGTCAAGCACCACCTCACCTACTAATGGCAAAATCTGCAGATCTTGCACGAGATACTCAAAGCCGCCTCAGAAGCACAGAATTACAGTGGAAATAATCAACAACCTCAGCAGGCTATTACAGAACATTATTCGAAGTTAGTATTGCCATAGATTTGGAAGGGAAGAAATCAGTACCAAGGAGGAAGACTTCCACTCCAAATATTATCTCTCACAAGGGACAGAAAAAGAGTTGAATGCTGAGCAGCTGGAAAGTAATAGGATTATGAGAATAAACAACGAATCCCACTGATAAAATGAAATTAAGGTACACATAAGAGAGGAGGGAAGAACCAAAGAAAAATGCCCATATCCTTGGGATATGCTAAGATTGGTGAATTGGGGAAGAAAATATTACAGTGGAGGCAATTCTAGTGGAGGCTAATCTTATTTTTAGTGATGGGGAAAGTCCACTTTGTTGGGTGAAAGGCTAGCAGAAGAAGAAATGGTTAGTAAATGCAGATGTCTGGGATTAGTTTTGAATATTTAGCAGAAGCAATTACAACCTGTGAGAATTATTTTTAGTAAGCAGGCATTGTTGACTAATTGTCCATCTCCTATTCCCCTCAAGAATATGCTGTTGAACCACATTCTTGAACTGATGCAGTCCTTCGGGTGGAGACACTCCCAAAATGATGCTGCGTAGATAACTCCAGGATTTGATCCAGCAACACTAAAGCAATGAACGAAAAGCATTGTATTTCCGAGTCACGATAGTGCTTGATTCAAAGGAAACCTGCAGGTGGTGGTATTCCCAAGAACCTTGCATGGATCAGTGAAGCCTAGCAATACAATAATACTCCTAAAATTAGACACACATGGGACTTTGGTGGTGCTGGTGCATTTTCCAGAATACTCGATGTTTTTCATTTAATTTCCCAATCCATTTTTAATTAGTTTTTTATGATGTCACACAGTATTGTGTTAAATTCTCCAATGAACTTGGTAGGCATGAGAACTGTAGAATGATAAGACTCGGCAAGGGAGAAAAGCACAGTCCCAGTGAGAGTTGAAAGGATCATGGGGGAAGATTACCAGATGAGCCAGATGCCAAACCATGGGACTTTCCAAATTGTCTGAAAGTGGATAAACTGAATTTTACTGTAAATAGCTGAACCAGTTGCATACTCTGATATTTCAGAAATCACATACTTATTTATTTAACATTTCTAATTTTTTTGGCTGAAAATATTACCTCAAATCAGGCATTCACTTGTACTGACATTGATTTAGCTCAGTCCAACTGTGCACAAATCTTTAAAAGCAAGAGGATACTTTACCTAAACAATTAAAAATGTACTCAAATTAGAGTACACATGCCAAGAATCTATGCTCAATCAATAAAACATTAATTCATCCATCCCTTCTGGAGTTTCACAAATAATTCAGGGCATGACGCTTTGAAACAGGCACAGAAGCCTTGAAAGAAATGGGCCAGAGGGTGCTAAAAAGAGATTTGATAGAAGTATTAATTATAAAGAAGACCTGAATTAAGTATGTAAAAATAAATGTGTATCAACTGAAAAATCAATGGCCAAGAACCAGAGATATAAATTATTTGCAAAAGCAGAGGCCAAGTTGTGCTGAAGGAGAGAGAAAAAGTCCCCTGTCGCCAATAACACTGAAGGAGAAAGCAAGTTACATTAAGTTGTAAAATTCAATATTGTATCTGGTAGGCTTCAACATTTCTGGGTGGTAGATGAAGTGTTGTTCCTCAAGCTTGATAACCCTTCCCCACCTTTAAAGGGGTTATAGCAGCAGAAAATATATTTTCCTCAACTCTTATTTCAGCATTTCATGGAGAGTCTACCTTTGATTTAAACCAGCATCTGCAGTTCTTTCCTACACATTTCATAGAGAGTGCTCCCGATGCAATTCTCTGGCCTGCTCTTCAATCCTAACCAACCTCTGCCTTTTTTTTATGGCACTCTTCTATGCAACTATAGGAGATGCATCACCTATGCTCTAACCTTCCTACGGTCCAGAGATCCAATGGTCCTTCTAATCTGTTGCAACATTTCATTGTTCAAAACATGATTTTCCCAAACTAGACACAGATGGGTTACTGCTTGTGGAACACCTGTGTTTCATGCAAAGAGGCAACCCTGAGTTTCCAGTTGCCTGTTACTTTAACTCTGCACACCACTCTGACCTCATGGGGGTTGCTGTGCGATTACAATAAGGCTCAACATAGGCTTGAGGAACAATGCCTCACCTTCTGTCCGGGCATGCCGCTGCCTTATTCCCGTTGTCAAATTCTACACAAATTCAAACAACTCATTTTCTTTCTATTGAACAGACCAGGATATCCATCTGTGATAATTGGCTCCATTTTCCACTCTCCACACTAGCACAACCAGTCAGGCTGAGCACATCCTCTCAGCCGGAAATTTGCAACTTTTACATTATTTTGTCTGCATTCCATCTCCCTAAGTGCCTACATCAATCTATTCTTCAGATGACCTTATTACCAAATTAATCCCGCAGGTACCCTCCCCTGCAAACGCAGGAGATGCAATACCCGTCCCTATACCTCCTCCCTTGACTCTGTACAGGACCCCAACAGTCCTTTCAGGTTAGGCGGACGTTCACTTGCACCTAATCCAACCTCATCTACTGTATCCGTTGTTCCAGGTGTGGACTCTTATACATTAGTGAGACCAAACATAGACAGGGCAATCGTTTCGCTGAACACTTTCGCTCAGTCTGTCTGGGCCTATGTGATCTCCCAAATGCCAAACACTTTAATTCCCCTTCCCATTCCCACCCTGACCTTTCTGGCCTGGGCCTCCTCCATTGTCAGATTGAGGCCAAATGCAAATTGGAGGAACAGCACCTCATATTTCGCTTGAGCAGCTTACAACCCAGTGGTATGAAAATAGATTCCTCCAACTTCAGGTAACCCTTGAATCCCCTCTCTCTCTGTCCCTCCCCCACCATAGTCTTTGTACTAGTTTCACTGTCACCCTAGTGAGTTTCATTGGCTGTATAACTAATTTCCAACTAGCCCACAGTTAACAGTGTTACTGTGTTACCTTTATCATTGTTACTTTTTTGCACATCTTACATTCATTTCTTCTACATCTCTCTGTATCACAGTCTATATCTCTCGTTTTCCTTTCCCCCGATTCTCAGTCTGAAGAAGGGTCTCGACCCAAAACCTCTTCTATTTCTTTCCTCCAGAGATACTGTCTGGCCCACTGAGTTACTCCCACTTTGTGTCTGCAGGTTTCCATCATCACCCTCTGCTTCCTTCCATGAAGCCAATTTTCTATCCAATCAGCTATCTCTTCTTGGATCCCATGTGAATTAACCTTACAGAGCAGCCAACCATGCGGAACCTTTTCGGAAGCCTTGCTGAAATCCAAAGTCTACAGCTCTGTCCTCATCAATCTTTTTGGTCACATCTTCAAAATCAGATTTGTGGTATATGACCTCCAACATACAAAACCAAGCAGTCCTTATCCATCTAAATGCAAGTATATCTTATCCCTCAGAATACTCTCTAGTAACTTTCCGACCACAGATGTTAGGCTCACTGGGCTATTCCCTGCAGACTTTCTTGATTAGAGGCACAACATTTGCTACGCACCACTCTTCCGGCATCTTGCCTGTATTTAATGATGACTCGTAAATCTCAGCCAGGGCACTTGCAATTTTCTCTCCATCTTCCCAGTGTCCTCAGATATATCTGATCAGGCACGGGAGATTTGTCTACCTTCATACACTTCAGGGTCTTCAGTGCTTCTTCAACCATTATACTGACTGCTCTCAAGACGCTTCCATTGACTGTCCCAAGTTCCCCAGACTTCACGTCTTTCTCTACGGTAAAAACAGAGGAGAAATACTCGTTGAGGACCTTGCCTATCTCCTGTGGCTCCACGCAGAGCTAAATGCTTTGAATCCTGAGGGGTCTCACTCTCTCTCTGGTTACCCTTTTTTGCTTTGTGTACTTACTAAATCTCTTGGGATTATCCTTAATGCTATCTGCCAAAGCTATCTCCTGTCTCCCTTTTGTCCTCCTGATTTCATAGAAACATAGAAAAATAGGTGCAGGAGTAGGCTATTTGAAGCTTCGTGCTAGAACTGCCATTCAATATGATCATGGCTGAACATCTAAAATCAGTACCCGGTTCCTGCTTCCTGACGCTTACCTGCCTTACCCTGCTAACAGTAACGTACATGTCCTGGACTCTTGTCAGCACACTTTTGAAAACATCCCACTTTCCTGATGTTCATTTTCCTTCAAATAATCTACTCCAATCAACTTGAACGAGTTCCTGTCTCATACCCTCAAAGTTAGCCTTGCCCCAAATTAGAATTTTAACTTGTGGGCCCACTCCGTCTCTATCCATAACTATCTTAAACCTAATTAAACAATGGTTGTTTACAAAAGGCTCAACCACCAACACTTCATCCACTTGCTCCTCACAATTTCCCAAGACTAGATCAAGCATTGCCCTTTGCCATGTGGGGCTCTCTACATATTGACAGAGGAAACTCTCCTGAATACATTTGACAAATTTCACCCCGTCTAAACCTTTTGCACTATGACATTCCCAGTCAATATTAGGAAAGTTAAAATCCCCTATTATGCCAACCTTATTAGACCCACTGCTGCCTGCCATCTCCTGGCATATTTGCTCTTCTTATTCCCATTGACTATTTGGGGGCCTGTAGTACATACCAACAAGGTGATCATCTCTTTCTTCTTCCTCAGCTCCACCCATACGGAATCATTAGATGAACTGTCCATAATGTCACCTCTGATCACTGCCTTGACATCCTCCTTTACCAATAATGTAATACCCCTTCCTCTTTTACCCTCACCTCTGTCTCTCCTGAAGCAACTGTATGCTGGAACATTGAGCTGTCAGTCCTGCCCTTCTCTTAACCAGGTTTTCGTAATGGCAGTCGCACGAGCCTCTGACTTCCCGTCAGGCCTCCTGCTTTAAAACAAGTGCAATTTAAACCAACATTCCTTCCTCGCTCCCTGACTTTCTCCTGCCTATTCTGTCCACTAAACATTCTCTCATCATCACCCTCCATAACAACTTCTAACCTCTCACCTGCCTCGATCCTGTCAAGGATCCCACCCCTTACCAATCTACTTTAAACCCACCTGTGTAGCACTAGTGAACCTGCCTGCTTTTTAGCCTTTTACCTAACTCCCCAAATTCATGTTGTAGAAACTTAATATACTGACATTCTCTCTCCTTCCCTGAAGGCGACGATGATGGATGATCGACCATAAAGGATAATTTTTCTTATTTTTCAATAAATCTTGCTAACCTACTGAACGTTTCCAGCATTTTCTGATTTTAATTCATTTTTCGTCTGCACCACATTTAATACTTCCATATTCAAGAAAAACCTCCTACCTCCATAGCGAAATAAATTAGATAGTGTTACAGAGCATAACGAATGCAAGTTTAATACATAGTACAATAATGAAACCAAGGAAAACATTTTCTGTTCAGCATAGATAATGTGGGCTGAAGGGACCGTTTCTATGCTGCGTTGTACTCAAGAAACAATTAGGTTTCCAAGCAGTAAGGTAGAAAGAATCGTATTTCAGCTTAAAAGACATTTTCTAAAAAAATAGAGGATAAGTTAGTCCAGAAAAATAGAGGATATGTTAGTCTATCCCTGGAGCCATAAGCAAGCTTTCTCGGTAATCTTTGATGAGGGTTTCAGTTACCCAACTTTAATTTTTAAAAAGTTGTCTTAAGTGTAAGCTAAAAATACCCAGAATTGCTTCATGTCAAATAATCATAACTCCTATGCAATGGAATGCATTGAAGAAAATAATAAACAGCATTAAGATGCAGACCTCCCAACATTTGATTTTACAAATTCAGAATTTTGATGTCCAAAATTCAGAATTTTACATCAAAATTCATAACATGGCACGTAATGCAACTTTTCAGCAAAAAAAAGTATGCACGCCAAATGCGCGTACGCGTTACGCTACATTCACGTGTGAAAAACGACTATTATTTCCAACAGTCTGGAGTTCTTGGACTACATGTACAATGTCAGGCCTACCATGAGTATATTCTACTGTTATAGAAAGGTTATTGAACAGAAATACTTTTTACAACAAAGAAAACATTGTTTTGTTTTGTTTTTTCTATTTTGCTTTTTCCTTACACATCCCAATTCTCTTGGTATTGAATAAAAGAACAATGGTCATAAAATGTATGACTAAGTTATGAAGAAAGAGTTTCATTTAAAAAACTGCACATACCTAATTTAATTGAAGACATACTTGCTCCAGTGGTCTTCAACAGCAAATCACAACGGTCCATGACCCCCCCAACCTTACTCCCCCCCACCCCCACTACAACCACCACCCCAACCCCTCCCCCACCCCCCTACACCCTCCACCCGTCCCCTCCAACCCCAAATCCATTCCCCCACCCCTCCTCCCTTCCCACCCCCATTCTCCCCCTCCCTTCCACCACCTCCCGACCCCCACTCCCTCCTCCAACTCCACTGCCCCCTTCCCTGCACCCCAACCCCCCCCATCCCCTCTCAACATCAACGGGCCTCACGCTCCGCAGCGAGGCTAGGCCAGCGGCGAGAGGCAAGGCGAGGCCGGGCCAGCGGCGAGAGGTGAGGCGAGGGGCAAGGTGAGGCCGGGCCTGCGACAAGGCGAGGCCGGGCGAGCGGCGAGGCGAGGCTAGCAGCGAAGCCGGGCCAGCGCATGGCGAGACCAGCGGAGAGGCCAGGCTAGCGGCGAGGCGAGTACAGCGGCGAGGCCGGGCCAGAGGCGATGGCGAGGCCAGAGGCGATGGCGAGGCCAGAGGCGATGGCGAGGCCAGAGGCGATGGCGAGGCCAGAGGCGATGGCGAGGCCAGAGGCGATGGCGAGGCCAGAGGCGATGGCGAGGCCAGAGGCGATGGCGAGGCCAGAGGCGATGGCGAGTGGCAAGGCATGTGTTTTACGGAAAAATGTGAGGTGAAATCAGAATGGCGGAAATGAAATAAGAAAGCAGAAACTTTCCGCCAAATTCGGAAGGATTGGGAGGTCTGAAGATGTGATGACATAAAATACAACATTACAGAGCAGTCTCACATACCTTTCTGTGTAATAATAAGACCAAGTTGTTATGCCTGAACTTCATTCACAATGTTTCTCAAACAAAACTTGTCAATCGTGTATTTATATTTTAAAGGATAAATATCCATGAATTATTTCCAGGAAATAAAACCAGGAAATATCTACACAAATCTATAAACCTGGTTAATCCATAACAGGGAAATTAATATGAAATTACTGCACTCAAATGTTGGTTGTGGTTCAATTGGTAGCACTCATTCCTAAATCAGAAGCTCATGTGTCAATATCCCATTCCTGATAACCTGGCTAGTACTGAGGAAGTGCTGCACTGTTAAAGATATAGTAGGCATTAAAGATTCCGTGGAGCTATATCATCAAAGAAAACTTAGTGATAATAATTTGAGAAATAAATAGTAGTCCATGTGCTGATTTTAACTGCCATTTTTCAAGAGTAACTAACTGGACCTCAAAACTACTTAATTGGCTACAAATCATTGAAGCAGCGCAGCAGTACAGCTAATAGTATTTCTGCCTCATAGCTCCGTGAGCCAGGTTTAGTCCAAGCCATCTGAAGTTGTCTGTGTGGAGTTTATATGTCCTTCCTGCAATTGCATGGTTTTTCTTCGGGTACTCAAGCTTCCTCACATAACCCCAAGGTGTGGAGATTTGAAGATTAATTGGTCACTGCAAATTTGCCTGAGTTTGCAGATAAGTGACAGAATCAGTGAGGGTGATGGAAATATGGGGAGAATAAATTAGGCTCCGTGGTGGACCTGTCGTGTACAAGCATCTTGATGATGGCACGGATCCGGTGGCCTAAAAGGGTCCATTTCCATTTTGTACGAATTTGGGAAGCATACGCCTTTAAGATCTAGGTGCCTAATCCACCATTAAGTAAGATCATTGCTAATCACTTATCTCAACTTGAAATCCATCGCTTCCTTTATTATCCAAAATCTCAAAATCTCTTTCTTAAACTATACACAATGATAGAACTTTCAGGCCACTCTTGGATAGAGAATTCCAGATTCTCTACTACCTTCTAGGTGAAATTTCTTCTCCTCTCAGTCCCGAGACTTGCCCTTAATATTGATACTATGACTCCTAGGTCTTGACACCTATGCCTGCACCTGCCCTGTTATTAAGGATTATTCAGAAGTTATGGAATGAGGCGGACAGTAAGCATTAATACTAATGAGAACCAGTCTTCAAAAAAACTGTTCAAATGTAAATTACAAGCAGTCATCAGTTTTGACATTAAACCCATAAAGAGATATTGAGGGTTGGATAAAATATATTAAGGACAAGCTGGTAACCAGGGAAAGAATAGGCCTCATTAGGGACCAACGGGGTGCACGGAGCAGGAGGAAGTATGTGAGATTTTAAAGGAGTATTTCTCATCTCCATACATTGAGAATATTGCAGCTGAATAACACAACGAAGGGGGGACAATAGTATTTATCCATTTATCATATAAAAAGGCAATAAATGGTTTAAAAGTGGCTAAATCCCTGGAACCTGATGAGTTGCATTCCAGGCTACTATGGGAGACCTGGGAAGAAATATTTCATTTATAACATAGCAATGATATTTAAAATTAGAGGACAAACATTTAGGATGCAAAAGGGGCAAAAGATTTAAGGAGGATTTGAAGAAGATATTTTCTTCTCTGGAATTAATTGCTGAAGTAGGTGGTCGAGGCAGACTCTCGCAATATTTAAAGAGTTCTTTAATTGCCAAGGCATACAAGGTTAAGGATTAATCAAATATCAGCAAATTGGATGAGTGTTGATGACTACTGATGTTCAGCATGGAAATGGTGGGATGAAAATAAAAATTACTTTCAAAAGCTTTCCTCCATCCTTTTCAACCTAAACCTGTACCATTGCCTTTGGTGTTCCCCAACGCTCTATCAATAATACCCACAATTTTTCTGTCCTTATATGGTCATTATTATCAATGGACATCAATTTTTTTTTAATTCAGTGGATAGATATTGCTTGTAAAAACTGCTTTTTTTAGAACAGAGCAGCTAAAATGGGTTCTTTTCTTAAAAATGACATGAGCAAACGATGATGCTTTACAACAATCCAATATTTGCATGCTCGCCATTGCTGATACAAGTTTTATTGCAGAATATTCATCCAGATGAATTTAAATTTTACAGCTGTCATGATGAGTTTTGAATTATTGATCCAATTCTCCAAGTTTCTAACCTAGCAAAAACCCCATATTGGAGTACCCCATTTGAACATGCATGTTGATGGACTTCAATTCCAACTGTTCTGGCTGATATATGCTTTGTGAATGGCCATATGGTTGACAATGAGAGAAAAGCTTTAAACTGCAGAGAGATACAAATGGTTTTGTCAATTGTGCATAAAAATGGCACATCAAAATTAATACACAGAAAAGTGTGAGTAAATGTGCTTGGGGAGATACAACAAGGCAGAGTAATATAAAATAAATTGGAGAATAACAAGTTGTGTGGAGGACCAAGGGGGACCTTGGAATGAACAGCACAACTAATTAAAAAGATACAAAGACATGAGATGTTATTCTTTGTTCGCCAAGGGAAAAAATATAAAAGCAAGTAGGTTACAACACAAATTAGACTGTTAGTGCATGTTCTAGTCAGCACATTACAGGAAAGATGTGATGCACTGGAGAGGGTAATGCGAGATTTACAGTACCAGGATGTTGCAAGAGAGCTTGGACTGGAACATTGCTTTCAGGTTGCTCTTGGAACAAATTGATATCAGGCTATTACTTTGTAAAATATCTTATTGATAACTTGGTTGCAACACATCTGGCTATTGCAGAATTAATTTCACAAGCATATTGTAACTTTCCAACATTTATCCTTAATTAGGTATGACAGAGAATAACCTATTATAGCAGTAGCTAACACATAACCCACTAGGGAGAAGGAGATTAATAATAAATGGACCAGGACTTTTTCACTGCTTGGTCAATTGGTTTTTAGAACTCACAAATTCATTTTCACCACTTTCCTGTGCTGCATTTACATAAAGTCATAGGTTTGTACAACTGCCAGCTTGACTCACTGCCCTTCCCTCATCCCTCTCCAAGCCATGACCATCAATTCCATCTCTGCCCTTTCCCCTTCAGAACTGGCTCCTCGTGCTGAATCTCTGATATTCCTGCATGCCATAATTAAAACATCAGGGACAATAAAATATGACAACTAGCCAAACAATATCCTGTCTGAATTAGATACATAGACAATAGGTGCAGGGGTAGGTCATTCGGCCCTTCGAGGCAGCACCGCCATTCAACGTGATCATGGCTGATCATCAACAATCAGTACCCCCTATCCTGCTTTCTCCCCATGTCCCTTGATACCGCTAGATGAGAGCTCTATCTAACTCTCTTTTGAATGCATCCAGTGAATCGGCCTCCACTGCCTTCTGAGGCAGAGAATTCCACTAATTCACAACTCTCTGTGTGGAAAAGTTTTTCCTCATCTCAGTTCTAAATGACCTACCCTTTATTCTTAAATTGTGGCTCCTGGTTCTGGACTTCCCCAACATTGGGAACATTTTTCCTGCATCTAGCCTGTCCAATCCCTTAATAATATTTTAAGAATTTTAATAATAATAATAATTTTATATGGTTCCATAAGATCCCCTTTCATCCTTCTAAATTCCAGTGAATCCAAGCCCAGTTGCTCCATTCTTTCATCATATGACAGTCCCGCCATCCTGGGAATTAACCTCGTGAACCTACTCCCTCAATAGCAAGAATGTCCTTCCTCAAATTAGGAGACCAAAACCGAGAATTGAGAATCGGAAGGTACAGATGGCACATCTGGAAGATCGCATAGAAGCAACATTTGTGAAATTGAGACAAAAAGTTTTCAATACATTTAGGAGTAAATTCTAAATGAGAAAGTTTCATGTTTTAATAAGGCAATGGAAGAATGAAATTAGCTCAATTTCTGTGTAGAAATGGTTGTAATTAAACACCCCCCAAAAAAATTTAATCACTCTTTACAGAGTAATCTTTATTTATTGAGTCCTCATTTTGAACAAACATTGAAGATTCCCAAACTGAGTACCATTTTGGCAAGTATGAAGTCACCAACACCTACTTTACCCATTTCCTCAACACATTAATTAATCAAATGACCTGCTCCACATTTCAGTTGAACATCAGCTGATCAGGCTACCACCACATTCTTTTTACATATATGTGCTGATCTCTATCTTGCCATTAAAAAAATTGTCCTGATTTTTCATAGGTCACCAAAAAACCACACAAAATTGTCCCAAACTTGCAAGCTGGAAGAGAGTTCCATTCACAGATTTTCAAAGCTAGTAAAGAACATAGGAACACAACCCTTCTGTAAATTCTTTGAGATCAATGGTTAAATGTAATAATATATTGTTGCAGCTTTAATTAGTGACTTATTATGAATTAGTGACTTATTACCTGTAATTTTAATGACGTACCTTTTATCACCAGAAGGTCATTACATAATTAATCGGTATTGATCTGCCAGCTCCATTATAATCGCATGAACATTCCTTGAGTTCTAACTTTTTTGTTTCAATATTCTCCATGTTATCAGCATTATTATTCAAACGAGGAATATGCCAGAGCACAATTGATTTTGTCCCATTCAGTTTGCATATTCATTGGAAATATTTCGCAGCTGAAGGATACCACTAAATATTATTCAATGAGACCACAAGCATTGAAATAAAGAGCAATAGGTTCTCATTCAGTCATGGAGGAACAAATACTTCCATTGGATTTTTTGTTAACAGCACAATTAAACTGATTTTCTTCCAATTAATTTAATAAAGATTATGAAAATGGTGATAAAATTAGACAATAAAGTACTTCTAAACTAAACTTCTCAATTAAATGTTGCGTTATACCCACAAACTGAAAAAACAGGTCTGCAGCAAGCTCATGACTCTCAATTCTAAGTGATTATCCCATTTATTTTCCTTTTCATGAGATATCTAATCAATGAAAAATGAAGGAATACATTCTATGACAAAGAATAACTTGCAAATTCTATTTTTAAAAGCTTGAAAAACTAGAAAAAAAGTTATGGGTTTGGATATACAAATCTCATTTATTTACCGAAAGAATCTGGGCATCACCACAAGACAGAGGAGCAAAATGAGGCCATTGAGTCCACTCCGCCATTCAAGCATGGGTAATCTATTTTTCCCTCTCAACCCCATTCTCCTGCCTTCTCCTGTAACCTACGATAATCAAGAACCCTTACTAAACAAGAACCTATTAATCTCCGCTTTAAAAAATATCCAATCACTTGGCCTCCCCCGTCGTCTGAGGCACAGTATTCCACAGATGCACCATCAATAGACAATAGGTGCAGTAGGCCATTCGGCCCTTCTAGCCAGCACCACCATTCAATGTGATCATGGCTGATCATTCTCAATCAGTACCCCGTTCCTGCCTTCTCCCCATACCCCCTGACTCCGCTATCCTTAAGAGCTCTATCTAGCCCTCTCTTGAATGCAATCAGAGAATTGGCCTCCACTGCCTTCTGAGGCAGAGAATTCCACAAATTTACAACTCTGGGTGAAAAAGTGACTACAGAAATTCCCCCTCATTTTCCATTCTAAAGGATGCTTCTTTTTATTCTGAGACTGTGCCCTCTAGTGCTAGTCTCTCCCACTACTGGAAACATTCTCTTTACACCCACTCTATCTAGGCCTTTCATTGTTTGTCAGGTTTCGATGAGACCCCACCACCCCTTATCCTTCTAAACTCCAGCGAGTACAGGCCCAGAACCATCAAACGCTCTTTATTCGTTAACCCAACCATCCCCAGGATCATTCTTGTAAACCTCATCTGGACCCTCTCCAACACCAGCCCATCCTTCCTCAGATATGGGGCGCAAAACTGTTCACAATATTCCAAATATCACTATTCAGATGCTCCTCGACTTACGATGCTTCAACTTACGATATTTCGACTTTACGATGGTGCAAAAACTGTACACATTCAGTAGAAACCATACTTCGAATTTTGAATTTTGATCTTTTCCCGGGCTAGCGATATTCGGTACGATACTCTCTCGTGATGCTGAGTAACAGCAGCGAGCCGCAGCTCCCAGTCAGCCTACCGGCTATGATGTTGGTAGGTTAGGTGGCTATGATGTTTGTTTTTCGATTTACGATCGGTTTATCGGAACTTAACCCCATCGTAAGTCGAGGGGCATCTGTACATCCCTATTTCCACTTGAGAAAGTGATGGTGACCTTCTTGAACCTCTTTATAGACAATAGACAATAGGTGCAGGAGTAGGCCATTCAGCCCTTCGAGCCAGCACCGCCATTCAATGCAATCATGGCTGATCACTCTCAATCAGTACCCCGTTCCTGCCTTCTCCCCATACCCCCTCACTCCGCTATCCTTAAGAGCTCTATCCAGCTCTCTCTTGAAAGCATCCAACGAACTGGCCTCCACTGCCTTCTGAGGCAGAGAATCCAACACCTTCACCACTCTCTGACTGAAAAAGTTCTTCCTCATCTCCGTTCTAAATGGCCTACCCCTTATTCTTAAACTGTGGGCCCTTGTTCTGGACTCCCCCAACATTAGGAACATGTTTCCTGCCTCTAATGTGTCCAATCCCCTAATTATCTTATATGTTTCAATAAGATCCCCCCTCATCCTTCTAAATTCCAGTGTATACAAGCCTAATTGCTCCAGCCTTTCAACATACGACAGTCCCGCCATTCCGGGAATTAACCTAGTGAACCTACGCTGCACGCCCTCAATAGCAAGAATATCCTTCCTCAAATTTGGAGACCAAAACTGCACACAGTACTCCAGGTGCGGTCTCACCAGGGCCCGGTACAACTGTAGAAGGACCTCTTTGCTCCTATACTCAACTCCTCTTGTTATGAAGGCCAACATTCCATTGGCTTTCTTCACTGCCTGCTGTACCGTTTAATCTGAGCGGAGGTATTCCAAAGGGTTGTAAATTCAAAATTCTGTCTCCATGCTCAGGAATTGGGAAGATATTTTAGAATATAGAATATATTCCTTTATTCGTTCCACACTGGGGAAATTTAGTGTTACAGCAGCAAAGTGGATAGCAAGAGAGCAAGAGATAATTCATTGTAAATAAAAGATACATAAATTGTCATCAGTTTTCTGTGTGTTCTTAGCTGTTATTGTTGACTCGTCTGCTGGGAGCAGTGCTGGTTGTGCAGTCTCACAGCAGCGGGAAGGAAGGACCTCCTATATCTCTCCTTCACGCACTTGGGTGAAGGAGTCTGTCACTGAAGGAGCATCTCAGTGCAGTGACCGTGTCCTGCATGGGGTGGGAGTCGTTGTCCAGCAGCGATGTTAGCTTTGCCATCATCCTCCTCTCTCCCACCACCTGCACTGAGTCGAGGGGGCACCCACGACAGAGCTGGCCTTCCTGACCAGCTTGTTGAGTCTCTTCCCTTCCGCCGCTGAGATGCTGCTGCTCCAGCAGACCACTCCATAGAAAATGGCCAATGCCACCACCGTGTTGTAGAAGGTCCTTAGGAGTGCCTCCTGCACTCCAAAGTACCTGAGTCTCCTTAGCAGATAAAGTCTGCTCTGGCCCTTTCTGTATAGCGCATCGGTGTTTTCATTCCAGTCCAGTTTATTGTTGAGGTAGACATCCAGGTACTTATAAGAATCCACCCTCTCAATGTCCATTCCCTAGATATTCACCGGTGTCGGGGGGACCTACTCTAAGAATTAGGGTAACTTTGTCTGGTTACCTCCTAAAACTCACCTACCAGCCATGGAATGAAACCCTTCTGCAAGCAGGGAGCTGACTGTATGTTAAAGGGGACATACATTTGAGCATTAAATAACTCCATGGCTTTCATTTTTCAATGGTCATTTGACATCCATTTGCAGAAATGTTTTCCAAAATACTTATATTGCTGCACTGCAGTTACCAGAAATAAGTACTTTTTATGTGCAAATGTATTCATTTAAACAATGCAATAAAAAGTGATGAAAGTGCCAGTGAGATTGCAAACTTTTTTGAGTTTCCTGTTGTATTTAAGACTGCAGCCATATTACAATTTAATACTTTAAAAAATAACAAATTCAATTCAGTTACTTGGCAATTTAGTTCACAGAAAAAAGTGGACCATTTATAAAAACAACTGGGAAACTCAAAGGTTTTACACTAAAACTAGCAAAGAAAGCTAAACACATGCTTTCTCAAATATTGTTATATAGGCAGATCAAAAAGGAGTTAATTTGAACAAATAAAATACTGGGAACCAAGGATGGCTTGCGTCAAGGTTGATGGGGAAAGTGGAAAATGCAGTCAGGCTTATCTGATTTCACAATCTTACTTGCAGACTACAGTACCTACTGTTTTTTTAAAATATTTGTTTGCAATCATTATTTCATAAATATACTGAAGATTTCCCAAATTTATATCTGAAAAACTGCAAATGTACTCCAAGATTTGGACACAAAATTACAGTGATAGCTTGTGTTTTCTCTGCGATTGTATGGGTTTTCCCTGACCATTCTTATTTCTTCCCACATCCAAAAGATACGTGGGTTGCAGAAGAATGGGGGTGGTAGGGAGAGTAAAAATGATGGAACAATGGTTTCCAGGTAAATAAAGTTGGGGAACGGGAATGAATAATAATGCTCAGAGAGTCATTATTATCCCTGAGACTGAATGGCCCCACACTATGTCATGAATAATGCAAAAAAAGGATTCAGCACCAAGGTGATAAGAGTGGATTCATATTTGATACCAATTACAGAAATATTTTCCCTTCTATAAAGCTTTGTAATGAACTACAAAGTACTCTCAAGATATATTCATGCAAATTTATATTGCAGGTTGCTTATTTGCCTAAAAACATACATGGTAGACTGAGAATGGAGATTGTATGGGATATGCAATAAATAAGCAAATCTGGTTAGCATGGATAAGGTGGGCTGAAGGAGCTGTTTTTGTGCTGGGCAGCTCAATAACTCTAAGTGCTTTTATCTATGCAATAATGGGAGTAAATTCGGCATTGCCAGAAACAAAGCTTAAAATTAGAAATGAATAACAGAGAAAAAAAAGACATTCCCATAATATGTGGAACAATACATTTCTGAGCTAGACACAAAGTGCTAGAGTAATTTAGCAGTCAGGTGGGGTCTTTAGAGAACCTGGATTGATGACATTTTGGGTCAGGACCGTTCTTCAGACCCTCCATCACCCATCCATGTTGTCCAGCGATGCTGCCTGACTCAGAGTTACTCCAGCACTTTGTGTATTCTTTTGTAAACTTGCATCTGCAGTTCCTTGTTTCTACATTTCTGAGCCAGTATGATTTGTCAGTAAACTAACAATCAGTATTTTTCTATTCTCTCTGCTGCCCTCATCTCTCTTGATAATAGAGACCAAGAGATTTGTAAATAGACTTCAAGCAACAAGCAAGTAAATGACATAGTTTGTGTATATTCTGCACACTGCAACACAGTGTGCCAGTGTGAAGAAATTTGAATGTTGAGGATTCCTATCTATCAGCTGCTTTGCAAGCTGATGCGAGGAATTGTTGGAGTTGCACTTTTCTTCATGATGGTTTCCATCACAGTCCCCATCTGCTAGCTACATCCTTCAAGATTCATTCAACATGGTCAGCAATGGTGCGAGTGAAATACTCTTGATGATGGCTTTGAAATTTCCCAGACAACATTTTGCGTCCTTGCAATTAATTTATTTTCTCCAACTGTGGTTCAATATGGAACCATCAACTCCCAAATACACTAGAGGTAACTTACACTAACAAACTACCAACCAGCATGTGGGGGGAAATCAGAGCACTCATGAGAAATCCACATGGCACAGGGAAAATGTGCAAACTTCACAAAGACAACACAGGAGGTCAGAGTATTGACTCATCAACTGAAGGACCACAACAGTATTGCCCAATGGTTGTAAGTGTCCTGATGCAAGGAGATTTCAAGTTAAGACTGAAGACTCACTGAGCAATTCCCTTCAACATGCATAACATTGTGCAGGAAATAGGCCAAAAACATCATAGTTTGTGACTTATTGGCTGTGTAGTATGATTTTATGGAAATATGCTTAGTGCTTTTCTTGTCAGTAAAATAGTTCTCATCATTTATCCAGTGGTCCATTCATTTTCAGTCTCATTCTTTTTTTAACGCAATGATTCATATGTAACTGAGTGGTTTGCAAGCCAATGCAGAAGATTACTAATCTAATAATTTAATTACTGTCACTGCTTCCTTGCTCGCTGAGTTAACCTAAAATAATTATAATGAGATAATTTTAAATCAATCTCGGTTAAATTAGCATCGGTAAATACACTGATTGCTGTAAATTGTGTGGTGAGGGAATAAAATGAACTAATTATTTTTAATCTGTGCTTCAATAGTCATTAAATAATATTTCAAATTAACTCTTATGAATTAATTCAATTTTCAGTAAATGGATATTTCATATTCCTTTAGTATATATCTGAATAAATAAAATTTGATAACTTATTTTACAACTATTCTGAATTGAGTAAATTCATTAAATTAAAACAAATAAAGTGAATGGGATGAATTGTTGTTTAAATAATTTCTAAAATGCAGACTAAATTCAACAAAATTGTTAAATTATCCCTTCTGTTCTACATCAAATCATAAAACAACACGATAAGCCAGATCTTCCTGGCTGTGGCCAGCACTTCTATAGAGAAGCATCAGCATTCAACCATTCCTACTTACTTAAGAATGTGCCCAGCCATTTTAAGTATGGTTCGTACTCAGTGACAGCAGTCACTGAGTACCTTTAGAGTCCACATGAAAATCAGAAGAGGAGGTGAGGTTGCATTTCTCATTAAGGAGAACATCATGGCAGTAATCTACGACAAAATTACCAAGGGATCCTCCAGTGAGGCATTATGGGTGGAGTTGAGAAATTTAAAAAAGGGGTTGATCACCATGTTGGGATTGCATAGGCCCCTAGTCAACAAGAATAAGAGGAACAAATTTGCTGAGAGATTGCAAAGAGTTGCAAGAATAATAGTGGCTATAGTAGGAGATTTTAATTTTCCTAATAAAGAATGTGGCTGCCTTAAGGCTTAGATGTGTGGCATTTGTTCAGCATATTCAGGTAAATTTCCTCACAATGTAAATGGAAGACCCCACTAAAGTGACAGCGAAGCTTGACTTACTCTTCGCAAAAAAAGGCAGGCAAGTGCCTGATGTGTCAGTGGGAAAGCACTTTGGGAGCAGTGACCATAGTTCTATTAGTTTTTTAATAGTTATGGAAAAGATCAGGATTGTTCCACAAATATATTGGGGTAAGTTGAATTTTTGGCAGTATCAGACAAAAGCTGGAAGGAGTAAGTTGCTTGTGGGCAAATGGATGTCAGGTAAATCAGAAGCTTTTAAAAGTGAAATAGTGGGAGTTCAAGGTCTGAATGTTCCTGTTCCAGTGAAGAACAAGGCCAGCAGGAGTCGGGAACCCTGGATGACAAATGATATTGAGACTCTGGTCAGAAAAAGAAATGAGGCTTGGGTCAGCCACAAAAATCTGAAATTAAGTGAATCCTTGAAGTGCAGAGGATTGCAGGTGTAATCATAAGGAGGAAATCAGGAGGTCAAAAGGGGGAAATATAAGGTCATAAGGAATAGGAGTAGAATTAGGCCATCAACTCTTTTCTGCCATAGTCAGGCAGCATCTCGGGGGAGAAGGAATGGGTGACGTTTCGGGTCGAGACCCTTCTTCAGACTGATGTCAGGGGGCGGGACAAAGGAAGGATATAGGTGGACACAGGAAAATAGAGGGAGATCTGGGAAGGAGGAGGGGAAGGGAGGGACAGAGGAACTATCTAAAGTTGGAGAAGTCGATGTTCATATCACTGGGCTGCAAACTGCCCAGGCGAAATATCAGGTGCTGTTCCTCCAATTTCCGGTGGGCCTCACTATGGCACTGGAGGAGGCCCATGACAGAAAGGTCAGACTGGGAATGGGAGGGGGAGTTGAAGTGCTCGGCCACCGGGAGATCAGTTTGGTTAATGCGGACCGAGCGCAGGTGTTCAGCGAAGCGATCGCCGAGCCTGCGCTTGGTTTCGCCGATGTAAATAAGTTGACATCTAGAGCAGCGGATGCAATAGATGAGGTTGGAAGAGGTGCAGGTGAACCTTTGTCTCACCTGGAAAGACTGTTTGGGTCCTTGGATGGAGTTGAGGGGGGAGGTAAAGGGACAGGTGTTGCATCTCGTGCGGTTGCAGGGGAAAGTGCCCGGGGTTAACTCTAACCTCTCCCCTCCTGAACGTGCAGCCCTCCAATCACTCCGCAACAACCCGGACTTGGTCATCAAACCCGCTGACAAGGGAGGTGCTGTGGTAGTCTGGCGTGCTGACCTCTACCGGACCGAGGCCAGACGACAACTCTCAGACACCTCTTCCTACCTATCCCTGGACCATGACCCCACCGATAAACACCAGACCTTTATCAGCAGCACCATCACGGACCTCATTATCTCCGGCGATCTACCCCCCCAGTGCCTCCAATCTCATAGTTCCCCAGCCCCACACGGCCCGATTCTACCTCCTACCCAAAATCTACAAACATAACTGTCCCGGCAGATCCATTGTCTCTGCCTGCTCATGCCCCACCGAACTTATCTCTACCTACCTCGACTCCATCCTATCCCCCCTGGTTAAATCCCTCCCCACCTACGTCCAAGACACCTCACACGCTCTCCATCTTCTTGATAACTTTCGGTTCCCAGGCCCCCACTCCCTCATCTTCACCATGGATGTCCAGTCACTCTACACTTCCATCCCCCACAAGGATGGTCTCGAAGCCCTCCGTTTCTTCCTCGACCGTAGAACCAGCCAATCCCCATCGACCAACACTCTCCTCCGCCTAGCAGAGCTGGTTCTTACCCTCAACAACTTCTCCTTTGACTCCTCCCACTTCCTCCAAACTAGAGGCGTACCTATGGGCACTCGCATGGGCCCTAGCTATGCCTGCCTCTTTGTCGGGTACGTCGAACAATCCCTGTTCCAGACGTACACTGGCCCCATCCCCGAACTCTACCTCCGCTACGTCGACGACTGCATTGGTGCTACCTCTTGCACCCATGCAGAACTCACTGACTTCATACACTTCACCTCCAATTTCCATCCTGCCCTTAAATATACCTGGACTATCTCCGACATCTCCCTCCTGTTTCTGGACCTCACCATCTCCATCACAGGAGACAGACTAGTGACAAACATTTACTATAAACCCACTGACTCGCACAGCTATCTGGACTACACGTCTTCCCACCCAATCCCCTGCAAAAAGTCTATCCCCTACTCCCAATTCCTCCGTCTACGCCGCATCTGCGCCCTAGATGAGGTGTTTCACACTAGGGCTTCCGAGATGTCCTCGTTCTTCAGAAAACGGGGCTTCCCCTCCTCCATTATAGATGAGGCTCTCACTAGGGTCTCTTCTACATCCCGCAGCTCCGCTCTTGCTCCTCCTCCCCCCACTCGCAACAAGGACAGAATCCCCCTCGTTCTCACCTTCCACCCCACCAGCCAGCGGATCCAACATATCATCCACCAACATTTCCGTCACCTACAACGGGACCCCACAACTGGCCATATCTTCCCATCCCCTCCCGTCTCTGCGTTCCGCAGAGACCGTTCCCTCCGTAACTCCCTGGTCCACTCGTCCCTTCCTACCCAAACCACCCCAACCCCGGGCACTTTCCCCTGCAACCGCACGAGATGCAACACCTGTCCCTTTACCTCCCCCCTCAACTCCATCCAAGGACCCAAACAGTCTTTCCAGGTGAGACAAAGGTTCACCTGCACCTCCTCCAACCTCATCTATTGCATCCGCTGCTCTAGATGTCAACTTATTTACATCGGCGAAACCAAGCGCAGGCTCGGCGATCGCTTCGCTGACGCCTGCGCTCGGTCCGCATTAACCAAACTGATCTCCCGGTGGCCGAGCACTTCAACTCCCCCTCCCATTCCCAGTCTGACCTTTCTGTCATGGGCCTCCTCCAGTGCCATAGTGAGGCCCACCGGAAATTGGAGGAACAGCACCTGATATTTCGCCTGGGCAGTTTGCAGCCCAGTGATATGAACATCGACTTCTCCAACTTTAGATAGCTCCTCTGTCCCTCCCTTCCCCTCCTCCTTCCCAGATCACCCTCTATCTTCCTGTCTCCACCTATATCCTTCCTTTGTCCCACCCCCCTGACATCAGTCTGAAGAAGGGTCTCGACCCGAAACGTCACCCATTCCTTCTCTCCCGAGATGCTGCCTGACCTGCCGAGTTACTCCAGCATTTTGTGAATAAATCGATTTGTACCAGCATCTGCAGTTATTTTCTTATGTCTTTTCTGCCATTCAATTATGGCTGATCCATCTCTCCCTCCTAACCCCATTCTCCTCCCTATAATCTCTGATGCCTGTACTAATCACGAATCTATCTATTTCTGCCTTAAAAACATCCACAGCCTCCACAGTCTTTTGTGGCAAATAATCCCTGGTGAAGTCGTCCCTTCCCACCCAAACCACCCCCTCCCCAGATACTTTCCCCTACAACTGCAGGAGATGCAACAAATATCCCTTTACCTCTCCCCTCGACTCCATCCAAGGACCCAAACAGTCTTTCCAAGTGAGACAGAGATTCACTTGACCTCCTCAAACCTCATCTACTGTATCCGCTGTTCCAGGTGTCAACTTCTCTACATCGGCAAGACCAAGCGCAGGCTCGGCAATCGTTTTGCTGAACACCTCCACTCAGTCCGTCTTAACCTACTTGATCACCTGGTGGCTTCGCACTTCAACTCCTCCTCCCATTGCCAATCTCTGACCTTTCTGTTCTGGGCCTCCTCCATTGTCAGAGTGAGGCCCAGCACAAATTGGAGGAACAGCACCTCATATTTTGCTTGGGTAGTTTACACCCCAGCGGTATGAACATTGACTTCTCTAACTTCAGATAGTCCTTGCTTTTCCTCTCCATCCCCTCCCACTTCCCAGTTCTCCCACCAGTCTTACTGTCTCTGACTACATTCTATCTTTGTCCCGGCCCCTCCCCTGACATCAGTCTGAAGAAGGGTCTCAACCCGAAACGTCACCCATTCCTTCTCTCCTGAGATGCTGCCTGACCCGCTGAGGTTCTCCAGCATTTTGTGTCTACCTTCAAATAATTCCACGGATTCACCACCCTCTGACTAAAGAAATGTCTCCTCATCTCCTTTCTAAAAGAACGTCCTTTAATCTGAGGCTATGACCTCAGTCCTGGACTCTCCCACTAGTGGAAACATCCTCTCCACATCCACTCTATCCAAGCCTTTCACTATTCTGTTTCAATGAGGTTCCCCCTCATTCTTCTAAACTCCAGCGAGCACAGGCCCAGTGCTGCCACTCATCATAAGTTGACCTACTCATTCCTGGGATCATTCTTAGGTATGATAGGCAGAAAAAAAAGTAAAATCCAAGAATTTTATGTATATTAAGGGGAAAACGGTAACTATGGAGAAAATAGGCATCCTCAAGGACCAATGCGGGCACTTATGTTTGGAGCCACAGACGACAAGTTCAGTTCAGCTAAGTTTATTGTCACATGCACCAAGGTACAGTGAAAAGCTTTAGTTACGTGCTAACCAGCTAGCAGAAAGACAATACATGATTACTATCGGTGCAAATGGGCAAAGTTCTCAGTGAATATCTCTCCTGTTTTTTGATCCGGGAGAAAGACTGGATGTCCTAAGGCCTGTATGGGTAGATAATTAACCTGGACCTGATCAGTCTTATACGAGAATACTGTGGGAAGCAAAAGAAGAAAGTGCAGGAGCCCTGGCTGAGATACAAGGATCATCGTTAGCTATGAGTGAGGTCCCAGAACACTGAAGGAGGCTAATATTGTATCTTTACGAGACGACCCGTGGACCCGTTGGGTTCCCGTTGTTACTAAAGGTTCTTTAGTAACTTGTCAGTTTCTTTGTTGAACTAAATTAAGGCGGATGTTGCAATCAAAAGCGCTTGAACAGTTGGTTGGACAGAAAGCAACGGGCTTCGGCAGTTGGAGAGGGTTGCTGGGCCCGCAGGATTGTCAGTTGGGGGAGGGTTGCCCCAGGAGAGGTCTGCAGGAGAGATTTGGACCCAACGGGTCAACCTCAGTCTAGTAATTCACTAAAAAGTAATGGATGTTGTCGGCCATCTTTTTAAATTCACAGAAAACGGACATTACTGTCAAGCCGAGCATATATTGGCCAGTCCTAACAATAACGCACTGCAACCCTTTCACTAAAAATATACGTTCATAATGGGCATGAAGTTCCAGGGAATATATGGAGCCAACGAGAACAAAGCAACAACAATTTATATTTCATGGTAGCATGGTGCGCATAAGTTGAAGGGAAACTTGCAAATGGTAGTACTCCTAAATGCCTCTAATCTTTGGTCACAGAAGTCTCAGATTTCAGGTGACACTATCAAAGTCAAGGGGCATCAAAGGGAAAGCATGCTTGTGGTTGGAGACATAATACAAAGGAAAACAGTTGTGTTGTCAGAGATCTTGGGTGTATTGTACATATTGTTGCCACGGTGTACCCGTGGTGGGGGAACATGTCTTCAGGATGGGGGTTGGAATGCCACTCAGTCTGCTTCATCAAAGATGGTGTAATAGGTTACAGCAGGTATTGTACCATTTTTTTGCACTTTTGACTTACACCTTGCCGATGGTAGAAATTATTGACATCACTGCTGTAGCTCCTCCCTAGAATTGTAAGGCCTCAGGCTCTATATAGGCCCAACCATTTTTAGCTGCTTCAACAGTGACCTTACTGCAATCACAAGCTCAGAAGTGGGAAGGCTTGCTTATTGCATAATATTGAATTCCATTCATAATTCTTAGCTAATTAAACAGCCCATACCTACAGCAAGATTGGACAACATTCATATAAGGTTAATGAATGCCAAGTAACATTCATTCCACAAATGTGTCAGGCAATCGGCATCCCAGTAAGAATCTAATCATTTGCTCCTGACATTCAATGGCATTGTTGCTGTCAACATAAGTATTCTGGAGGTCATCATTGCCAATGAACCAAAAACTAAAACTGAACTCAACTGGCATCCGTGAGTGGTCTTTATCTTTCCTTATCACCGTCTACATCTCTCGTTTCCCTTATCCCTAACCAGTCTGAAGAAGGGTCTCGGCTCGAAACATCACCCATTCCTTCTCTCCAGAGATGCTACCTGTTCCGCTGAGTTACTCCAGCTTTTTGTGTCTATCTTCAGAGAGTGGATATCTTTTCGCTTATATCTCACTTCCCAATAACCCAAAATCTTCATACAATCTCCAAGGCACAAGTTAGAAGTGTGGTAAAATACTCTCCACTTGCCCAAATAAGTGCAGCATCAACAACTCTCAAGTATCTCAACACCATTCAGGATGAAGCAACCCACTTGATTAGCATTGCTTTAACCAACCATTCACTTCCTCTACCATTGCAGCTGCAGGTTTTACCGTTTGCAGAATGCATTGGAGTTACAGGCTACTCTGACAATACCTCGTAAAACCATGGCTTCCACCGCCAAAATAGATGAAGGCGGCAGGCGAATTGAAAACCGTCACATTCAGGTTCCTTTACAAGTCACACACCATTCTGACTAGAAATACATTGCAGATCCTTCAGCATTACCAAATCTAAATCCTGGAATCCCTATGCATCAGCATTGTGGGAGTGCTTTTGGAAGGCAGCTTACTACCAATTTCAGGATAGGCATTCTATGATGGCCATGCTCTGCTGCCGAAATTAAATAAAGAAAATAACCTAGGCAAAAAATTACACTGCATTTTGTAGTTAGTACATACCGTTGCCATGGTGTACCCATGGTGGGTGAACACGTGTGTTCAGGCCGGGGGTTGGAGTGCCACTCCAACAGGCTGCTTCATCAAGGATGGCATAAAACATTATTGAAACAGCAGGTATTGTACCAAATACAGTGCACTTTATTGCACTTTTGACTTCAAACTTGCCGGTGGTAGGCGTGACCTTGCATTGTTCTTTTTTGTGGCTGAACCAGTTGAGCTTTAGTGACACACTAAATGTTGTCGGTGGAGGCTTGGCAACTGTAATGCCATTGAATGACAAGAGCAGGTGGTTTAATTGTCCCTAATTAGAGTTGATCTTTCCCCAATACCTATGTGGAGTAAACAAAATATGCCAGTTGCCGATATGTTTATTTGCCATACCTGACAGCCCTGACACCTTTTGACTTGTCACAACTGAGAGGCTTTCAAAGAGCAGTTGAAAATGAACCAAATTGCTGTGGGACAGGAATTATATACATGAACATTTTGTATCCTAAAAGACATTACTGAAAAACTGTTTTGAAAGACAATATTTTCATTTTCATTTTCTCCGTAAAAAACGTTTGCATATTTTTCTTCAAATTAATTTCTCAGAACCTCATAATTGGATTTGTACTTCTTTGCACTGCTTTATTTGTCACTGCGTTCACAATAGAAATCAGTTCCATAGTAAGCTTTGCATTCTGCAATAAAGACCACATACATTCAAATATCAAAACAGCCAAACTTTCTATTGGCCACAGTAATATATAATCTGGCATTCAATGGCATTACTGTTGTCAACATAAGTATTCTAGAGATCATATATATATATATCATATATATACACAGCCGGAAACAGGCCTTTTCGGCCCTCCAAGTCCGTGCCGCCCAGCGATCCCCGTACATTAACACTATCCTACACCCACTAGGGACAATTTTTTACATTTACCCAGCCAATTAACCTACATACCTGTACGTCTTTGGAGTGTGGGAGGAAACCGAAGATCTCGGAGAAAACCCACGCAGGTCACGGGGAGAACGGACAAACTCCTTACAGTACAGCACCCGTAGTCAGGATCGAACCTGAGTCTCCGGCGCTGCATTCGCTGTAAAGCAGCAACTCTACTGCTGCGCTACCGTGCCACTAAACTGAACTCAATTGGTATCAGAGTGAGTATCCTAAAGCTTGTATCTCATTTCCCAATACCCCAAAATCTTCCTACAATCTGCAAGGCACAAGGCAATATAATCTTTACCCAGAGTAGGAGAATCAGGAACCAGAGGACATGGGTTTAAGGTGAGAGGAGAACTATTTAATGGAAACCTGAGGGGCAATTTTTTCCACACAGAAGGTGGTGGCTATATGGAACAAGCTGCCAGAGGGGGTAGTTGAGACAGACACTATAACAGCATTTAAAAAACATTTGGACAGGTACATGAATAAGAATGATTAAGAGGGATATGGGCCAAATATGGGCAGGTGGGACTGCAGATGGGGCATCTTGGTCAGCATGAGAAAATTGGGCCAAAGGGCCCATTTCCATGGTGTATAACTGTAATAAATGGTTATCCAGTTTCAGATGCTGTAAACACTACAGTGCAACTTAAAATCAAAAATTCCCAATTGGCATTGAGTATCTTCAATACTTCCAACTGGAAATATGTTGTTCCAAAATGATGGAATAAAAGCTCTGCCTCACTTGTTGTTAGGTTGATATTGGCTTGCCCATAATTCAAGGTTAAAGAGTAACATTGAGGGAACAGAAAAATGTATATTAATGCATTGGGGATGGCTCTTTGAAATACTGGCCAAGGCACACAGCTGGAACCAAAATCAGACTTTGATCTTCGATGGTGGTGTTTGATATCAAAAGTATTTTTTCTAAAAGAACTGCAAACGGTGGTTTACACTAAAAGATAAACACAAAATGCTGGAGTAACTTAGCAAGTCGGGCAGCACTCTAACCGATGAGATTTGGCAGCAGTAAACTGTTGCTTGCATAGTCTGAATTTGGAGAAAATGGCAAGTGATATTTTGGGTCGGCACCTTTCTTCAGACTACTCTTATAATGTGTGTGTGCTTTAATGTTCATCTTTGAAGTGGTAAAATGACTCGACATGCTTTTACAGGGGCATGATGAATCATAATTTGATATGTACTCACATATGATGCTCATGGGTCCTGAGACAAAAGCTCTCTGTTATATTAATGACTTCAGGCAAGAGGGGTAGATTGGTTGAGAGGTTGCAAAGTTTAAGGAGAGAATTCCAGGGCAATAAAGTCAGGAAACTGAAATCACAGAACACAATGGCAAACAGCAATGACAATCAGTAATGTAAAATAAACCCGAATTTAAAGGTTTGCCGAGATTTGAGAGTTATAAAGTCACTGAGTCACACAGCACAGACACATTAACAGAACTTGTCCTTGCCAACCACGCTTTATAACTGAGCTAGTCCTGTATTTTGATAACTCTTTCAAGATTTGCTATCCACATACATGTCTAAATGTCACCATTGTTCCCTTCTCTGCACCATCTTCTGGCAACTCATTCCAAATATGTGCCACCCTCTGCGTGAAGAAACTGAACTTCAGATGTGTTTTAAATCTCTCCCCTCTCACTTTATATCACGGCCCTCTAGTTCTGGACTCTTTTACACAGGGAAAAAGACTAACTATTCACCTTATTCATATCTCCCATGATTTTCTTTAAGGTCACTCCTAAGCATCCTGCACTCTAGGGAAAAATGTCCCACCCTATCCAGCCTCTCTTTATAACTCATGCCCTTGTGTCCTGGCAATATCCTGGTAAATTTTCTCTGCATCCTTCGTTTAGCTAAGTGACCAGAACTGCACATAGTACTTCAAATGTGGCTTCCCCAATGTCTTGTACAATTGTAGCATGACATTCTAACTCCTGTCCGCAAAAAGCCAAACTCCTTACTGATGAAGCCAAATGTACCAAACGCCCACTTCACCACCCTGTCCATCTGTGTCACCACTTTCAGGGAAATATGTACTGGTATTCTCGGCGTCTCTGCTCTGCACCACTCTCCAGTATTCTGCCATTTGCTGTGCAAGTCCTGCCATGGTTTGATTTAGCAAAATGCAATACCTCATGTTTATCCAAATTAAATTCCACTACAATACTACAATTCTTTAACACACTGATCCAGTTGATCCAGATCCTTTTGTAAACTTAGATAGCCTTCCTCGCTGTCCATTTTACCACCAAATTGATGCCATTCACAAATTGTCTAACCACATTAACTACATTGTCAACTAATTATTAATATAGATAATAAATAACTGTGGACCCAGTACAGATCGCAACAGCACATCACAGGCATCCAAACGGTAAGACAACTTACTACAACCTACGACACTCCCCTACCCTTTCTTGATCTCACAGTATCCATCACAAGAAATAGACTATTGACTGTCGTCTATTACAAACCCACTGACTCCCACAACTATCTCGACTACACTTCTTCCCATCCTGCTTCCTGCAAAGACTCTCTCCCCTACTCCAAATTCCTCCATCTACGTCGCATCTGCTCCCAAGATGAGGTGTTCCATACGAGAACATCCAAGATGTCCTCATTCTTTAGGGAACGGGGGTTCCCCTCTCCCATCATAGATGAGGCCCTCAGGTCCACCCTTGCTCCCCCTCCCCCTGGTCGCAACAGAGAAAGAGTCCCCCCCAAATCCTTACCTTCCACCCCATCAGCCGATCTATACAACATATAATCCTCTGAAATTTCCGCCACTCCAACGGGATCCCATCACAATCCACATTTTCCCACCTCCACCCCTTTCGTCCTACCACAGAACCGTTCCCTCCAAAACTCACTGGTTGACTGCGCAGGAAAGAAAACTGCAGATGCTGGTTTAATCGAATGTAGACACAAAATGCTTGAGCAACTCAGCGGGTCAGGCAGCATCTCTGGAGAGAAGGAATGGGTGACATTTCGGGTCGAGACCCTTCTTCAGACTGATATCAGGGGAGGGGGTGGGATAAAGATAGGATGTAGTAGGAGACAGGAAGGCTAGTGCGAGAACTGGGAAGGGGGAGGGAAAAGTGAGCGACAGAGAAACTATCTGAAGTTAGAGAGGTCAATGTTCATACCGCTGGGGTGTAAACTGCCCAAGCGAAATATGAGATGCTGTTCCTCCAATTTGCGCTGGGCCTCAATATGACAATGGAGGAGGCCCAGGAGAGAAAGGTCAGATTGGAAATGGGAGGGGGAGTTGAAGTGCTGAGCTACCAGGAGAGGGGGAGCAAGAGCGGAGCTGCGGGATATAGAGGAGACCCTAGTGAGAACCTCATCTATAATGGAAGAGGGGAACCCCCGTTTCCTAAAGAATGAGGACATCTCTGATGCCCTAGTATAAAACACCTCATCCTGGGCGCAGATGCGGCATAGACGGAGGAATTGGAAGTAGGGGATAGTGTTTTTTACAGGAAACAGGGTGGGAAGGTGAAGTCAAGATAGCCTGGTTGACATCCCTTCCCACCCAAACCACCCACTCACTCACTCCCCAGGTACCTTCCCCTGCAACTGCAGAAGATGTCGCTATACCTCCTCCACTGAAGAAACGAGAGTTTCCTGGATAAGGCCTACAGTGAGGTTGTCACACCAAGGACACAGGAAGAGCACTCCACATTTACTCCTCTTTCTCACAGTCACCCACCTTCACTCTTCCTGTGTCCTTGGTGTGACAACCTCACTGTAGGTCTTGTCCAGGAAACTCTCGTTTTCCAGGATGGCCCTCAGGTCATTCAACTGCTGCTCCAGTTCCCCAACACATTTTTTCAGGAGGTGCACCTGGACACAATTTCTGCAGGTGTAGTTTCCAGAAGCACCAGAAGTGTCCCTGACCTCCCACATCCTGCAGGAAACACACTGTACCAACTTGCCTGCCATTTCTTCAGTGGACCAAAAATCACAAATTTCAAATCAAGTGTAGCCTCCTTGCCTCAGCCTCCTCGCCGAAGACTCTTGAGCCAAAGACTCACACTTTACTCACCAAGGCACTTCACCTAAACAAGGCCGCTCCGCTGCAGCTGCACTTCTTTATCTGTTACCTAATCAACTACTTTAGGGCTAATTTGTAAATTACTCGAACCTTGGCCTTTGACATTCTTTTAAAATCTTCTTTCCCTCTGACTCACTTACTTTCAGCCAATGCTTGCTCTCACTGCTTCTGGCTGCTGCTTCTCTCCAACCTTCATAGTAAACACTTTTCATTCCTTCAACCTACTATTCATATGGACCGGATAACTAGGGTTGCCTTTTACCTCTATTGAATATAATGTTAAAAACTGAAGACTGTCCCATGTAACTACTGCTTTTGGATCACATTCACACAGAGATTCAACCAGATACCAGATGGCCTGAAAAATAGTCAGGCCAACTTTTGTATAACTTTTATATAACCACTGTTTTGCATTGAACATGCTGGTAGTACTTCATTCATTTTATTACCCCGTTATGTTGGTCTTGCAAATATCATTACAATTTTTAAACAAGAGCTTTGCACATTGTGAAATTACAATTGCATTAAAGGATGCAATTAGGAAAACCGCAGGATGCATCAGTTTGATTTTTATCCTACTTATATTGTCTGCTATTCTGCATCTGGTAGCTACCCTTGGGAAGAAATCCATTGTAAACAAGCTTTCATGCTTAACTGGGATATCCTGTATAAACATACATTTCCTACAGCTGTGTTTCATATGCAATTTGTAACAAAAGAGTTCAGGGTGTCAATTAAAGCTTGGTCAATGAATGCACATAGCACAGTCCAAAACAACTCAACCTTTTTTCCAATATCTAACTTCTACAGAAATAAAATAACATTGGCATTTTACATCCGAACAGTAAAATCATTAACAGGCATTGTGCAAACAAGGACACAACACTAACAATCTCATGACATATTACAGCACTGCTGATAAAATCCACAATGCTTCAACAATATAAAACATTGTTATACCCATAAAGCAGCAGCGTGTACCCAGCAACAGTGAATGGTGACATCTCCTTCAATGAAAATCATTGATGGTGCTCAGTGGTGCATGATATCTTGTACTCTGCCTGTGAATAAATTAAACTGGGATACAATTACGCTGAGTGGACCTTCCACTTCAAAGACAGTAGAAATCAAAATTGAAAATCAAAGTGAAATTCTTTTGATGCGGAAATCAACAAAGCTTTAGCAGGTTTCAAACACAAATTCTTCAGTTTTAATGTCTGAGAAAATGGCTATGATGCTGAAGAAACATTTATTTTAGTGCCTATTCAGTGTGCATTTTTCTTTTTTTATTACACTTCTCTATCACTTGTAGAATCGTGAAAGATTGTCATTAAACAATATCCATTTTTTTCTGAAGCCATTGCAGCAATTTTCCACATCTTTTTACTTTTATACATCTCCCCATTCCAAATGAGTTCCTCCCCTTACAATCCACATATTCAGTGTTGAATATTCTTCCTTTCCCTTGCATCACTGAGATCCACTACAACTCAAAATCCAACTCATGCTTTGCCAAAACCCTAAAACCATCTTTCTATCATGGAGTAATTGAATGCCACTATACCTAACGAGATTTTAAACCAAGAGTATCAAGCAAGACTTTTATTATGAAGATAGACACAAAAAGCTGGAGTAACTCAGCGGGACAGGCAGCATCTCGGTAGAGAAGGAATGGGTGGTTTCAGGTCAAGACCCTTCTCCTACACAAGACTTTTTTATTATAATCTATAGGGAGCACCACCCCCTACCATCATCTTCCTCTCCCCCAGAGTCACCGACATACTCCAGCGAGGATGTATCATCAACAGGTGAGAGGGTAGTGAAAATGCACATCTTGTCAGTGGAGGCACATAGAAACATAGAAAATAGGTACAGTTGTAAGCCATTCAGCCCTTTAATGATCATGGCTGATCATCCAAAATCAGTACCCCTTTCCTGCTTTCTCCCCATATCCCTCGATTCAATTCGCCTTAAGAGCTATATCTAACTCTCTCTTAAATACATCCAGAATTGGCCTCCACTGCCTTCTGTGGCAGAGAATTCCACGGATTCACAACTCTCTAGGCGAAAATGTTTTTCCTCACCTCAGTCCTAAAGAACCTACCCCTTATTCTTATACTGTGACCTGGAATCTCATTGTAGGAATCAACAGAAAATACTAAAGAACCCAATGGGAATTTTAGGGTCTCCAAAGCAGCAATATTCAAGAGTTTGGTGATCAAGTGATCTTTATACTTGGATGAATAATTCTCTGCTACAAGTCTCAACAAAAATTTTTTTTTAATGCTCTCTGCAATGTTAAAAAATTCCATCTTTCTGGTAAAACATTTAAAGATCTGCTCTTCTTAAACTAAGTATTGCGAGTTGAGTGATTGTTAGATTGCTTCAAGGGTGTTGAATTCAAATAGACCATATAATATATAGAATTCTTATAAGATTTCCTAGTTGCATATGGATATGCTCACTTGGATATAATGCAGTTTCATGATGATTATTTTCTAATTTCTTTTTGCTTAACTAAAGGTTGTTCATTCCAAGAATCTTCAGGTTTTGACTGCTCTGAGCACAATTGATTGCTGAAACAAAGTTGATATACAACATTCATGTCACTTCACTCATTTTCACTGCCATACTGCTGAAGAGTTTTGATGATTAGTTTAGATGGTTAGTGGAGAGACATGGAAGACAGAATGAAAATAGTTGGCACCTGTAGCTTGAAGATATTACATCCTTTCAGAGCATTTCTTTCATAATTAGCTTGACATGGTATAATTATCGATTGCATAATTCATGAGTAATGATAAAGCTGTCAGTATACTTGTGCACAAAGGGATAAATCTGCATGCATGAGTCTCAAGACAGACATGGAATTTTGGAGGAGGATAACATGGGTATGAACAGAATTACATGGAGCAAGATCTGACCAAAATCAGTCAGGTGGGATGGCATTTGTTTCAGTATTGTAGCAGGAGAGGTGAAATTGACATAACAAGGTCATGGTCAGTAAAAATGTAGCGAATAACATTTTTGATGATGGTGATGTGTGGGAGGGAGCGTGATTGCCAGTTACACAATAACTGGAAATTAGGTTTATTTTCAATGGAGAAAATTGTATGAAGTTAGGAAGCACATGAAACTCTTGTTCTTCCTAGCATTAAAGACCTTAAAAGAGCCTCCAGCTGTACTCAACACATGGATACTGGTTTTATTTATGATGGCGGAATCAGTAGAACAATTTTGTTTATTTTAAGTTTTTTATCATATCGGCAGTCACAATTAATGCTCTTAACTTCCCTTTAATTAATTAATTGACAGCCCTAATATGTATAAAGCTTACTAAATACCAATAAAGCATGACATAAAGCACTTCAATTCGATTATAAAAATTAAAATTATGAATCCAGGTAAGCATAATTATAGTTGTTAACACTAACCTATGATTCTTCAATAGTTCTCGGAAAACGGCCAGGAAAATAGCCAACATCAAATCCGAACGTACATAGTGTAAGTATTGCTTTTTCTATCCAATATTATATTACCCTTTTAAAATAGTTTGCCTGGGACAGTAATTTGTTATTTTTTTAAAACGACATCCCAAAAACAGGTAGAAGAGCAGGTAGCGTAGAGAAAGCAGGGACTCTGCAGAAGGATTTGGACAGATTGGGAGAGCGGGCAGAGAAATGGCAGATGGAATATAGTGTAGCAAAGTGTGGAGTCATGCAGTTTGGTAGTCGGAATAAAGGCGTAGACTATTTTCTAAATGGTGAGAGAATCCCGAAATCAGAGGTCCAAAAGGTCTTGGGAGTGCAGGTGCAGGATTCCCAATATGTTAATCTGCAAGTCGAATTGGAGGTAAAGAAAGCAAACTCAATGTTAGCATTTATTTCAAGAGGGCTTGTATACAAAATACCAGCTGTAATGCCGAGGCACTATAAGGCCCTGGTAAGGCCGCATTTGGAATATTGTGAGCAATATTGGGCACCATATCTGAGGAAGGTTGTGCTGGGTCTGGAGAGGGTCCAGAGGAGGTTTGAAAAGAATGATCCCAGAAATGAGGTTAACCTATGATGAGGGTTTGTCGGCACTGGGCCTGCACTCACTGGAGTTTAAAAGGATGAGGGGGGACCTCATTGAAACATACAGAACAGAGAAAGGCTTGGATAGTGTGCATGTGGAGAGGATGTTTCCACTAGTAAGAGAGTCTGGAACCAGAGGTCATAGCCTCAGAATTAAAGGAAGGAGATGAGGAGAAATTTCTTTAGTCAGAGGGTGGTGAATCTGTGGAATTCTTTGTCACAGAAGACTGTGGAGGCCAAGTCAGTGGTTATTTTTAAAGCAGAGATAGATAGATTCTTGATTAGTACAGGTGTCAGAGGTTTTGGGAGAAGGCAGAAGAATGGGGTTAGAATGGAGAGATAGATCAGCCATGTTTGAATGGCAGAGTAAACTTGATGGGCCGAATAGCCTAATTCTACTCCTATCGCTTGACCTGATGTTCCATTGAGCAACCGGCTTATGCATCAACATTTTTTGACAAACTGCATGATGAAATTAACAGATATAGTATTTGCCCATTCTCCCCCAAGTAAAAGCTAAACACAATGTATTCTGTATTTGCAAAATGTCAATTAAACATACTGAGCCACAGATTTTTTACCTATGCTTCATAGAGTTATAGTCATAGAGTGATACAGCGTGAAAACAGGCCCTTCGGCCCAACTTGCCCACACCAGCCAACATGTCCCAGCTACGCTAGTCACATCTGCCTGCGTTTGGTCCATATCCCTCCAAACCTACAATGATTCTAACAAAATGGTCACAAGAAATCCAATCTCAGTGTAGATTGAGGTCAAGCAAGGCTGCAATATGCTGGAATGCTGCACCTCACCTCCAATACCTTTCCAGCTAGGATAGAATGACTTAACATCAGTATTTGCTCCTAGGTCAACATTCCCTGCCTTGAATAACCACAGATGCTCCCAAACCTGCATAACGGTGAAGTCCCGCAGACCCTTGTGCAAGTTGGATGTTAAACAATTCGGAAATGGAATACTTTATTTCCAGACAGACACACTATTCTAAGCTCTGCCATGAGAAAGATTACCTGGTGGGCATAAAGCGATTCAAAAATGTTTTGCAAATCCTCCTTCAAAAATTGCAACATCACCATTAGCAGAACAGCATTTAAAATGGCATCAAGAACATTAGGTTGAAGCATCAGGAGCATATAGAAACTAAGTGCAAACAAAGGACAAAGATACCTACTGCCTCACAAATTACTCTCTTGTCTAGCACAACTAAGGTAGATTTCAATGCAACTTGAGTTCAAACGACTGTACACAAAAAAATGCCAATTAACTGAAATTGAAATCAAGTTGCAATTAAAACGAATGTCATCAAAAATTAAAGGTTTTACATTTATGAGGAAAAAGAAAAAATATAAATTGCTTCAAATCTATTCTCTTAAAATATTTTCTTTAAAAGTTCCCATGAAATTTAATACCACCATCATTCAAGTGCTGCATTCCAATGTATGACATAATTTGTTATAATTTTCCTCCTTGTTCTTTTGCCAATTACAGCCTCTTGTTATTGACCCATATTGAACAAGGACAACAAGCTTTAGACGTTTTGTGACAATGTCTCAAAGGTAAAGTTATTTTGTATTTTGGTCATGTAAATTTACGATAACATGATTGTATTGCATGTATTTAACCCAGATTTAAATTGGCAGTGACAGTCATCCAGCCAGCATTAATTAACATGCAGAACATATCAATGACATCCCCAAATGCAATCCTTTCTCATGACACTCATTGCCAATCTGTAAGCATAAATCCTTATAATAGAAGCAATTTAAAATTCTTAGATTAATTTACATAAAACCTCATTATTGCTCCAACCATTACGTTGAAAAATCAAACAGTTCAATAGATTTCGCAGTCTGTTTGATTTAAACAAGATAACAAATTCATGCAATATTCATTGGGATTTTATAGATTAAGTGCCTCGGAACATCTGGCAATTTTGAGTTTAGTCAGTCAAGTTGCAATTTTAAAACAATTTAAATATTGCCTGCACAAATTCTTTGCCATTAATTTGATTTTCCTATCTGACCCAATTTCCTTTTCTTCTCACTGCAGTTAGCTTCAGCCAGTTCAGAATAATTAATTTTGATTTACAATTTTTAAGATCTTTAATTGTTTGCTAAATTGGCATCATGATTCCCACCTGTACCCTTACCCTCTCTTGCACCATTCTTTCTTTTCTAGCATTTTAATAGAATATTTTGTAAAAATATTTTCCCACTATCCCTCCTGTTTCCAAATACACAGGACAAGATGTTAGAAATCCAAAGTGCCAAATGTCAATTTGCTCCCGGTGGTGATGGGAGGCTTATGCACTCACCTATGCTCATCCGATGTTGAGAAAGGCTAGTCAGACACGTCATTAGGGTTATCAAGTGGGCACCTACTTTCATCGAATATATTAATGCTTTACATTGCTCTTAATCCTGTTCTAAACTACGCTATGTCTCTGTTAATGATTTTAAGTTTCAACTTCACCTTTATATAATTATTAACCCATATTCTTACATTTCATTTTATTCACCACACACATTGTCCTTGAGTTTGACAATCTTGTCAAAAAAAACCCACAGTAAATGATGACAATTATCCTTATCTTTATTTTTATTTATAATGATTGTCTCTTGCTATCCACTTTGCTGCTGTAACACTGCAAATTTCCCCAGTGTGGGACAAATAAAGGAATATATTATATTATTATTATTATTATTATTATTGCCCTTTTTTATTTCCACAAAATCCTAATCCATTCTTTACTTATTTTTAGAGATACAGCGCAGAAACAGGCTCTTCGGCCCACCGGGTCCCCGCCGCCCAGCGATCCCCGCACATTAACACTATTCTACACACACTAGGGACAATTTTTTTACATTTGCCCAGCCAATTAACCTACATACCTGTACGTCTTTGGAGTGTTGGAGGAAACCGATGATCTCGGAGAAAACCCACGCAGGTCACGGGGAGAACGTACAAACTCCATACAGACGGCGCCCGTAGTCAGGATCGAACCTGAGTCTCCGGCGCTGCATTCGCTGTAAGGCAGCAACTCTACTGCTGCGCCACCGTGCCACAACATTCCTTATATTCCTCTATTTATTTTTCTCTACTAGTAATTTTTTTATCCTCGCCACAATTAGATAAACATCTCAACTTCACTTATGTAATCATGTACAGACTAATGTTGCCCTTGAATCTTTCTTTGAATCTAAACACATCCTTTTATCTCCTTGAGCATGCAATTCAATTCCAAACTTCAGTCTTAAGAAGGGTCCCGACACAGTGCTTTTCCTGTTCATGCTCCCAAGAGATGCTGCTTGATCCACAGGAGGCCGAGGGGTGATCAGAGGTGCATAAAATCATGGAATAGGTAGGGAGAATGCACAGTCCTTTTCCCAGGATAGATAAAATCAAGAACAAGATTTAAGGTGAGAGGAGAAAGATTTAATAGGACGGCACAGTGACACAGCGGTAGAGTTGCTGCCTTACAGCACTGGAAACCCGGGTTCGATCCTGACTAGGGGCGCCGTCTGTATGAAGTTTGTACATTCTCCCCGTGACTGTATGGGTTCTCCGAGATCTTCGGTTTCCTCCCACATTCCAAAGACGTACAGACTTGTAGATTAATTGGCTTGGTATAAGTGTAAATTGTCCCTGGTGTGTGAAGGATAGTGTTAGTGTGCTGGGGTCACTGGTCGATGTGGACTCAGTGGGCTGAAGGGCCTGTTTCCGCGCTGTATCTCTGAACTAAACTAAACATCAGGGCAATCTTTTCCATATAGAGCATATTGGGTATATGGAACAAACTACCAGTAGAAGTAGTTGAGGCTGGCACAACAACTACATTTAAAAGACATTTGGACACGTACATGAACAGGAATGCTTTGGAGGGATATAGGTTAGCTTAGATGGGCCACCTTGGTTGGCATGGATGAGTTTGAACGAAGGGCTTATTTTTGTGCTATATGACTCCATGACCCATTAACTCTACAAAATCCCTTGTCAGAGACTGTTAAATCCTGCCATAACTACCAGACTAGGCATTTCAATCTTTAACTTTCAGTTTGTAGACTTTTGTTTTATAAATTAGACCAAATGCCAGGTTGACACAGTTGGTCCCACCAGGGTCTTCTCTTTCAAAGCTGATATTATTTTTTTGAATATGTCTTGCCAACATCTTTGGACACATTCTCTGCTTCCTTTTAGTTTGCTCTATTGGCCTCTGAATTTGAGAGCCCTGGGATAAAGCGATTAGTGAAGCAAAGGTAATCTAGCTTGCTTTTCTTTCTTTTGTACAAGCAACAGCTGTTCAGAAATCGCAAAATAGTAATGTTTTCCTGTTTTTGTTGTTCCAAAGACATTCTTGACAACAGCCTAGTTTTTATTCCTAAAACTTTACAAAATGGTATCAAAATCAAACCAATTGGTTTATTATCAGGAACATGCTCACTCCAAATCTTTCAAATGCAGAAATTCTTTATGACAGCAACATTAAGATGAGATTTGCCTTCAACCTCAGGATGGATTTTTTTAAATACATGCAACAGGAGCTTAGTCTTAACACAGACGTGGCGCATGCAACCAGCACCACGCACTCACCAAGAATGTGGTTGGTCATAAATGTTTCTGTAATAGAATAGAATAGGTTGAAGCTAAAAATAAACTTTGCGGGAACTCAGGCAATCAAGCAGCATCTGTTAAAGGAAATGGACAGAAGACTTTTTGGGTCAAGAGTCTTCTTCAAACTGATGGAGTAGAGGGGAGAGAGCTGGTAGAAAGAGATAAGGGGGAAGAGATGAGGCAAAAGCTAACGAGTGATAAGCAGATCCAGGGGAGGCGGAGTCAAGTGACAGAAAAGTCAGGTGGGTGAGAAAGGCAGAGATAGTGACCAGTGCTGGAAGTAGAGAAGACAAAATGGTACAAATGATGGAATCTGTTAAGGAAGGAAGGTGGGGTATGAAATGTAGAACCAGAGGGAGAGATGGTGGGTAGATGGGAGCATGGGGAAGGGTGTGAAAAAAAATGTGGGGCCCAGGGTAGGGACGAGTGTTAAATGAGGAGATGGAGGTGGAGGAGGGGAATGGAAATGGGTGAAAGAGGTTGGGAGAATGGAAAGGTGCGCGTGGGTGCACGGGGGAGAAAGCTGGATGGATGTGAAGGGGAGAGGTATTACATGGAATTGGAGAATTCAGCATTCATGCCATGGGGTTATAAGCTACCCAATATGTGATATTGTTCTTCCAATTTGTCCATGGCCTCATTCTGGTGCTGGAGGAGGCCAAAGCCAGATAGGTTGGTATGGGAATGGGAAGGGGAATTAAATTGGCTTGCAAACAGGAACTCCAGCTGGCACTGGCAGAGAGAGCGCAAGTGTATGGCGAAGCCCATCTCTGCTTGGTCTTACTGATTCACTGTTAGAGAAGCCACCACATCAAACGCAGCGAATGTAATAGACAAGGTTGGATGAAGTGAAAATAAACCTCTGTCTCACTTGGAAGGGCTGTCGAGGGTCCCTAAATGAAGCCAAGGCAAGAGGTGTTGCATAGAATGTAGAACAGTACAGCACAGGAACAGGCCCTTTGGTCATCAATGTCTGCCGAACAAGATGTCAAGACCAGCTTTTATCTACCTGCAGGTAATACATATTCTTTCATTCCCTAAACATCTATGTGCCAACCTAAAAGTCTCAAATGTCACTATTGTATCTGCCTCTATCACTACCCCTGGTATTCCAGGCATTTACCACCTTCTGTAAAAAAAAACTTGTCCCACACATCTCCTTTAGACTTGTCCCTCTCACCTTAAAGCTATAATAAGGTCATTAGTGATCGGAGCACAATTAGGCCATTCGCCCATCAAGTCTACTCCGCCATTCAATCACGGCTGATTTATCTCTCCCTCCTAACTCCATTCTCATGCTTCTCCCCATAACTCCTGACACCCGTACTAATCAAGAATGTATCTACAGGTATCTCTGCCTTATAATTATCCACTGACATGGCCTCCACAGCCTTCTGTGGCAAAGAATTCCACAGATTCACTAGTCTCTAGTTCATTAGAACTTTCACACCTAATTGAGAAGCAAGTGACTGCAGATGCTGTAATCTTGAGCAAAAATCTAATTGCTAGAGGAACTTAGCAGGTCATAATAGTATAAGAAAATAACTGCATATGCTGGTACAAATGGAAGGTATTTATTCACAAAATGCTGGAGTAACTCAGCAGGTCAGGCAGCATCTCGGGAGAGAAGGAATGGGTGACGTTTCGGGTCGAGACCCTTCTTCAATACCTTCGATTTGTACCAGCATCTGCAGTTATTTTCTTATACTATTATGACCTGCTAAGTTCTTCAGTCTGAAGAAGGGTCTCGACCCGAAACGTCACCCATTCCTTCTCTCCCGAGATGCTGCCTGACCTGCTGAGTTACTCCAGCATTTTGTGAATAAATAACTTAGCAGGTCAGACAGCATCTGTAGAAGGAAATAAACAAAAGCATTCCGACCCAAAATATTGCCTGTCTATTTCCTTCTACAGATGTTGTCCGACGCTCAAGTTCCTCCAACAGGTTATTTTTTTGTTCCTATTTAGTTAATGTAGGCTTCTGGTAATTCCAGCTGCTTTACATAGCTTGTGGCTTTTCATACAGTAAAATTTTATACGATTTATTTTTGGCCCACTTTTTACAATTTTAGATTAGTGCAAGCAGACACGTCCTAAATAGGGATATTTCATACTCTGAGCTGCAAGTGAATGCCGGCTCCTTCTCCACCAGAGGGAGAAACATGAACCTCTGAGGTCATACTGAGGGATTACCACCTTTCACTCAGAGAGTCAGAGTTATACATCACGGAAACATTCCCTGAAGACCATTGTATTTGTGCATTCCATCAAGTATCCATCTACATTAATCCCATTTTTTCCTTTCCATCGCCATCAATTGGGCAGCACTGTGATACAGCGGTAGAGTTGCTGCCTTACAGCGCCAAAGACCCGGGCTCAATCCTGATATAGGTGCCGTCTGGCTGGAATTTGCACATTCTCTCTGTGATCGCGTAGGTTTTCTCCAGGTGCTCCAGTTTCCTCCCACATTCCAAAGACGTGCAGGTTTGGAGGTTGTGTTGGAAGGAATGCAGATGCTGGTTTAAACCGAAGATAGACACAAAAAGCTGGAGTAACTCAGCCGGTCAGGCAGCATTTCTGGAGAAAAGGAACAGGTGATGTTCCTGTCGACACTGGCTTCTGTAAACAGTCCCTAGTGTATGTAGGATAGAACTAGCATATGGGTGATCATTGGTCAGTGTGGACCCATTGGGCCAAAGTGTCTTTTTCCACCTTGTATCTCCAAACTAAAAAAAAACAAACTCTAAACTAAATACCTTCCCCCTACCCCAATCCCACCCCCAATTTCTCTTGGCACGCACTATACTTAAGACAATTTATGGTCAACAATTAAGCTACCAGTCAAGTACATCTTTAGCATGTAGGAGGAAATAGGATCACCCAAAGTAAATCCACAGAATCACAGGGGGAAAATGCAAACTTCACAAGGAGTGCAAACTAGATCAGGAAGGCAAGGTGCCAGCACTAACCTCTGCGCCACTGTTATTTTGGTATTTTTTCTATTAGGGTTAAGCAAATCAAGATGAAATGAGGATTACGACAATTGATATCTGCCAGAGATTCTTATCAAAATGCAACACTAAATTGGAGAAAATTACCGCCTTTTAGCTTCTGCAATTGCACCTTTTTGAGTTTGAGTTTGAATTTAGTTTATTGTTATGTATACCGAGGTACAGTGAAAAGCTTTTGTTGTGTGTTATCCAGACAGCAGAAAGACAATACATGATTTCAATTGAGCCATCTACAGTGTACAGATACTTGATAGAGGGAATAACATGAATAATGTTTAATACAAGATAAAGCCAGTAATGTCAGATCAAAGATAGTCCAAAGGTGTCCAATGAGGTACGTAGTAGTTCAGGACTGCCCTCCCGTTGTTGGTAGGATGCTTCAGTTGCCTGATAACAGCTTGGAAGAAACTGTCCCTGAATTTGGAGGTGTGCTTTTTTACACTTCTATACCTTTCACCCAATGGGAGAGGGGTAAACAGGGAGTGGCCAGGTGCAACTCGTTCTTGAATCTGCTGGGTGGCCTTGCCGAAGCAGCATGAGGTGTAAATGGAGTCAATGGAAGGTGTTTGGTTTGTGCGATGGTCAGGGCTGCGTCCATAATTCTCTGCAATTTCTTGCAGACTTGGATGAAGCTGTTCTCAAATCATGCTGTGATATAAATACTTTTGGCCAACAGGCTTCTCGAACATCCACTTTCCTGCAAACATTTCCATCACCTGGAGGATTTCATTTCTCCATCCAGATGTAGCCGTCTGCCTAAACCACAGGAGTTTCCCCAAGGAGAGAGAAATTTATTAGCAGGTTTAGTTTTCAAGTTGAATCCCGAGAGCTCAGCTTTTCTGCATCATCCTTAGCCAACTTGGTCCTTTATCCTAGTCACCAAATTCCAGTGCTTAAGGTGCCCTGATTCTAAGATGACATTTACCCTAAACTATAAATTCAAGATGTAAAAGTAAAACCACTCATCACAACCATCTGACCAACCCTGGATTTCTGACATCAGCTTTTCAAATTTCTCTTTAGCAATGTGCAACTCAGTAACTCTAATTATGCTCCATTACAAGTTTTAAGTGATCACAGGATCTTTGGTGTTTTTGATTGCAAAATTCCGAGCTTTCTCTGGGTATTAAATCCATGCCCAAAAGTGCTGAAAATCTGTTCTGCTCAAAATCGCAAGTAAGATGTGAAAAATAGATCGAGTCTAGGATTGTAACAGATCATAACATGATCACTAGATCAGCAATGGCAGTTTACATTATTCTTAAACTGGCAGGTTCATCAATGGTCAAGCACTTACAAAAAATATGTTCTGGTTAGTTTGCTCACACCCACTCCTTCCCATCCATCATTTGACACTAGCAAAGTACATCCTTAAAGATAAGCACATTACATAATTGCTATTAGCACCTACACATTATTCTTTATCCAAAAAAGAGTTAAAGGTTTATGAAATACATTTTAATTCATATATCCAACACCAGAATTCCTATTCAAATTATAAACAATTTCAGCAATACTGTGAATGATGCATTATCATGGAGCCTTTAATTCTGCCCAACCATATTTACTTTGCCAAATGTTTCTCATTCTGCATTAACGTCGAACATTAACCAATCCAACTTCATGCCTGCATAAGGGTCTCGACCCAAAACGTCACCCATTCCTTCTCTCCAAAGAGGCTGCCTGTCCTGCTGAGTTACTCCAGCTTTTTGTGTCCAACTTCCTAACAACCTCTCCATAATCTGTAGCTTCAAGCCCAAGGAAAAGAATGCAATACTAGTCCATGGAAAGGAACAATCAGCATAGGAATTATACAATTTCTATTATATTTAATTCTAGGATTTAATGTTTTAGCTCAATCAGAGAAGAATTGCCCCTCTTTGGATACAAGATTAAAAAATAACTTTAAAGTTTCTTGAAATTCCCATTTCCTCTTTGAGTCTCTCCGGCAATCATACTTCCTGTTTACAATTGCTAACCTCATCCTGTACTTTGGATTCAACCCATTTGTAACTTCCTGCACCCAAAAGTAAAGCTATTTCAACTTATTTTTGGTTGATTTAAGAGGATGTTACTAAAATAGAACATAAAAGATGTACAACAAAGAGGATTAAAAAAAGATATCCAGCAAATCATTGCACAATTAAGTTTGTGTTTTTTTGTAAATAAAAACTCCATTTAAAATTAATTGTGCAAAAGCATCTCACATGGGAGGCTCGGTATGCTGATGCAGATGACTGTTCTGACAGTCAGATTTCTGTAATGAAACTGAATTCATTGCATATGTGTGCAGTGCAATGGAATGTAAACGTACATTTTTTAAATTCAATTCATACTGTACTTACACCCATGTCTAACCTGAAATGTTGAATGTGTGTCACACCCAAAGACCTAATGGCACCACGAGCTGAACTGCACAATTTCCAAAGATTTTGCAAATAGCAACAATCAAATAGTGCCAAGCGTACATTATAATTACATGTACCCAAAATACATGGGATTTTGCACAGGAACTTTTCTGTGATCTAAAATTGATCTTGGAATAGCAGTCTCCGTAGGAGATCTGTAACTCATACAATGCCATTCTCCATTTCTCTAATCAGATTACTGAGGCATGCAGAACATATTTGTGGATGAGTAAATTATTTCATACAACATCAAGCAAAATGAAAAGAGGGTAAAGTGTGATTATGGCAGAAGAAAGAAAATAGATGTAAATACTTAGGATGCCTGGCAGACACAGCCTTATATTTATGTGTCCCTTTACAATCTCAGGTCATGTCAAAATGAACAACCATTAAAGTTTTTATTTATAAAGTCTTGCCAATGAAGACAAATTGTTAATTTGTGCAACAGCATGCATTCCAAACAACAAGATCACCATGACCATGTGATCGGATCTTCATTTTAAGTGATTTTGAGGAAGGGAATCTGGGTAGGAAGAGGCAAGTGTGAGAGTAACAGAGAACAAATGGGATGAAGTCTCCAGTCCTGCCCAAAAAGCAAAGAAGCAAGAGGGGGAGGAGGAGCAGGCCAAATACAATAGATACAAAAACAGGCAGATACCAGTAAGGAAAGCAACAGGCAGACACAGATGAGTAATGATAGATGATAAAAAAAAAGTTTAACAAAGAGAGAGGGGAAAAAGGGATGTGTCCAAATAGTAAGGGGCAGATGGAAACTTGCACATGTACCAAATCGGCAGCCTTGAATACAGAGGACTGTTCTTAAAAACAAAATCATGCCATGTACAAATTTAATTTACTTTCTAAACAATTAAATGAATTATAACTCAGGATGGTCAATGATGCAGTTAATTCTCAGACTTTCTTAGACAGCTTCACTGTAGGAAAAAAATACAGATCATAACATGTATGAAGAATTGTTGAGAAATTAAATCTTTATGTTGACTTTCAAGTACATTCATTTTACTCCTTTAACAACCAGCCAGTGCTCAGCTTTTCATGAACTTTCAAACATGCTTGGAAGTCCAAGATAAGTAGGAGTTCAGATGCAAGCACATCAGAACTCTTATTATGCTGATCATCACTGTGGGACCAGAAGCTGATATTTTTACCAATGCTGAAATTTTGTAAAAATATAATAGAGAAATTATAAATAATGATGAATAATAATGAGAGAAAATTATGAATAGAGAAATAGATTATGGAAATAGAAAAATCTTGACAAGAACAAAACAAAATACCACAATAGTGAAGCTTTTTCTTGACCATCAGACTTTTCTTTCAAATTAACATGGATTCTAACCATTTATCTACAACTTCCCACAATTTGTTGTTTATGAGATTGTGCTATGCACAAATTGATTTTACAAAGAACAAATATGACCACAAGGCAACAATGGCCCCAAAACAGTTCTAAGATTATCCAAGATCATCCTGAAAATCGTAACGACCAGAACAATCCTTCTTCAGATCTGATAAAATTCTAGAAGACCAAACTTTCTTTCTTGGCACACCTAACCTAAGATACCAGCCAGCTAAGGCCATGCCAGGATTCCATTCATGCTGCACATAAGAAACTGATGTCTGAAGAACATCATCAGACCATCAGTCTGAAGAAGGGTCTCGACCCGAAACGTTACCCATTCCTTCTCCCCTGAGATGCTGCCTGACCTGCTGAGTTACTCCAGCATTTTGTGAATAGACAGAACTATGTGAGCTCAGAAAAAAAATGGATCAGATTAAAGTTTTGCATACTCAGTCCATCCGGTCTTGAGTAATGGTAGAAATTTAACAGCTACAGATGATAGAAGCAAGGATATTTCAGCATCAACAATGTAGGAACTCAACTCAAGTACCAAATCCAAGGCTAATTGTGTCCAACAAGCTTCAACCATAAATGCACGATGTACAATCTAACTCTTGCTGGGATTGATTGCAAGAGACAAATATTACAAGTGTTCATCATCATCAAAGTTATTCTTCAGCTAATCTAACACATTCACCATCACCTTAAAACGCATACACCAATAACAATGCAAATCCTGACAAACACAGTTACTTTAGCACATACTGGACTTGGTGCATTTCTAGCCACACTGGCACTGGGCAACTCACATGAGGGAAAACTGCTCAGTCATAACATGTCCTCAAAAAGGAAGACAAATACGTGTCCAGTTTTCTTCTCTTTGGTATACTATCAAAGAAACAAGTGTGTTATTGTCATGTGCCCCAGACAGAACAATGAAATTCTTATTTGTAGCAGCACAACAGAATATGTAAACATAGAAGACACAAAATGCTGGAGTGGTTCAGTGGGCTAAGCAGCAGCTCTGGAGAGAAGGAATTGGTGATGTTTCTGGTCGAGACCCTTCTTCAGACTGATGTCAGGAGAGTAGACAGTAACTCTCTTCGGAGAGAGGAGGGGAACTTCTTCATAGTAGACATACCTTGAGAAGATTTTGCAGCGGAGCAGACAAAATGTGTAGGAAAGAACTATAGTACTCTGTAAACAATGATATATATATACAAGACCAAGTTGACCCGTTGGGCCCAAACCTCTTCTGCATTGGTGCAGCACCCTCTCCTCCCCTTCTCCCCTTCCCCCTCCTCTCCCCTCTCCCTCCCCTCCCACCCTTCCCCTCTCCCCCCACTCCATCCCCCTCAACCCCCCTTATCCTCCCTCCTCCCTCCCTAGGAGATACATTTAAACTTTAAAATGTGAATAACCTTAAAAATATAACACCGATTTCAATGAAACTTCTTCCATTAGCACCAAAGGGAAGACAGTGAGTAAGGTGGGCCTAAAATTGTCGCGCTATCGTGTACCGTTTTGGCTGTAGTTCAGGAACAAACAAACAAACGAGAATTTTAGTATATAGATAATATATATAATATATACTATATATTTATATTTTGCACACATATCACCCTGCTGCGGTCTCAGCAGATTGGCATCACATTTTTAGGTACGCCCACTGCTTCACCCAACAACAAAAACTGGCTGAGAAACTTGCACGTTTTGATTGCAACACCTACCAAAATAAGCAGCACCACATCAACTAACTCAGACTGTTTTCACAGCTTCTCCTAAACGCATGGCCTTTACCACATAGAAGACCAAAGGCAACAGTCACATAGGAACAGCACAAGCTGCAAGTTCTCATTCAAGTCACACAACATTCCATACTGACACTGCATAATTTACAGTTCAAAATACTGGAAACCCTGACCTGATGATACTTATTTATGAGGTAATAACTTAATTCTCGTTTCTGGTTTGAAAGACACATGAAATTGCACAGTATCACGTATAATGATGATTGCATTAGGGATATTGACACAAAACCCATAGGTAATGGGACAAGGGCTTCAAGAAAGTGAAAGGATTAAATATTTTCATTTCCCACAACCATACAAGTCCAAGTTCAACCAGGCAGTCTGATCTGGAATCATTATCCATAGTTGTGAAAACCTCAGAAAATACTTTATTTTACAAATCAGGAAGCATCCATACTAAACTTTAAGAAAAGTGGCAGCTGATCCACCAAGTCTGCCTATACAAATGTAAAGCCTTATGCAACAGCTGCTCATTAAATTACATTCAATTCCCTTTTTGTGCACTTCAAAGCATGCTACACGAGCACTAGATTCCAAAAGTTTCCCATCTTTTTTTATATAATACAAGGACAAGTAGTCCAGGCTGAATATCTGCAAAGAAATACTGCTACTGTTGTGGGGCTGCAGGCATCAACTGCTGTGTGGCAACTCGGTTTTTAGCCACATTTCCAACTTGCAAACTATTTGGATTATAAACGATTTTCAGGAACAAAATCTTGTCCCATCTTGCGGAGGACATGTATCTAATATTGTAGAGAGCAGCTCTCTATACTCTGTTCAACACTGATTGATAAATCCGTGCAATCTTGAGTACAAGAAGAAAATGGACAATAATAGGCAGAGAGAAGTATGTGCCAATCCAATTCGAATGACATAGTTCTCAATTCATCCAGGGATATCAGTGGGGGTATTATTTCCATGCAATGCATTATTAAATGTTGCCACTTTACTGTGTATAACAGAAAGAGCAAATTATCCTGAGGCTATGCTGCATGAGACACTGTTTTGGTCTTTTTACCAAATATACAAGGTGGTCAGTTAATCTTATCATGACAGATTTTACTTTGCATCTGTTCCCGATTGTGTAAATCACTAATCCTGGCCAACAGCCACCATCAGGCATGACACCCGATTGTCATGTGTTCTACCCTCTTTTTCTTGCATACAGAACATGTTCTGTGCTTCAAATTCACAATCACTTTATTAAACCTCCTTTTCTTTCATCAAGATTGATAAAATTCACACCCAAGCTTCAATAACTCTGAATATATACATGTCCTCAAACGTACCCACACATCTTGAATTTACATATTCTTTTAATTAGGATCTACTGACCAAAACATCATCCTTAAATTACGTCTGTGATTCCTCAAGACCTCTTCAAAATATCATAAAGCAAAATCATTTAATTGTAAAATAAGGTTGTTTATGTTATCACTATGGCAGAACAGTTTGATACCTCCACCATAAAGGAAAATAACCAATTGCAAGGAAATTCCATATGGTGCACCCTTCCGACAAAAAAAAGAATGAGACCTAATTTATAGCTGCCATGTATTAATTTTGTAATCTAAAAATTAATTAAGTCTTACACAAATAATTATTTAACGACCTCTGGGGCTGTCTGTTTGGGGACCAAGATCAAATTTCTATAATGAGATTCTACCCAAGTACATATGTGAAACATAATTACTTTAACTCGTATTCATATAACTGACAAATGGCTGATAATATTAATGCTTATATATTGAAGAGTAGAGCTGCATTGACAAAAACAGACATTGCTCCTGTACTAAATCACATTAAAGCAATGACAATGCAATTAAGTTCATGATGTTGATTTATGTTGCTCAAGAGATTTGCTTTTTATATGTACACAATGCAGTGAAATATATAACTTAGAAACATAATTTAAAGAAGCAACAGAATATTATAAAAACCAAACAAGTGGTTATTTTACCAAGTCGGTTTACACTCTTACTTTGCTTCCTAACGAATAGCACATACAATTCCTTATTGGTAGATCAAATTAAAAATTAAAAGCATCAATTTTTTAATGGCCGTTCAATCTGATTGTACTTTGATTTTACATATATTATACAGTTATCCTTAATAATATCATGCCAATGAGATAAATCAATTTCATTTGTTTCTTCAAAATTCTAATGAATTTGTGGTTTCATTCTTGGTGCACGACTAGCATTGTTTGCCTTTAAATCCCTCTTCAAAAATCAATTGTGTTTTGGAACATTTCTATAATCAAAATTATCTTTAAAAATCCCAAGGGGAAAATAATGGACAAGATATTTGAACGCTGATAATTCAAAACATAATACACCTTTAATCGAATGATAAACAGGTTACATTTGCTATATATTGTTGAATATACCAAAATGATAGAAATTTTAACTTTAGTTCAGAACATTAACTAAATGCTGATGCATTGACATAATCTCCTTTTAGATTATGTTTCTTCAAACATATACATAACATAACATACTTCAACTAACAAGGCAACAACAAAAATAATTCTTATTAATATGATGATAACAGTCTTCCATAAAAGATAATTTGAACACAATAAGAAAGCTGGAAGTTCATTTACCAGCGGACTAAAGCACAATCTTCACAAATATCCTTGGAGAGCATTAATAAGCAGTAAGGGCAACAAGAGTATAATGACCATTCCACGTGTGTATGTACATTTGATTCGAAATTATTTCAAATCAAAAATATAATGGACTGATATGCCAAGATTACTTTTGTGCTTTCAACAGGCTTTGATGTTCTTTTAAAATTGTCCCAAGTGATACTAAATGTTTAAGAATGTGTAACACATTCAATAGCCCCAATGATGAAACTAGTGGAGTGGAAACTTACTGGATGTCAAGGCAATTCACAGGATCCCTTAGGCTGTCAGCATTGAAACACACCTATAATGCACAGGCCGCCAGTAGAAGTCTGTGCTATGGGCATTCTACAAGAAACAGTATGCACCTGTGCAGGCAGCCAACTGTTTTACGGCAATGGAATAGTTACTGATTACTGGAATAAACGCCCCATCAACATTCCCCTCTCAGGTCTTCCTGTTGCACTGTCCTTCCAAGTCCCTTAATAATTCCTTCCACCAAGCTCCTCCGTCCAACACCTGAGAGTACAGGGTGATGTCATCCCAGGGTATGACAGCATTGGGGCAATAATTGGGAAAATTCATGGTCTAACAATAGAACAATCTAACAATCTGACTGGAAGGAGACCCTAGCAGGGAAGACGGTGGAACAGCAATGGCAGGCATTCCTGGGAATAATGCAGAAGTTGCAGGATTAATTCATCCCAAAGAGGAGGAAAGATTCTAAGGGGAATAAGAGGTACTCGTGGCTGACAAGGGAAGTGAAGGACAGCATAAAAATAAAAGAGAAGAAGTATAACATAGCAAAGAAGAGCAGGAAGACAGAGGATTGGCACTCTTTTAAAGAGCAACAAAAGATAACTAAAAAGGCAATACGGGGAGAAAAGATGAGGTACGAAGGTAAGCTAGCCAATAATATATAGGATAGTAAAAGCTTCTTTAGGTATGTGAAGAGGAAAAAAATAGTCAAGGCAAATGTGGGTCCCTTGAAGACAGAAGCAGGGGAATTTATTATGGGGAACAAGGAAATGGCAGACGAGTTGAACCGGTACTTTGGATCTGTCTTCACTAAGGAAGATACAAACAATCTCCCAGATGTACTAGTGGCCAGAGATCCTAGGGTGACAGAGGAACTGAAGGAAATTCACATTAGGCAGGAAATGGTGTTGGGTAGACCGACGGGACTGAAGGCTGATAAATCCCCAGGGCCTGATGGTCTGCATCCCAGGGTACTTAAGAAGGTGGCTCTAGAAATCATGGACGCATTGGTGATCATTTTCCAATGTTCTATAGATTCAGGATCAGTTCCTGTGGATTGGAGGGTAGCTAATGTTATCCCACTTTTTAAGAGAGGAGGGAGAGAGAAAACAGGAAATTATAGACCAGTTAGTCTGACATCAGTGGTGGGGAAGATGCTGGAGTCAATTATAAAAGACGAAATTGCGGAGCATTTGGATAGCAGTAACAGGATCGTTCCAAGTCAGCATGGATTTACGAAGGGGAAATCACACTTGACTAATCTTGTGGAATTTTGTGAGGATGTAACTAGGAAAATGGACAGGGGAGAGCCGGTGGATGTAGTGTACCTTGACTTTCAGAAAGCCTTCGACAAGGTCCCACATAGGAGATTAGTGGGCAAAATTAGAGCACATGGTATTGGGGGTAGATACTGACATGGATAGAAAATTGGATGGCAGGCAGAAAGCAAAGAGTGGGGATAAATGGGTCCCTTTCAGAATGGCAGGCAGTGACTAGTGGGTACCGCAAAGCTCGGTGCTGGGACCGCAGCTATTTACAATATACATTAATGACTTGGATGAAGGGATTAAAAGTAATATTAGCAAATTTGCAGATGACACAAAGCTGGGTGGCAGTGTGAACTGTGAGGAAGATGCTATGAGGTTGCAGGGTGACTTGGACAGGTTGTGTGAGTGGGCGGATGCATGGCAGGTGCAGTTTAATGTGGATAAGTGTAAGGTTATCCACTTTGGTGGTAAGAATAAGAAGGCAGATTATTATCTGAATGATGTCAAGTTCGGAAAAGGGGACGTACAACGAGATCTGGGTGTCCTAGTGCATCAGTCACTGAAAGGAAGCATGCAGGTACTGCAGGCAGTGAAGAAAGCCAATGGAATGTTGGCCTTCATAACAAGAGGAGTTGAGTATAGGAGCAAAGAGGTCCTTCTGCAGTTGTACAGGGCCCTAGTGAGACCCCACCTGGAGTACTGTGTGCAGTTTTGGTCTCCAAATTTGAGGAAGGATATTCTTGCTATTGAGGGCGTGCAGCGTAGGTTCACTAGGTTAATTCCCGGAATGGCGGGACTGTCGTATATTGAAAGACTGGAGGGACTAGGCTTGTATACACTGGAATTTAGAAGGATGAGAGGGGATCTTATTGAAACATATAAGATTATTAAGGGGTTGGACACGTTAGAGGCAGGAAACATGTTCCCAATGTTGGGGGAGTCCACAACCAGGGGCCACAGTTTAAGAATAAGGGGAAGGCCATTTAGAATGGAAATGAGGAAAAACTTTTTCAGTCAGAGAGTTGTAAATCTGTGGAATTCTCTGCCTCAGAAGGCAGTGGAGGCCAATTCTCTGAATGTTTTCAAGAGAGAGCTAGATAGAGCTCTTAAGGACAGCAGAGTCAGGGGGTATGGGGAGAAGGCAGGAACGGGGTACTGATTGAGAATGATCAGCCATGATCACATTGAATGGTGGTTCTGGCTCGAAGGGCCGAATGGCCTACTCCTGCACCTATTGTCTATTGTCTATATGGTAATCTGAGGTCCAACAATAGAAGGTGGGTCGTCAGCAATCTACCAATGGGAGGAGAAACAGGTCCATGTTCCAAAAGCAGTACGATGCCTCATACATAGTCCACAAAAAGGGGCAAGTAATTAGGTTGAGTGGGAAGAGTTCAGATGCATTTTGTCAAGGGCAATATGGCCACTTAAAAGATGTTACATTTTTCACTAGTCAAAAGGTAAATTTCAAATCAATCTCTCCATTATCACACACAACGTAGGTTAAAAAAATGTGGTGATTGCAGTAATTATGTCTTTAATGGAAGCTATATTTCTGCTCAATTCTAGTTCTATGGCAATATTTGTTGATTCAATGATAGCAGTTCATTTGATTAAGAATTTTTGCAATGTATAACTTGTTAAAATAGCATCCCAGAGACATCTTTGAAACTGCTGCAAATTTTTCATTAGATCCTCTTGATCAATAAACCACTATTGATAAATGAGGAACAATGGGATACAGGTTAGGCAGGCTTATGACCTATTTAATTATAAAGTGAATTATGAAACTGCCACCAGCAAATTACGACTATAATTTTATCTGTCATTTCTCTGGTGAAAAAGATAAATATTGCAAATGTCATAACAAGTGTACAAAATAATTTAAGGCTTCAATAGAGGCATGAAGTATTTAACACTAGTTTACGGTCACAAATTAAATTTATTACCTTTCAATACAATTGATATGTCAGCCTTATAACACCCAAGTGGTACGTGTTAAATTGCAAAATGCATGAGGGAGCCAAAACTCACAAATACCTTCAACCTTTGGTTTGATTCATTTCAAATTAGTGATGCAATATTTCAGATAGAGAAAATGCAGCAACAAAAAATAAACTTTCAGAACATTTTCTGCATTTTATTAGATTTGAGTTTCATTCAGTATTAAGCAAAATTCTAATTTGTCATTCCACCAACTGTATTGTTTCCAAATTCAAATGTATTGATTTCACCAGAAAGTAAACACATTTAGTTTTTAACATTATCCTGTCAAGTGATTTGTGGTCTGAATTGTTTATTCACAAAATGCTGGTAATTCAGCAGGTCAGGCAGCATCTCAGGAGAGAAGGAATGGGTAACGTTTCAGGTCGAGACCCTTCTTCAGACTGATGTCAGGGTCTGAAGAATGGTTCCGACTCAAAACATCACCTATCCATGTTTAGTTACTCCAGCATTTTGTGTCTACCTATCCATGTTTTCCAGATATGCTGCCTGCCGTGCTGCGTGACTCCAGGACTTTGTGTCTTTTTTTAATGAAAAGCTCAAACACAACTGGTTGAAACAAAGTAAAGAAAAAACAAATCTAACATGTCTCAACATCAAAAAGAAAGCCCATCAACACCTCTACTTCCTTAGAAGATTGAGGAGATCATTGTGCCAACAAATACTCTCTTGAACTTCTACAGGTGTCGGAAGAGAGGACATTGACTACAGCAGTTGCATCAGGGCCTGGTTCGGCAATTCAAACACTCAGGTACAAAGGAGATTACAAAGTGATGAACATCATGGTAGCCAGCATTATTATCCAGGACCCACATTATTCTGGCACTGCTCTAATTTCACTCCTGCCATTGAGAAGGTCTGAAACTAATGTCCAGGTTCAGGAAGTTTCTTCCCAACAACCATCAAGCTAATAGACAGTACGAACTCCAACTAAACTCCAAACTGCCTGGGATGCACTAGCCGCTTTGGGCTTTGTGTTGTTTTTGCACTTCTTTTTAATTTATAAAACAGTTTTTGTTTATATTCTCTATTTGAACGCTGTGTTTACAAACTTTCGTTATTGTTGTTGCAAGTAAGAATTTCATTGTTCTGTTCCAGTTCATATAACAATAAAACACTCTTGACTCTCTAAAAACTAATGTTATATATAGGAAGACATCCCAAAAAAGTGTGGTTAGTCAGTTCATTAGCCATTGTAAATTGCCCTTAAGTGTGCAGATAAGTTTTGAAATCAAAGAGAAATAGATTATAATACAGGGAGTATAAAAGACGGAAATAATGTAAATCACCATGGAATCGATGAAGGGCCTGTATCCGCACTATATCTCCATGACACAGTGACAGCTTGGTCAGATAATAAACCGACGTCCTCTTTCCACCACCAAAGAATGTGAGAAAAGCATTATCATTTTCACAGAACATATCTAAGAAAGTCGAGTCAAAATGTCACTAGTCTCCGACACAAACGAAATTCATAGCATCAATAAAGACCAGCAATGTTTTATTTTGAAACCACTTAAGCTCCACCTCACAATAGGGTGCCTAAAGACAAGGCTTAAGTACACCATCATAATATACACCATTGAAAATGTTGCAATGACAAATAAGAAGGCACTGATGCGCATTCTCTACCATTCCGACCAACAACACAACCTCAACTTCCTGAATCTGCATTCATCACCGTAGAACTGATTTATTGGCGTACGAAATTGGATAGTTCAGGAAAACATTAAACGGGCACAAAAAAAATATGCAGACATTTTAGCACAGGTGGAACAGCACTTCAAAGTCCTTGCTGGCTAATGTTGAGCCAAGACAAGGATCAAAAGTGGCGTCTTTGGGAAACTATATCCCTCGATCCCAATCTCGGTTTATAAAACCGCGGACGGATAGAAACGCAATTACAAAATCAAAAATGCATCGGCTTTATGGCTGCGAAGTGATTGATATTTTAAATATGCAACCATTGGAAGAGTCACACCTGTTTACAGGGAGGGCACCAGCAGAGCCGAGCGGCCCGTCACTCTCTGGAAGTGAAATTCCTTTATCTGAGTGAGCACCCACACTTTCTTCCCGTTTGTATTTTATCTTCATCCCTTCTGATATATTTTCTTTTCTCCCCCCTTTTTTTTTTTTTTTTACCTGTTGCGTCCTTTCTGCTGGGTTCTTCATCACCGCCTGCCTGAAGCTGTTATCCACATAAGACGCCATGGTGTCGGTCGGGAGTTTCTTTGGGTGATCTGGGCCTCGCCTCGGCTGCCCGCTTCCCTGCGCCCCCGGGCCGTCGTCGGCTGGGCGACGAGTCGTCGGTGGGGGTGGGGGTGGTGATGTCGGCGTCGCTGGCAGGCACGCCCCCGGGCCGTCCGCTGGTCGGCGAGTCGGTGTCGCTGGTAGGCCTGTGCGCCGGCTCCGGGCCCCAACGGTCAATCCTGCTGGCTCAGCGCGAGCGCAGGAGGGCGCTCAACGGCCAACCGCCAACGGCCGCCTCGCTCCTTCTATCAATGGGATTGGAACCTCGGTCCCCAATGTTCGAACCCGAGCCCTCAACCGCCGCTGCTCCTTCTCCTGCTCAGCACAAAGGAGCGCTGGAGCTCCGCACCGCCAGCCTAGCCGTTCCGGCTCCCTGCCATCCTTCATAATCCATCCGAATTCCTTTCTTCTCACACACACACACAGACAACAACAAAAAAAGACACGAAAATAATTCCCTTTCACTGTCTTTGCCGCGATTCTGGAATTATACTGCCAATCGCCACAGGAAGAATAGACTTCAAGAACATAAATGTCTTCAGATACAAAGAGGGGAGAAAAATCCCATCTTCTTTCTAGTGCTGTCAAATTCTTTCGTCTTTTTTTTTTTCTCTCTCCCTTTCAGTCGGCGAAGATCAACCTGAACCGGGCGCTTTGTTTCATCGCGATCTTCAGGAGCCGGAGAGGAGGGGAAAATAAAAACTCCTGGCAAAACTAAACTCCCTAAGAACTCGCCCAGAAGCTCTCTACTGCCTCCTCGTTCAGATCATCCAGGGAAAGAAAAACGAGTTTCATTTATGTCTACCTCCTTGACAGCCAGAGGGCAAAAAAATGCAACACATGCCATAGAGATGAGAGGATACATCACGGGATGCCACAGAATGATAGAAAAAAAGGAAGACTGATTACTCTTTCTGAAACGTTAAACCGTCTTTTAAATTTGTACTAAAAATACACATTATGTATTTCTATTGGATAAAGTACTTATTAATTCACAGAGAAAAATAATTGAGCCCAGTTGAGTCCAAGTCAGCTCCAGGCAGTATGCTCTTAACTGTGCTGTACTCCCTCGTTTTCCTGTACCCCTAAACATATTCTTTCTCATGTGCCAACTAAGTCTCCTTTATTCCTTTAATATTTATCTACATTAAGATATTTTTTAAGGAAGGAGACAATTACCAACAATGAGTTAACTGCCAAAGGATCTCACTGATGGTTTCCGTAAGAAAGGTCATCACCAGAGGCCTCTACAATTACTTTATCCAGCAGCTAAAGAAATTCTCCAAGATTCACAGTATGATTCTTGCCGAGTCACGGAGGACATCGCCTTCATGGTTTGACAACTCCCAGAGAAATGCAAATAACAGCTCTTGCCACCAAATGTGACTAAAGTCTAACTTCACTAAAGCTTCTCACTCACTCAATCAATCGGGAGGGTCCTAAGATTTGGTTGCCCAAAGAAATTGGCCTCTCCCTCTTGCATTTGCCTTGCAACAGTATGCAAGCCATGACACTATTGGTCCATAACAGAAACAATCTCAAATAACCCTGGTGTCAAACAAGATTCTTTTGTCATCCCATCATTTTTTCAATCTTTTTTATTTAATATGGCACCTCACCTCCAACAAACAACCTTCAGGAGTGGAGCTAAACTACAGAACTAATATTCAACCTGGGGTATTCATACTGCAGAACCAAGATCACCCGAACGTCAGTAGCCAAGCAGCATTATGGGTATGACTCTTGTATTTGTGCACACTCAGTCACTGCATTCCAAGATAGTGTTGACTCATTCATGGGAGCATGTTTACACTCAACATCTGCAAAATCAAGATCTACCAATCCGACCTAAAATTGAGGTTCACAGTAGACCCTGGAAAACATGGCCTACTCCTCGTGTCACGGGTGGCATCTTTTACCAAATGCAGCCATCAGAGATGAAGTTCACCACACCTTCAATGTGCTAGCACAGTCTTTGGTCAAGGAGAGACCAGGACCTTAGGCCAAGGATAATACTGAAGGTCTACCAGGCGACAGTGATTGCTTCAATTGAGGCCTGGATTGCCATCACCAGGCACTGGAAAATTGCAAACAGCGCTCTCTCCTCAAAATCTTCCAGATGAACTGGAAGCCTAAATTAACCAAAGTTAGAATCTTCCCCATAACCAACATCTGCACTAATGAAGCCCTAGTTCTCTGTTTGCTACATTGGGTTTGCCATGTTCCCTTAACCAGAATTCTGAAACAGACACCCTATTCCAAGCATTGTCGTGGGAGTAAATTGTCAGTTGTACAGAGAAAAAGATTCAAGGATATGCTCAAATCTTTTCTAAAGAAGTGCTACATCCCAAAAGAAAATTAAAACGACTGCAGATGTTGGAATTCCGAAATTATGTCAGAAAATGCTGGAAATAGTAAGAGGTCAGGCAGCAGATGTGGAAAAAGGAACAGAGTTAACATCTCAAGTCTGAGACCCTTCAACAGAACTTCACAAACACTCAACTGGCCAGCATATCAACCACAATTGGACCATGAGTGCAGCAGGGAGCTGCAAACATTGAGACACAGAAGGGACGAACAGCAGCAACCTGAAAAGATCCCAAGCTTGAAAGTTGAACATAATTATGGTCCTGAAAGCAGATCATGCACACAATGTGAAGCTGTATTTGAAATCACGGGATTCCATATCACTGAGGGCAAATAATGCTGTTTGAGGGGTGGCCCTTTAAAGAGCAGGACTTCAGGTAACACTTAATTTCTAGTTCTCGAGATACAGCATGGAAACAGGCCCTTCGGCACACTGAGACTGTGCTGAGCAATGATCACCTGTACACTAATTCAATGTGATCAAATAGATTTACGGTCTGAAATAGATATGCAGTCTGAAAGAGCTGTTGGCTATTCAGGATGGAGTTAAGAAGAAATTTATCCACCCAAAGGGGGATGATTGTTTGGAATTCTCGACCCAAAGAATGCTCTTGGATTAGAGAGTATTCGCTGAAAAGGTGAGGTTAGACTTGGATTGTTTTCTCCAACTTCAGAGGCTGAGGGGAGACCTTATATGATGAGAGGTATAGATAGACAGTCGCAATTTTTTCCCACTGATTCTTGACACCCAAGGATAGACACAAAATGCTGGAGTAACTCAGCAGGTCAGACAGCATCTCTGGAGAAAAGGAATAGGTGACGTTTTGGGTCGAGACCCTTCTTCAGTCTAAATCCATAATGTTACCTATTCCTTTTCTCCAGAGATGCTGTCTGACTCGCTGAGTTACTCCAGCTTTTTGGTTTAAACCAGCACCTGCAGTTCCTTCCTTCACACCTGATCACCCAACCTTTTTTTCTAGCTCACCAATCTATTCTTGAAATCCTTTCATTTCATTTCAATCTCTGTGTGCCTGTTTATGATACGCATGTTCATGGAACCCCTGAATCCACAATCCAACTTCACAGAGTGGACAATATTCTTCAAGGATAACCCAAATCCATCCCTCCTTATAAGTAATTTCCTAGCTATATACTTTATCACCTGCTTGTCTGAAGACATCTCAGATTTGCCTGTTGTCACCACTCAGTCTTGCTTCTGTTGGCTTACTAAATCTATAGGACTAGTGCTTTCCCCCATGCAAAATCTTTGCACAAATCAATTACCACCAGTTGTGACAAAGTCTAAACTTGGGATTTAATATAACAAAAGATCAAAATTCTTTACTCTGTGGTGATATACATTTACTTTAGGTTAAGATATTACTGTGACAATGCAAAAGCTAACATGGTATTTTCCCCTTTCTCTTTACCTCTCTATGCTAATGGCTATGTCTGGCAAACTTACAACGGATTCAGAGGTCAATCCACCAACAAATAAATGAGGCATGAGGTGTGATGACTGACCACACAACCATTTCCTAACTGTAGCAAAACTGAGCAGATTTGTTAATCTTAGTTACAGATACTTTGTTTTAGTGTAGAAAGAAACTACAGATGCTGGTTTACACCGAATATGGGCACAAAATGCTGGAATAACTCAGCAGGACATGCAGCATCTCTGGAGAGAGGAATGGGTGATGTTTCGGGTCAAGACCCTTCTTCGGACTGAGAAGGGTCAGTCTGAAAAAGGGTCTCAACCCAAAATGTCACCCATTCCTTCTCTCCAGAGATGCTGCCTGTCCTGCTGAGTTACTCCAACATTTTGTGTCCAACTAAGTTGTCGGCATTGCCAGACATCCATTTTCACAAAAGGTATGAAGAATGGAATGGCATTTTGTTGAGTTGCTCTGTATGGCTGTCAAGAAACTAATTAAAGTCATGCTTTGGAATTGTAACTTCAGACCTTGACAACTCCAGAAGTTTCTCTTTTAACTTTGTCAGCATCGACATATTGGTGTCTACAGATGAGAACAGATCACAAAACCATTGCTTTCCTTTCTATAGATCACACTCTGTAAATAAATGTGCAACAATTTTTTTGGAAAGGTTGTTTCAGAAAGGATGACATTATTTTGCTTTGGAGAGTGATATTGAGATTAATGTTTGTGCTCTCTTTGAAAGCCATTGAGATAAAAACAATTGTGCCCAACTATTTTTCTAGACTCTAGACTGCTTTATAAAAGCTGTGATCTGTCTGCCATTTTAAAGTGGCAGATAGATCACAACTTTGAAAAATAAGTCTGGATACACATTCCCGCACAGAGCGATTTAACTGATAGAAGTAGTCAAATATATCTGACAGATAATGCAAGCTTGGCAAGCTTTGTAAATCCCAAAAGGATTCGATCTATCAGAGGAAATTTCTTTTGAAACAGAAAGATTGATTCTCTGGATGTTTTCAAGAGAGGGTTTGATAGAGCTCTTAATGATAGCGGAATCAGGGGGTATGGGGAGAGGGCAGGAACGGGGTGCTGATTGTGGATGATCAGCCATGATCACATTGAATGGCGGTGCTGGCTTGAAGGGCCGAATGGGCTACTCCTGCACCTATTGTCTATTGTCCAAAGACTTCAAGAAAAGGCTTTGTTTGCATCACATTTCGTGCACTCACTTTAGTTATTTACCACAGGGCAACTACTGCAGTTCAGCATGGAAAAGTAGGTGATGGTGGTCAGCACCCATTCCCTCTCACCTTTTGGTTGCTGCAACTTCTCTCACGAGCCACTACACCTGCACACCTGAATATCTGCCTGTTATTGCATCTGTTCTGTCAGTACCATACTCATGTGGAATTTAACATTTCACAGCACCAAATGTGTTAAGTGGCAGTTCTTCACAAGGTAAATCTCCATGAAAGGGCCCATCATAGGCATAGCTCCAGAAAACACATTCACAGCATTACAAAAATCAGTCAACTCATTTAACTGTACTGCAAACAATGCTGAAGTTTGCACTTTCTCTAACAATTGCCTTTCAACATCTTCTCTATTATTAATAATTGAGAAATGGAGTAGTACAACCTGGTAATGCAGTGCCACTAATTTTCCTAGCAGCAGCATCATCCAAGACTGAACAAGAAACACCGATTACTGAATGCATTGTCTTCACCAATTATAAATGATAATTTACATTTAGCAATGAAATGAGCCAGGAAATATGATACTTTTAACATACCTTCATTTGTCTGTTTTAAGATTTTTGTAAGATGCCACCTCATCTTTTTCCATTAGTAGAATTCCACAGACCTTTGCTTTAAGCTCATGTGTGTTTGATCTCAAGGTGCTGAATCATTTTAAAAGGCTTCATTGTATCATTGCTCAGAATCACATCACAAAATAAACACTCAGGTTGAGGGTATTCTTGTTCCCACCTTGCAATGAACTTATAATTGATCCGTACAATATCAGAAGGGTTTCAACCCAAAAGGTCACCCATTCCTTCTATCCAGAGATGCTGCCTGTCCCGCTGAGTTATTCCAGCTTTTTGTGCCTTTCATTTTTTTTCCATTGAACACTAAATACTTCCAGCCTTGTCCATGTTTTCCTCTTTCATTACATTGCACATCGCATGTCTCAATTATGTGATGTTTCTCAGACTTGTACTAGTTCCAAAAGAAAATATTCAACCATACCTACCTTGACATACCACACAGGCAAATTAAAACCCTGTCTTAATTTGCTGGTTTGAACATCTGTTAATTTTAGTTGCAAACTGTGCACAAAAATAACTTTAAATAGAAGGCCTGAAGATGAACTGTGGATTGATTTGTAAAGTTACTATGAGCTGTTTGGAATTTTGTGTAATCATTCTCTAAGATGACTGTATTATTTTTCCTTCTCATAAAAGGATTATTTTTTTTATTCATTAGCTAATCTCACATGGATGCATGAAGACACTGCTGCCTTTCGGCACTAGTCTCGGGACAGTTGTTGAGGAATATGACTGCAGATTGCACCGCCTATTGCATTGCCAACTTTTTATTCAATACAATTACAATTAGGGCTTGATGCATAGATAAAGACCAGTAGAGTTCCTGCACCATTCCACTTATTGAGGGGGTGGAATGCATGACGGGAGTAATTGTGACAGAAATACAAGGTTGACACAATTGGCATAATGGAGAGAAATGTGAAGAAATACAAAATACAAAGAGAGCAACATTAACTTTCATAAAACGAAGAACATGCTATTGCAAATATAATGAGCATGAAAATGATTATTTGAATGTGAATATTTCCACCTTAGAGCAGAGGAAATGGAAGCAGAAATGATAACTGCACAAGCGTACAAAATGCTCTTGATTCGAGTTTTGGAAGATTTGCAATATCACTCTGAAGGACAATTCTGGAAGTGTTACATCTATGGGTCTAACATGTATTATGGGGAAATTCCAGGAATTTATGGCGAGGGTTAGACTAAAAGTGCAGTTTGATTGAATATGCATTGATTAGTATGAGCTAACGTGGATAAATGTCTTCCACTTAAGCTGTTTCAGCTTTTGAGGCATTATCAGATTATGTCTCTGACCCCAGCTCTTCCCTGACCGGTGCTTCTCTCCCTGCTTCTGCCCACAGTTGTCCATCTGGATCGAGTCCCTCCCTGCATGTAGTCCCGACCCTTCTTGACACTGACACTGATGCTCCCCTCCCTCTGGTCTCGCTCCCAGCCTCTGCCGTCTCCCTGGCTCTGTGTTTCTGGACTCCTGTGCCTTCCTTGACTCTGCACTTTCCCTGCCTCTGTCCCTATGCTTCTGCTGCCTACTGTTATCTCCAGTGTCAGTGTTATCTCTAGCCCTGTCCTTTCCCCCCGTCTCTGCGTACTCTGATCCTGCTCCCCCACTACATAGGGACTCTTTGCTCTCTCTCGATCTCTGTGCTGTCTGTCCTCACCCGACCTTCGTCACCACACTGTCTTTGCAACCCGATCTGTTTCCATAGCAACGCGACGTCATTATCATTTTTGTTGATACATTCCCTCTCGGCTGGAGATTCAATTGACAATGAATTCATACAACTCGCTTCAAGCCTTTCGTGGGTAACATTTACATTCCAGTTGCGCAAAAATATCTGGAAACACATGTCTCTCCTTCAGGCCAGGAACAACCCATTTCAGTCCCATAGATCCGCTAATCCAGGCAGAGCACCCGTTGTATTTACAGGTAATTAATAACTCAATGCAGCATTGTGTGGACTCGAACAATTACCGTCCACAGGGAGAGCGTTTTATCTTTCTCGTTTCCTTCCTTTATGGGCTTTTAAATTATTTTAATTAATGGGGATAATTTGTGAAAAATAGAAATTCGTGATGCATTCACTAACCATTTATTCCAAAGCAATATAAAAAGAGGGTGTTTTCATTTTGCAGATTAAATTGATGTTCAGTTCTTACTAATCTTAATGTTGCACATCTTAAACAATTTATGAAATCGATAGCTCACATTTCAATCGAGCTTTCAACGTGGTAAGATGCCAGAAGGTGCTTCATGGCAGTGTTACAAGGCAGAATTTGATATATTGGATACTGAAGAACAGGTAAGAGATAGTTTTCAAGATGAGCCTGAAAGGAGGGGGGGGGGGGGGGGGTGGTGGGTGGAGAAGTAGAGAGGTTGAGGAAGGGAGTTCCCAAATGTGGCTCTTGGCAAAAGGGTGATGATGATCTAATAAAAAGCAGCAGTCACAATTACAAAAGTTTGCAGAGCAGAATAAGATATGACCTGCGAGTCCAGGTCCCAAGTTTGAAATGAAATAAAAACAAAATGCTGGAGATAGTAGTTAGGTGACTTCAGTGGAGAATGAAACAAGAGGTAATACTTCATTTCAATGATCTTTTCAATTTCATCAGAATTATGTTTGACAATGTAGAAATGGGTAAAACTGGAGAATGCAAAGAGAATGCCTGTGTAAGGGTGGAGATCCACAATTATCTCGGTGATACAAATGATGTTGGTGTCCTCCAAGGAAGGCTGTTGAATGATGGTTAATCATAGCTTAGAGTGTAGAGAGATGCAGCATGAAAACGGGCTGTTTGATGCACCGAGTCTGCGCTGACCAACGATCATCCCTACATTAGTTCCATCCTACACAGTGTGTACACCAGGGACAATTTACAGAAACAAATTAACCTACAAACCTGCACTTTTTTGGAATGTGGGGGGACGGGGGACCGGAGCACCCGGAGAAAACCCACGCGGTCACAGGGAGAATGTACAAACTCCATTCAGACAGCACCTGTCAGGATCGAACCTGGCTTGTCAGGATCGAACCTGGGTCTATGCCGCTGTAAGGCAGCAGCTCTACCACTGCACCACTGTGCCGCCCCAATTCATAGCTGAATTGTCTGGTGAAGTGTACACAAAGAGAATTGAGTGGGGGCAGTAGAGAGGAATAAAAGGAAGGAAATGTGAGATGCAGATCACAAATAATGCTCGAAATCTGAAATAAAAGGTTAATAAATGCAGATCAGATCATAATTCAAAAGACAGCCTTTTGGTTAGTACATGGAGGAGTGGGTGTGCATATCTATGACAAAAATAGAAACCTGTACTTGGATGTGAAGGGCAGTGTAAAATACTAAATGAGTACTTTGCACCTATCTTCACCAGGGGAGAGGTTGCTTCCAAAGGAATAATGGTGGAGATAGCTGAAACATTAAATACATTAAAAATCAATTTCATAAAGATATTAGATTTGTCTGAAGTTAAAATAAGTCACCAAGACAGGATATAATGCAGCCAAGGATTTGGTGGCAAAGGGGAAATGGAGGAAATCGAAGAGGCATTGACTATAATGTTTCAATGCTCTTTGGATGCAGGAGTGGATCCAGAGGAGTGGGGAGTCAATAGACAATAGACAATAGGTGCAGGAGTAGGCCATTCGAGCCAGCACCGCCATTCAATGTGATCATGGCTGATCATTCTCAATCAGTACCCCGTTCCTGCTTTCTCCCCATACCCCCTGACTCCGCTATCCTTAAGAGCTCTATCTAGCTCTCTCTTGAATGTATTCAGAGAATTGGCCTCCACTGCCCTCTGAGGCAGAGAATTCCACAATTCACAACTCTCTGACTAAAAAAGTTTTTCCTCATCTCTGTTCTAAATGGCCTACCCCTTATTCTTAAACTGTGGCCCCTGGTTCTGGACTCCCCCAACATTGGGAACATGTTTCCTGCCTCTAACATGTCCAACCCCTTAATAATCTTATACGTTTCGATAAGATCCCCTCTCATCCTTCTAAATTCCAGTGTATACAAACCTAGTCGCTCCAGTCTTTCAACATATGACAGTCCCGCCATTCCGGGAATTAACCTAGTAAACCTACACTGCACGCTCTCAATAGCAAGAATATCCTTCCTCAAATTTGGAGACCAAAACTGCACACAGTACTCCAGGTGTGGTCTCACTAGGGCCCTGTACAACTGCAGAAGGACCTCTTTGCTCCTATACTCAACTCCTCTTGTTATGAATGCCAACATTCCATTGGCTTTCTTCACTGCCTGCTGTACCTGACACCCAGATCACGTTGTACGTCCCCTTTTCCTAACTTGACACCATTCAAATAATAATCTGCCTTCCTATTCTTACCACCAAAGTGGATAACCTCACACTTATCCACATTAAACTGCATCTGCCATGCATCCGCCCACTCACACAACCTGTCCAAGTCACCCTGCAACCTCATAGCATCTTCCTCACAGTTCACACTGCCACCTAGCTTTGTATCATCGGCAAATTTGCTAATGGTACTTTTAATCCCTTCATCCAAGTCATTGATGTATATTGTAAATAGCTGCGGTCCCAACACCGAGCCTTGCGGTACCCCACTAGTCACTGCCTGCCATTCTGAAAGGGACCCATTTATCCCCACTCTTTGCTTTCTGTCTGTCAACCAACTTTCTATCCATGTCAGTACCCTACCTCCAATACCATGTGCTCTAATTTTGCCCATCAATCTCCTATGTGGGACCTTGTCGAAGGCTTTCTGAAAGTCGAGGTACACCACATCCACCGGCTCTCCCCTGTCAATTTTCCTAGTTACATCCTCAAAAATTTCCAGTAGATTAGTCAAGCACGATTTCCCCTTCGTAAATCCATGCTGACTCGGAACGATCCTGTTACTGCGATCCAAATGCTCCGCAATTTCGTCTTTTATAATTGACTCCAGCATCTTCCCCACCACTGATGTCAGACTAACTGGTCTATAATTTCCCGTTTTCTCTCTTCCCTCCTTTCTTGAAAAGTGGGATAACATTAGCTACCCTCCAATCCACAGGAACTGACCCGGAATCTATGGAACATTGGAAAATAATTACTAATGCGTCCACAATTTCTAGAGCCACCTCCTTAAGCACCCTGGGATGCAGACCATCAGGCCCTGGGGATTTATCAGCCTTGAGTCCCATTAGTCTACCAAAAACTTTTTCCTGCCTAATGTGGATTTCCTCCAGTTCCTCTGTCACCCTAGGATCTCTGGCCACTAGAACATCTGGGAGATTGTTTGTATCCTCCTCAGTGAAGACAGATCCAAAGTACCGGTTCAACTCTTCTGCCATTTCCTTGTTCCCCATAATAAAGTCCCCTGCTTCTGTCTTCAAGGGACCCACATTTGCCTTGACTATTTTTTTCACATACCTAAAAAAGCTTTTACTATCCTCCTTTATATTATTGGCTAGTTTACCCTCGTACCTCATCTTTTCTCCCCGTATTGCCTTTTTAGTTATCTTCTGTTGCTCTTTAAAAGAGTCCCAATCCTCTGGCTTCCCACTCTTCTTTGCTATGTTATACTTCTTCCCTTTTATTTTTATGTTGTCCTTGACTTCCCTTGTCAGCCACGGGTGCCTCTTACTCCCCTTAGAATCTTTCCTCCTCTTTGGGATAAATTGATCCTGCAACTTCTGCATTATTCCCAGGAATACCTGCCATTGCTGTTCCACAATCTTCCCTGCTAGGGCCTCCTTCCAGTCAATTTTGGCCAACTCCTGCCTCATGCCTCTGTAATCCCCTTTGCTATACTGTAATACTGACACCTCCGATTTTCCCTTCTCCCTCTCCATTTGTAGAGTAAAACTTATCATATTGTGGTCACTGCCTCCTAATGGCTCATTTACCTCGAGTCCCCTTAGGTTCATTACATAACACTAAATCCAGAATTGCCTTCTCCCTGGTAGGCTCCAGTACAAGCTGTTCTAAGAATCCATCTCGGAGGCACTCCACAAACTCTCTTTCCTGGGGTCCATTACCAACCTGATTTTCCCAGTCTACCTGCATGTTGAAATCTCCCATGACCACCGTAGCATTACATTTGTGACATGCCAATTTTAGCTCCTGATTCAACTTGCACCCTCAGTCGAGGCTACTGTTTGGGGGCCTGTAGATGACTCCCATTAGGGTCTTTTTACCCTTACAATTCCTCATCTCTATCCATACTGATTCTACATCTCCTGATTCTATGTCACTCCTTGCAAGGGAGCGAATATCATTCCTTACCAACAGAGCTACCCCGCCCCCTCTCCCCACCTGCCTGTTTTTTCTGTACGTTGTGTACCCCTGAATATTCAGCTCCCAGCCCTGGTCCTCTTGTAGCCATGTCTCAGTGATTCCCACAACATCATACTTGCCAATGTCTAACTGAGCCTCAAGCTCATCCACTTTATTTCTTATACTTCGCGCATTTAAATACAACACTTTAACTTCGGTATTTACCTCCCCTCTCACACCGGTCACAATTGGCCCTGACCTTACTCTCATATCCCTTCTAGAACTTCCCTTCCCATTCATACGAGAGTCCTTTACAGTTTCTCCTGTATTCGCTTCCCCTTTAACTCCATCTCCATATTCCCAATTTGTCAACCCCTCCCCCCCACTACTTAGTTTAAAGCCACGCTTGTAGCACTAGCAAACCCGCCTGCCAGAATGTTGGTCCCTTTCTGGCAGGTCCCTTTTGTACAGGTCACCCCTACCCCAGAAGAGATCCCAGTGGTCCAGAAATCTAAATCCCTGCTCCCTGCACCAGCCCCTCAGCCATACATTCATATCCCCGATCTCTCTGTTCCTGCCCTCACCAGCACGAGGTACAGGCAGCAGTCCAGAGATAACCACCCTCGACGTCCTACTTCTCAGTCTTCTTCCTAACTCCCTAAACTCACGCTGCAGTATCTCCTTCCTCTTCCTCCCGACGTCGTTTGTGCCCACATGCACAACTACTTCCGGTTGATCACCTTCAGGAGTGATTCATTTTATTCTCTTGTTGAGTAGAGAAGCTCAGCAACTACAGTCCAGTCACGTTAACATTAGAGGTAAGAAATCTTTTAAAAACATTGATCCTGGAGAAGATTAATAGTCACCTGGAAGAAAGTAGATAAATTAAGGCAAAATTGAGGATAAATTATGTTTGACCAATCTGATAGAATTTGGTTCAATGGTTCTTTATTGTCACATATGCACTGCGCATTGAAATTCTTTTTACATTGCTCGCACATGCACGAGTTGCCATATTTTGTAAAAAGTCCAGTCCACATGCTCGATGTAGTGGAGCGATGTACTGGGTGTACTTGTTGATGAAGTGAAGGACAGAGTTGATGAGGTTATTGTTGTTTTTTCTGTAGATGGACCTCCAGGTTTTTTGATAAGTTGCAATTATGACAGGGTTATTAGCAAAGCTGAAGCATATGGAATAAAAGGGACATCGATAGCATGGATACAAAGTTAGCCAAGTAACAGATACAGAGGATTCTAGTGAATAGTCCTTTAAGACTGATGAAAGATGAATTGTGTTCCCCAGGGATATCAGTATTGGACTTGTGGGTGCAGTACACATTTTCTAAATTTACCGGTGATAAAACCAGGCTGCATTGCGAACCACAAAGAGGATAGTCATAAAATGTGGTAGAATATAAACAGGCTGCTGGAATGGACAGGGATAAAGTTTAATTGCAGGAAAAATTGGAGTGATGTGTTTTAGTAGGACAAATGAGGAGAGACAAGATGGAATCATAGTGAATCAGCTTGAAGCACAAGTTCAACTTCAACTGGAGTATTGTGTTGATTCCATTCACCTCATTAGAGGAAGGATGTGAGGTTTTTAGAGAAGGTCCTGTGAACATTCATGAAAGTTTGTGGAAGGAGGGAATGTAGTTACACGAGTAGATTAGAATGACTGTGACTGTTTTCTTTAGGAAGGATAAGGGTGAGGTGAGATTTGATGAAAATAAAAAAGCATATAAAGCTTATAAAATTATGACAGAAAATAATGAATCTGAGATGAATATAACTTCTCAGGACAAGAATTTTAAAAAGGATATGGATATCCAGCATGTGGCTGGAGTTATTAGCTTTTAAATCAATTAATGATGGAACAGGTTCAAGAGCTGAATGGGTTATTTCTGTTCTGATAATACTTTGAGAATTGATGAATAAATCAAAGTATTGAAATATGGATTGAACTGCTGTTACATTTCAAGTTTTCTTTTTCCAGGACCAAATGCAACAAGTGATTACAGAACAAAATACGCAGACTACCCGTACTATATCGGTGAGAGTAGGTACATCTCCCCTGAAAATACCAGCAACCTAAACTACTTGTTTCGTCCTGCACCTTGTGCTTCATTTCAAACACGCAAGGACAACAATGTAGGAGCGATTGGTTGGGGCCTGTGTGTAGGGGATTATCTGAATAGAACAACTCTCTTAAGTGGCATGCAAATCAAGGTACTAAATTTACAACTATAAATTTCAATTGTTAATGTTCATTTATTTAGTTTTTTGGTCAAAGTTTGTGCTTATTAGACCAAAGGATGCATTCTTTGATCACAAGGTTTTGAGTGTTTCCGTCTTCAGTATCAGGACTATTCAGTGTCTGAGCAGAGGCATGAAATGGAGCAAATGTTCGTGTGCACTTCTCTATAATCTAAATCTCAGAATTGTATTTCCAATGATCATATCATATCATATCATATCATATATATACAGCCGGAAACAGGCCTTTTCGGCCCACCAAGTCCGTGCCGCCCAGCGATCCCCGTACATTAACACTATCCTACACCCACCGGCCCAACATTATTAGACAAAATATGGAATCCATGTAGTTTGTAAATAAATTAACAAGAGAGCCAGTTCAGTTTTTATTGAAAAGGTGCCATTAGTATTGGATCAATTTTAAATTCTGATCTTTGAATTTCAAATTTAAATTAAGATTGACAATCCTATTTAAAAAAATTAAATTTGGTTAATGTGCTTTCAAATGATCCCATGAAGGTTTTCTCCACGAGACAGTGGTAAAATGAAAATTAAATTCTCAATTCTGTCATTTGTTAAATGATTTATTGATTATTTCATAACTCATTCAAGAAAGAAACAATGTTACAAAACTACATCTGACAGGTAAAAGTACATACCTCAGGAACCAAGTTTGAAATCTTTGATCATATCTTTGTTCATATTATCAATCATTAAGTGGGCTATGTGGGTAATGTGCATTTAATTAAATGGTGTTTATCTAATATGGGCAATGTTTTCTACAAATATACTTCAATGAACTTAAATTCAATTCAATTAAAATTCAAGGTGAATTTCAAGGTCTTTTTTGCATCTGGTTTAATGAGATTATTTTAAAGGTCAGCAAAATTGTCTTGACTTTGAGAGGAGACTATTAACTTTTATATAGAGAAAATCTCAGCTTATTGTTCACCATCCTCTTTATACATCTTATTTTTAGCGAGGGGAATTCCGAGACCTTGCTGACGATAAAGTGACTCATCGTTATCAAAATCCATGGTATGTTCTTTTGGATATATCAGAAAGTTGAAATGTGGACTTGAACACAGCACCCTTGAAACCACATCCATACATTTAACCAAAATGATTTGAATTCAAGTTTTCGTATGGTGTTTAAGTACCCTTCACCAGCACATAATTTTCCTTCATGGTAAATACGGAATTATCATTGTTTGTGGATCTCAGGTATTTTATATCGAAATAGCAAATACAATGAACCCTCATTATTACGGACTTCTTTATAATGGACTTTGGTGATAGAGGACGGACCGCCATCTCACCTGGATTCAACCTTCACCTCCTAGGCTGGACCTCCGATGCCACTCCTGGCCTGCACTGCCTCCCCGGCTGCTTTCAAGCCAGACCTACTGCCGCCACAGACAGCCCACACAGCTTCCTCGGCAGCTTCCAGGCTGTCCCTGCCACTGTCGCTGCCGCCACCACTGCCATCCCTTACCTGCCCCCCGGCCACCTGTGGGCCGCGACCATTGATTCCACCAATCCTCAGCTCTCCTCTGGCCGCCAGCTAGGCTGGGACCACCATCTCACCTGGATTCTGAAGATGGGTCTCGACCCGTAAAGGTCACCTCTCCATTTTTTTTAGAGATGCTGCCTGATCTGCTGAGTTACACCAGCACTTTGTGTCCATTTGTGTATGAACCAGCATCTGCAGTTCTTTGTTTCTACTACTGAAACAATGATAATCCCGTACTCAGATATATCAGACAATCGTCATTAACGGACACCATCCACTCTCCCCCCCACCTCCCGGTCTGTTATAACAAGGGTTTACTGTTTAATTTTGGAAGGTATCAATTGTGTAGGCAGGGTTGCACTACAAACGATCCACTCACTCTGGATATTTTGTTATTCTGGGTTGTAACTGGTTATCCCCAGTTGTAACACATTGAGCTTAAAATGTAATTTTGATGCAAAAATGATGCGGAAGTGACAAAGGTAACCCTGAATTAGAAAGTTAGGTGTTGACTCCAATGTTACATTATTCAACAACGTACATACTAATATTCTGTAATAATGCTGAAGCCAATTCACATATTTCATATCAGTGAGAAACCACACTTGAACAGCCAGCTAGTAATGAGGCTCTCACTGAAATATGCTGAGTAGCACAGGCCCAACTATAACCACAAAAGCTGTGTGAGTACCCAGTGAACAGCCAGTTATAAACACCAAGCATTTAATTTTGCAAGCCCTCCAGTTTTCACCTGCAGATTGCTCTATCAACACTTTCAGTTACATCGTGCACAACAGACTCCTCATGCAACTTCATACTCTAGTTCAGTTTAGTTTAGAGATACAGCGCGGAAACAGTTTGAAGAAGCGTCTCGATCCAAACCATCACCCATTCCTTGTCTCCAGAGATGCTGCCTGTTCTGCTGAGTTACTCCAACATTTTGTTAAACAATGTTTAACAATAATAATTCAGTCTGAAGAAGGGTCTCAACCCAAAACATCACCCATTCCTTCTCTCCAGAGATGTTGCCTGCCCACTGAGTTACTCCAGCATTTTGTGGCCATCTTTGGTTTAAACCAGCAGTTCCTTCCTACACATCAACTGACATCACTGATTCCCATGATTAACTGGACCTGCACCTCCTCCCACCCCATCTCTTGCAAAGATGCCATTCCCCAACACTCAATGTTTCAGTCTCCCCGCACATGCTCCCAAGATGAGGCTTTCTATTGCTGAGCATCTGAAATGCCCTCTCTTTAATAAAGATGGTTTCCCCCTGCAGTTGTAGGGGACCCCTCACCCATGTCACTTCTGTGTCTTGTAGTTATGTTCTCACTCTTTTTCCCCCCAGATGGAACAAAGATAGATTTCCCTTGGTCCTTACCATTCACCCACCTTTCTCTGCATCCAACACCTCATTGTCTGACATTTCTGCCACATTGAACGTGATCTCACCACCAATCATATCTTCCCAAACCTCTCTGTCCCTCTGCAACACCTTGGTTCACTTATCCTTTCTCACCCAAACTATTTCCAGCCCAGGCTATTACCCTGCAACCACAGATGATGTAATGTCACTATACATCCTCCTTCACATCCATCCACGTACTCCAGCAACCCTTCCAGGTGAAACACCTCCTCTAACCTCATCGACTGCATGTGGTTTTCTTGATGTCGCCTCCTTTACATCAACGAGCCCAAGTGAAAACGAGTCGACCATTTTGCTGAACACGTGCTCAGTCCGCAAAGGACTACTGGATCTTCCGGTTTCTAACCATTTTTTACTTCCCTTCGCATACCAATCTTTCTGTCCTGAGCCTCCTCCACTGCCAAGTGAGGCCACAAGCAAATTGGAGGAACGACACCTCATATTCCACGGGTACCTTAGAAACCCAATGGTATGAACATTGAATTCTCCAATATTAGATAACTAACCAACAACAATCCTTTCCCCTGTCCCCTTCCACCTATAACCATTCCCCTGGCTTCACATTTTGTGCCTCTTCTCTTCCTATCTAACAGCCTTTTGTCTTCCTCTCATCTCTGGTCTTTGCCCACCCATCGATCAATTAACTCCACCTCATATCCACCAATCACTCACCAGACCCCCACTTCTCTTCCAGCTTTCTCCTTCTCATACAATGTCTAAAGAAGAGTCCCGACTCAAAACGTCACCTATCCATCTTCTCCAGAGATGCTGCCGGACCTACTGAGTTACTCCAGCAGCTTCTGTCTTTTTTTCTCCATTAAAATTGTCTCCTGCACATTTATAAGGCAGGGTGTATTATTATTTTGAAAGAATATTCAGGACTGGAGCGTAAGCTAATCTTATGTGATGTTACACCAATGACCCAGCTATCTTCGGATGGTATAGTTTAAACCGTGAATATCAATATTTTAGATATTAAACATACCTTCTGGTACATGAATTTTAGCCAAAACCTTAATGTAAAAACAAATAGTTCAAAGAGTTATCAATTAAATTAGAACTAATATCTACTCTGCATGACATTTGGACAGGTACATGATTAAGAAAGATTTACGATATGGGCCAAACGTGGGCAGATGAAACCAGCGTAGGCATCTTGGTTGGCATTGGCAAGTTGGGCTGAAGGACCCATTTCTGTAGTTTAGTTTAGTTGAGTGATGCAGCATGGAGTCCACACCAACCAACGATCACCCATACTCTAGCTGTATCCTACACACGAGGGACAATTTGCAATTTTTACCAAAGCCAATTAACCTACAAACCTGTACATCTTTGGGAGGGAAACCAGAGCACCCGGAGAAAACCCATAAGGTCACAGGGAGAACTTACAAACTTCATACGGACAGCACCCGTAAACAGGATCGAACCCAGGTCGCTGGCACCATAAGGCAACAACTGTGTCGCCCCAGTGCCGTTTGTCTCTATGAAAGAATTTTGTTACAATCAGTGGGTCTGTAGGAAGCTGTTACCTGTTCACCTTCCAAAACTCATTACATCAGCATGTGCACCTGACCATCTCTGCAATGGATCTCACTCCAAATAAGCTTGAGATCTTTGTTTAATTTTCTTTATTTTGCTTTTCTATATCCAAGTATAACTGATTTAACAGATTTTTTTCTATAAACTGTAAAAAAGATACTGATATGCATTATTTTCCCAGGCAACCTCCTCCTAATGTACTTGATCGCCAACCGCTTAGCAGAGCCTACCTGGCATGGCCCCTTAAAGGAAGAGGATGGCATAAAAGGACTGGAATGGGTCACAATAGGAAATTTGATCCAGCACTGGTAGGTATTTTTTGACATTCACTGGTAGAAAATAATTAAATCGCACATGACACAGTGGCACATCGCACAGCTCTAGCATCCGAGGTTCGATCCAAAGCTCTGGTGCTGTCTACGTGGAGTTTGCATGATTTCTGTGACCACATGGCTTTCCTGGGGGTGCTCTAGTGTCCTCTGACCCACCATAATGTGTGGATGGATAGGTTAATTCACAGCTGCAAATTGCCCCTTTGTCGGTGAGCAGTGGAATCTGACAGGAGGTGTCGGGAATGTGGAGAGAATAACATTATTGGGGTAGATAGACACAAAAAGCTGGATCTCTGGAGAGGAGGAATGGGTGAAATTTCGGGTTGTGGCCCTTCTTCAGGCTCCCAGTCTCCCAGACCCAAAACGTCACCCATTCCTTCTCTGCAGAGATGCTGCCTGTCCCGCTGAGTTACTCCAGCTTTTTGTGTCTATCTTTGGTTTAAACCAGCATCTGCAGTTCCTTCCTACACATTATTAGGGTAGGATTTGTTCAAAAATGGGTGCAGAATCAGGGGCCAATGGGCTGGTATTCATGCTGTATTGCACCATGACTTGAGTATGATACGAAACTCATCTACATTCACCAGGGATGTTGCCTGATGCACTGAGTTACTCCAGCACGTTGTCTCTTTTTTTTGTAAACCAGCATTTGCTGTTCTTTATTTCAATTTACTACTGGAAGAGCGAGAAAAAAGGAAACTGAGAGAAAACAGAACCGGGAGACCTTGGTCTATTTTTTGTATCCAGCATTTACATTGCAATCTAATACAGACAGAGCTGGCAACAAATTATTCGTTGGATTCCTTCTCAGCTCCTTTCTTCTGCTTTCTCCCAACCTTTGACACCCTTACTGATCAAGAACCTAACAATCTCTGCTTTAAAAATACCGAATGCCTTGGCCTCCACAGCTGTCTGTGGCAATGAACTCCATAGATTCACCACCCTCTGGCTAAAGAATTTCCCCCTCATCTCCTTTATAAAGGTACATCCTTTTATTCTGATTGTTCCTCACAATATCAAACAAGGTGAAGTTAAACGTGTCAACACTGCTCATTGCTTTCCCCTGTGAAATGTAACATGCATTCAGAATGTGACATGACTAAGTAGACAGACCTTTTTCAACATGACAATGGTTCAGAAATTTCTAACTCTTAAACTTTATGTAGACTCATGTAGCTGGCACTCATTGTCTGACCATCTGATCCCAGGAAAAAATACTATTTATTACAGACCTTGAAGATAGACATCCACGATGAGAACTCTGGTTCTTCATTGCTACAAAGTAATGTACATGGAAATTGTTACAGGATGACATTTGGATCAGACTTGGATGACCCCACAGTTAAATATCCTGCAGACAGTCACTCCAGACTCTAAGAATGTTGAGTTAGGTTCTCTAGAAGGTTATTGTGACCTATTCAAATAAATCCCAGAGAAAATCAGCATCTGAAATGTGCATGGGGCTATGCTGAAAGAACATCAATTTTCAACAGTGCAAATGAGAGAAAACATCAAGCTGATATCATGAATGTGCAAATAATTTTTCTGTTGAGGCCAAAAAGTGAAAATGGTGTCCCGCACTAATTGATTGCCAATGTTACTGGAAATATTCTTTAATTGCTCATTGAATTGAATTCTTTAATTGCTCATTGCTCCAGCACTCTGTGAAACGACACCTATCCATGTTCTCCACAGATGCTGCCTGACCTGCTGAGTTACTCCAGCACTCTGTGTTTATCCGCAAGTTTCCTAGACTGGTTGATGAGGGAGATGTGACTCTCTGTAGACTGGTTGGTTGGTGAGAGATGTGACCTCTCTCTGTAGACTGGTTGGTTGGTGAGGGAGATCTGACCTCTCTCTGTAGACTGGTTGGAGAGAGAGACAAGCCTCTTCAATAAGAAATGTCCACTGCATTCAATCAATTCTCTGAGATTTCTGACCTGCGGATCTATAATGCAGTTGCATCTTGCAGGTCTGCTAATCATTTAACTAGATTCTTACTCTACTTGTAGAGAGCTGTCCAAAGAATACACTTAGCATAATGACATTTTGCAGCAACCACAATGATTAAAAATGTGTTTTAGGTATTATAGTATTCAAGTTTACCATGGCCATACTCTCCAACTATAATATTTATTACTCCTAAGTTTTGCGGACCATAATATAATATAGTGATTAACAATTTATACATTTAAATTGGATTTAGTTAATCTAATTCATTTATAAATTACCACAGTGATAGCAATAACGATATCCTCCCAAGATTGATCAAAATGGCATTGGCTTTTTTAAATTCTTAAAGCATAAAATCTATTTTAATTAATCTTATTTGCAAACATAAATTAAATACAGTGGATAGAATAACCTGCTGCAGCACAGTACTATGCTTCACTAAGTTACTTTCATTTTTAATTACATTTGATAGTCTTGGTCTCATCCTAATCTGATATGTCTGATATGGCAGCACGGTGGTGCAGCGGGTAGAGCTGCTGCCTCGCGGCGCCAGAGACCCGGGTTCCATCCTGACTACGGGTGCTGTCTGTATGGAGTTTGTACGTTCTCCCCGTGACCTGCGTGGGTTTTCTCCGGGTGCTCCGGTTTCCTCCCACATTCCAAAGACGTGCAGGTTTGTAGGTTAATTGGCTTGTGTTTGCATACTTGGTGTAAGTGTAAATTGTCCCTAGTGTGTGTAGGCTTGTGTGAATGTGCGGGGATCGCTGGTCGGTGCGGACTCGGTGGGCTGAATGACCTGTTTCCGCGCTGTATCTCTAAACTAAAATGTAAGTTGTGTACCATAACATAAATGATTGACACATGATTCCCAATGGTATAATGGTAATGTCTAAGTTTAAAAGAATAAGGTGAATGTCTGGTCTATTCCCTTTTCCAATATACTTGGCTCCCATGTACAGTGACACACGCAGATACACGCATCAAACTAGTCACTCACTCTACTGAGAAGATCCACGTACTCTCACTACCACTAGATTTAAGAAGATTCAACGTGGATTCATTCAGGAGTGTGATGTTTTCAAGAGAGAGTTAGATTTAGCTCTTTGGGCTAAGGGAATCACGGGATATGGGGAGAAAGCAGGAACGAGGTACTGATTGTGGATGATCAGCCATGATCACATTGAATGGCGGTGCTGGCTTGAAGGGCTGAATGGCCTCCTCCTGCAACTACTGTCTATGTTCCTATAAATGTCATTAATTTATTTCTGGACATTAATGCACGACAAAAGTTAGTTAAACTGCCTGGTTATATGCAAAAGAAAAAACCTATAATTAGCGGAAACCAGGGATTTTCCTTTGTTGCGCAGTCTTACAGCATGTTCATGGTGATCATTTTGCCCATTTACACTAATCCCATTAGGTCTGTATCCTTCTAATGCCTTATCAAGCAAGGCCCTCTCTTAATGTCTCTTAAACACAGCAATTATATCTGATTCCATCACCTTCCCTGGTAGCAAGATCCTGACATTAAGCACTCTATTAAAAAAAGCTTATCTATCCTTCACATCTACTTTATAACTCCTGCCTCTCACCTTAAATCTATTCTTTCTTGTTTTTGGGATCTCTACCAAGGGGGAAAAAAGATTCTGGGTATCTCCCTTATCCATGTCTCCGTAATTACCTCTATCAGGTCACCCTTGGAATCTGAATGAAAAGTTCACTTTCCCCTCTAATTAAATTGAGACACATGCTATATACCTGGATTGCATTGCTTTGATATTTCTAGAGATCCAAGTGATTCTACTTAATTGATGTTCTAGATGTTGTTATTCAATATATATGGGGTGGCATGGTGGCACAGCGGTAGAGTTGTTGCCTTAGAGCGCTTACAGCACCAGAGTCTCGGGCTCAATTCCGACTACGGGTGCTGTCTGTACAGAGTTTGTACGTTCTCCCCGTGACTGTGTGGGTTTTCTTCGGTTTCCACCCACACTCCCAAGACATATAGGTTTGTAGGTTGATTGGCTTGGAATAAATGTAAATTGACCCTCGGATAGTGTTAGTGTGCGGGGATTGCTAGTCGGTGTGGACTCGGTGGGCCAAAGGGCCTGTTTCCGCACTGTATCTCTGAACTAAACTAAACTAAATATACCACTTGTTTCAACAAATGTGATCAAAAATATTTTGAGACTTCGTTATTTACGTTGCCTTTTAATTTTATGATCATTTCTTTACCTCCAGGATTGTGAGCCATTACCACCCTGTGAAAAACCTGCTGCTATTCCAGTCGACTCTGATGAGGAACATATCGCCAATAACTCTTAGTTCACAGATGTAGTTTTTCATTATTTTCTCATCTTTCTTTTTTCCAAATTGATGACTGAAAATCCAATGAAAATGTTCAGCAAGCTTAATATCTCAATTAGGTGTTAGTTTTCAAATAGTCTGTGATTAGTTGAATCACTGTATTACATTATATTTTAAAATGATCAGAAAATATCTGTTAACTATATTCATAATTTCCAAGCAATAGTTCCGGCACTGGAGACAAAGCACGATTTCACATTAAGCAGAGTGAGAACGTTTCTAGTTTAATAAATTCAATTATTCAGAAGCCCATTCAATAAAAAATATTCAAGTTATTTGTATTCACAGATTGCTTAATCAATGTAGACCATTTAGGATATTTATAGATTGCATTCTTTAAAAAAAATTAAATATCTCAAGTTGCAGAAACCATCAAATCTTTGCCTATCATTTATCTTTCAATCAATGAGCAACCATATACAAATTCCCTGGACCACAAAATAATTTGATTAAGCTCAAGTCCACTGTAAAATTCACTGTAAACTATGCAACTATAATAAGTTTGGTTGTCCTCACCTCTCACATGAAGGCATATTTGAAGTTCCTCAAGTGGAATCAAAAGTGATATTAGCTCATGAGTAAATTGCAGAAGTATACAGAGGACCATTTAGTATGGAACAGGTCTTAAGTGGTAGGAGCTGGAACCGTTCCTTCGACAGGGAACACACAGGTTCCAATTTAATTTACACAATCGTCCTAACTTCAGGTTAGAATGCATAATGGACCACATAATTTTCCTACTTTGTTACCAAAGAATATTTATTTAAGGGAAGAGGAAAAACTGGATTATGCTGCACTTTTATTGGTCTGCATGTTCCATGGTGTTTATTCCTTGAGAAGTGCCTTTTAAGTGTAATCACAGTCTTAATGTGGGAAATGGAGCAACTGATTTGTGCACAACTAGCTCCCAGCATGATATTGACTAGGTTATATTGAGTGATTCTGGGTGATTTGAGCGATAACTATTGGCCAACACACAATTACGATAATGCCACGGAATTGGGAAAGAACCTCAGTCTAAATCCCACCTGAAAGATGCAACTTCCAACGGTGCAACCAGACCGTGCAGGTGTATCCACCTGGATTTTGTTCCCCAGTATCAGAGACAGGTGAGAGGACTGTCAACCAAGCCATGGCTGTAATCATGCCTCAGGAGCGCCACCATGTGGCCAAACCTTTGTTAGCCAATGTAATTTCCATGCAAATAAAACATGTAAAAAAGAAATTGCAGATGCTGCAAATCTGAAGCCAAAACAATGAAGCCGGTATAGCTCAGTAGATCAAGCAAAATCCATGAAAAGAGAAACAGTCAACATTTCATTTTGGTCACCCATCGTTACAACCAGTTCTCTCTTGACCAAAATTGTGATGGTAGAGTTCAGACTCTGTCACTGTGATGGAAGAGTGCAGACCCTGTCACTGGTTGCTCTTCAGTACCTGCCCCATTGCTGATTCTGAGATTGTGAGCTGATAGCAAGGGTCACCAACAATGTTACCAGAGGGGCAGTGCCCAAACGGTCCTGGCAAGATCACCTGACGCCACTGGAAGCAAAGCAACAACCATCTAATTTGTATTACATCTTCAAAGAAAATTGATACACCTTGATCCATGTCTTCCAAGATCTCATAACATCCCAGTAAGGTTCTCAGTAAGGGCCATTTGAAGTGTGGCCAGTGCTGTAAAATAGGGAGAATACCAATTCATGTAAAGCAGAATCACATCTGATAATGACCAAATAATGTGTTTGCACCATTGGCAAGCCATGGATAATCCTACTGTCATTCTTCAAAGTGGATTAACATCGATGGTCGATGTGGACTCAGTGGTCAAAAGGGCCCATTTCCATGCCGTATATATCATCCAAAATCCAAACATTAACTTTGATGTAACGACTGACAGTGCACAACTCATATATAGCATTGGAGCTGCCTATTTTGCTCAAGTCTCTTGAATGGGTCTTGAACTCACAGCCTTCAGACAAAAGGTCAAGAACATTATCAGTAAATCATGGTTGACAGGTATAGTTGGAAGGGGTTAGAGAAAAAAAAGGAGTGTTCGACGTCAGGAATGTGAATGAAAGGATGGGAAGCGAAGTGTAGCAAACATCTTCCCATCCAAGTGCAGAATGTCCTTCACATTTAAAAGAGGCACTTTAAACCTGCACGGTGGTGCAGCGGTAGAGTTGTTGCCTTACAGTGCCAAAGACCTGGGTTTGATCCCAACTATGGGTGCTGTCTGTACAGAGTTTGTACGTTCTCCCTGTGATCGCATGGGTTTTATCTGGGTGATCCGGTTTCCTCCCACACTCCAAAGATGTAGTTTTGTAGATTAATTGCCTTCGGTAAAGATTGCAAATTGTCCCTGGTGTGTAGGATAGTGCTAGTACAGGGATCGCTGGTCAGCACAGACTTGCTGGACCGAAGGGCCTATTCTCTAAACTAAACTTCTAAAGGTACAGGAATATATGAATATTATTCCCCAAAATATCCATCCAAAATCAACCATTTAATTAGCAGCAACATTAGAAATAAATGGATGGCCTTTGAAGCAAATGCCTCTTCGAGTTGACAATAAATGATCAGGCAGTCCAGGAAACATAATGATGTGTCAACAAAAGATACTTTGAGATAGACTTGATAAGATAAATAATCATGATAGGTACGGATGATGTTGTGACTCAGGTTTCACCGCTTCGTCAATGGGATTGATCAGGGAACCTGCTGCTCCATTCAGTGCCTGAACTCATTTATTTGTGTAGGAAGGAACTACAGATGCTGGTTTACACCGAAGATAGACATGCTGGAGTAACTCCGTGGAATTGGCAGCATCTCTGGATAGAAGGAAAGGGTGACGTTTCAGATCGAGACCCTTCTTCAGACTGGGTCTCGATCCGAAACATCACTTATTCCTTTGTGTTCTGGCCCAGGTTTCACCCCTTAGTCAATGGGTCGGGAGAGCAGCGGTAGAGTCACTGCCTTACAGCGAATGCACGTCAGAGTCCCGCGTTCGATCCTGACTACGGGTACTGTCTGTACGGAGTTTGTACGTTTTCCCCGTGACCATGCGGGTTTTCTCTGAGATCTCCTTCCTCTCACGCTCCAATTTCGTACAAGATTGTAGGTTAATTGGCTTGGTAAATGTAAAGAAAAAGTGTTCCTAGTCTGTGTATGATAGTGTAAATGTACAGGGATTGCTGGTCAGTGCGGATCCAGTGGGCCGAAGGGCCTGTTTCCGCAATATATGTCTAAACTAAACTAAAATTAGTGTAATTAAAAATTGGAATACAATGGATAGCATTATTTACCCTTGCATTCCCTCTCTCTCTCTCCGTCTTTCCCCCACCGTAGTCCTCTTGCTAATTTCACAATTTGTGTTCCTTCATTATCACCCCGTCCCCAGCCAACAATGGACCATTGTAGGCTCCTCCTTTCCTGAGTCATCATTGCAGGCGCTTTGTTCTGTACCTTCCCATAGCTCTAGTTTCGGCCTCCATGATTCTGTCTGATGAAGGGACTCGACCCAAAACACCACCTATTCCTTTCACTCCAGCATTTTGTGTCATTCTTCATTGCTGAAGTAGGGTTGTGGTTAATGTTGGGCAGTGTTCAAGAGTCTGGCGTTTTCTGGGAAGAAGCTGTTCTTGAACTTGGACGTTATGGTTCTCAAGCTCCTGTACCTTCTTCCGGATGGCACAGGAACAAAATGAGAGCATGGCCAGGGTGGAGTGGGTCTTTGTTGACATTTGGTGCCTTCTTGAGGCAGCACCTCCTGTGGGACCCTTCGATGGTGGGGAGGTCAGTACCACTTTCAACAACCTCCTTCATTACTGGGCAACGCCTACCACTTTGAACAGTCTTCTTCGTTACTGGGCGTTTGAGTTTCTGAACCAGGCCACTATGTGGCCAAAATACTCTCCACTGTATACCTGTAGAATTTTGATAGTGCTGGACGACATTCTCAATCTCCTCAATCTTAAGGAAGCCGAAAAGTTGATGAGCTGATTGCACCAATCTGCTGGGCCCAAGACAGATCTTTATAGAGATGCACACCCAGGAACATGAAACTGCTGACCCGTTCAGTCGATCCTCTATTTTCCCTTCCTGAAGCTAACAATCAGTTCCTGGTCGTGCTAACAGAGAACAAGATTGTTGTTCTGCACCGTTCTTATTCCAGCATTGTATTTCAAATGCAAGGTAGGGATTTTGGGCAGGTCTTTTTTTTTCCCTCAGAGAGGATTCCCCCAGCAGTTCCTGGAACTTCTCTTCAGAAAGACTGCTCCATGTCGTTTCAATTTACTTTCGGAGGTCAGTGACCTGTTGACAGAGCTTTTTTTCTGGCCAGAAAATCCTGGCTATCATATATTTTAGAAGATAATAGCACGGGGACTCCCTCTCGTAATTTGGGTGCCTTGACCAGGAATATTAAATGGGGAAGAAAAGGCACACAGCAGCTAATTGCTCAATTAAATACGAGACTACTGGCAAGTCCCCTGCACCTCTACAGGAGCAGCTGCTAATTGACAGTCTTTGACAGTCAGCTGGCTCGGGGGCTGATTTGTTAGATTGCCAAAGCTATTTAACATGGGACTTGTTGTTGGTGATGCTATTGTTTCATGGGAAACGATTCAACGCAGAGAAACCTCTAGTGGGAGCAACAATACTGTGGCCATGACCATTGAACCCTACCTGGCAGGATTCAACCCGAGTCACTGCGCAGGTCAGGAATATCAAACAAAAAACGTAGCCTGTACCCAACAGTCCATTTTCTTTTTAAATACAGTATTGGTCCACTGGCAACCATACTCATTTAGATTAGCTGGAGCACAAGAGTTAGAATGAAAGGTAATCCATTTGAATTGCACAAGATTCTCAAATTATTTTTCAGTTTTTAATCCCGTTGAACAATCTAGAGCAAGCTTTTTGGGGAGGTTTTTAAGACTTTAGAGATACAGTACAGAAAGAGGCCCTTCTGCCCACTGAGTTCACGCTAACCAGCAATCACCTCATACTATCCTACACTCCAGGGACAAATTTAACCAAAGCCAATTAACCTATAAACCTGCATATCTTTGGAGTGTGGGAAGAAACCGAGCACCCGGAGAAAAACCAGAGAACAAACAACAGCACCCGTGGTCAGAATCGAACCCGGGTCTCTGGCGCTGCAAGGCAGCAACTCTACCGCTGCGCCACCGAACCGCTCCGGGGTAAATAGACATAGGGTAAGGGCTCAGTAATTTGGTAAAGACATAAGAAATTTATTTACTCAATTTATTCTCTCTACATTCCAGATTACTACAGAGAACCACAAACTACATCTTTTGGTGACCCTCGGACTATCCTTGATTGGACCTTGCTGGCTTTACCTTGCACTAAACGTTATTCCCTTATCAAGGATCTATGCACTGTAAATGGTTCGACTATAATCACGTATTGTCTTTCCGCTGACTGATTAGCGCGCCACAAATGCTTTCTACTGTATCTCGGTACACCTGACAATAAACTAAACTGTAAACTATGTTTAGCAGTGAAATAGTCAAGCTGGGCTTTATATTTTGCTTTTACAGATTCATCCTAAAATATTAGAGTCTGGTAGAACAGAATGCAATCTGATTTAAGATGTCCGACTAATGGTAAGGATAATATGATAGAGTCATAATACAGCACGGAAATAGGCCCATCAGCCCAACATCCAGCCCGACTAAGATGACACATCAAAGCTAGTCCCACCTGATAATAATAATAATAATAATATATTCCTTTATTCGTCCCACACCGGGGAAATTTACAGTGTTACAGCAGCAAAATGGATAGCAAGAGATCATTCATAATAAATAAAAGATACATAAATTGTCATCAGTTTTCTGTGTGTTCTTAGCTGTTATTGTTAACTCGTCTGCTGGGAGCAGTGCTGGTTGTGCAGTCTCACAGCAGCGGGAAGGAAGGGCCTCCTATATCTCTCCTACACGCACCTGCCTGCTTTGGGCCCATATACATCTCAACCTTTCCTATCCTTATACCTGTCCAAAAGTCTTTTAAATGGCAGCTCACTCCATATACCCACAAACCTGTGTGTGAAAACATTGCCCCTTCTATTAAATCTTTCCCCTTTCACCTTAAACCCATGGGACTCTGGGTGAGAGACTCTTCATTTACCCTATCTAATTTCCCCTCATGGTTTTATACACTTCTATAAGATCACCCCGCCCATCCTCCTGCCCAACCTCTCGCCTTGCTGTCCTAACAACATCCTCGTAAATCTTCTCTGCACTCCTTCCAGCTTAATAACATCCTTCCTATAACTGGATTACCAAAACTGAACACAATACTCCAAATGCGGTCTCACCAATGCATTGTACCACATAACACCCAAACTTCTATACCACAAACATTGTACCACAAACACCCAAACTGTAATTTTTGATAACTATTTCACAGTATACGATACCACCTACTTTAGTGTCCTTTGCAAACTTACTAATCATGCCTTCACATTAACATCATCCTGATCGTTGGTATAAACCACAAACAGCAGTGGGCCCAGCACCGATCCCCGAGGCACACCACTAGTCACAGAACATACATGGCCTGAGCTCTCTCCATCGCACCTTTAAAAGCATCCCGCTTTCCGGACGTCTCTTTGCCAGCAAACAACAAACTCCAATCAACTTTAGCAAGTTCCTTTTATAATACCATCAAAATGAGCTTTTCCCAAGTTTAGAATTTTAATTTGTGGGTCTATGCTGTCTTTATCCATAACCATTTTGAAGCTAATAGGACTGTGGGTACTCGTTCCAAAAGGCTAACCCTCTGACACTTTAGTCACCTGTTTTCCCCCCATTTTCCTAAGAGTAGATCAAGCTTTGCTCTCTCCCTTATTGGGGCCTCTACATATTTTCCTGAACTCATTTGACAAATTCCACCCCGTCCAAGCCTTTGGCACTCTCACAGTCCCAGTCTAAATTGGGAAAGTTTAAAGCCCCTTCTGTGGGGGGATTTTAATTTTTCCAATATAGACTGAACTCACAGTGCCAAGGGGAGAGATGGGGTGGAATTTTAACTACTCTTCCCTATTAGTCTTGCAGCTGATGTTGTGGGTAAGGGGAAGTCACAGGAAAGTTGGGAGACGAGGCTTCATTCAAGGAGACTTTCATACTTCCTGAAAATGTTTCCAATGCAACCATGTTGATGCTAAAATTCAGAAGTTGGCTGGCATTTTTCCATTTGAAAAGGACATTCTGGAGGAGATATTCAGAGAGCACGAGTTGCAGCCAGCCTCCAAGCAGGGTACATTGGTCACCAGGCGAGCGTGAGGTCAAGGAGATTGGCCACCAGACACCGCGCATAGCAGAAAAGCAGTGTTGGGGTATGATGGGGGCAATTTAAGACACAAGTACTGGAGTAACTTAGCATATGAACAAAGATTTCTCTAACTTCAGATAATTCCTTTGTCCCTCCCTTTCCCTTTCCCCTCCCCCTTCCAAGTTCTCCCACTGTCTTCCTGTCTCCCACTACATCCTATCTTTGTCCCACCCCCTCCCCTGACATCAGTTTGAAGAAGGGTCTAGACCCGAAATGTCACCCATTCCTTCTCTCCTGAGATGCTGCCTGACCCGCTGAGTTACTCCAGCATTTTGTGATATCTTCGGATAACTCAGCAGGCTAGGCAGCATCTGTGGAGAACATGGATACGCGATTTTTCGGCTCGAAACTCTTCTTCGGACTCTAAATACGGATCCCGGCCCGAAACATGGTCTAACATTAGTCTGAAGAAGGTCCCGACCCAAAACGTCACCCATTCCTTCTCTCCAGAGATGCTGGCTGACCCACTGAGTTACTCCAGCATTTTGTAAGAAAATAACTGCAGATGCTGGTACAAATCAAAGGTATTTATTCACAAAGTGCTGGAGTAACTCAGCAGGTCAGGCAACATCTCAGGAGAGAAGGAATGGGTGACGTTTCCGGTCGAGACCCTTCTTCAGACTGTGATTATGTGATACCTATGGTCGATCCATGCTCTCCACAGATGCTGCCTGACCCGCTGAGTTACTCCAGCACCGTGTTGTTTAGTAAACCAGCATCTGCAGTTCGTCGCGCCAAATACAGTTTGGACGGGGCAGTGGGAAAGAGTCATCAAGATTCTTCATTAATCTCCACACCATTGGAGAAGTTGGTCTTCTACTGACAACAGCTTAAATGAGAATACTCAGACTTTGTTGGTTTAAAAGTGTGACTTTGCAGCGTGGACTGCATCAGACGAGACTTCTAGTTTGTCATCAGTCGATTATATTTTGGTGCAGCAGTGATGGCTGACAGCAGCTGGGCTGCATCTAAACTCCCTTGGACACATTTGGATTAAAAGACTTTACTATTAAGCTACATGAATAACTGAGATGCTTGTATATTTAGATTTCTTCACATTAAACCGCACATTTATACATCAAGCTGAGAACACATGGCCTTAAATTAGATAAATACAGGTGAAACGTAGTTTAAAGCACTGGGCCGATTTGCTTCTCGCCATGTATCTCAATCTAGTTTCATAACATTTTGAAATACATTAGAATGCAAGATGTGTAAGAAAATAACTGCAGATGCTGGTACAAATCGAAGGTATTTATTCACAAAATGCTGGAGTAACTCAGCAGGTCAGGCAGCATCTCAGGAGAGAAGGAATGGGCGACGTTTCGGGTTTAGACCCTTCTTCAGTCTGAAGAAGGGTCTCGACCCGAAACGTCGCCCATTCCTTCTCTCCTGAGATGCTGCCTGACCTGCTGAGTTACTCCAGCATTTTGTGAATAAATACCTTAGAATGCAAGATGATCAATATCGAATTAAAATAATGACCAAGCTTGAGGCAACAACCAGTCTTGAAAGACCTGTAATTTACTTTGGGAAATCACAGGTAAGGACCAAAATCATCAGCTGGAGAACTGCATTTGGCTTGTCAACAACTGCATTTCACGCAATTAGAAACTTGTTCTGATAGAGCAGACACCTTACTTAACCACACTTGACATGGGATTCCCTTCTCCCAATTCCTCAGTCTCTGCCGCATCTGCGCGCAAGATGAGGTGTTCCATACCAGGACATCCAAGATATTCTCATTCTTTAGGAAATGAGGGGTTCTCCTCTTCCATCATAGATGAGGCCCTCACACATCTCCTCAGTACCCCGCAGCTCCGCTCTTTGCCTCCCTCCCCCTCCCCATCGCAACACGGACAGAGTCCCCCATGGTCCTCACCTTTCACCCCTTCAGCCGTCGCATACTGCACATTATCCTGACATTTTTGCCACCTCCAATGGGATCCCACCACTAGCCACATCTTCCCATCTCCACCCCTTTCCACTTTGAATGAATGAATGAATAAGTTTATGAATGTTTATTGGCCAAGTATGCATATACAAGGAATGTGCCTTGGTGCTCCGCTCACAAATGACAACACAAACATAGTTAACAATTAAGAATAAAGCATAACCACATCAAAACAATAAGGACACAACATTACGTTCTAAACATGTGGGTGTAAATAAACCAGAGCAAAAAAGAGACTACAGATTTTGGTTATTGAGTAGAACTATCACTTGCGGAAAAAAGCTGTTTTTATGTCTGGCTGTGGCTGCTTTGACAGTCCGGAGTCGCCTTCCAGAGGGAAGTGCTTTGAAGAGTTTGTGGTCAAGGTGAGAGGGGTCAGAGATGATCTTGCCCGCTCGCTTCCTGGGAAGGCCCTTGCAGTGTACAGTTCGTCAATGGAGGGAAGGTTGCAGCCAACAACCTTCTCAGCTGTGCGAATGATTCGTTGCAGCCTCCGGATGTCGTGCTTGGTGGCTGAGCCAAACCAGACCATGATGGAGAAGGTGAGGACGGACTCAATGATAGCAGTATAGAATTGGACCATCATTGCCTGTGGCAGATTGTGTTTCTTCAGTTGCCGCAGGAAGTACATCCTCTGTTGGGCCTTTTTGACTGTGGAGTCTTTTTGCAGAGACCGTTCCCCCCGCATCTCCCGGGTTCACTCATCCCTTCCCACCCAAACCACCCCCTCCCCAGGAACCTTCCCCTGCAACTGTAGGAGATGCAACACATGTCCCTACCTCCTCCCTTGACTCCACCCAGGGACCCTGACACTCCTTTCAGGTGAAAAAGAGGCTCACTTGCACCTCCTGCAATCTCATTTACTTGCTCTCGATGTGGATTCCTGTATATCGGCGAGATCAAGCAGAGACCGGGCGATCGTTTAGCTGAACACCCACGTTCAGTCCGCTTTGGCCTACGCAAACTCCCAGTTGCTAAACACTAACTCTCCTTCCCATACTGACCTTTCTGTCCTGGGCCTCCTCCCTTGTCAGAGTGAGGTCATATGCAAATTGGAGGAACAGCACCTCATATTTCACTTGGGCAAATTACAACCCAACGGAATGAATATTGATTTCTCTCCTTTCAAGTAAACCTTGCATTCCCTCCCTCCCCCACCCTAGACATCCTGCACGTTTCACTGTTATCACCTCCTTCACAGCCAACAATGGCCCATTGTGGGCTCCTTGGCCATCAGTGCAGGCAGTGAAGTGGCGACACACGTAGACGAAGTTGTAAAGGTGGTATATGATATGCTTGCCTTCTTTGGTTGAGGTATTGGTAAGGAGTCAGAGTCATGGTGCAGCTTTATAGCACTGGTTAGTTCAATGGTTCTTTATTATCACATACCGAGATACAGAGAAATTCTTTTTTTGCATACAGTTCAGTAAATTATCACTACACACATGTACAATCCCAGATTAAGTACAAAATGCATAGAAATAGTCCACTGAGACTATATACAAGAGCCACTATATGGATATGCAAGAAATGGAGGGATATGGATTTTGTGCAGGCAGATAAGAGTTGATCTTGGCACCATGTTCAGCACAGATATTGTGGGCTGTAGTGTTCTATATTCAACAGGTACACATACAAAGCACCCTATTTGGGTGGTATTAGTTTTATTTGACCAAGCTCTGCCCAATAATGCAAGACATTGCAGGTGGGTGTGGATGTCCATCACATAAACCTGACCTCCTTAAATCAACTCTAGACTTAACACCATCTTGGAAAAGCAACCAGTGTAATCAATGGGCATCACACCCCAGTCATTCCTTCTCTCACCCCCATCAGGCAGAAGATACAAAAGCTTAAAAGCATATACCATACGATTTAGGATCTGCTTCTTCCCTACTGTCAGGAGAATAAGTTTGGGTGCAATCCTGATCTCCTAACCTACCTAATTATGGCTCTTCAATTTTTAATGTGAACTCTCTCTGTAACTGTAACACTATAATGTTGTGACATCTACTGTATATTCTGCACTCTAGTATTCTTCTCTTTGCACTTGTGTATGGCTTGAATGCACTCATGTGTTGCACGATTTGATGGGTAGCACACTAAGTTTTCCACGACACGTGATAAAATAAACCAATACTAAAAATTAAAATGTTACAGTAAATATGCATTGTAAAAATGTTCCTCGGTGGCTTATGGGAAGATTAAAAAAGGATAATTACTCAGTTTCATTTCATTTCATATATACAGCGCGGAAACAGGCCTTTTCGGCCCACCAAGTCCGCGCCGCCCAGCGATCCCCGCACACTAACACTATTAACACTATCCTACACACACTAGGGACAATTTTTACATTTACCCAGTCAATTAACCTACATACCTGTACGTCTTTGGAGTTCTTTCCATCTTATTTAAATTTACCTCAGGCAGTTGGAGCAATTAAGTACGACATTACTACCAGTAATCATGCAATCCTGACAATCAAGCTTTACCCCACCTTTCTTACTCAAAACCACAGGAAAAATAATAATGTAGAAAAATTTCAGGAAAATACTGTTACTTTATTTTCATAGAGGCAAAGATTTAGACTGTTGCTGATTAGTGCAAAGTCCTTAAAATTAGAAACTTGACTGTTATACAAGAATTTTCTAATGAATCAATTCTTTGGCCAGCAGCCCATTCTCCAGGTAAGGGCTTGGGAAAATCGTTTCTGTCATTTCACACACACTTTGCCCAAAAATTTCAATTAAGTACCATTATGATTTTTTTCACCATGTGAATCAAATACAATCCCACGCTTAAAGTTCCTTATCATTTCCCTACAATGGCGTTATTCTGAAATAATCAAATGCCACACTTCATTTGAGGGAGAAAGTCCCATACACCCACACAGAACCAATTCATGCCCAAAGGTTCCTTCAAATTATGTCAAAAGTCTTGTTTCCATCCCTAAAATCATGTCATAATCGAGTTGCTGATTATTGTTGCTTGTGTAAGAAAATAACTGCAGATGCTGGTACAAATCGAAGGTATTTATTCACAAAATGCTGGAGTAACTCAGCAGGTCAGGCAGCATCTCAGGAGAGAAGGAATGGGTGACGTTTCGGGTCGAGACCCTTCTTCAGTTCCATGGCACTCACTAAAAGCAAGTGGCTGAGTGGAAGGCTTTGTACCAATCCTAAACAGACACCAATCTTACCTGCAATTCTTTCTCTGCCACATTGATAACTGCATTGGTGCTGCATCCTTCTCCCATGCAAAACTCAATTTCACCACTTTTGCCAAAAACTTCCAACCTGCCCTCGAATTCACTTGGACTATTCGTGATACTTTTTTTCTGGGTCCCTGTCTCCATCTCAGGAGATGAAGTTGCCACTTTCCCTCACTTTCTCCATCTCCACTGCATCTATTCTAAACATGAGGCTTTTTGCTCTCGGACTACACAGAAATGTCCTCCTTCCAGAAGCACAGGTTCCTCTTTGCTGTAATTGATGGAGTCCTCACATGCATTTCTTCAATTTCCCATACTTGTAGATGCATAGATGCAAAATATCGATATGTGACCTGGATGAAAATATAGATTGGTTAGTTAGTAAATTTATAGACAACACAACAATTACTGATTTGGGTGGAGAAATGAAAAATGAAGTTTAATCTGAATAAGTGAGAGATGTTTAGGAAGTTGAATGCAATGGGGAAAAGTATAGAGTTAAAGGACCCAAAACATCAGTTTTGTATAGCGGGATTTTGGGGTCTAAGTCCACAGCTTCCTGAAATGGCAATACAAGTAAAAAAAAGAGTTAAGGAAAGCATATAGTACAGCAACCTTCTTCAGATGACACATTGAGTACAAGAGCCAGGAAGGCATGCCGTAGCATCATAGGACTTTGGTTCAGCCCCATTCGGAGTATTGTGCAGTTCTGGCGGCCCTATTACAGGAAGGATGTAGAAGCTTTATCCATATGGTAGGTTTGTCAGGATGCTAGCTGGATTAGAGTGCATTAGCTGTAAGATTGGACATACTTAAATGTTTTCCATTGTTGGAGGCTGAGGGGAGACCTGATAGATATATACAAAATGAGACAGAGATAGGGGAGACCAATCAGCTTTATACCCTAGGGTGGCCGTGTCAAATACTAGAGAACTTTTCAGGGAGTCTATACTGAAGGGTCTCGACCTGAAACGTCACCCATTCCTTCTCTCCAGAGGTGGTGCCTGACCGACTGAGTTACTCCAGTATTTTGAGTCTATCTTTGGTTTAAACCAGCACCTGCAGTTTGTTCATACACGTATGCCCCCATTAACAATATTTACTTGGGCTGCCATTTCAGAGAGTCCAGAGGATGCATATGGTACGCTTGCCTTCATCAGTCATTGGGAATAAGGAATGAGGAAGTCATGTTGCATCCTTAGAGGACTTTGGTTCATAGCTTTAAAGTGAAAGGGTGAAAGTTTAAAGGAGACGTGCGGGGCAAGTTGTGCTTTTGTTCCCCACAGTAGTAGGTGCCATGAATGCACTGTCAGGGTTGGCGGACACAGATACGTTAGAGATGAATAAGATGCTTTTAGATAAGTACATGAATATGCAGGGAATGTGGATCAGGTGCTGGCAAAAAGGATTAGTTTAATCGTGCATCATGTTCAACTCCGACGCTGTGGGCCATAGGGCCTGTTCATGTGTTAAACTGTTGTTTACCCATCCAGTTGGCACAGCGAAAACATATTCCTCTGCCATTTCTGTCTGCTCTAGCAGTATCCCACCAGTTATGTTTTCCCTTTCTGCATTCCACAGGGTCCAATGTCCATGACTTTCTGCTCTGCTCCTTCCTCCCATAGGACTTCCTTGCAACTGCAGGAGGTGCAGCACTTGTCCCTTCATCTCCTCTCACCAGCATTCAGGGACCAGAACAGATCTTCCAAGTGAGGCAAAGGTTCACAAGGCAGTTCTTCCAACCTGGCCAACTGTATTACGTGTATTATGGTGCTCACGATGAGGCCTCCTGTATATAGGTGAAATCCAGTGTAAACTGGACAACTAGTTTACAGACCATCTGTGGTATATATGGTCTGCCCACAATGGCCACTCAAGCTTCTAATTGTCATTTTAACCATTTTCCTTACCCATATCAACCCATCAGTCTCCTCCAATGCCACACAAGCCACGCACAAATTGGAAGAACAACTTATATTCAGCTTGGGTAGCTTGCAACCCAATGGTATGAACAATAAATTTTCCAATTAGTTAGCCCACATCCCGGTGCTCTCCTCCGACACATACTTACCATGCAACTTAATTTTCTTCTCTCTTTGTTCAATGCCTCTTCCTTCCCCACCTCCACTTGCGTCCACCTATCATTTACCAGCCTTTGTCCTAATCGGCACGGTGGCGCAGCGGTAGAGTTGTTGCCTTACAGCGAATGCAGCACCGGAGACTCAGGTTCGATCCTGACTAAGGGCACTGTCTGTACGGAGTTTGTACGTTCTCCTCGTGACCTGCGTGGGTTTCCTCCCACACTCCAAAGATGTACAGGTATTTAGGTTAATTGGCTGGGCAAATGTTAAAAAAAAGAAAGAAATTGTTCCTAGGGTGTAGGATAGTGTTAATGTGCGGGGATCGCTGGGTGGCACGGACCCGGTGGGCCGAAGGGCCTGTTTCCGCGCTGTATCTCTAAATCTAAAATCTCTAAATCTAAATCTAAATCTCCCCCTCCCAACCTGGTTGCATCTGCCCATCATCCCAGCCCCTTCAGCCTCTAACCCAACTTTCCCATTCTCCCTCTCCAATATTGTTTTGTATTAACAATCTTTCCTCTTCTCTCTCAGTCCTGATGCAGGGTATTGGCATGTTTTACCTCCACAAATGCTCCTTGACTCAACAAGTTCTGCAGGTACCCCGGTTTTTGTTGCTTGTTGGGTGACAGACAATTGTTAACCAAATTACATTTTCATAGCACAAAGGGTGAAAAACCAGATAGTGTGGGGACCCAGTGAATGTGTGCTGCCTGTTATGGTACTGACAAGAAAAGCACCACTCAAAGGTTAAGGAAATGCAAGCCTCTCAGAAGCCAACACATGCTATCAACCTATTAAAAAGAATAGATGTTCATAACACAATGCTTTATTGCACTTAAAGATTCAAAACGATACATTGACATTTGCATGAGAATATACTTCTGACACTCAACTCAATACCTCATCGTAGAACTGAATAGGTAATAATGACAATGTGGTATACAGTATAAATCTGCTGCACGTGGAAAAACTCATGTTGCATTTTACTGAGAAACCTGCAATTCTGCACCATCCTTTAAAACCACTTTTTCTTATAAGGTACAAACATTTTAGAATGCGTCTTAAATTTCCTCTTGGCATTGTTGTTATTTTAAACAATGGACGAATTTTAAAAAAGGCTTTAATTTATTTTGACACTCCAAGATATAAACAATAACAAAATACTGAAGTAAAAACATCAACATTAGCTATGACCAAATGTTGTGCAAATTCACTATTTCTCATACCATTTGGCTTCCAGAATAAAATGCAACTATATGTTTATGATTTCATGAATCAGACAAACGTTAGAATCAAACATTTTAATATCAACACTGATATGGGCAACAAATTAAGGAATACTTCTGTCGGCCACTTGTACTCAAAAGTCACATTCAACAAGTATAATTTTCCATGCAGACCAGTATTTCTAAAATCCATTCAACACAAATTTTAAAAGATATCACAACAGAAAAGCTACACCAAAAATTATGCCTAGCACAATTAAAATGTTACCATGCCACATATCATTTTAGGAATTTGTTTCGTAGCAAAATTCAAAAATACACAAAGACAAATTTGGAAAAGTAAGACATTGCAAACAAAGAAAGTTTGGATTCTTGTCAGTCAACTGAGGTAGATTTAATAAGTAGCGTTTCTCAGAATTTCGGTAAGTTTAAATCCCCACTTTAAATAGAAATGTACTTAGTGTTCTTATAAAAAAAATGGCTTTATGAAAATCTTGAGGCTCAAGTTTCTCCATATTTGAAAAATTGTCTTGAGATTAATTTTTCGGACATTTAGGTTAGAAAAGCTTGCTTAACGTGCTAAATACCAGCCAATTAATTACGCAAGGAGAATTAGCAAAGTACAGACTGACAGAGTGTAACTGCAGCATTCTTTCACTTTCACTAAAGATGCAGGACTGCAATAATTGAGATGCAAACAAAGACAACTGCATTCCCAATTGGGATTGACATCAATCTAAGCAGGAAACAATGAAAGTTCCCCAATGTATAGTTCTTCCTAATGCAGATTACAGAGCAGATAACAAACCCGATCACACCCACTTTTCACAGGATTGACTTGCAGATAGACTGAATGAACGACAAGTGTACCAGATTCTGCAACAACTACATTGTAGCAATAAAGGGACAATCAGGCAAACATTTGTATGCGAGTGCAATCATTGATCATGCACATTTACCCCTGCAATCTAGAACCAAAAGTTTTAAAAATATACTGTGAGAATATTATCAATTGAGCAATTGAGATTTAAATCTGCATATACATTACTTCAGAATACTTCTATGTTGGCCATTGGTTAACATTCTTCAATAAGAAGTGAAATGCAATAAAGTGGCAAAAACGAATGGATAAATAGAATTAAAGTATTAAAATAAATTTAAAGTAATTTATTCTTACAATGTTTAATTCAAAAGATCTGCTGAAAGCTTCAAATGTGACGAGCTTTAAAAATCTTTAAGTTTCAGGGGGCAATGATGGACCAACATATATGTCAGGATAATAATGTTCCCAATGTCGGGGGAGTCCAGAACCAGGAGCCACAGTCTAAGAATAATGGGGAGGCCGTTTAAAACTGAGGTGAGAAGAAACTTTTTCACCCAGAGACTTGTGAATTTGTGGAATTCTCTGCCACAGAAGGCAGTGGAGGCCAATGTACTGGATGAATTTTAAAAGCGAGTTAGATAGAGCTCTAGGGGTTAGTGAAATCAAGGGATATGGGGAGAAGGCAGGTTACTGATTGTGGATGATCAACCATGATCACAATGAATGGCAGTGCTGGCTCGAAGGGCCAAATGTCCTCCTCCTGCACCCATTTTCTATGTTTCTATGTTTCTAATAAATGCCATAAGACAGACTTTGCAGAGTCAGCGTAGTGTTCAAGATTCTGAGACTCCTCACTAAATTCCATGCTTGCTCAGTCTACAATAGGTTTGTAAATGTATACAGCAAATCAAAATACTTTCAGAATCAGGTCAGCTACAGCTCAAGTTAGTAGCTACAGTTAATGGTACAGAGGTAATGGCATATCCCACATGTTCCAAGGACATTTTCCCTCTGCCCAGTACTGAAGGATCAGGATCCTGAAATGTATACCCTTTGCACAAATGTGACCTGACGTGCTGAATATTTCCAACATTTTCTGTTTTCTTTTTGTTTTAAATGCACTGTTGAGTATTCAGCAAGAATGTTACATATTGTCTCTTCATTTAAAAAGCCAACTGTTTAATGTGTAAAAATGGAGATTAAAATTTTTTTATTTAAAGATGCCTTCACACGCAAAACCTCTGAGGTGTGACTCTGGAAAAGGTGGATCAATTTAACCTCTATATTAGGCGAGAGAATAAACTGTGTTGGGGCATTAAAATGATTCAGAGACAAGATTTAGATGCATGACACAGGGAGAATAAAATCCTTTTCATCTCAAGCGTTCTGCCGCTAAGGAATCAAAATGTGTGGTTACTGATCAGCCAGCTTAGGCAGCCAAATCCAAATATTAATCTTTGTGTCAAGCGGCTGAAACCTCATCCAGGCTTTGTCACTGTTCTCTATTTTGGGACGGCATGACTCTGTGAACTTTACTTTCCATTGCAGCGAAAATTAGTTTTCAAGATAGCAGTGCTGGGCCTGGTGTACAAGTAACAAAATAACAAATACAGTCTGGTTCAAACACATCGCTCGATTGCAAAAATTCAGATATGCAATCCTCCTCATTGGTAACATACAAGCACCTGTGGCAAGAAAAGTTAAATGTTGTGTTGCTCTCAAATAGTAGTGCGAGTGTGTTCAGATTTTCATGCTTTTTATCAGAAATACCATTATAAAGTTTCAGGCATTTTTACTTTCCAGCTATAGGCTGTTAAGGCAAGATATCAGTAACAGTCCAAGATCAAACATGTAGACTTAAAACAAGCAACATTTTCAGTTTCCAAGAATTCAACAAAAAGCTCCGTTTTTTTTTTACAATACAAAAAACTGTAACCACTTTGTAATTTTTGAGATTATGTGAACAATAAACCAAAGCACCACCAATTTCCGCATCAAAGTTTGATTGTATTCTTCCCACTTAATTCTAAATTAAAAATGATTAAAAGTCTGCTTATTCAAAACAGAATCATGCCGACAAGACAGAACTAAATTAGAAGTTTTGCATTCAATACTTTGCCTTCTCACATAAAATATAAAAAAGGAAGTGATTTTTTTGTTACAGTTGCACGCTGGGAGAACAATAACATTTCTCGAGGCAAACAAATTGTAATCTGGAGCAGAGACACATTTTCCTTCGAGTCCCGAATTGCTTTTTTTTGAAAAAAAATCTCTAGACAGTAATGAACAAAAAGTTAATATTTGTAAAACATGGATATTTTTGCATTTGCTGGTCCTTTGCAGTAAATGAAATGGGGGAAAGATCATCTCAAAAGTCCTCTGAGCATTATTTCTCAAATTGGATGCACCTGCGAGCTCGGTATCCTGCTTCACACAGAGTAATGATGTTGGCTTGTGTATACCCAGCAGTTTTGTAAAATGCAGTTACATCAGAAGAAGCTTCAATATAATTCCCACGAGCTCAGTCCATATTGCATACAGAGAATGCACAAGAATAAACTCTTTCCTTCCCCCTCCCACACTCCAATTGTTATGTTGGCACCATTCACCATCTGACTTCTTTCACTGAAGTCAGAGTGGACACAGAAATACAATTTATTCCATTGAAAAGGATCAGTGATTTTTTTCAGTATGAAGCTGAATTTCATATGCCACTCAATTCGTACAAGAATGTTAACTCACAAAAAAATTCTAACTAATTGTAAACAGCACTCATTTAAAGATAATCCCTAAAAGATTAAAAAATCAGCCTTCTTTGTCCCTTTAAACAGGAGCACAAATAAACCAAAAGCTTGTCAATCCATTTGTACAAGAACAATGGACAATTGCTATAGCTCTACCTTTTGCTGTTTTCCTTGCAGGACAATATAGTATCCTAGTGATTCAGAAATATTGAATCAATCGATGCAATTGTTTGTATTTTTGAACAGGAATGCTATGTTTATAGTTTTTCCTAACACTGCTATGCACCAATTAAGGCAACTGCTGAAACGATTCAAAAGTCAAAAACACAATAAAAGCAAGCATTCAAGATGACAAAACAGCTTGTTTTTTGGATGATTCCTTTTGTTTGAAAACATGCTTTACTTGCAACAACTTTTAGAATTTGACTAGTAAAGATAACCCTAAGCATTATTCATGAAAGTTCCTCACTGATAATCACTTATCTCAGAAAATGCCTGAAAAGTGATGGAACATTTTCACTGTTAATTGAATGCACTCTTCATCAATGGTCTTGTCATCACTATGATTGATAGTTGTAGATAAGCACTAACAACATTTTCCAACTTGATGCCATCCAAGGTTCACAGTTTGATTTCTTTCTGCCCCTCCAGAGGGTTTAGCTTAAAGGAGTATCTGGGCAACATATGGAGAATGAGTACTTGCTATAGCAGCCAACAGAGGCAAATCATTTGATTCAATTCTGTGGAGAAAAAAAAGTTGTTGAAACAGCTTTCCGTATACATCTCCCGAAATTGTGCCACTTTTAAGGCAGTGTGCAAACCAACCACATGCATTATGTATCATGTAAACAGATATAGACCCTTTGGAAGATCATGCACATTCTTATGGACTGACAGATTTGAACAGAGTAACACAACACAGAAGGGGGATTAAGATAGAGCACATAACAAAGTTAAGCAGAAAGTGTTCTCATATTTTACTCACCCATCAAAAGTAGGATCATGTGTTTGGGAAAGCTCTTTAGAATTATAATGGCTAACCTGACATGGAGGTTATTATTAATGAAGTATAAGAAGATAACTGCAGAAGCTGGTACAAATCGAAGGTATTTATTCACAAAATGTTGGAGTAACTCAGCAGGTCAGGCAGCATCTCGGGAGAGAAGGAATGGGTGACGTTTCGGGTCGAGACCCTTCTTCAGACTGATGTCAGGGGGGCGGGACAAAGGAAGGATATAGGTGGAGACAGGAAGATGGAGGGAGACCTGGGAAGGAGGAGGGGACGGGAGGGACAGAGGAACTATCTAAAGTTGGAGAAGTCGATGTTCATACCACCGGGCTGCAAACTGCCCAGGCGAAATATGAGGTGCTGCTCCTCCGATTTCCAGTGGGCCTCACTATGGCACTGGAGGAGGCCCATGACAGAAAGGTCAGACTGGGAATGGGAGGGGGAGTTGAAGTGCTCGGCCACCGGGAGATCAGTTTGGTGAATTATTAATGAAGTTCCCTACACCCCCCTCCTAACGCAAAGACACTAAAACCACTTAAGGGAAGTTAAAACAGGCCAGGACATACACGGAAGAATATTGTGGTCCAGAGAGACCCATGGGTATGTACATAGTTCCCCAAAAGAGGCAACAGCGAAAGAAAGGTGGCAAAGTCAGTGCCTGCTCTCATTTGCTGAAGCATTGAGTAGAAGAGTTGGGACAGTTGCACAATATGTTGGTCCTTTGATAGAATGTTGTGTACAATACAGGTCGCCACACTAGAGGAAAAAACTGATTAGGCTAGGGAGGGTGCAGAAAAAACGCCCAAGAATGTTGCCTGGACTGAAGGGCTGAAGTGCAAAGGGAGAGATTGGATGCCTGGGACTTTTTCCCTGGAGCAAAGGAAGCCAAAGAGTAACTTTTTCAGGTTTATTAAATCATGATGGACATTAATTGGATTAATAGTTAGTCTTTTTCCCAGGACAGGGGAGTCTAAAATTAGAGGGCATAGATTTAATACAAGGAGGTGATTTAAAAGGATCCGAGGAGAATATTTTTCACAATGGGTATTTGGCATCTTGATCTTCTGAAGGTAATGGTAGCTACAGTTACAGCGTTTAAATACTTTGACAAGTACATATATATAGTATAAGAAAATAACTGCAGATGCTGGTACAAATCGAAGGTATTTATTCACAAAATGCTGGAGTAACTCAGCAGGTCAGGCAGCATCTCAGGAGAGAATGGGTGATGTTTCGGGTCGAGACCCTTCTTCAGACTGATGTCAGGAGGGCGGGACAAAGGAAGGATATAGGTGGAGACAGGAAGATAGAGGGAGATCTGGGAAGGAGGTGGGGAAGAGAGGGGCAGAGGAACTATCTAAAGTTGGAGAAGTCGATGTTCATACCACTGGGCTGCAAGCTGCCCAGGCGAAATATGAGGTGCTGTTCCTCCAATTTCCGGTGGGGCTCACTATGGCACTGGAGGAGGCAGAAAGGTCAGACTGGGAATGGGAGGGGGAGTTGAAGTGCTCGGCCACCGGGAGATCAGTTTGGCCAACGCGGACCGAGCGCAGGTGTTGAGCGAAGCGATTGCCGAGCCTGCGCTTGGTTTCGCCGATGTAAATAAGTTGACATCTAGAGCAGCGGATGCAATAGATGAGGTTGGAGGAGGTGCAGGTGAACCTTTGTCTCACCTGGAAAGACTGTTTGGGTCCTTGGATGGAGTTGAGGGGGGGAGGTGGTAGATAGGGTACATACATAGGAAAGGTTCAAAGCATTTTATGCCAAACATATGCAAATAGTTAAATTAGATAGGCATAAGGGCCAAGAGCCTGATTCTGCACTGTGACGTGAATGATTCTATGACTCTCTCTTGACACAGACCAGAGTATCAAAATGATATAAAAAACAAAGAGATATGCACAAAGATATGAGATGTTAACGCTGAAGCAAAGCTAATATATCACAGCAGCTTCTGACTGCAGGACTGGGATGCATGCACTAAAATATCACCACGTGCAGCAACACAAGACGTTTTTAATTATACACAAGTGGAAAAAAAAAAGACTGCGCTTTTAAAGACCAAAACTTTAATTTATAAATTGAAACTATTCATAAAATGTGCTGTGACTGCAGCACAAGGGAAAATCTCTATTTTTAGTGAGCACCAAAGGCAAATTTGGAGAAAATACAAAGTTGGTTACAAAATAAATTGTTAAGCTTTATAAATTACATTGACCTGAATTTCACTGAAACGAAGCTGCCATGGTACTATATACAGACACCTGAAGCAGGTGAGCATTTAATCTGAAATACACAATGGGGCACTCTTGCACTACTGCACAGGAGTGGCAACTACAATTTTGAGCTCCAGTCTCTGGAGTCTGCGGTGGGACTTCAACACATCCTTTTAACTTAAGCAAATCCACAGAATAGTTTAAATGTTTTGATTTACCCCAGCACCACTCCCAGTTCTTTTATGTGGACTCTCGTGTGGCCTTTGAGGTACTCGGACAGCATCTTGCTTCTAAAATACAGCTCTTGAAGTCTATCCTCAAGATGGATCACACACTGCGATGAAAAGAGATAGGGATGTCAGAATTAATTAGAAACAAAATTCAGTACAAATTACTCAAATTTGGAAAACACATTTGGAAAGATTAGGGTTGATTAGGAATAGTCAGCACGACTTGCATGGGTGAAGGCTTCTCACGGGTTTGATAGAGTATTTTTGAACATCATGAGCATTCATGAACTTCAGCAAGATCTTTGATAAAGTTCCACATGACAGGTTACTATTGAATTAGATTGCACAGGGTCCAAGGAAAACTATTTCATTGGATTCAAAATTGGCTTGATGAATGAAGGTAGTGTCTCGTTGAGGAGGCTCATGAATAGTGGTGTGCCTCAGGGGTCAGTGCTGGGTCTATTGTTTGCCATCTACATCGATGATTTGGATGAGTATGTGAAATAATGTAGTTAATCAGTTTGCAGATGACACTAAAATATGTGGTGACGTATACAATGAAGTTGATTTATTAATAATTAGAGGCATTTTGACCATCTGTGGAAGTGAGTCAAGGATTGGCAAATAGGGTTCTAATGGGCGGCACGGTAGCGCAGCGGTAGAGTTGCTGCTTTACAGCGAATGCAGCACCGGAGACTCAGGTTCGATCCTGACTACGGGTGCTGCACTGTAAGGAGTTTGTACGTTCTCCCCGTGACCTGCGTGGGTTTTCTCCGAGATCTTCGGTTTCCTCCCACACTCCAAAGACGTACAGGTATGTAGGTTAATTGGCTGGGTAAATGTAAAAATTGTCCCTAGTGGGTGTAGGATAGTGTTAATGTACGGGGATCGCTGGGCGGCACGGACTTGGAGGGCCGAAAAGGCCTGTTTCCGGCTGTATATATATGATATGATATGATAATTAGTTCAGTGTGCACATTTTGGAAGTCAAACCAAGGACAAGACCTTCACAGTGCACGGTACGGCCCAATGAAGTGTTGTACTGCAGAAGGATCTAGGAATACAAGCTCATGGTTCCCTGAAAGTGGCATTGCAGGTATAAAGGGTGGTGAAGATGGCTTGTGACATGTTGGCCTTCATCAGTAAGGGATTTAAATAGAAGTTATTCAAAATGATTCTATTGTTTTTATTGAGTCTTAGAATACAGGGGGGACACGACCCTTTGGCCTAACTCATCAATGCTGACCGAAATGCCCATCTCCAAAAGTCTAATTTGCCTGCATTTGACCCATATTTCTCCCAATCTTTCTTAGCCACCCACCTGACCAAATGTCTCTTAAATATTGTCACTGTACTTACCTTAACAATGCCTGCTTGTTCCATAGGAAAGAAATTGTCAAGCTGGAAAGGGTACGGAGAAGATTTACAAGGATGTTTCCAGAACTAGAGGGTGTGAGCTACAGGGAGAGGTTGAGTTCACTCGAGACTATTCCTTGGCATGCAGGAGGGTGAGGGGTGGATCTTATAGAGGTGTACAAAATCATGAGAGGAATAGATCGGGTAAATGCAGTCTCTTGCCCAGAGTAGGTGAATCGAGGACCAGAGGACATAGGTTTATGGTGAAGGGAAAAAGATTTAATAGGAATCTGAGGGGTAACCTTTTCACACAAAGGGTGGTGGGTGTATGGAACAAGCTGCCAGAGGAGGTAGTCGAGGCAGGGACTATCCCAACATTTAAGAAACAGTTAAGACAGGTACATGGATAGGACAGGTTTGGAGTGATATGGGCCAAATGCGGGCAGGTGGGTCAAAGGGCCTGTTTCCACATTGCATCACTCTATGACTATTTCTAGACATAAAATACTTCAAATGGTTAGGGAAGATAGTGATAAGGTAGGGGATTAATCATAACCTTACAGAATGGCAGAGCAGGCTTGAAGGACAAACAGCCTACTCTTACTCCTTTGTTGCAATGTTTCTTTAAGTTTCAGATCTATGATATTTCATTCCTTCCGTGAGAACTAAACGAAACGGAGTTAAAGTCTCAGGTCAATGATGTTTTAATCAGGCTCCCACAGCTGGAGTGTGTTCTGGAATAATCCCAAGAGTTTCAGTTTGTATTTCAGAAATCCAACTCTGCAGTTCTGTCTTTCAAACACACAAGGTTTGACAATCAGTAGCAGACAAATCAGAATATCATTTTGCAGTGATGTACTTACATGATCAGGTGGTAGCTGTAGTTTATAGAGTTGAAGAATGGACTGGAGCAGGCAGGACACAAAGTTAGAGACCAGTACCTCTTTGCCTAGTTTATTGTCCACCGCCTTTCTTTGGCTTGTAGCCACCTGGACTGACAATTTGTCTGTGTCTGCAATAATGCAGACAGCTTCTGCAATAGGTTCATCTAAAACAGGATGCTGAAATACCAAAGTGGAAAAGGATGATATCAGCAATTAAACATTTTTTCCATTATGCACATCTCTCAAAAATCACTTAAATAATTCAAGCCATTCAGAATATTGGAAATATCACAAACCCCATGCTTCCAATCAGTGCACTTCAATTATCTGCCATTTTGATTAGTCACTTGAGCATTAGCAGAGATGGAAGATCAGCAGGAAATGGAACTGGCAGAATTTCATTTCTGTACTGATTTGCATTCCCTGCAATATCAGATCTGCTAGCTGGGAACTCACACGAGGAGAGTTATTCCAACCCTTTGACTTATCCAACTGGCTATGAAGGCTCTCAGGGCAACCAAATTCCCTATTGATGGGAAAAAAATCCCATAATCCCAATAACAGCAAGACCTAAAGGCAGCATATGCTCCTATCTAAGATGCTTCCCAGAACTAGTTTTTTTTAAACAAGATGTTTGACTTGCACTTTCACACATGGGACACATTAGGTAACTGGAAGATGCAAGTTTTAAAGTAACGTTTCAGTTGCTCTCGCAACTGTTGACGCAGCTGCTAAGAAGGAATGATTATTTAATAGCAGTGATAGTAGACGTGGATGGCTCCATTCAACTTGGGCCTATAATTGGGTTTTCACATTGCGAGATTAACCTAATTTGTATTTATATCAATGATTATATTTTTTGCTTACTTTTGAATAGAGCTTTAGCCCTGTTACCAGTGCTGATCCATCTTTTTATTCATTGGACTTTACTTTAGACTTTAGAGATATAGCGTGGAAACAGGCTCTTTGGCCCACCGAGTCCACGCCAACCAGCAATCACCCCGTACACTAGCACTATCCTACATACTGGGCACAATTTACAAAGCCAATTAACCTACAAACCTGCACTTCTTTGGAGTGTGGGAGGAACCCGGAGAAAACTCACTCAGTCACAGGGAGAACGCACAATCTCCGTTCAGATAGCATCCGTAGATAGCATCAAACCCAGGTCTCTGGCGCTGTAAGGCAGCAATTCTACTGCTGCACTACTGTGCCACCCATGAGCGAAGAACACATGGCCGACATTTCATAACCTCTACAATTTATTTCCAGTTACTTCCATATAAGATTAGAGCAAAGTTCCCTCTTCAATAATGATCCACGTGGCCTTTTGTTGCATTATACCAGTCTTACTACACTCTGATTTCTAGCTTTCCTCATATTTTTTAGGAAACAACCTTGCCACAAAATGGTGGCAGATGATAGTAAGTGACATGCAACACATTACTGACCTGCACAGCACGAGTCAAATCTGCCATTAAAAATTGCTTCAGATTTTCATCTGAACTAATTCCATGCAAGACAAAATCTGGGACATACTGTGAACAGTAGCCACCAAACAAGGATCTTCCAAAATTATTGAGACTTGGCTTGCTGTTCATTTTGATGCTGCAACACAACCACATGGTAAAGATATACTTTGAAAAAAATGTTGTGTACATACACGCCTACCACACCAGACACATATTTTACACATTTATTCAAAGACTTATTCAGCATTTAAATACTTAATTTTGCAACAGCCATTTTTTTTCCTTAAAAAATGCAGGATCAAGTCCATCAGAGCTCAGAGATCTGTCTCTTTGTGAACTGCCACTGCATGGGCAAATCAGATGTGCTTGACCAGAGAGCCATGGAAGTTGAGAGGAGATGAAGCATCTCAGCTTTGCCAGTAGACCCTTTTCAAGACATCAGATATAATGGCTACAATGGGAAGTGGTTTAATTGAACACGAAGATAAATTGGGAGAAGCAGTCGAACTCATGTCAGGAAAAGAACCTTTAATACATTCAAGATAATTTGGTGCAATAAAGTATATTAAAACAAACAGGATTTTCAGTGGGGTTGGGAAGATGGTGGGGTGGGGTGGGGTCGAGTAAAGTTTAATAGTGAGCGATGGAAGAGAATCAGTTAATAGTACGTGTACAGTTTTCTGATTATAACCATTAAGTGATTGAATTCACAGTTGTGGCTGAAAATGAGTAAAGGTAAGCATCTAAGAATCTAGGTTGTTAAGATCTTTTTTTTTTTTTTAACTAAAAGGATTTCACAGCACTTTCTGGAAATCCATCTCTCAGAGGTATCAAATCCAGCACTGCCACGGCTATTTTTGAATTATTCAAAGTTGTGGGCAGTACAGTAGTGCAGTTCAGAGCTGTTGCTCACTTCCCAAGTGACCTACATTCAATGTGACCTCCAGTGTCGTGTTTGTGGAGTTTGCAGGCTCTCCCCATATCCGTTGATTTGCCCCAGGCGCTCGGATAATCTCCAATATCCTAAAGACCTGCAAGATCATCGGTTAATTGGCCAATGTAAAATGCCTCCAGTGTGAACATTAGCGGGGTAGAATCGAAGGGGGGGGGAGGGGGGAGAAGGAGAAGAGCTGATGGGAATGCAGGGAAAATAAAAAGGGATGAATATCGGAATAATGTAAATAAGTGGCTCATAATGAATTAGGGATGAGGATGCATCACGATTAATAAGTAAATCAATTAAATTAAAAAAGTAATTAGAATGGCAAATCTTTAGGGCCAGAAGGTTTTCATCGTAGGGATTTAAAGAATTATAGAATATTATTGCACAGTGACACACTAACAGAGTGATACCCTAATCACTGAGATGGCTACAAGTAATTAAACTGAGAAGTCAAAAGAAACTTTGGTCAGTGTTTGGTGGTGACATGTAATATTCTCACATGGGGCAGCTGATAAACTAAAATTGGTACAGTTCAGGATAGCTTGATTACGTCATCAGGGAGAAAGAATAGAGGGTTATGTTGACAAAAGTTTGAGGAATTTCAGGTTAAGGCTTGATTGAAGCATAAAATCTAGTGCAGACAGGTTGGGTTCAACAGCCAGTCTTGAACTATGTGTTTAACGCAAGTGAAAGTGCTGAACAGTTGTCAATTAATTTCAGCATGGGCTAGAGGGAGGTTATCTATTTGGAGCCCAAAGGAATGCATTGGAATATTATCAAAATGGTCAAAAGTTACATGTTAGGATCCAAAAGTATTTTACAGTCCATATACATGAGCCATTAAAATGCTTTGAACAAAATATATTCTAAAATTTAATTACCAATGTAGCTCCAATAGTCAGGAGATCGGAATAAAAGTAAATAGAATTGATGTTACAGCAGCATGAAATCCCTGCAAAGGAACACTGGGAGCCTGCATTCAGTTCTCGTCAGAACATTTAAGAATTACAGAATAATACAGCACAGAAACAAGACCTTAGTCTATGCCAAACATTAATCATGCATTTTCCTTTCCTAAATTCCATTATGAATGATATATTGGCCTGACGGGAATGAAATTTAGTTTAATGAAAGCATGGAATCCCAAGGGTTATGTTCCCAGGAATTTGAAAATGTTAGTGATGTTATCAAGTATCTCAACATTTTAAAGGGGAATTGTTAACTGATGAAAATCTACAGCTGGAGGGGAAGTTTGGAACCGATTCTCTTTAATAAAGAGCAATTGCTGATATGAGATTATATTTTGTTAATCTGAGGTCAGTGAATGTTTTGTTAAACAATAGTACCAAGGAACATGTGGAAAGAGCAGGTACACATTTTGGGTGTGGTTTTCTGAAACAGAGTGCACCACAGTTTACCATTCTTCAGTCCATGCAGTATGGAAGGTGTCATTACTTTGGGGATGAGCAACTTACAGGTCATATCACAAGCAATCTCAATTGTTAGATGAGACAGAAAGAAAAACTGAAACGTTCAAGAGAACAATACTGGAGACACTCAGCAGGGTCTTGATCTTTGAATATCTATGGTCGTGCTCAAGTTCATTAGAATCTCACTCGAGGCCACAAAGCATTGCAGAATATATAGCTATGTTGCACAATCAGAACCCCTATTCATAATCGTTTCAAAAAACAAATCAATGGTCCATATTGATGATATTTTCCCTCTCACATTTAGAGCTTTCCTATTCATAAATTATTTTACCTTGGTAATGGAAGTTCAATCTCTGCCATCCTAGTTTGTCTCTCATTGCAACATTCAAATCCTTGTTTAGATGAATCGTGGGATACCTCTTCATCGTCACTCTCTCCAAGAGCACTGTCAGAACTTTCATTTCTGGGAATGTCAGCATCTATCCGGAGAGTATCTTTCTTCCCAGAATCCTTATTTTCCCCATTGGGGATGTCAGAAGTGACTGGCCTGTCCTGATCACCAAAACTAGCGTTAATGATAACAGAAGACACGGTTTCAATGTTCTGACACGTCCTCGTTGTTTCAGCAATCTCCGTGTTATTTTGTTCATTTGATCCAGCCTCTTCATTGGCTCTGGTGATGCAAGTGACCCGGGTCGGTATTTCTGCCAATGAATTTCTTTCAATGCCTTTGTCCTCATGACCACATTCCAAGACATTGGTATTCTTTACATGAGAAGGGATTCTTAAAAAGCAATGCTGATCCTTTGTCTTCACCCTTTCTATGACCATGACCTCTTTGAGCTGGTCCATAACAGGCTGATGTAGTGCATCAGTTTCTGAGAAGGCAACATCGTTCGACGTTTGAGCATCATTGTTGTTTTCTGCACCCTGACGTTCTAGATTTTGTGCCATTGTTTTTCTTCTTGATTCAATATCTGAATCAGGTGAAAACGAGCAGCCAATCTGAAACATCACTCTGCTTTGTAGGTGTGGACTCCGTTGATAGGGTCTTTCTGGACAATTTATGCCCACACTGGAAGTGGAGCCTGGAGGCTTTTTCATTGGAGCCAACTTAACTGCAGCAGATGCCCCAAAATCAGAAGAACTTTCAGCCAACCCAACTGGTTCATGTCCAAACGTGTGCATCTCAGCATTACACGTAGTGGCACCTTTCACACTCAAGGAAGAGTGCATCTTAATTTCCAGAGCAGGTGCTGTGATCCCTCTTAAACTGTCAGCATCGCTAAATTTGGGTTCATTCGCAATAGAAGGAATTTGACAGCACTCTCCAGAGGTCCACCCCACACGAGTATCAAATTCAGCACTTTCACAGTTGCTAGCTTTGAGTGCTACATCTACATTAGTGTGCTTGCCTTTTACTGGAGTGCTCCTTTTCCCAGTATTTGTCAGAGATTGAATGGGAGTGCTGAAACCAGGGTCATCCTTATGGACGGTGACCACAATGTATTCAGATTCTTCCACTTGTCCTTTCTCGAGTACAGTGCTGATCTTGGCTCCTGATTGGACATTCTCAGTTTCTTGAAGCTTACCTTCCCAGTGCATCTCATTTTCCTGAAGATCTGAGCACCGTATGAAGTAACTAAGGACGTAAAGTAATCGTTGAACTAGTTCTTTACGCTTCCCCACCACCACAGTCCTGGTGAACCTGACTGGTGAGCCAATTGCTCCATACAAATCACCTTTAAAAAAAAAGGAAAAAAGAATTAGTGACAATTAAAAATGTATGTAATCTTAAATATTTCAAAAATCCAATACAGCTTTAAAAAAAATAAACAAACATGCTGCCAGGCACCAAATTGCACAAGGAAGATTCCAGTGTTGTGGCCAACACATACCCTTCAACTGAACAGATTAACTTTTCATTTATCTTAATGTTTATGCATAATTTGATGCTTAGAAGCCTGCATAACTAAGTGACAATTTGCTAGCTATGTATTGCAACAGGATGTTGTAAACTGTGAAAAGCATTAGGGTAAATGCAAATTCTTTATGATCATGAGGAAGCATTGGATGAATGAACCTTTAAGATTCTGGGCACTGCTTATTCTCAAAATCAATTTGAAAAATAAGTTCCTGAACACAGGCCACCATTCTGTCTCTGATCCCATTTAATTCACAACCAGTGTTACTTTCACAGAACAAACCTCCATGGTACACCGTACAATGCATTATTGGTTATACTCTTATACAATTTTGTCTTTCTATTGCACAAATCTGTGGGGTGGGGAGGGAGGAAAATAAAGTGTACTGGATCCCATGTTTTATAGGTAGAACCACAGAATTCAAAAGCAAGGGTCATAGTTCCTGGGTGTGCACATATCTGAAGACTTGTTCTGGACTCAGCACAGTGATGCAATAGTAAATGTAAAAGCTCCTCAATGCCTCTACTTTCTTAGAAGATTGAAAGTATGTCGTCAAAACTCTATTTAACTTCCACAGGTGTAAAATAGAGAGTATAGAGAGAAACTGGTCGCATGATATCCAGGAACAAAAGATGCCGAGAAAGTGGAAGACATTGCCTAATCCATCATGGGTACTAATCTCTCCGCCATTGACGGGATCTACAGGAGGCACTGCTTCAGAAAGGCAGCCAATATCAAAGACCCACAGGACCCTGGCCACATTCTCATATCACAACTATCATTAGGAAGTAGCTGAAGAAGCCTGAAAACAATGACCTGCAGGTTCAAGTACAGCTTCTTCTTAGTGGCCATCACTGTGCAGCACTATCCATTACCTCAGCAACTATGATCTGGTATGGACTTTGGTTTTGTATTGGTTACCCAGTATTACTGATTAATAATGTATTCTATATTTATTTGCGTTTTACTGCATTATTGGTCATGTCAAGTTGCAGCAATTAAGAATGTCATTGTTCCATTGCTGGTACACATGCCAATTGCTGGTACAGATGCCAATTAAACACTCTGGACCCTGACCTACATGACACTGACTTGAATGCAATTGGAATCTAATCCTTATGACAGCACCCATACAGGGAGGATCCAAAAGCCTTCGAGAGGGAAAGATTTTGTAGAATATCTTTGGCAGAGGCTTCAAATGTTAATAGGTGGAAGATGATACTGTTCTCATCAAGGCAGAGAAGGTAGAAACATTCAAAATCCTGGAGAGTCTGGATGTGGATAGCTATAAACCTTTTTTAACTGTCAGCGGAGTGAAAAAGCAAATATGACAAATTTGAATTGTTAAAAAAAGCAAGGATAATACACAAGGCAGAAAGTTCTCATGTAGCAAGTTATTGTGATCTGGAATTCAGGCCAAATAAGTGGTGGGAGATGGATTAACTGTTGTTCATAAAAGGTAATTTAATAGGTATGAGGAAGACAAACTTTGGAGAACTATTGAAAAAGTCAGGGAATAGGACCAAATCTGGCTGGAACTGAATTGAAGGGTTTATTCACAAAATGCTGGAGTAACTCAGCAGGTCAGGCAGCATCTCGGGAGAGAAGGAATGGGTGACGTTTCGGGTCGAGACCCTTCTTCAGACAGTCTGAAGAAGGGTCTCGACCCGAAACATCACCCATTCCTTCTCTCCCGAGATGCTGCCTGACCTGCTGAGTTACTCCAGCATTTTGTGAATAAATCGATTTGTACCAGCATCTGCAGTTATTTTCTTACACTGAATTGAAGGGTTATTGTTTACAGTACATGGATACTATGGTTTTGCATGCCTTCAGAATTTAATCCATTTGAGCCAACACCATTATCTATTCCTAGATACACTGATGAGCCAAAACATTATGACCACCTCCCTAATATGCTGTTGGTCCTCCGTGTGCCGCCAAAAAAGCGCCGACCCGCCGAGACATGGACTGCACAAGACCCCTGAAGGTGTCCTGTGGTAGCTGGCACCAAAACATTAGCAGCAGATCCTTTAGCAGCACCCCACAAGCCTTGCCATTTCAGAGATGCTCTGACCCAGTCGTCTGGCCATGACAATTTGGCCCGTGTCAAAGTCGCTCAGGTCTTTACTCCTGCCCATTTCTCCTGCATCCAACACATCAACTTCAAGAACTGACTGTTCACTTGCTGCCTAATATATCCCACCCATTGTAACAAGATAATCAATGTTATTCACTTCACCTGTCAGTGGTCATAATGTTTTGGCTGATCGGTGTATATTCCTAGTTAGTTATTCCTTCCATCTTAAAAGATGGAAAGAAGGTGGGGAGAAATGGGAAGGACAAAGGCAATATTCTCTGAGAAGCAAATCTCACTCACCAAGTTGTGCCCAGAGAGGATTATATGGATGTGATTTACCCAATAAATTCACGTTCCGTGATGCATGTTTCTCACAAAAGGTCTTTGTAGGTGGATGGTCATTTGGCATAACTGTGGGTACCCAGGCCAGGTGATATGTGAGCACAGCCGTCAGCAAAGCAGAAAGGAACCTAAAATTGGAGGAAAAGTAGTTAAACCAACAGTTTTGAGATCACAACAAATAAGCCTTCTTAAATATCTATGAAGCAACCACAATGTCACAAAATCTGGCCTACTCATTCAGTTTGTTCTTTTTAAATGTTTTTTTTTTAATTGCAAGTGACTAGCAGTGCCTAATCCAGTGGTGTTGCAAGTAATTGGATGGATCAGCACCTAATATAGTCATTCCTGGTTTGAACATAGCAAAGTGCAGGCCTGGAAATCAGGAATAAACTGTCTTTTACAGAGTGGCATTTGGCCATTCATAGGTAATGAATAGCCCAACTGAGAAGAAATAAGAACCAGAGCATTTTTTTGTTGTGGTCAGGAGTATGATAAACCACTCTCATAATGGAAATCCAAATAAGACCACAATACCCAGAAAACCTGTACATATTTGGAGAGTATGTCCTAATTATTGTTTCAGAAGGCCCAAGATACACACAATTTAAAAAAACTTAACATAATAATGATATTAAATGATACAGTGAACACGTGACCAGTTCTAGGTATCCAATATGATGGGATCGTCGTTAATAGCCAATTGCCCTATTTTTCCTCAAATTTATATCATGGCAAATCCCGTCATAATTCAAGAAAATCAAAAAGCTTTGAATGTATAGCTGGTTGTTCAACATGAACAAGCCAATCGATTAATATTTTGGATTAAACCAATGAAGCAAAGTAGCCGAAAATGAAGAGGTAGATGACAACAGACCACCTTGTTGATCCTGGGCTAGTTTTCTCTGTGGCCACATTGATCTTTCTTGCCCTCCTCTACCAATCTTGCTAGGAAAACCAGGCAACCAGATCTCTGGTGGGGGGGATCATATGAATAGCCCCTGGACCGTTATAGACAATAGGTGCAGGAGTAGGCCATTTGGCCCTTCGAGCCAGCACCACCATTCAATGTGATCATGGCTGATCATTCTCAATCAGTACCCCGTTCCTGCCTTCTCCCCATACCCCCTGACTCCGCTATCCTTAAGAGCTCTCTCTAGCTCTCGCTTGAATGCATTCAGAGAACTGGCTTCCACTGCCTTCTGAGGCAGAGAATTCCACAGATTTACAACTCTCTGACTGAATTTTTTTTTCCTCATCTCCATTCTAAATGGCCTACCCCTTATTCTTAAACTGTGCCCCCTGGTTCGAGACTCCCCCAATATTGGGAACATGTTTCCTGCCTCTAACATGTCCAACCCCTTAATAATCTTATATGTTTCGATAAGATCCCCTCTCATCCATCTAAATTCCAGTGTATACAAGCCTAGTCGACCAGTCTTTCAACATATGACAGTCCCGCCATTCCGGGAATTAACCTAGAAAACCTACGCTGCACGCCCTCAATAGCAAGAATATCCTTCCTCAAATTTGGAGACCAAAACTGCACACAGTACTCCAGGTGCGGTCTCACTAGGGCCCTGTACAACTTTCTGATAACCAAATACAAATTATAGAAGTTAAATTGAGAAACAAAATACAATCCAGGCAAACCTCTCACCTGCAGTGGCAAGAGACCAGATGCATCAAGCAAGTGACCTCTAGCTTGTCTCAGACTTCTATGCCTGTTTAGGGAAGCACAAAAGTTAGAGACAAGCCTACCTGTGAGGACACCTTTGCTAGAGGTTCTCTGTGTTACCAGTGGCATAAAATATATATTTAAGACCAGTGTGTGAGTGTACACATCCAAAGACCAGTCTGAAGGGTCTCGACCCAAAACGTCACCCATTCCTTCACTCCAGAGATGCTGCCAGTCCCGTTGAGTTACTCCAGCATTTTTGTGTCTATCTAGAGACAATATAAATGCAGGTTTCTAATATTGTACAACTGATCTGTTTTATACCTTGACATCACGAGGTAAAAGTTGACTTAAAAACTGAAGATAATGCATACATACTGATTCTTAGATAATTGCTCGATCAGCAAGGTGAAGTCTCTGACAAAGCGATGGCATAATGTTTCCTTATCTGATGCATTAAACATCATGGTAAGCCATGCAGGCTCAGCAATCCTTGGGGCAGAGTAAAGATTGTATATTGTGGTCCTGAAATGCAGAAACATTTTACTAACATCAGCAGTTTATTGTCACAAAACATTACATGTCAAGTTATCCTTAGCCATATTGACTATGTCATATATACTATCCTTAGTCATTTGTACTCTGTTTACTTATTCTGTTGTGCTGCAGCAAGTAAGAATTTAATTGTTCTATCTGGGACATGTATGACAATAAAACAGTCTTGACTAAATGCACGTTAGCCTTCACATAGTTTTAAAAAAATAAGTTACTTGCTCTGCGCTTGAACATTTGTACTCAGTAACAATCATTTCAGTAATACTATAAGCCCAAATAAAAAACTACCCCAGGATCAAGCAAAGTGGCCCCTTTATTTTTATAGTGATAGGTCTTCCTGAAATTGAGGAAGGTTGATAGATAACTAGAGCTCTGATGATTAGAGGAAGGAGGTGCCAAGATGAAAGAGATGCCAACCACAATATTATTGAATGGCCAGGTGGGGTGGGAGGAAGCAATTATCTACTTCATCCCCCCACATTCAATCACCATAGATTGAAGCTTTTAATGATAAAGTATAAAGAATTGTTTATGGTGTTCAAGGGCTGAAGTAGGTATCGCTGCTTACTTAAGGCAGAGAATAGAGTAATGTAAAGCCCTGCATTGAACACGATTAAGGATATCCATTGGATTATTAACACTGTCACAATTCAGCATTTGGTTGTGGGAAGAACATGGTGGGGTAATAATTGCTTTACCCTGTCAAGTTTCCATTGGATTATAGGTTCTCACTTGAAATATTGCATCAAAGCAAATTTTGAGTTATTTCCAAGGCCACCAGAGCTCACTATATTCCACAGAATCGTGGTTATTATGCCTGTTGAATAACACTAACAAGGGCGGCACGGTGGCGCAGCGGTAAAGTTGCTGCCTTACAGCGAATGCAGCGGCGGAGACTCGGGTTCGATCCTGACTACAGGCGCCGTCTGTACGGAGTTTGTACGTTCTCCCCGTGACCTGCGTGGGTTTTCTCCGAGATCTTCGGTTTCCTCCCACACTCCAAAGACGTACAGGTATGTAGGTTAATTGACTGGGTAAATGTAAAAATTGTCTCTAGTGTGTGTAGGATAGTGTTAATGTGCGGGGATCACTGGGCGGCGCGGACTCGGTGGGCCGAAGGGCCCGTTTCCGCGCTGTATCTCTAAATCTAAATCTAATTCTAAACTACCAATCATCGTTGATCCAACAGTTTGTCAATATTGTATGTAAACAATATCAGAGAATGGGTGCAGAAGAGATTTGTGTGTGACATCATGGTGGAGAGTAGTGAAACACAGATTTTCTGAAGAGTTAATAGAAAACTCCAAATTTAGAAAAAGGCTTTTAATGATAGATTAGGATTAAATGTTGCTGCCTATCAGCAAGGGGCACGGTGGCGCAGTGGTAGAGTTGCTGCCTTACAATGCCAGAGAGCCTGGTTCAATCCTGACTACGGGTGCTGTCTGCACAGAGTTTGTACGTTCTCCCCCTGACCGCGTGGGCTTTCTTTGAGATCTTCAGTTTCCCTGCACACTTCAAAGATGTACAGGTTTGTAGGTTAATTGGCTTGGTATAATTGTAAATTGTCTCTAGTGTATGTATGAAAGTGTTAATGTGTGGGGATCGCTGGTCGGTGCGGACTTAGTGGGCTGAAGGGCCAGTTTCCGTGCTGTATCTCTAAACTAAACTAAATTACTAAATGGAGGAAGGATTGAAAATGCAAAAGGCAAAGTAAAATTTTACAATGTATAAATGTGCCACTGACTCAACAGATCCATGGTACTGCCAATTATATGTAATCCTCCTATCCCTTTCTCCCTCAGTTATCTAATATCTCAAATCCTCATTGCTTCATCATCACCAAGTAGTAGCAGGTTCCAAATTATAATCTCTGCCAAGTAGGTTAATATTTCTTTATTAGTTACCACGTTATCTAAAAACAGGTTAACAGAACATAGAAAACCCTGCCATACATATAATAAAATCAGGCAAGGGTGTTGTTTTAACCGACCCAAAATTAATAAATGAACGCTTTAAGGAGTATTATCAAGAGCTGTATAAATCCAAAGCTAACGGTGATATCAATGCATGGTTAAAAAAGTTGGACATACCAAAATTAGATAGTGCCTCTTGTGAGGCCTTAAACTCAGAACCCTCCTCTGTAGAAATCATGGATGCAATTAGGTCGTTGCAAAACGGCAAGAGCCCTGGGCCAGACGGTTTTGGAGTCGAATTTTATAAGAAGTTTGCTGACCAGGTAACTCCGATCCTGCACAGGATGCTCTCCCACTCAATCGAGTTGAAAAAGCTCCCACCGTCATTGTACAATGCTAATATTTCTCTCTTATTGAAACAAGACAGGGATGAAACCAATCCCTCCTCATACCAACCAATTTCTATGCTTAATTTGGATTTCAAAATTTTTACTAAAATAATGCCGACTAGACTAAATAAGTGTATAGAATCCATTATCCATACGGATCAGACCGGGTTCATCCCCAATAGGTTCTCTTTCTTTAATGTTAGAAGAGTAATGAATATTATGTATCACAAATTCGACAGTTCTTCCAAACAAGCCATTCTGTGTTTAGACGCAGAAAAAGTTTTCGATCAGGTTGAGTGGGGATATTTACTCAGAGTGCTGGAAGAGTTTGGTCTTGGTGCCTCTTTTATTTCCTGGGTACGTCTTATATATGCTCATCCCACCGCTTCCATACTCACAAACCAGGATAGGTCACCCCCTTTTGCCCTTCAGAGGGGTACGCGACAGGGCTGCCCCCTCTCGCCGCTCCTCTTTGCGTTAGCCATTGAGCCGCTGGCAATCGGCATAAGAGGGCATGCGCTTATAAAACCGATAATACTGGGTGGGGTGGAACATAAGATTTCGCTTTATGCGGATGATATTGCCATCTTTGTATCTGACCCTGAACATTCTGTCCCTTACCTATTCCAGCTTATTAATTCCTTTGGCGAGGTCTCAGGTTACACTATAAACTGGCAGAAGAGTGAACTTATATCGATAACAGCAGAATTAGACCCTGTATTCTTAGCCAACATGCAGTTTAAAACAAATCCGGATAGTATAAAATATCTAGGCATTAAAATATCTAAAAACCCCAAGACCCTTTTTAAAATTAACTTTACCGAAAGGTTGAACAAGCTAAAGGAGAACATAGAGAAATGGAGAACGTTGCCTATTTCCTTGATTGGCCGCGTGAACGCAGTAAAGATGGTCTCCCTGCCGAGATTTCTGTATTTATTTCAGAATGTCCCTGTTTTTATCCCCAAATCCTACTTTAAGTTAATCGATTCTATCATTATGCCATTTATTTGGGGATATAAAGCACACAGGATCTCAAAAGCTTATCTTCAAAAAACGAGGGAACATGGGGGACTGGGGTTACCGTGCTTTTTATACTACTATTGGGCGGCCAATGTTAGAGTCATGGTATACTGGCAGTATGCATATGAACGGGGAGTTGGATATGACCTGCCCCCTTGGCTGGCGATTTAAAAAAGCTTAACCCCAAAAACTTCTCTCCCTGCTCTCCTTTTTTCATTACCCAGATCTCTCACCTCTCTTAGAGAGGATCACTTCACTCTGTCCAATGCTCAGAGAATATGGCACCAAATTAGGAAAGCTTGTGAGCTTCCGAATACGTCAATGCACGCCCCAATCTGGCATAACCACGCTTTCCCCCCATCATTTACAGACACAGCATTCAGAGAATGGAGCTGTAAAGGGATAGTTACAATAAAAGATCTTTACATAAATAGACACTTTGCATCATTTGATCAGCTACAATCCAAGTTCTCATTGCCCAAAACTCAATTCTTCAGGTACTTACAGCTGAGAAATTATGTTCGACAAAACAATTCGCTTTGAGTCCCTGCCCGAAGACGACTCGTTGTCCAAAAATTTTGTTGGGTCCCCCGGAAGCAAAGAACCTAATCTCATCTTTTGTAGGTATCTTTTCAAACAAACTAGATAAATCTACTTTAAAAATAAAACAAACCTGGGAAGAAGACCTTAACATTGAAATTGATGACGATGTCTGGAAGGTAGTACTGAAAAGTATAAAATCCTGTTCTATTAATTCTAGGCTACAACTGATTCAATTCAAGGTTATACACAGATTACACTACTCTAAGGTTAAGCTGCATAAAATCTTTCCTGATCTCTCACCTTTGTGTAATAGATGCAAGACCGCTGAGGGTACACTCGCTCACCACTTTTGGACTTGTCCAAAACTTCACAACTTTTGGTGTCTTTTATTTCAATGGTACTCTACTGTTTTAAACGTCACTTTAACTCCGGACCCTGAAACTGCTCTATTCGGGTATTCCACAACGCTCGAGAAGCTAGACCATAATGCTCGCACAATCTTGGTTTATGGTATGGTAATTGCCAACAGATGTATTTTGAAACTATGGAAATCAGACTTTGCTCCTCAGTTTGAGACTTGGTTAAGAGAATTAATGGGCATATTACACGTAGAGAGGTTGAGATATGAATTGTCTGGCAACCCTCAAAAGTTCTTCAACATATGGAACCCAGTGCTGCAGCATATTAAGGACAAGTAAAACTATCCCCTCAATGCCACATGCTTTTGTACCTTCTTTGAATCCAGCAGTGAAAATACTGAAATATTTGACTTGTGAAAATTACCTTGCCTCATGTTTTTGTGCTTTTGTCTTTTTTGTCACATTGTAGTTACGTTTTTTTTTTAAAATGTATTTTTATTTATTTATTTGTTTGTTTTATGATTATGTAGGGAAGGGGAGGGATGGGGTTTACTGTTGTTGTTATATGCACTGTAATCAATTAAATAAAAAATAAAAAAAATAAAAAAATAAAATAAAAAAGAAACAATTAAACCTGAACGATATTATAAAAATAGACTAATGTCTGTAAAAGATAAGGTCTTTGCATGCAAACTCAGATTCAACTAACTGAATGAGCCGATCTGTCATTTTAAATGGTGATAAAAGATCAAACCAAATCACTGCAAATTCCAACGGGATCCCACAAGTGGCCACATCTTCCGATCACCCCTTTCTGCTTTCCGCAGAGACCGTTCCCTCCGCAACTCTCTGGTCAACTCATCCCATCCCACCCAAACCACTCCCTTCCCAGGTACTTTCCCCAGCAACCGCAGGAGATGCAACACCTGTCCCTTTACCTCCCCCCTCGACTCCATCCAAGGACCCAAACAGCCTTTTCAGGTGAGGCAGAGGTTCACTTGCACCTCCTCCAACTTCATCTACTGTATCCGCTGTTCCAGGTGTCAATTCCTGTACATCGGCGAGACCAAGCGCAGGCTCGACGATCATTTCGCTGAACACCTCTGCTCAGTCCACCTTAACCTAGCTGATCTCCCGGTTGCTCAGCACTTTAATTCCCCCTCCCATTCCCAATCTGACCTTTCTGTCCTGGGCCTCCTCCATTGTCAGAGTGAGGCCCAGTGGAAATTGGAGGAACAGCACCTCATATTTCGCTTGGGTAGCTTTCACCCCAGCGGTATGAACATTGACTTCTTTAACTTCAAATAGCCCTTGCTTTCCCTCTCTCTCCATCCCCTCCCCAGTTCTCCCACCAGTCTTATCATCCCCGACTACATTCTCTCTCTCCAGCCCACTCTCCTGACATCAGTCTGAAGAAGGGTCTCGACCCGAAACGTCACCCATTCCTTGTCTCCAGAGATGCTACCTGTCCCACTGAGTTACTCTAGCATTTTGTGTCTACCACTTTAAATCTCCTTGGGTTTTCAATTACAGTGCCGTGTTCAAGACTTCCACCCTGCTCATCAGTCCTAAACTATGAATATGGGCTCCTAAGATTCATATCAAGCATCTTAGAAATAAAATAAGTTTGTTGTAATTTTTGCCACCTCTCATATCCTGGTTCCAAAGACATAAATCATAAGTTACAAAAAAATGTAAAATTGCATAACCTCCCTTTGATTTAGGACAGGGAATACCAATTTTGTCATTTACTGACCTCAAACTGTTATTTGTCGATTACAATATCAATGACCAAATATTTACTGAGTAATTCTAGTAATTAATCAGTCCACGTGGGAAATAATACAGAATCAATAACTTTAAGACTTGATTTACACTAAGGTGTTTTTCTTTGGAGGGTGTCTGGAGGCGTGAATGTGGCAGAATACTACCCATGAACAAAATTATACAATCCCCTTCAAATCTTACCTGAATTCTCCCAAGCCCTCCATTACCCGGCTGATGTAAGTTTGCACTCTCTGGGTAGACTCTGCAATCTTTCTGGAGGAAATCATTGCCTAACAAAAATAATGAAATGATGATGCACATTTAAAAGACTCAAGACTCAATATGCAGTGTCAATAACCTGAACATTCCTGACCACATATTACTCTAATTGCTGTGACACAAACAGAACGACAATTCAAGCTACAGAAAGATGCTCTCATGATAGAGCGAAGGGAGTTTCTATGCTGTACGACTGCACGGTTTGTGGGAGATATTTGGACTTCGCAACAGGACATGCATACTTGAGTAAGTGGGAAAAGTTTGCAAATGGAGTTTAACATAGGAAAGTGCAGTCATGCAGTTTGGTAAGAGGAAATAAAAGGCAGGCTGTTATCTAAATGGAGAGGGGCTTCAAATAATTGCACTTCAGAGGAATCTGTGTTCTTGTGCATGAAACAAAAGTTAACGTAGTGCAGCAAGTAATTGAAATGGTACATTGGCCTTGATTACTTGTTGGTTGGAGTATAAAAACAGAATTTATTATACAGGGTATTGGTAAGGCTACATGAAGTATGGTACAGAGTTTTGTTTCCCTTATTTAATAATATATTAGCCCTGGAGGCTGTCCACAAGGATAGGTCCCAGGAGGTATGGGATATCTTACCAGAAAATTGTAACGTTAGATCTGTATTTTTTTTAGATTTAGAGATACAGCGCGGAAACAGGCCCTTCGGCCCACCGAGTCCGCGCCGCCCATCGATCCCCGCACATTAACATTATCCTACACATATTAGGGACAATTTTTACATTTACCCAGTCAATTAACCTACAAACTTGTATGTCTTTGGGGTGTGGGAGGAAACCGAAGATCTCGGAGAAAACTCACGCAGGTCACGGGGAGAACGTACAAACTCCGTACAGACGGCGCCTGTAGTCAGGATCGAACCCGAGTCTCCGGCGCTGAATTCGCTGTAAGGCAGCAACTCTACCGCTGCGCCACCGTGCCGCATTATTTGGAGTATGGAAGAATTAAGGGTTATCTTATTGAAACACAAGATCCTAAGAGGGGTGATAAGGTAAACATTGAGATGTTTCCACTCTACAAGGGAGTAGTCATTTAAAGCTGTGGTTCAAGGCAATTTAATCCGACAGATGTTGGTGGTTCTCTGGAATTATCTGTCCCAGAGGGTTGTGGAGACTAGATTACTAGGTATTTAAAGAATTAAATACAATTTCAAAAGATCAGGAAATTGAGGGCTATGGGGGAATGCATGGAAAAGGAGGTGACGACTAGAACAGGTCAGCAATGATTTTGAATGGCATGGTATCCTTGCAGGACCAAGTACCCTGTTCTTGTTCCTAATTTCTAGTACTGCGATCTCCTTTAAGAACTCCTAAATCAATTCAATAAAAGTTATTGTCAATACATGCAAAATAATGTCACTCCGCTAAAAATAGTTTTGTTGTTAGTCTATTACTAGGGGAAATAAAATGAAGTGCATTCTCATCAATAAAATGAAGAGAAAAATAATGTGAAAAGTAACAACTTCGTACCTTCTCAATTGCACTCTTCAGCTTGTTCAGGTGAGCCTCGAAGAGGGGGAAATGCGAGAAAAAGAACTCCTGAAAAGTTCTGTTCTCCTCTTCCTTCTCAGACAAAGAGAAAACAACACTGACTGCAATCTTCTTCCGCCAGACCATCTGTGGATTTGAAGTGCAGCTCTCATCTGCCATCATAAATGTCTCTTCAGCTGACCTTGTAATGAAGTACACATTCAGCAGAAACAACAACAAAATTTGTTACAGAAACATAAACATGAAAATATTCATTTCCGCATGAAGGAGAATGGACAGCCCCTACAATCAAAAATAGTTCAGAGCCAAACAAGCAAGAATTCTCAGCCCCAACATGCCTTCAAAATCTCCTGGAACCCACGTAACCAATAGTGAGAAGGTAATCCCACATTACAATTTATTCATCCATGCTTTTCTATTGACATTGAAGAATATTTTCAAGTACTGCAGATTCAGATTTACCAAAAAAGACAGTGTTCGAGTAACTTAGTGGGTCAGGCAGCATCTTTGGCGACCATGGATAAATGATAGTCGGGTCAAGACCTTCTTCAGGCAGATTGAGGGTGGAGTGGAAGAGGAGTGGTGGTGAGGAAAGAAAGCTGGAAGACAGGAGAGGCAGGATGAAGCTTGCCAAGTGGAAGGTTGATTCAGGTTAGCGTGGTCCGATAAGCAGATGGTTGGACAAAGGCCAGAGAAGAAAAGGCAGAAGGTACGAGGCAAAAGGATTGAAGAATTGCGAATTGTGAAGTTGGAGGAAGGAATGTAGATGGAAGGGGAGGGGGTGTGGAGAAAGAGGTTGATCCCAGATGAGACATGGGGTGGGGTTGTTGTGTAACTACCTAAATTTGACAAATTCGATGTTCATACCCTTTGGGTTGTTAGCTATCCAAGCGGGGTATTTTCAGGTGGTACTTTGAGATCCATAAGATAATTTATACATGGCATTCCCATAGCATTTGAGGTGAGAGAGATCATGGGTTCGGGGGGGGGATATTGCAGATGGTGTAGAAATTAAAGAGCTGTACACACCCAGGCAAGCAGAATTTGTTTTAGATTTAGAGATACAGCGCAGAAACCAGGCCCTTCGGCCCACCGGGTCCGAGCCGCCCAGCGATCCCCGCACATTAACACTATCCTACTCCCACTAGGGACAATTTTTACATTTGCCCAGCCAATTAACCTACATACCTGTACGTCTTTGGAGTGTGGGAGGAAACCGAAGATCTCGGAGAAAACCCACGCAGGTCACTGGGAGAACGTACAAACTCCGTACAGTACAGCGCCCGTAGTCAGGATCGAACCCGAGTCTCCGGCGCTGCATTCGTTGTAAGGCAGCAACTCTACCACTGCGCCAGAGAGCACATAATCACACCAGTTGTTCCTAATAACAATCCCATTAATATAGCACCTTTCACATTGTGACCAAACCCAAGAAGCATAATACGAATGTTACATCGTCATGATATGCTACATGTGGCCATTAGTTTACAAAGTATTTTAATGACACAAAGTTAACAGCTTCTTCCTTCTGAGACTGTTTTTAACCAAGGATGGTCACATTGCAAACGTTACACCTACCATCTGGGAAGAATGCCATTTTCAAGGTTGGTGGTCTGACTGCGCAGCCAGCGACGCTGAAAACTACTGGCACAATTACTGGAAAAGGAAGAGCTTGGAGAAGGGAATGGTGTATTTAAGAGACTGCTCAGGGAAGCTGCAAGGTGGAACAACAAAACAAAAGCATTTAGTTAGTTAGAAACTTCAACTTTTGAATGCTTCAAACAGAATGTAAACAGAAACAGATTTTCCCACAGCACCCATTTAATTTCTGAAGAAAAATGATTTCATGGATCTGGGGGATTAAAAATCCACCTCAAAACCCAGAAAGCAGAAAGTGCTTTAATCTATCATTTAACCTCTTTTACATTGGATTTTGAATTTCATAAACATTTACAGAGTAAACAATCCTTTGCTTTCAGTCATTTTTCCTTGAAACCAATAAACTACCAACGCTGTGGTTAAGAACTTGCATTCATTTGGTCACAAGAAATAAAAGATACCAGTAATTAAAAATATCTCTACCTGACCGTGCTATGCCACTGTCTCCATCTTCATTTGGACCTCGGCTTGGCATATCAACTGGCGTACTGTGAGCTGAAGACAAAATGTTTAATTAGGACCTTCAGAATAAAAAAAAGAACTCTGATCATAGTTAACTTCTATTCCCACGAGTTGAGCAGTACTGAAAAAGAGCAGTTGGCCAAAATGGAAAATATTTTGACATTGAAGGCATGTTAACATCAATGGGCCAGATTACGCATGACCCAGCCTGCATCTCACATTCACCTCCCACAGGATTTTTATAGCCTCATTTAACTTTTGCAGCTACATGGCTCTCCAGCCAAGCTGAGTGGAGAGTAGATCTTAGGCACCATCAGCTCGCAAAGTACAAACGTTCAAAATTTAATTGTGGAGATTCTGCACAGAACAATCATTGCTAACCACATACAGCAATCTCTGATAACATGGTGATAAACAAACAAATAAAATAACAAATTTAACCGATGTTTCGTTAAACGCTGTGTCATTTTACTCCTAATTTGCCTTGGTGTCAAGGAATAAAAAATATAAATGACTCCAACATCTGGAACATTTTTTCCTGCATCCAGCCTGTCCAATCCCGGTGAGTGAGCGAGATCGTTACGATTTTCTTTTGCATCGTAACTTCTACCGGAGCTGCTCCTCAAGCGGGAATATGTCGCACTTCCCAAACCATGAGTTATTCTTGGTTTTCTCAATCGTTCTTGGATTGTCGACGATGCAAAAGAAAAACAAACGTTTGAGTGAATGGATTGCTGCTTTGTGCGGGAGGTGGCTACAGTCCAGCATGTCAATGGATGACCACTGTAAACTTGACGCTGCTGTTCGTGCAGCGATTAGACAGCTGCAGAGGTCAGCGTCCAGCAGAGCGGTTTATCTGATCAAACCCTCCCTGTAATATCACCCAGAAACACATCACTCCGGTAGACACAAAATGCTGGAGTAACTCAGTGGGACAGACAGCGTCTCTGGAGAGAAGGAATGGCTGACGTTTTGGGTAGAGACCCTTCTTCAGACTTCTTCTGAAGGGTCTTGATTCAAAACTCGGGTCAGTTCTGGGGTTTAAAATAGTACTCCCTTCCACATCGTTTTTGATTGGAAATTAATTACACAGGCTGATTGCCAGCGAGTTGAGAGGGTGACCACGCCGCCGACTTCAATAGCGTAAACCTACGCGTGAGAGACATTTACATCGTATTCACTTTCATTCAATAACCCGCGCTGTTTAAAAATCAAATAGCCTGTATTGCCGGGTTTCCAGAGACATAAGAGGCAGAGAAGGGACGGACAAGGCTTACTAGGGATTCCCCGCCTTCACCGAGGGTACATTCCCATGTCAGTGTCCGCTCGATGATAGACACAAAATGCTGGAGTAACTCAGCGGGACAGGCAGCATCTCTGGAGTCTGAAGAAGGGTCTCGACCCGAAACGTCAGCCATTCCTTCTCTCCAGAGATGCTGCCTGTCCTAAGTTACTCCAGCATTTTGTGTCTACTGGAGTGATGTGTTTCTGGGTGATATTACAGGGAGGGTTTAATCAGATAAACCGTTCCGTTGGATGCTGACCTCTGCAGCTGTCGAAGCTGATGTTCGTGCAGCGATTAAAGTTTACAGTGGACATTGACATTCCGGACTGTAGCCACCGCCCGCACAAAGCAGCAATTCATTCATTCAAATGTTTGTTTGTTTTTTTTGCATCGCCGACAATCCAGGAACGATTGAAAAAAACAAGAATAACTCATGGTTTGGGAAGTGCGACATATTCCCGCATGAGGAGCAGCTCCTCAAGCACGAGTTGCAATGCAAAAGAAAATCGTCACGATCTCGCTCACTCACCGAAGCATAAAGCAATAAAACCTACAAAATCATTGTAGTTTTGTACAAATTAACCATAAATACACCTAATTAATATTGCAAGCAGTATTTCCTTATCTCGAAGCAGCAAAACTGGAAACTACGGATGAAACACAGGGCTGTATACACACAGCAGCTCAGCCGGCAAGAATGCTTAGCACAAGTAACCTATGACCTGTGCATGTGCAGTCGAGATACCAAACTCGCTTGTTGATATCTCCGTTTGGAGCTTGTCTGGGTACAAAAATCCTGCGGTAAAATTTTAGATGTGCAATCTTCCACTTTGTGTAGAACAAATTAAGCTGACAATACAATCAACATGCAGAACCATGCAATGTCTAAAACGAAAAATCTTTTACAAATTCAGTGTCGTTAGTAAATTCAAATCTAAGCAGTCAATTGGCTAGTAAGAATTCTTTTCATTTCATGTCCTGTATATACACAAATAAAATACATACTCTTCAGATTAGTTAAGCACACAACCAAACATTGCATAATTAAAGATGAGACAAAACAGTGGTGGAAAGCATTGTCATTTGGAGCCAAAAACTGAAAACAGCATTCTTGTATCAATCAATCCACCTGTTAAAACTGCTGTTGAATGCATAGGCAGAATTCATTAACTTAAGAAATTTTCTATTTCTTCAACTATGCAAATTGCATTTGCAAAAGCACAATTTTAGCAATGAATTTTGCATTAAAACAGGGAACATACACTTCCGAATCAGTTTTATTAAATGCATTTATAACCTTTCTGCCTTTGTATTCTGCTATGCATCTCAACAAGACCAGATAATCAGCATGCTCATTGTGTTCCCACACTCTGCTCAGCATTCCACAGAACCTGCAAAGAAAGAAGCGCTTCTGATGAGATGGAGCGACCCCAGATCTACGGGACACAGTAACAGTTTGCTGCCACAAACCACCAAACGACCTGTCGATATAAAACAAAGGGTAAAACAAGAATGACTACACAGGTAAAAATAGAAATGAAAACTGGAAATAATTAAAATGTTGAAGACCATCCTTACCCAAATTATTGCAAGCATGGAAAATTCTGCCACCATTCTGACCAGGACAAGGATTTCCAGCAGTGTTTTCCTGGTTGATATATTCAAAGCTATCATGTAGCCTGTAAAACATTGGTCCAACGCATGAAAGCATACAAACAGCATATTTATGAACGAGTTAAATGATTAAAAAAGCTAATAATTCATCTGGAGATACCTGCAAACTCCAACATCAGAAGTCTTAGCTTTGATCGACAGTTGTACTCTATTATAAATACCCTCTTTAAAACGTATGAAGAAAATATTCAAGAAGGTTGTTACGAGTTACTAGCTTGAATAATATCAACATATAATTTTAACCAATTGAAAGGAAGCATTTTAATATTGGCATGAGTAACACCAGATTTGTTTCACTCCTTGCCCAGGGCTAAGGAAATCTAATTAAATACTCTATTTTTTGTTCAATCGCATTGTCTCAAAGAAACTTGGTTGCAGGGTGTAACTTGATCCAAAAAAATCTTTACCAAAAGCAATCCTCGTCCTTATGTCAGTGAAGCTAACCCATTGAAGACATCCTGATGTATGGTATCACGGTTGAGTCAAACACAAGGGAGAGACACAGAATCATACACATTGCTTTACAGACTCAGGAAGCCATTCCTCCCATTGTCTCACTGAGGATTTAAGCTTTTAGGCTGATAACTTCCTAATAGCTCAACGCAAAACATTAAATGTAAACACATCTTTCGATAGACATCATTCCACTGCTGAATTTTTCTACCATTTTCTGTTCTTATGTCAGATTTCCAGTTTCCACATTATTATGCCAACATGTGATATTCACCTTTGACTATTGCATCATTCAGCTCAAATGCAGCAAGACTTTCCATGCTTAAAAAACACGGATGGAAAGATATTAAATATTGGATCTTACGCTCATTGAATCATACAGCATGGAAACAGGCCTCTCTGCCCACCATGCCCCATCTACATTCATCAGACCTGCCTGCTTTTGGCCCATATCATTCTAACCCTGCCCTATACATGCACCAATCCAATTGTTTCCTAAATGTTGCGATAGTCCCTGCCACAACTACCACATCTGGCAGCTCGTTTCATACACCCACCACCCTTTGTATGGAAAAAGTTACCCTTCAGGTTCCAATTACATTTCTCCCTCTCTCTCACCTTTAACCTATATCGTCTGGCTTTTGATTCCCCTACTCCGAGCAAGAGACTGTGCGTCTATCCAATCTATTCCTCTCATACTGCTCAACAAATTGAGTTTAATTTAATACATAACACTTGATTTTCAAAAATGTTTCACAAAAGGGCAACTAAATATGACAGAGGTCTGTGGAATTCGAACAAAACACAAGGCGATAAATTACATTGCCACGGAAATCAATAATTAATTGCAATTGCTTTGTTGAGGTACTAACAACAAATATCCTCGGGAATAAGAGTTAGAACTGTAGTTTTCACTACTGATCTCGATGACAACGTAATTTAAACAAGTTTGGTGACACAAAGGCACGGAGCATAAATGAACGTTTTCAGCTTTATTTGAAAGCTTTGTGAAAATGCACCTATATCTATCATCTAACATCTTATCATATATAAATCTAGACAGTATCTGAAGAGATGTTTTAAATATCTAATCATACATTTTAATACCAGAGATAAAAACATTTTCAATCAAGTATGAATTATATATTTCCCTGCAAGTAGGTACTCTAGTAGAATCTTACATGTTCGAACTTCCACCAGCAGAGCCCACCTTGGCAGAGAAAACTTTACTGATCATCAGCTGAGGAGGAGAGCTGAATAGAAAAATACAAAATACTTCAATAATACAAATATAATATGTCAAAGGCAATATTACCATTCTGCTGAAATTCATATTAGGAAAGACATCTGTGGTGGTTTGCAGCTATAATTCTTACACATCAATAATTTGTATTCAACTCATGTATCTGCAATATATTGCTAATTTATCAGAAATGTCACACTGTTGTGACAAATGATCCTGCCTTCTCCATTATCTTGCAGTATAGAGCAAGCTCTGGTTTATTACAGATGCAATTTCTATGGAATAATTTCCCATGGACTGCACCGAAAGCAACTGAGCGAAATCATAGGTATCACAAAATGCTGGAGTAACTCAGCGGGTCAGGCAGCATCTCAGGAGAGAAGGAATGGGTGACATTTCGGGTCGAGATCCTTCTTCAGACTGATGTCAGGGGAGGGGGCGGGACAATGAATGGATGTAGTTGGAGACAGGAAGACAGTGGGAGAACTGGGGAGGAGAAAGAGAGGGACAGATGAGCTACCTAAAGTTAGATAAATCAATGTTCATACCACTGGGGTGTATACTGCCCAAGCGAAATACGAGGTGCTGTTCCTCCAATTTGCTGTGGGCCTCATTATGACAATGGAGGAGGCTCATGACAGAAAGGTCAGACTAGGAGTGAGAGGGGGAGTTGAAGTGCTGAGCCACCAGGAGATCAGGTTGGTTAAGGTGGACTGAGCAAAGGTGTTGAGCAAAATGATTGCCGAGCCTGCGTCTGGTCTCGCCGATGTAGAGAAGTTGACATCTGGAACAGCGGATACAATAGATGAGGTTGGAGGAGGTGCAAGTGAACCTCTGCCTCACCTGGAACGACTGCTTGGGTCCTTAGATGGAGTCGAGGGGGGAGGTTAATGGACAGGTGCTGCATCTCCTGGGGAGGGGGTGGTTTGGGTGGGAAGAGACGAGTGGACCAGGGAGTTACGGAGGGAATAGTCTCTGCGAAAAGCAGAAAGGGGAGGAGATGGGAAGATGTGGCCAGTAGCGGGATCCCATTGATCCCATCCTGAGCAATATCATAGTGTCGCAAAATAATTGTTTATAATTGCAAGGACATGGAAGACTTCAATGCAATGGTTGTTTCAATACGTCAAACTAAATTAATTTCAGCGCTTAAAAATGTAAACGCATAGAACATAAGATGACCTCTCTGATATGTTGCTTACCGTATGTGATGTATTTTCAGTGTAGAACCTTTGTAACTCATTGCAACAGAGCCGAACATCATTTCTCCAAGCATTTTGACATCAGATGCAGGCCGAGAATACTGCAAACAAGAGCTCATGTGGATAATAGTCATACAGGTCAACAAATAAAGAAAAATTCCCCCTTTCTTATTAAAAAAACCCTATAATCCAGGAGTAAAAAAAACTATAATCCAGGAGAACAAGTGATGTTCTCATGTTTGAAACATTATTACAATCCAAAGTAAAATGGCGGTTTCCCACAAAGGCAGCCATATTCTATGAGAATTAGGCTCTGAAACAGACTTCAATCTCATGACATTAGGGCTTGATTTTTCCTGTTTTTAACTGTTAATCAAGGACACCTCAAAAGATGAACTTTAAAGAAAAACAAAAATAGAATTATAATATTTTATATTTTATTGGAAACCAAGTTTAATTTCAGGAATTTCCTTTTGGTGCCTTTTAACGTGAAGATCTCATGCATTGGCTACATAATGCAAATAAACATTTACACATTCACTCTTTTTTTGATAATGAATATAACCAAGTGAGGTTTTTTGGTCAATGAGTAGCAAAATGGGAACCGAAATAAATTGGCTTATTGAGACAAATAGTTAGGTGCGGAATTTTAGTAAACCAATCATCAAAAGTAAAGGTGTTGGCATGCAAGACGCCACGCAGACTGGGTTATTGAGTCAAAACACCGTATTGCCTGTAGTTAAAAGGTGAATGAACCATTGTAGATCACAGCAATTCATAGTCGTAAATCCTGCTTATAGTTCCACTTACATGAATATTAAAACTCTAAATTAAAATACTCAATGTACATCACTCCAGCAGGATGTACTTATTTGGTACAAAAACACATTTCGTCAAATAACCAGCATCACTAGGATTTTACATTCAATTGTAGTCTGTCTACCATAATAGACAGGATTTACACTTTATCAGCTTACCCGATACCTAGGCATGTGCTCCTTTGCGTTTGAGGCACAGGATGATGAATGCTGGGTGCAGTTGCCACTACTGTTTGTAGGGCAACATTTTTGTTGCAATTTGGATGGATCATCTGAAGTTTTCTAGGAAACAAAGATCAATTTCAGGATTCTTTTATGTGCTTTTTATGTACAATCTTTAACTTAATAATCTAGTATATTCATTGTGACTCTACCTTTGACATACTTAATTTATGGGGCACAGAATTGGATGCAATACTCCAAATGAGATCTAACCAGTGTGTTGTCAAAGATTTAAAGCACCAATTCATTATTTTTATACTCCATGCCTGCAGTTTTCAAGTAAGTTTGCATATATTTAAATTTTATTCTGACACCGCAATGGTGCTTCTATTGTCATGTGTGCAAACAATGAAATTATTTTCTAACATAATCTCGTAAAGTATTGCCATACCTCAGCACATCCCCGATTAACAAAGTGTAGATTTGAAACCTAAGACTGCGATCCTGCAACCTCTAAAATTGTACTATTTTCATCGTCTTTTGTCATTCTTCAATTAAAAAATTATTTTGTGTCCACTCGTTTCTTCAATCCTTCTTGCTCCACTTAAGACTGTTCTTATTTTCCTCATTGTGTACTGGATTCTCAAATTGCATCACCTGCAGAATTCATTATAGCCTTTATACCCATTGAAGGTCAACTAATGTAGGTTTGGCTGGAAGGTTAGACCACATGGAATCCATGGCGAGCTAGACAATTGGTTTAGAAGGGGTCAAGGAATAGTTATGGAGGGTTGTTTTTCTGATTGGAGGCCTTTGACCAGTGGAGCACCTGTGGCGTCAGTGCTGAGCCTGTTGCTGTTTGTTATACACATTAACAATTTGGACGACAATGGAATTGTTAGTAAATTTGCAGATGACACAAAGATAGGTGGTACAGTAGACACTGAGGAAGGGTATCCAAGTTTACAACAAGATATATATCAGTTTAGTAGGTATGCCAAGAAATGGCAAATGGAATTTAACTCTGAAAAGTGTGAGGTATTGCTTTTTTGTACGTCAAATCAGGACTCAACTTATACAGTAAATGATAGAGCCTGGAGAGTGTTACAGAACAGAGATAGAAGCATAGAAAATAGGTGCAGGAGGTCATTCAGCCCTTCGAGCCAGCACCGCCATTCATTGTGATCATGGCTGATCGCCTACAATCAATAACCCGTGCCTGCCTTCTCCCCATACCCCTTGATTCCACTAGCCCCTAGAGCTCTATCTAACTGGGAGTACCTGTGTAGGAAGGAACTGCAGATGCTGGTTTACACCAAAGATAGACACAAAATGCTGGCGTAAAGGCCCTGTCCCAGTTCGGTGATTTTTTAGGCGACTACAGGCGACGAGGCTGTCACTGCAGGGACACCACCGGGGTGTCGCGGGCATGGCGGTGAGTCGTCTCCAAAGTGTCGTAGCATTTTTCTCGTCGTCGTTGGATTTTGTGAAGGCATAAAAAATTTTGCCGACTGTTGGTTTGACGACAATGAGCATAGCTTGATGTCTCCTGATGTGGGCGCTGTCGTAGGTTGTCACCAGGTGATTAAGGTTGTCGCCGGTGCTGACTTTGGCGAATTCCAAGTGAGGACTTGATCTGATCATCCATCAGTATTGTGTCCATAAATAATGTTAGCTTTTGTATGTTTTTGAACTAATTATTTTGTTTAAAGTTTTAATTTTAAAGTTTGAAGTTTATTGAAATTTATTGAAATTTATTACAATATTTTTATATGCAATGTTGTATGTTCTTAACAACCGTTAAAAAAAAATTGTTTGTATATCAATACTGGAAATTCTTTACATTTTGATGGAAAGTTGATGTATGAAGTTATTGTATTTCAGAGTAGTTTCTCATGGCATCACTTTCAAATAGTCATGATGCAGAATGATTGGAAACCCTACCTTACACCCCCTTTTATAGGGAAAGTGGGTGAAACATGAATTGTCTTCAGTTGCCTTCAGTGTCATAGTTTGTCGCGGGTGGGCGTAGGTTGTCGCCTCTGTGGTGGTAGGTTGTCGTAGATGCAGTCGTAGGTGGACGTTCTACTTGCGACGATTGGGTCGCCGGTTTTCCCTAGCTTGCCGTAGCGTGACGTCGACTAGGTGGTAGGTTGTTGTAGCTTGTCGTAGACATTGTCGTGGGGGGGGGGGGTCCAGTCACCAGTTTTTCGGCGACCTGCTACGACTATGACAGTTGCCGGCAGTCACCTTAAAAAACGCCTAACTGGGACAGGGCCTTAACACATTTTGTCTGACTGAAGGTGGTTCTCGACCCGAAACATCACCCATTCCTTCTATCCAGAAATGCTGCCTGTTCCGCTGTGTTACTCCAGCATTTTGTGTCTATCTTGTGAGTACATGTGAATGGTTCCCTGAATGTGGACAGGGTAGTGAAGAGGTTTGACATATTTGCCTTCATTAGGAAGGGCTGAGAGTAAAAAAGGTTGATACATCAGCTACATAAGTCGTTGCAGAGGCAATATCTGGAGTGGTGTGTGCAGTTCTGGTCACCGAGCTAAAGGATGGATGTCATTCAGTTAGAAAGAGTGCAGAAAAGATTAACCAGGATGTTACCTAGATGTGAGGGCTCGAGTTATGGGTAGAGGCTGAATAGACTGGGACCTTTCTCTTTGTCGTGTAGGAGACTGAAAGGTGATGTCATTGAAGTGCACAAAATCACGGATAAAGTGAACGCTCACTTTTCTCCCAAGATAGATGATTCTAAAATTAGAAGGCAACATGAGAGGGATGTGACGCAAGGATATCAGTGGCAATTTTTCCCTCTCAGAGGGTAATCAGTATCTAGAATGAGATATGCCAGAAGAAAGGGGAGGATACAATTAATACTTTTAGAAGACATTTGGACAGATATATGGATATGAATGGTTAACAGGACCATGGAGCAAATGGAACTACATGCCCATTTGGTCAGCATAAACAAGGTGGACTGAAGGGGCCTGTTTCCACACTACACATCTCTAAGAGCCTAAGGACAAAAAAAAACCTGAATGAATATAGTAAATGTATAATTAGGGGAACAGACACAGACCTCTTGCAAAAAAAAGTTATTTAGTCTGAATGAGGGATAGAGTTCAATTTGGAAGTTTTAAACCCCTGTCCCACTTAGGCTTTTTTTTAGGCGACTACAGGCGACTAGGCTGTCGCCACATGGTTGCTGGGGTGTCGCCTGTATGGTCGTGAGTAGTCTCTAAAGAGTTGTAGCGTCTTTCTGGTCGCCGCTGGATTTTCAGAATGTTGAAAAATTTGTGGCGACAATGCGTTTGACGCCAATGAGCGTAGCTTGACGTTTCCTGACGTAGGTGCTGTCGTAGGTTGTCACCAGGTGAGGTAGGTTGTCGCCGGTGCTCACTTTGGTGAATTCCATTGGCGACTACCTACGTCAACCGGCGACAGGTACCGGATGCCAAAATGACGTGAATTGTCTTCCGTTGTCGCCGACAGGGTCGTATCTTGTCGCGGATGGACGTCAGTTGACATCGGTTGTCGCCTGTGCGGATGTAGGTACGGTTGTAGGTGGAAGTCCTACTCGCGATGGTTGGGTCGCCGGTTGCTTGCCGTAGCTTGACGTCGACTAGGTGGTAGGTTGTTGTAGTTTGTCATAGACATTGTCGTAGGGGGGTCCAGTCGCCGGTTTTTCGGCGACCTGCTAAGACAATGACAGTCGCCGGCAGTCGCCTAAAAAAAATACGCCCGAGTTGGACAGGCCCTTTAGAATAAAAATCAAAGCATGGCAGGAAGAGGCACAGCTATCACTGAAACTGTGTAGCAGATATTGGAACCAGAGGAACTAACTGCAACATGTCAAAGCTCAAGGCTCTATTTGAATGCATACAATATTTAATAGGGGTAAAGGATGTCCTGAACTGGGAACTCAACATTCCAGGGTATGAGATGTTCCACAAGAATAAGCAAAAATGAAAATAGAGGGCCACAGAAGTGTTGTTAATCAAGGAGGAAATCACTGCTGAGTGAGTATTGATAGACATGCAATGAATTGGACTGTGGAAATACAAGAGGACGGCAGCATTGATGCATGTGGTCTGTCGACACCCAAACTGTTGTCATGGTAGGACAAAGTAAAGATGGAGAAATACTGAAGTCTTGCAAGAAGGGAAGTACAGTTATCATGAGTGATTTTAATGAACTTATCAATTTGACTAACGAAACCAGCACACGTACCAAGAAAGAGGGATTTGTGGAGTGCACCAGGAATCATTGCTAGGAGAATTACGCGGCAGAACCTATCCAGAAACGGGCTATTTTAGATTTGGTCATGGGATAGACAAGGGTTCTCTTGTGACTAATGATCACAACATTCTAGAATTAGATACTCACAAGATCAGACATAAGAACAATCAGGCCATTCGGACCATCAGTCCGAATTTGCTCCGCCAATCGATAATGGCTGATCTATTTTCTCCCCCGAACCCGATTCTCATGCCTTCTCCCCATAAAATTTGATGCCCATACTAATGAAGAACCTATCAATCTCCTCATTAAACAGACCAAATGACTTGGCCACCACAACTTCCTGTGGCAATGATTTGCACAGAATTAGCGTTCTCTCGCTCTCTCTCTCACTCTCAACTTTTCCAGTGTCATTTTTGAGTGCTCCAATAATCACTCTTGCCTCTCTTTTACTCTTTATATATCTGAAGAAACCTTTGGTGTCCTCTTATATTATTGACTAGCTTACCTTCATATTTCACCTTTTCTCCTCGTATTGCTTTTTCAGTTGCCTTCTGTTGGTTTTTAAACGCTTCCCAATCCTCTAGCTTCCCACTAATCTTTGCCATATTTTATGCCTTCTCGTGTGCTTTTATGCTATCTTTGACTTCTTTTGTCAGCCATGGTCACCTCATGCTCATCTTAGGATGTTTCTTCCTCTTGGAGATGAAAAGATCTTTCATCTTGTGAATTACTCCCAGAAACTCCTGTCATTGCTGTGCCATTCCTGCTAGGGTCCCCATTTAATGAGCTTTATACTGCTCCTCCCTCATGCCTCTGTAGTTATCTTTATTCAACAGTAATATTAATATATCTGTTTTCAGCTTTCCCCTCTCAAACTGCAGGTTGAATTCTATCACGTTATGATTAATGCCTCCATGGGGTTCCTTCACCTTAAGCTCCCTAATCAAATCTGGTTCATTACACAACAACAAATCCAGAACTGCCTTTCCCCCTGTGGACTCGACCACAAGCTGCTCCAAGAAGCAATCTCATCGGCATTCTACAAAACTCTACCCTCAAAGATTCTTCATATTCTGTTCCTATGTACTTGTTAAGGATCGGATTTCATTCCTTACCAACAGAGCCACCCCACCACCTCTGCCCACATGCCTGTCTTTTTAATAGGACGCGTGTGCTTGGAAGTTCAGTTCCCAGCTCTGATCCCGAGATGAGAAGTAACCCCTTGGGTCCTCAAAACCAGTGCCCTCAACTCAAATAAGGGAAATTACAAAGGTGTGAAGGAAGAAATGACTGGGAAAATAAGTTAACAGTTAACAAATGAATATAGAGGTGTTAATAAATGAATAGAGGCAAATATTTTAGCAACAATTTCATTGTGCTCAAGGGAAATTTATCCCAATCAGAAGGAGAGACTCAATGATAAAGACAAACAGTCCATGATTAACAAAAGGAGATCAAGGACCAAAAACTAGAGCGAAGTGCCAAAAACTATTGGTAGACCAGAGGAATGGGAAGTTTTCTGAAACCAGCTGTTGAGGACGAAGAACCTCAAAGGAGGAAGACAATGGAATAAGTAAACTGGCAAGTAATAATCAAACTTCAAGAGTTTCTATTAATATACAAAATATACAATATCCAATATACAAATAATAAAGCTAAAATATATCCACAGTTAGCAGATGATGTAAAAGTGGGTGGTATTGTGTGAAGAACAATTGCAGCAGGATCTTGAACGGGTGGCCAGGTAGGCTGAGGAATGGTTGATGGAATCAACATTGAATACAGAGAAATGTGAGGCATTGCATTATGGAAAGTCTAACATGGACAGGACCTGCAATGGAAATGGTAGGCCTCTGGGAAGTATTGTTGATCAAAGGGATCGAGGAGTGCAGGTACATAGTTTCTCAAAGGTGACGTCACAGGTAGATGGGATGATCAAAAGGGCTTTTGGCACATTGGCCTTCATCAGTCAGTATTGAGTATAGAAGTTGGGAGGTCATGTTGCAGTTATACAAGACGTTGGTGAGGCCACATTTAGAGTATTGTGTGCAGTTCTGGGCCCCATGTTATCAAAAAGAGGTTGTTAAGTTGGAAAGGGTGAAGAGATTTACCAGAATGTTGCCAGTTCTTGAGTGTCTGAACAAACGGCAGAGGTTGAGCAGGCTGGGACTCTATTTCCTTGACCACAGGAGGATAAGGGGTGTAAGGGTGATCTTAATAGAGGTGTATAAAATTATGAGAGGAATAGATAGGTGGACACAGAGTTTCTTGTCCAGAGTGGGGGAAATTGAGAACCAGAGGGCTTAGGTTTAAGGTAAAAAGGGAAAGATTTAATAGGAATCTGAGGGGTAACTTTTTCACACAAAGGAAAGGGTGTACGGAATTAGCTGGCGGAGGTGGTTGAGGGAGGGACTATCGCAATTAGACAGGCACATGGATAGGACAGGTTTATATGGGCTAAACACAGGCAAGAGGGACTAGTATAAATGGGACATGTTGATCGGTGTGGGCCGAAGGGCTCGTTTCCACACTGTATGACTATGACACTGTGGGAGAGTCAGCCTTGATTACAACTTAAGTGGGCAGTCATTTAAAACAAAGATACACAGGAATTTCTCCTTCCAGAAGATGGCGAAACTCAAATTCTCTATCTTGGAGGGGTGTAGTGTGGAAGCAAGATCAATAGACGTATTTAAAGATTTAATGAGGCAGATACATTTTTGAAAAATTAGGGTGATCACTAGAATCAGGGTAATTACAAAAGAAACAAGAGGGGTTAAAACTAAGATGTAAAGGGAGGAAATGAAATTAGTTATCGGCACAATAGCAATTCAAACATCTTTTGACATATCAGTGGTAAAGAGGCGGCACATGAAGCAATGGGGTACATCAAAAGCAGAATTGGAACTTGCACATGGATGCTGAAGTCAGTGTAAGATACTAAACGAGTACTTTATATCTATCTTGAAGGATAATTGCAAATTCAAAGTAATAGTAAAGGAGATGGAGACAATTGAGATGCTACGTATACTCAAAATTAAAGGCATAAAGACATTGGGAAAGTTGACTGAAATTAAAAGTATGAGGATGCAACTTATTCGGTCCTGACAACTTACCAATTGAGAGAAATGCAAAAAGTCGTCGCAAGGGCAATATCCAGAGATTTTTAAAAAAAGATTATGGTTATGTGGGTGATTCCAAAGGACATTTACAGGAGGCGATGTTATTCCATCGTTCATCAAAGGGGGCCAAGATAAACCCAGCCACAATGAACTGGTCAGTTTAACCTGCGATGGAATGCTTCCGAAAACATTGATTCAGGGCAGGATTAAGTAATTTGGATGAAAATAGATTGGTTAAGACAAAACAGTCTAGTTTTGTTAAAGGAAATGTTCAATCAATTGAGAGAAATTTCAGTTGGTATGGGTAGACTGAATGAGAATATTGTAGTTGATGTGACGTTCATGGTCTTCCAGAAAGCTATAAAATGTTGCAAAAGTTGAGGCACACAGCATAAAAGGGGCATTGAGAGCACAGAAAGGTGGTTGATAAATGTGAGGTTATCCACTTTGGCGGCAAGAACAGGAAAGCAGAGTATTACCTGAATGGTGACCAATTGGGAGAAGGGGAAATGCAACGTGACCTGGGTGTCATGGTGCACCAGTCATTGAAAGCAAGCATGCAGGTGCAGCAGGCAGTGAAGAAAGCGAATGGTATGTTGGCATTCATAGCAAGAGGATTTGAGTTTAGGAGCAGGGAGGTTCTGCTGCAGTTGCACAGGGCCTTGGTGAGACCGCACCTGGAGTATTGTGTGCAGTTTTGGTCTCCTAACCTGAGGAAAGACGTTCTTGCCTTAGAGGGAGTACAGAGAAGGTTCACCAGATTAATCCCTGGGATGGCGGGACTTGCATATGAGGAAAGACTGGATAGACTGGGCTTGCACTCGCTGGAATTTAGAAGACTGAGGGGGGATCTTATAGAAACATATAGAATTCTTAAGGGGTTGGAGAGGCTAGATGCGGGAAGATTGTTCCCGATGTTGGGGGAGTCCAGAACCAGGGGTCACAGCATAAGGATAAGGGGGAAGTCTTTTAGGACCGAGATGAGAAAACATTTCTTCACACAGAGAGTGGTGAGTCTGTGGAATTCTCTGCTACAGAAGGTAGTTGAGGCCAGTTCATTGGTTATATTTAAGAGGGAGTTAGATGTGGCCCTTTTTGCTAAAGGGATCAGGGGGTATGGAGAGGAGGCAGGTACAGGCTACTGAGCTGGATGATCAGCCATGATCATATTGCATGGCGGTGCAGGCTCGAAGGGCCGAATGGCCTACTCCTGCACCTATTTTCTATGTTTCTATGTTTCTATGACTAAGGAACAGGCTACAAAGGGTCATGCTAATTGGTTTTCAGATTGGAGGAAGGTGAATAGTGGCTTTCCACAGAGATTGAAATACCACTAGCCCCAAGAACTATATCTGACACTTTAAATATATTTAATGATTTGGCTTAAACTACTTTTAGTAGAGAATGCCACAGGTCCCCTGCTGCTAGAATGTTGTAGGTTTTTATGAGATCCTCCATCTCTCTTCACTCTAGTGAACTGACACTGTCTTTCTCCATGTCAGTCCTGTCAATTCAGGAATCAGTGTAGCAACCATTCACAAACAATAGGGAAACACATTTCCGATTACGGGGTCACGGAAACATCTGATTGGTCTGGAGAATGAGGGAACTTTCAGAGTTTTGTTTTCCACAAATTGGCATAGATTTCTTCTTTGACTCAGGTGAGTTCACAGCACCTGACCACATCAAACAGCGTCAAGTCATCAGCTATAAGAAAGTGACTAGGATCCATCACCTTAAACAGAATGACTGAGAATCTAAAGTAGTATTATCTTGCGAGAAAGAACAATCATAGATTCAAAGGTTAGGCAGAAGATATGTTGTATTGTTTTGACAGAATGGGACAAGTTGTATACCTCAATATTTACAATATATAATAATGGGTTTGGTGAAGGAATGATTGTATTATATCCAAGTTTGAAGAAGTCTAGAGGAGTAGACAAGTAGAGATGAAAGGGGAAGTTAGGAAAGGGAGACACACAGGTTAGTCAAAAGAGATGTAGCTCAATCTTTGGTAGCATTAACTTATTTCAATACAATGGGTCTGGAGTCATGCATGGGTGATGACAGAATTAATTCCCTAAAGTACATTAGAAATGGTTTTTGCAATTACCCAGCAGTTATCATTGCTGTGACTATTGGTTCTTTTTCCAAATTATTATTCAAATTTAAATTCCACAGCTGCCATGTAGGATTTCAACTCGTGTCAGGCAAGGACAACAGCTATGCCACCAATCCTTATTTTAACATTCTATTTTTAACGATAGGCTACTCAGTTTACTAAGCCTTGGGAACCCTGTAGCAGAGAGAGACAAGAATAGACGAATCCAAGTAGCAAGTGCCTTTTTGGCACTGTTTTGAGATCAAGCAAAGCTTTCATCCAGATCTACCACAGTCAACACTCAGCACCTCTTATCCCCTTACAACTGCAATTGATACTGCCACTGTATTACCACTCCAGTGATCTTTGCAACAGCCGAAAGCTCCCAGCAGGATTGCTGGCCAAGAAAGCTCTGTGCTTATGGGTGTAAACCCTTAAAAATACTTTTTTACATCCTCAAACAGCTCAACTACAGGTTAAAATTCAGCCTGCATGTCAGATGGAGAGAGCCTCTCTTAACTTTTGGGGACCACTCTGGTAGAATTAACTTTAGAGTGGGTGCAAAATCAACACTGGAATTATGACAGAACCTTTGGTTTAAATTAGCATACATGTTATGCATAAGGTCATAAGTGATAGGAGTAGAATTAGGCCGTTCGGACCATCAAGTCTATTCCACCATTCAATCATGGCTGATCTATCTCTCCCCCCTAACCCCATTCTCCTGCCTTCTCCCCATAACCTCTGACACCTGTACTGCAAATCCAGACTATATTACATTCTGTTTAGAAGGTTAAAAAGGTATCTCGAAGATATGGATAAACCACAAGTGCTGATAAACAATTTTTTTTCATGGAACAATCCAGAACAATGGTTAATCCAGAACAGATTGTTAAGAACATTGTGGAATATGGATTGAAGCAAAGCAAATTGAGCCAAAATGCAGATCAACCATTCCATAAATGAACAGTGATGCAAGCACAAAGTGGCCTCAGCTGGATGCATCACAGAATATGCTGAAGAAACGGGACCAGGAAAAGAAAATTGAGGACTGCAGTGAAACAAAGAAAGATGAAATCAATGATTACAAAAATAACTGTGGGTTTATACTCTACTTCCAAAGGGGATACACCTCTGATGAAAATGCCACAACCATTATGGCAAACCCAAAGCAAGAAAAACAAAATAAATGGTGTTAAAAAACTTCCCAGCCAGTGGAGCAAGGAATGGAGTTAATGTTTCAGGTCAATGATCTTTCATCCAAACCAGAAAAATTTAGAAATGAAACAATCTTCAAACCACAGCAAAGGGGCATGTACGATTAAGACCATACAGAAAAAAAAGCGATGACAGGGGAGACACCAGGAAAGATTATTAGGAAATATTGGATAGGCTGGCATTTTTGGGAGAAATGATTTGGCTGAGAGGAAACATATTGAAGGTGTGTAAGATTATGACGACCCTTGATGTGGTAAATAGGAAGACTGTTTTCCGTAGCTGAGGGAATAAAAGTGACGAGGCCTAGATTTAAATTAATTACTCAAAGGTTCGAGGGAGATGAGGAAAATGAATTTCACCTACGAGTTGTTAAGGATCTAAGTTCACTGCCTGAAAGCATAATGAGGCAGAACCCTCATTACATATGATTGTCAGTACGTGTGCGTTAAGAGTCACAAGTTGCAGGATCAAGTGCTCAGAGGTTACATTGGGTTCAGCAGTTTTTAAGAGCACAGACAAGAATAGCATCTTTCTGAATTGCATATTTTCAATAAATCAATGAAACTTGGGTCCCAACTAGTATGAAGGTAACCCATCACATACATTCTTTGTGAACACCACTGGGTCTCTGTCATTTAAAGCTTTCATCTTTTTTCCCCACACCACAAATCTCTAACATTCCTCATTTGCTTCATTTCAAAGAATCTGCACGCTTTCAGTTTCTGCCTCTTCATCCTTGGGATATATTCACTCCACTACCAGTGACTTGGCTAAAACTATCATCTGTTTTCCCCCCTCCCCTAAATCTCTCCACCTCTTTATTCCTTTTGGGGCACTGCTTAAAACCAGTTTAACCAAACTTTCAGTCATCTGCCCCAGAGGGTCTTTGACATCAGGCTTGATCATGGGAGCTAATGTTATGATAAGGACATTAACTAAATTTACATTGCCATGTTTCTCCACTTATCATTTATAAACTGTAAATTGGGGTACATAATTCCAGTAAATGACAGTAGGCTGCTGATATATTTTTGAACTCTCTATTTTCTTTATTAAAATTAGGCAGATTATACCATGCTCTTATTACCAGCGTGATGAGATATACTACATTCATCGTATCTTTTGCAAAGAATATCTCCCATCCAAACGTCTTTATCTTTAAACAGTGTATCCAAGTAGTCAAAATCTTTCCAAACCGGTCGGTGTTGGTTACCTGCACTTTGGCATCTTGAACTTTGCGCACTGCTTTAGAATCAAAAAGAACATGTCTGCCTCTCCTTTCACAATCCTGGTAAACAATCAGTCGAATCTGGTCAAGTTGAAACTCTACAAGTGTCCAGCTGTAAAAGGAAGATATTATGAATGAAGAATAGTCTTTGACGTGTTTCTGCAATGTTAAACTGTTTGCATGTTGCTCAACGGAACAAATCAAATGTGCAGAATGAATAAAAGCAAATATATTGCAAGAAATTTACCCACAGGAAATAAACTGAACAAGTTCATTTAATTATGGATATAAACATACCTTTATGGGATAGTGCAAAGTAGTTTTATGCTTGCCAGGGCTTACTTCCTATGAGGTGAGAATGTCAAGGATTACTAAGAGCAGTAGTCAGAGACCTGCATGGAGAGTTAAGAGACTTCTTGTATTTTTCCTTAGGCAAGTTTCTCTACATGTAGACTTATTATGCCACATGCACGCAATTTAGGGCACTACTGGATAAAGTTAAAAAGTCCTGATACAAAACTATATACAAACACAAATTACACGTCATCATCTTGACTACTGGTACACGTGAAGATTTTGTTTTAGGGTTGGAAGTACAAGTCAGTAATCTGCACAAGTTTGGACCCTGTATGAGAAATAACCGTCATCTGCAGCTAAACATTGTTTTTTCCTGATGTGCTCAAACAATCTGCCACAGAGCTCGCCCAATGCTGTTAATACTTAACACACAAATAAAATGACCCAAATTATTAATCTTGACACATTCCCTTAAATAATACTTATTTTTCTGCAATAATCAGAATAAATCTTTAATTGCAGAATAAAATGATCTGTTTATACAGATGTTGATCTTTACATGTAAAGATGTAAAGATTGTGAAATTCCTCATTCAACTCATTATTGCTGAGGCACTTACTACTGTACTGGTTTCAAGGCTCCCGACTAATTAAAAAAATTGCAATTGTGAGAAATTTGGATTGAAATATTAACATTTCTCTCACCAAAGAATGCTACCTGATCTACTCAGTAGTCAAATTCTTTGTTTTTATTAAAGCACATGTTCTTTCTGCAAAGGACTGAAATGCCATGTCATAATTAAGTTCCTCAGTAAATATGCCAACTGGCATAATCATAGTCTCAGGATGATATAGTCACAGGATTTCCTTCTGATCTTGGAAGACCCAGCCAATAAACACGCTACTGTAACTCAATAAATTCAAAAACTGTATATAGGCACCAAACCAACGTTGTTAAGATAGGCATAGAATAACTCAGCGGGTTCTGGCAGCGTCTCTGGAGAAAATGGATAGACGACATTTCGGGTTGGGACTCTTCTTCAGACTGATTATAGTGGAGGGGGCGGGAAGAACTAGAGGGGGTGAAGGGGGCGAAAAGGGGGGAAGGAAGAGGAGGGATGCATTTGTAGGAGTTACCTAACATTGGAGAATTCAATCTTCATACCGCTGGGCTGTAAGCTATCTAAGCGAAATATGAGGTACCGTTCCTCCAATTTGTATGTGGCCTCACTCTGGCAATGGAGGAGGCCCAGCACAGAAAGGTCAGCATGGGAATGGGAAGAGGAATTAGTGGTTAGCAACCAGGGGATCCAGCAGGTCTTGGCGAACTGAGCATAAGTGTTCAGTGAAACGGTCACAGAGTTTACAGTTTGTTTTGCCAATGTACATAAGCCCTCATCGGGAACACTGGATGCAGTAGATGAGGTTAGAGGAGGTACATGTGAACCTCTGTCTCACTTGGAAGGTCTGTCGGGGTCCCTGGACAGATTTGAGGGAGGAGTTACAAGTACAGATGTTATCTCCTGCAGTTACAGGGGAACGCGCTTGAAGAGGGGGTGGATTGGGTGGGAAGGTACGAGTGAACCAAGGAGCTGCAGAGGGAACGGTCTCCGTGGAAGGCGGATGTGAAGATGTGATTAATGGTGGGATAACAGGTATAACAGAGCTTTATTTGTCGTTCGGTACCGAAGTACCGAACGAAACTACATAGCAGTCATAGAAAAAAAAAGAACACAAGACACATAACCCCAACACAAACGTCCATCACAGTGACTCCAAACACCCCCTCACTGTGATGGAGGCAACAAAACTTCCACTCTCTTCCCCACGCCCACGGACAGACAGCTCGTCCCCGACCGACCCGCACAGTCCCCGCACCGGGCGCTGAAACGTCTCGCAGCCGAACCGGGCGATGAAAGGCCCGCGACCAAGCCTTGCGCAGCTAAGTCCCGTGGTCGAGCCGCATCGGGCGATGTCAAGTCCGCAGCCGAGCCGCACCAGTGATGAAAAGCCCCGCAGCCGAGCTGCACCGGGCGATGTTAAGCCCCGCGGCCGAGCCGCACCGGGCGATGTTAAGTCCCGCAGCCGAGCCACACCAGCGGTGAAAAGTCCCGCAGCCGAGCTGCACCGGGCGATGTTAAGCCCCGCAGCCGAGCTGCACCAGGCGATGTTAAGCCCCGCAGCCGAGCTGCACCGGGCACTGTTAAGTCCAGCGGCCAAGCCGCACCGGGATGTAAAGTCCAGCGGCCAAGCCGCACCGGGTGATGTAAAGTCCAGCGGCCGAGCCGCAGCAGGCGATGTTAGGCCCCGCAGCCGAGCCGCACCCTGCGCCGTGAGGAAGAGAAAAGTTTCCCCCCCCCCCACACCATCACCCCCTCCCACACATACACAACCAAAAAAAATATATAAAAACCATCCCAACACCGACACACAACAAAAAAAGGGAAAAAAAAGACGGACAGACTGCTAGTCAGCCGCTGCCGGAGGTGACACAAATGTTGGAGAATAACGAATTGCACGCGGAGGCTGGGAGGGTGAAAGACAAGGACCAAGGGAACTCTGTCGTTGTTGTGTCTGGGGAGAGAGGGAGCAAGGGCAGAAGAGACACGGGTGAGGGATCTATGACAGCCATTGAAACTTTTTCAATGTCTTACGTTGCCAGAGATGCGTTTGCTTTCCCGATCGGGAAAGCAAACGCATCTCTGGCAACGTAAGACATTGAAAAAAAGTTTCCCCCGACCCTTCCCCCACCCCCACATAAAACAAACCAGAGAACATTTACACAAACTTTTAAAATTTACCATAAATAACAAAAGAGTTTTCGAAAAGGACAGACTGTAGACGAGGCAGCCATCGTGCCCCCCCCCCCCCGTGTCATATGATATTTGATTAAATGGATCACAAGCATTGTTTATGAAAACTTTTTAAAAAGTTTTTAAGCGTAATGTGGAAAAGGATTGTCCTCTCCTTAAAACAAATATTTCAGCTGAACCAACCAAAATGAAGATAGTCAAATGATATGAAGATAGGTGGAGGGGCAGGTAGTGCAGAGAAAGCAGGGACTCTGCAGAAGGACTTGGACAAGTTGGGAACATGAGCTGAGAAGCAGCAGATGGAGTACAGCTTAGCAGAGTGTGGAGTCATGCATTTTGGTAGTAGGAATAAAGGCGCAGACTATTTTCTAAATGGGGAGAGAATTCAGAAATCAGAGGTGCAAAGGGACGAGGGAATGCTGGTGCAGGATTCCCAAAAAGTTTATTTGCAAGACGAATCGGTCCATAAGGAAGGCTACTGTAATGCTAGCATTTATTACTAGAATACAAAGATGTAATGCTGAGGCTTTATAAGGCACTGGTCAGAACATATCTGGAGTATTGTGAGCAGTGTTGGGGCCCATATCTAAGGAAGGAAGTGCTGGCGTTCGTTCTATAGGGTCCAGGGAAGGTAAACAAGAATGATCCCAGGAATGATTGGGTTAACATATGATGAGTGTTTGAAAATATTGGGCCTGTACTTACTGGAGTTTGGAAGGAAGAGGGGGAACACATTGAAATTTACTGAATAGTGAAAGGCTTGGATTGAGTGAATGTGGAGAGGACGTTTCCATTAGTGGGAGAGTCTGGGACCACAGGCCACAGCCTCAGAATAAAAGGACATATCTTTAGAAAAGGGATGAGCAGGAATTTCATTAGTCAGAGGGTGGTGTATCTGTGAAATTCATTGCCACAGATGGCTGTGGAGGCAAATCAATGGATATTTTTAAGGCGGAAATTGACAGATTCTTATATAATTAGGCCACCTTGTTAGACCTTCTGCCGCCGCCTGTGGCACCGCACTGCACCATGGGAGGAAAGTCAAGCTCGAGGCATGCCAGGACGGGCGGTGGTCCTCCCGCTGGTCCTCCAGGGTGGGGTGGGAACACATTTCTTAAAGTCGTGCGAGTCCCATTGTGACGTTACACGCTGAAGACCTTTAAGAAATCGGTTTGAAAGGTAATTTTTAAACTTTAAATTCTTTAACTTTTAAAATATAAGACCACTTTAAATTAAACTTTTCATTAACAGTCGCCAGGACAATGGTGATTAAGGTGGTGCTAAAATTGTGGCGCTATCGTTTACCGTTTTGGCTCTAGTTCCACAACCAAATCTCAGACATATATACAAATACATATATACAGATACATATATACACATATATACACACAAAACCAGAGTTTTAATAATATAGAAACATAGAAAACAGGTGCAGGAGTAGGCCATTCGGCCCTTCGAGCCTGCACCGCCATTCAATATGATCATGGCTGATCATCCAACTCAGTATCCTGTACCTCTCCATACCCCCTGATCCCTTTAGCCACAAGGGCCACATCTAACTCCCTCTTAAATATAGCCAATGAACTGGCCTCAACTACCTTCTGTGGCAGATATATATATATATACATCTATATATACAGATATATAGATGCATATCAAAACTGGTCTGCAAAAATAGCTCTGATTAAAACACACATCACTTTATAAAGACACTAAAGTATTTCAAGAGTTTCCATTTACTTTATATAACTAACGCAAGCTCAGAAACAACAAATAATACACAAAAGGCCACATGGATTCTTTCAGCCATCATCAACTTCAATCACCCATCATTCTCTAAACCAAAATACTGCTGAATAGGTTATTGGTCAATTTGTTTAATAGTTAATGTTGGAAGTGCTCCATGTACCAAATTAACCGCAACCACTTGTAAATTCAATGCACACATACAAAACAGTAAAAATAACCTAGTTAAAATTCTCATCTTCAGTTAATAGTGGTGAAAAATGAAAATAGCCAGCAGTTTGTATTTCACTGTAGTGACTGCTTTGCCAATGTGCATATACATTGGTAGGAAGGAACCAACAGGTGGGATGCTAATTTTATCTGATTTTTTAAAAAAATTAATGGCCAAATTGCTTAAAAATTGTAAAAGAAACAGGAGGCCAAGATTTAAAATGACTCAAATTAATTGGTCAAATAAAACCTTGAGATGGAAAAAAAATGTGCTGGAGTAACTCAGCGGCTCAGGAAGCATCTCTAGAGAACATGGATAGGTGATGCTCTGGGTTGGGACCCGTCTTCAGCCAGCTTCTATAGTTTCTTGTTTATAAACCTTGAGATGATTACGTTTGGGGGGGTCAAGTTCCGTTAGGTTAGATAGAATAAATGTCAGGGACTTTTAGGAGTACTGATGTACAGAGATCTTAGGATGCAAATCCATACCTCCCAAAAAGTGGCAACATGGTGGAAAAAGGCATTCACTTATGCTTGCCTTCGTAGGTCAAGACATTGAGCACAAGAGTGGCAATAATTTTAATAACCTCAGTTTCATGAAAAGTGAAATGTGGGAGGAGAGTATGGAATAGCTTGAACTGGAGATAATAGAGGCATGAAAGAGGGAAGAAGGGATTTGTTTAGATACAGCGTGGAAACAGGCCCTTCGGCTCACCAAATCCATGCCGACCACAATCACCCTACACTAGCTCCATCCTTCACAGTAGGGACAACTTACAGCAGCCAACTAACCTACACACCGGCACATCTTTGGAATATGGGATGAACTGGAGCACTTGGAGAAAACCCATGAGGTCACAGTACAAACTTGTCAATGTACAAACTTCACACAAACTGCCCCCGTAAATCAGGTTCAAACTGGGGCCTTTGCCACTGTAAGGCAGCAACTCTACGGCTGTGCCACCCAAATGCCATGTTGCAGTTGTACAAAACATTGGTTAAACTGTGTAGACATCTGGTTAGCGCACTACTGGAAGGAAGAGTGCAGAAGGGATTCACCAGGATGTTTTACACCAGGCTATTCTTAGGAGGAGAAATTGGAGAGATTGGGTTTATTCAGACCGAATGGAGGAAACTGTGGGCTGACATTTGAGATTTGCTAAATTAGGAGAGGCAGAGATAAGGCAAAATTTACAACAAACACACGAATGACCCTTTTGTAAAATCATTACTGACTAAAGTAAGCAGCAATGATTTTACATCCAAATAAATTACCCACACAAAAAATAACAGTATTCATGACCTCTTAGTTGTTACGTTTGAGCCCAAATGTTCATCTCATCCACATATAGAGCCATACAGCATAGAAACAGGCCCTTCGGGCTAACTTGCCCACACCGACCAAAATGCCTTCCCTAGTCTACACTATCTCTACACCAGTCCCACCTGCCTAAATCTAGCCCATATCCTTCTAAAGAACAATATGATTACATCAATGTGTAAGGTGTGTTTAATTAACTTATCAGCCAAAGTGGTTCAGCTGAACCCCTGTCTGTTCTCTGCTTCCCTCTTTCATGCCTCTATTATCTCCAGTTCAAGCTATTCCATACTCTCCTCCCACATTTCACTTTTCATGAAACTGAGCGTATTAAAATTATTGCTGCCCATGTTGGACTCTGCACCTTGGGTCCATCCTTTCCTGAATGCTTCATGACCTAACCCACCTACTGCCCATATCTCTATAATTCCATCCAGCCCCAACACACTGGCCTCATGATAAATTCCAAATATGATTGCTCTATCCTCAACTGTTCAGGTTTAAATTATGGAATGAATATCCTCTCCCACCTTAAGAGTTAATTTTTTTATGATCATTTATTTACTTTTTCAAAATGAGTAAAAATTAATCGATAAAGACACGCCTTTTTTCCCCCAGTTCTATTAGGCAAACATCAAATTCTGACACAGGCACAAGTAAAGAGGAGCCGGGGTAAGCCACCAGCCCCTCAAGCCTGCTCTGCTATTCAATCTGATCATGATCGATGCTACCTATTCTCTATAATCCTCAATTTCTCTATCTTCATAGTATTTTCTTTTAAAACTTGAATTTCTAGTCTCCATATCTTAAATGATCTTGTCGGGGAGCAGAGTAATCCCAAAGATTCACTACCTGCTGACATGAAATTTCTACTAACCCCAATTTTTTTAAAACAGCCCCTTATTTTGTATCAAAAGTCACCTTGTGCATGACTTCCACCCCCACCCCCTCCCACCATCAAAAACATCCCCACACCTACCCTACGAAGCCTCCTTGGGATCTTACATGCCTGAATTAGGTTGTTTCTCATCATTGTGGACTCCAAGGATGCAGTCTCAAACGGATCTCTAAATGGAATACAGTCCTGAAATGTTGGTTCCACAGATGCTGCCTGATTTGCTGAGAATTTCTATTAAAATTTTATTTGAAATTTCTAGTCTCTGCAAATTTTATTTTTAAATTTTGAATTGCTTTCCAATCCCTAAATCGTTCTTTTTGTCCAATATAATGAAGCATGTATTTTACACCTTCTCCATAAGGCCACATGTTTAAGCTCAAGAAACAGGAAGAAACATGTGGTTTTAGCAATATTTTTTTGAAATGCAGAATCTGTTACCTTAATAAAAATTCAAAAGCTGCAACTTCAATTTGCATTGTTTGCTGATTACAATACAAACAAAGCACGTCACATTTCTAACCAAGCATTTCATTAGTTAAACCAAAGCATCACGCTGTTGTATCATGAGTTGAGAGCTTATCACAGCATCACATGATACCTTGTGCAGCTCCTCCAGACAAGCTTTTATGAACTGACTCTGCAAGGTTGTTCAAACATTGGCTGCAATTGTCTCCAACTGCTGTCATGTGAGTGGCTGTCATCTGACAGTTCCAAGCAACCTTGGTAATCTCAGCAGGACGCACAGAATACAAATGTATGAAAGTTGTCCAAAATAAAATCTGCAGTTCAATATGCATGAAACTGCTAAAATAGATTATAGTCACGAGAATCGCCCTTTTATAAAACAAATACGATTAAAAAAACTCATAATGTCTTGAAAATGGAACACAAGGCATAAATCTTTCCTGTTCACCATAGGGGGATTTAGGCATTTGTAAAGTTTCCATACTTCAGCAAGTTTCCAGGTACATCTACTATGCACAAGGTAATCTTCACATTCTAGCTCTCATAGCGAAATACTCACAAGCACCATAAATGATCAAGTTGAGTACACAGCCGTAAGGATCTTTTGCTTCAGTCCATAATTTAACAACTTGGAATTTGGCCTCCAAACATGCATTTGGGAGAGCCATTCACACACTCCAGCTCGAAGACCAAAACTAGGATGACCCAAACAAAGGATCACCTTAAAGCCCAAGATTATCTTCCACTCTGCGAACAGCTGCACCAAACCTACTAATCATGCCTCCGACAGCCACATCCAAGTTATTCACTTATACTACAAACAAAAAAGTTACAAGCTTGATCCCTACAAAACACCACTAGTCACAGGCATCCAACCACAAACACAATCTTGTACCACTAGATTCCATCTCCAACCGCTAAACCAATTTCAGATCTAATTAGCTAACTTACCCTGGGTCCCATGGGCCTCGAGGTCTATGTAGCCACTTCCACTGCATTGCCCTCATTATTACACTTCGTTACCACAAAAACTCCAGATTGGTCAGATAAGAACTGCCCTAGACAAGGCAAATCTCTGATTAGTCCCTGCTTCACCAAGTAATCATTAATTCTATGCCTCAATTTTTGTTCAATAACCAATATTAGGTACACAGATCTGCCATTTCCCAACTTTTTCCCCATTGCCCTCCTGGAAGGAGAGGGGGGGGGGGGGGGGAGGGGAGATGGGAAGAGGGGAAGCACATTTGCCTTCCCCCAGTCACCTGGTATCTAATTTATGGTCAGCAAAGATTTACAACTCTTAGCCAGAGCTGCAGCAATAGCAATCTCTTCCCTTGCTTCATTCCTTAAGGACGTCACCAATATCTTTCAGCTTATGATACGGTGTGATTGATGGCAAAGGAAGACAGACCGGGGGTTGCAAAAGTAAAACAATTTGAAATGGTAAAAGCTGGAGAGGCAAAAAGGTGTATCTGGTAATGGAATCTTGCTGGCCCTAGTAGAAATAGTCAGTCGTCTGCTAATTTGGCTCAGTTTTTCTCTTTCCTTCAATGTAGCTTAACCTCCAGCTCTGCTAATGTCAACACATAACAAAGACGCATCATAATGGCTTCTAACTGTTACACTAAATTATTTGGTCGCACCCGATCATCCATATTCCCTTCTATCAGTCTGAAGAAGGGTCTCGACCCGAAACGTCACCCATTCCTTCTCTCCCGAGATGCTGCCTGACCTGCTGAGTTACTCCAGCATTTTGTGAATAAATACCTTCAATTTGTACCAGCATCTGCAGTTATTTTCTTATAATAGATATTCCCTTTGTTCTACTTTCACCGTGACAAAAAGCTCTCCATTCTGTGTCTCAGTTCCAAAAAAACAGGTCTCAAACTTGTAACCAACCCGCTGCTCGATTTGCTGAATAATTCTAGCATTTTCTGTTTTATAGTAATTACCAGGACCTAAATAATTATGTTGTGCTGTGCCAACTACAATGTTTCATGATAGCTAGATGTCATTAATGCAAAATTTTCAGTGGAAAGTGCATAATCAGACTGCAACTTTTGGAAAGATGACCTTTGTTGTGTCATTTCGCACCTGAAACTGCTTAATGTCAACAAACAAATTCCAAATGGGGATTAACCCACTTTGATAGCATAATCTTGCCAGCACAACTGAAATTTAGGAGCATTAGGCTGCTCTTGAAAAAAAATACTCACTCTATATCTACACACACACATAAACATTCCAGTTAATCCAAAATAAATAATAAATGTCATTCAAAAGTTATGAAGACAAATGTCATTCCATCTCTCAGGAAAATCAAATGAGAAACACATTGTTTCATTACTGCGATGTACAAATTATGGAGCAAAAACCCTGTTATTATAAAGATTGGAGGTAGACACAAAATGCTGAAGTAACTCAGTGGCATCTCTGGAGAGAAGGAATGGATGATGTTTCGGGTTGAGACCTTCTTCAGACTATAAAGATTTCCTGATTACAAATGCATGTACATAGTTAGTCACCACATTTAAGTGTCACGAGTTGTTAAGAATGTCAAAGCTCATGGCTTAACAACAGTATTTTGTCCGTCCTCGTCCTGCAATAATTTCATCTATCACTCTTAATTTCATCTGAAAATAACATTTCCTTGTTTCTTTCCATATGGTATGTGTATTTTTAACTGTACTCTTTGAAACTCAAAACTATAACAAAACAAATACAGTAAGTCAGCTCATAAATCAACACTCATGCTTTCAACTGCCCTCACTGTGCAAAGTCATCTATTGAGCCGATAAGCAAACACATGATGCTCCACACCCATGCACAGCTCAAATCAGTAGACAACTGTTGAACACAAAACTATGCAAGTATCACAGGTCACATTTGGAGTTTAATGGGTTTGGCAAAGGACCAAGGTTCCCAGTAAAAAGCTTAAACATATTGCAACAAACACCGTCAAGGTATTTAACATACACATTTTGAACACAAGATGGAATTAAAGCAATTGAAATGTATTCAAGGTCTTTCTCAAGTGACAGCGTTTTGGCTCAAACTGACAGTTAATAAAACAGGCAAAATTCCTCAGTGCCGAGTAGGTCATTAATCTCAATATAAATACAGCAAACCCTAGTTTTTAACCGACCTCTATAATGGATTTTGTCTACGAGCTGACCTAGCGAGCTTGACTACCAGGCTGACTGGCAACGCCATCCTGGCCCATGCTGCCTCTCCGGCCAATCCTGCCGCTGCATCGACTCTGGCCACTGCTGTCACCACAGTCCCTGCCACCACCACCACCGCCGACCCTTACCTGCACCCCGGCCGCCCATGGGCCATGACCAATGACTGCACGGATCCTCGCCTCTTCTCCGGCCATTAACTCACCTGGATTCCAGGCCCAGTTCCAGACAGATAGCCAGAAGAAAGATCTGGACCTGAGACGTCATCTATCTATGTCCTCCAGAGATGCTGCCAGACCCGCTGAGTTACTCCAGTTCTGTGTCCTTTTGTGTATTAACCAGCAACCGTAGTTGTTTGTTTCTACTATTTAGACAATGATAATCCCTTACCCAGTTATAGTGAATAATCGGCAATAACGGACAATACTCCCCCCTCTCCCCCCATTGCCAGTTATAATGTTTTACTGTATTGTTTCCAATTTTGACCATCAATATTTGAAGAAAATATATAACCAAAGAAATATTGACAAACAAGAGCAAAAGACAAGGCGAAAAAGCATTCAATGGAATCACAATATATTATGAATCTTGTCAGTTTTATGTTGTTGTTGTTGTTCGTCCTCCGGGTTCGAAGATGACCATGACTTCACTTTCAGTTGGAGGATTGGTGACAGTTTTATACAATGCCAGACTCTTCCCACCCACATGTCACCATCTTCACAGCCCACCCCCCAGGGACAGTGCAATTGCATGTGCCCCAAATTCATCCACAAGTTGAGAGGCCACGCCATCTTGGCTTCCCATATTCTAGGAAAACAATTGAAATAGCTCTCTGAAGCCAATATTTAACCATCAGATTTACCATTTCAAGAATGATGAAAAGCACAAGAATATACAATCACAACAAATGCAACAAAACATTACACGGAGTCTGAAGATTCCATCAGCAAGAAGCATCAACAAATTGAGGCATAAGATGTTGGATTCTTGTGCAAAAAGCAACGAATTGGAGGAACCAGAAGTTAGGCAATATCTGTGGAGAGAAATAGACAGGCAATGTTTTGGGATGGAACCCTTCTTCCAACCGGAAACATCATATGTCCACTTCCCACTACGGATGCTGCCTGTTCCGCTGAGTTCCTTCAGCACCGTTTTTTGCTTCATAAATTTGGTTCCATTGTGTGGAAAAATACAAAACTGAAAAGGTAACTACAGAAAGCCACACAACCATCACCACCCTCAACCAACACTCCAATAAGGATTTCATGGAAGCTACAATGTATGGAGGGAGGAAAACAAGGCTTTGGGAACTTGCTGCAGAGAAAAAAAGATCATTGCAGATGGCTAATTTTCAGCTGAACAGATTCGTTTTGAGAGAGAAAATGAGTAACCGAAAATATTTGAATGTCATCGTGAGTCTGAAATGCTCCAAGTTCCCCTACAAATTCTCCTTACACTGTAAGGAGTTTGTACGTTCTCCCCGTGACCTGCGTGGGTTTTCTCCGAGATCTTCGGTTTCCTCCCACACTCCAAAGACGTACAGGTATGTAGGTTAATTGGCTGGGTAAATGTAAAAATTGTCCCTAGTGGGGTGTAGGATAGTGTTAATGTACGGGGATCGCTGGGCGGCACGGACTTGGAGGGCCGAAAAGGCCTGTTTCCGGCTGTATATATATGATATGATATGATAAAAGGTGAAGTGCTGTTCCACTGGCTCCAATAAGGTCTCGCAAGAACCAAGCAGATCTGAGCAGGCATGGGATGGAGATCCAACATAGATGATCTAACTGCAATAATAATTTTGTTTTTCTATTTCTGCTGATAGTCTGATCTGTTGGCCATTTCCTAAAACTGTAAACCTGCATTGCACAGCTCCTATGTGCCCCTTTGTTTCCCCCACTGCCTTCATTCAACAAACGGATGGCTTTATCATAGCTTATTACCATAACAACCCCGGCCTCAAGTTAAATTTATTCCCTTTGTCCTATTACCTCTGCCATCCCATTTGCAACTTCAACTAACTTTTCTCACTTTCCCAATTTTGACAAATGGTCTTCAACCTGAATCATTAACCGTTTCTCTTTCTACAGATATTGCCTGATCTGTTGAGAGTTTCATGTATTTTTGTTACGTTGCCATAGGAAGTACATAATAGTGGGTTCAACTCTAAATTCATTCTCATGCATATAGCTTCCTATTGACACATCTTTACAGCACTGAAAGGTAATTGTACTAGATTTAGATTTTTTTAGATTTAGAGATACAGCGCGGAAACAGGCCCTTCGGCCCACCGAGTCCGCACCGCCCAGCGATCCCCGCACATTAACACTACCCTATACACACTAGGGACAATTTTTTTACATTTACCCAGTCAATTAACCTACAAACCTGTACGTCTTTGGAGTGTGGGAGGAAACCGAAGATCTCGAAGAAAACCCATGCAGGTCACGGGGAGAACGTACAAACTCCGTACAGACGGCGCCTGTAGTCAGGATCGAACCCGAGTCTCTGGCGCTGCATTTGCTGTAAGGCAGCAACTCTACCGCTTCGCCACCGTGCCGCCTATTAGACTTTCAGATGGACGGAAATCTCAATGTTGAGGCCATTCGGCCCCTCAAATATTTTCTTACAGATGATCAAACATGCAGGATGTCAATTGATAGAGATTTTAATACACCTCAGACATTGGCTTCACGACATTGAAAAACACGACATGCAAGCATATAAAATACATATGGGGAAGGAAACATATTTAGAATAAAATGTGTTCACGTCTACTCTTCTTTCACCTGCCAAACATTTCAGTACACTTGTACATGCTTAAAATTAAACTGTGCTCCAAAGTAATGTTGGCACAGAAGTGTAAAATTTCACCCGAGAGCCAGCCGCTCCAATCAATCTGCACATGTCGAGCCTAGATTGTGATTTCAACTCCCCTTCCATGCATACACTATCACTCTTACATTTGTTTGGGAAGCAGCTTTATTACTTCCAACCAAACTATCTGCCCTCTTATTGCTAAACAAACTTTATACTCTCACATATGCACGAGTTACCATCCAGTGCATGTTCAGGTCAAATGAGGTCAGAGGCAAGAAAAATTTTGAGAAGATCACACAAGCATAACATATATAAGGGTCTCGTCCCGAAATGTCACCCGTTCCTTTTCTCCAGAGATGCTGCCTGTCCGCTGAGTTACCCCAGCATTTTGTGTCTACCTAAGAATAACTGATATCTGGAATGGGCAGATTGTCTTACAAGGTTAGCTAGGCTTAAAGCTGCTGAAATTTGAGAATAAAGAGTGCGAGGAGTCGTGACTGAAACATACAAGGGTCATGACAGCCTGAATGCCCAAAAACAGGTTTCAACTTCTAAGTTTATATTACAAGTCCTCTGCTTCAAGAGGGTCTAATTAGAGTTAATAGACTCACTCGGCAGTTTTTGTTTCTTAAAGAAAAAAATACCAGGAAGCGAATGCAAACACATGGGGGAAAAAAACATGATTTACACTGTGGTAGAAACTGTGGATATGGTGTCGGATGTTGGGAATTGGATGGTGAAGAGCAAAGTTGGTCTTGAGAATTGCAGGAAACAACTGTTACCATCAACTTCCCAACAACTCATCTCCATTCTACGTGTCACTGTTGATTAATTTTCTTGCCCCATGACTCCTTTCTTACCAAAATAAGCAACAAAGAGAGACAAATTAAGCAAAGAGCAAACAAGAAAAATTGCTATCAGAAATGTATAGTTTCTAGCTGACCTTCAACGGCACAGATGCGTGTCAGAGAGTATAATTATCTTCATTTGTCTCCAGAGGTTTCATTATGGCATTTCTCCCGTCTCTGCTCTACCCCATACAGATGATCCTCGACTTACGATGCCTCAACTTACGATATTTCCACTTTACGATGGTGCAAAAGCGATACACATTCAGTAGAAACTGTACTTCGAATTTTGAATTTTGATCTTTTCTCAAGCTTTTCCCAGACTTGCAGACCTATCTGCTGCTCAGACTGGCAGTGTCTTACGCGGTACGATACTCTCTCGTGATACTGGGCAACAGCAGCAAGCCGCAGCTCCCAGTCAGCCATGATTGGGAGCTGCCACGGTTATTATGTTTGGTAGGTTAGGTGTATTAAATGCATTTTCGACTTAAGATATTTTCGATTTACGATGGGTTTATCAGAACCCCATCGTAAGTCGAGGAGCACCTGTATTCCTTGCCCAACCATACCTTTCAAATTCTAGAAGTGGGCACTGCATCTTCAAAAACATCTTGTGGCACAAAGGAACCAATTACGGTTGTATCTGCAGCAGCTTGGATAGGCTAAATGTCAATTTCCAAAATTCACCAGGGATTCCATCATCCTACTTTGTGCCAAGTTCCCTCTACATTAGGCAATGCTGCATAGCATCAGCTTCTGTGGCAACATTTGACTGCTACATGTAAGAAGAGATAAGTGAAGCAGTTGAGACACATAAACCCATATGACTGAGCATTTTCAAAGTCACTCAATCCCCACAACCCCCTCCCCCATCCTGCATCCCATGGCGTTTAAAAAAAGATAGGATTGCACTTGGCATTATTTGGGGATTATAAAAATAATACCATTTCATGAATATAAACAGAGGTAGCAATGACATTTTAATCTCAAAAAAGATTCACTAAACCATTTAGGAACTTTTGGTCGAGACCATACCCTCCTCACATTCCCTTCATTCCACTTTCAAAGCATGTGATGTGATTTAATCCAAGCAACAGCTAAATAAAGCAGCTAAGTTACCAGGCATATCATGGATCCTTTTGCAATGCACAACGTTGAGAACAATTGCCAAATACCACAGTCTAATGGTAAACATTGCATAAAATGTATTTTTGATGTAGGTTCAAAATAACAAAGATTTACAGCTAAAGATTCAAAGGAGTGAACAATTTCACTTATGAAATACAGGTTCACCACCACTGCTTGTCTGACCCCTCCTTTAATCTGGACATAGGGTTTACTTGAAATCCCCCCTGGGAGTCTCGCCGAAAATGCGGGTCAGGTGCCTTTATTGTCACCAATCTAAAATTAGACCTCTATCTTGGCTCGCCAGCAGCTTAGGCAGACCTTTCCGGTACTGTTTGACTCTTCTCAGAGGCCGTGACCTATGTTGATCTGGCAAAATGTATAATCCTGCAAGGCTCAGGAACCAAGGGTAACAGAAAAAAATCTGTGGTGGACCTGTATTTGAATTTCTGATAAAAGAGAATTGAAATGCTTCTGAAACAAAGCTGAATGGTTAATTCACTGAATTTTGTGTGAACAATCAGTTAGATTCTTGCAACAAAAAATTCCTTAAAAACCTCACCAAAACTTATGATCTATCCCACCCATAATTTATTATTATTATTATTAATGTTTTATTGGAAGCATTTGTATAAAGAAACATGACAATTTTGTAGCTTTATGAACAGCTTCAATTTTAACACTTTTTAAAAAGGGCATTTAATTAAAAAGAGAAAGGAAGAAGGAAAAGAGAAAGAAAAAAGAAAAAAGGGGATATACACGACAACCCACCCATGTGCCCACTCACCCAGCCCTAGGAGTGATTTTGAATTGTGTTCGTATTGCATTGTTCGAGCAAATCAATAAAAGGTGACCATATTTTTAAAAATTGCTTCAGTTTGTCATTCGAGATAAACCTAATTCTCTCTAAATGTAATGTGTCCGTCATTTCTGTAATCCACATCTTCACCGGAGGAACTTCAACACTTTTCCAGAATTTAAGTATGAGTTTTTTTGCTAATATTAGTCCATAGCCGACAAAGCGTCGCTGAAAAACAGTCAATTCCCAGTATTATCAGTTTTGAGTCTGGCTCTAATGAGATTTTCAGTATATTGGAGAAAACTTTGAATATTTTCGTCCAAAAACTTTCTATTTCTGTACATAGTACGAAACTATGGATTAAAGCGGCTTCTTGGAATTGACACTTATCGCAAAGAGGAGAAGCACTGGGGAAAATTTTGTTCAGTTTGGTTTTTGAATAGTATAACCTGTACAGCACTTTGAACTGTATCAGGCAATGTCTGGCATTTAAGGAGCAAGTATGGATATGTTGTAAGCTTTCGTCCCATGTATGATTGGAAATTTGTTGACCCATCTCATCTTCCCGTGCACGCCTGTAAACCTCAGATGATGGGGAGTTGATGTTTTGAAGAACATTGTAAATGTAGGATATCAACTTCTCTGTATCTGCATGTCTATTCAAACATTCGTCAAGTTTATCTGGACTTGCAGTGTTGTGTTCTTGCATGTATGTTCTCATAGTCCCTAACGAGGATATCTGAAAAAATTATTCGTAATCAAATCGTATTTCACCCACAACTCTTGGAAGGAGGAAAAAGTCCCCTTCCAGTATAGGTCTCCCACAGTATTAATTCCTTTGTTCTTCCATTGGGTGAGGACACCGTCTAAAGTAGAGGGTTTAAAAGAGGGATTATTTGCAATAGAAAGGAGGAGAGACATGTCTCTCAATTTAAGACTGAACTTCAACTGTTTCCAGATACGAATAGTACCATGAATTATAGGGTTATAATCGTACATTGACTTATTCAGGGTTATTGGAGACAGGACAATCGAGCTTATGGAACAAGGCAAACAATCTTCTCTTTCCATTTTTAGCCAATTGGCCTGTTGGTATGAATCGTCCAACCAGAAGATTTTGGTTTTAATATTCGTTGCCCAGTAGTAAGAAAGAAAATTGGGTAAAGCTAGTCCTCCATTCTCTTTGGATTTGCACAAATGCCGTTTATGTATTAGGTGACTTTTGTAGTCCCATATAAAGTTAGTAACAATGGAATCAATTTTTTAAAAGAAAGACTTGGGAAGATATATCGGTATTGTCTGAAATAAATATAAAAGCTGCAGGAGAAAAATCATCTTTAAGGCATTCAATCTGCCAAGGAGGGAAATAGGCCGTGTTTTACAAAATTGAATATAAGTATGAAGTTTTGTAATTAATGGAGGGAAATTTGTTTTAAACAGGAGGTCTGAAGAAGCGTCTCGACCCAAAACATCACCCATTCCTTCTCTCCCGAGATGCTGCCTGAACTGTTGAGTTACTCCAGCACTTTGTGAATAAATACCTTCGATTTGTACCAGCATCTGCAGTTATTTTCTTACACTTCTTAAACAGGAGGGAATATTTCCTGGTAACGTAAACTCCAAGATATCTGAATTTAAAAGGGAATTCTAAAAGGGAACTGTTGGAGCCGAGTAACGTCTTGTTCATTTATTGGCATAATTTCGCTTTTATTCCAATTAATTCTGTAGCCAGAGAAGATGCCGAATTGGTCTATAATGGATAGTACATTTGGGATACTAGTTCAGGGGTTAGTGATGTATAATAGTACATCATCTGCGTAGAGGGAAATTTTGTTCGTAGTATGTTTAGTATTGTACCCATATATGCCTGGGTGGGACCTGATGCTCTCAGCAAGTGGTTCTATGGCTAATGCGAATAGCATCGGGGAGAGAGCACATCCTTGTCAAATACCCCTGAATAAGCAAAATTTAGATGAGAGGGTTTGATTGGTTAATATGCTGGTGTTCGGGTTCCCATATAAAAGCTTCAGGCATAAGACAAAGTTGTCGCCTAATCGGAATTTTCCCAGCGCTGTGAAAAGATAAGACCAATCAACTTGGTCAAAGGCTTTTTCCGCATCCAATGCGATGATTGTGAGGTCTTTATTCGGTATTCTATGTGAGTAAATTATATTAAACAGACGGCTCAGATTAAAGAATGAGTGTTGTTTAGGTATGAACCCGGTTTGATCTGAGTGTACAAGTTTACCAATGACTAGGCTAAGTCTACGAGCCAGAGTCATGGCGAGGATCTTCTGATCGGTATTTAAAAGGGCAAGTGCTCTATACGATCCTGGCTCTTCTAAATTCTTATCTTTTTTCAGAATTAATGTAATAATTGATTCTGCTAGAATGTGCGGTAAAGTCTGCTCCTTGAACACTTGGATATACAGGCATTGTAGACGTGGGGAAATTATATCGTTAATTTTTTTGTAAAATTCATTATTGGTCCCGTCTGGGCCAGGAGTTTTTCCTTTTTTCAGTGATTTAATAGTCTCTGAAATGTCCTTTACGTTATCTCTGAACCCAACTCATTACGTTCGATCTCACTGAGGGTTGGAAGATTGCACTTATCCAGAAAAGTCTGCATCATCACTGAGTCGGCTGTTGTTTGAGATGAGTAAAGGGTTTGGTATAATTGTTGAAATCTTTCGTTGATATCTTTGGGCAGTGAAAGTAGTTCTCCTTTTTCCGATCTAATTTTATGTATCGTACGATCATTTTCTAATTTGCGAAGTTTATGGGGTTTATCGCTGAATTCAAAGTATTTTTGATTGGTAAATTGAAATGCCCTATTGATTCTTGCTGAGAGTATCTGGTTTAATTTGTATTTAAGTGCAGCTATTTTATTATGTTTTCCTATGGATGGGTCGGCAGCATTTTCTGAGTCCAACTGTTTTATTTGTTTTGCTAGTTCCTGTTGCTCTGCCTTTCTTCTCTTGTTCTGCGATGCTTGGTAAGAGATAATGCAGCCTCTAAGAAAGGCTTCAAAGGTTTCCCAATGCAATGTTGGAGAAACGCCAGGGGTGTAATTTGTCATAATTTAAAAGGCAATAGGCACGTGGACCATTTTCTGCTTAGTGTAGACAATTTGAGTCAAATCATCTGCACTTCCTTCATTGTCATCGATCTAAAATTGGAGAACTCCTTCCCTACCACCACATACACAAGAATAGCTTTACCACACCTCAGACATATCTATGCTTCTCCAGTTAAATCCAATTGTTCATCCCCAAATTTAAATGAGGCACTTCTGACGGCTGTGCTTTCAAATATCAGAGACAATGTCTGGAACTCACCCCTTTCTTTCTTTAAAAGAGAAATTCTGTTAACCTTTAGTTATCTCCCCAATGAGGGCTATACATTTCTGGAATGATTATGTGAACTGTATTGGGACACTTTGTTACATTCAAAGTGTTGCACAGGGTGTATTTTTTTTAAATCCCAAAACTCAGAGTAGGAAAACAAAAAGGGAAAATCGGCATTTAATTAATTCTGACTAATTGACAATAGAAGTCACCTCATGGAACAATTGTTACAGTTGGTGAGTTGCAACCAAAGTCAATGTTCAATGGATAATTTTGATAAACTTTCTCATTTATGACAATCAATATCAAAAATAACAGATTTCCAATTAATGACCGTAGCTGCAAAGCTGCTGAATTTTCAACCCAATTTGATTCAGTGAAAAAGACAAGAGGTTAACAATGAAAATAAATTAAATTGAAGGACAAAGATAGGTTACAAACGGATTTAGTGTGCTTGGATATAACTAGCTATCATACAGGCATTAAGCGAAGCCATGACTCACTTCAGACAAACGTGCTGCTAACTTACATCAAGTTCATATTTGAAAACTGACCACATAACTGCAAGGGAAGAGATAACAAACCCCCTCCCAACACACAAAGAAAAGCAACATTTAGTTGTGAAAGGACAATCTCTATAGATTTAAAATGAACTTTTAATAAGGCTAGAAATAAAATTATTCAGAGTTCCCTTGAACTAAAAATAAAATTCATGTACAGTAGACAAAAGTGATGTCACGGGTAGACAGGTGGGGAAGGTGGCTTTTGGCACATTGGCCTTCAGTCAAGAAATTAAGTATAGAAGTTGGGACATTAGGTTGCAGTTGAACATGATGTTGGTGAGATTGCACTTATCATATCATATCATATATATACAGCGCGGAAACAGGTCTTTTCGGCCCACCAAGTCCGCGCTGCCCAGCGATCCCCGTACATTAACACTATCCTACACCCACTAGGGACAATTTTTACATTTTACCCAGCCAATTAACCTACAAACCTGTACGTCTTTGGAGTGTGGGAGGAAACCGAAGATCTCGGAGAAAACACACGCAGGTCACGGGGAGAACATACAAACTCCTTACAGTGCAGCACCCGTAGTCAGGATCGAACCTGAGTCTCCGGCGCTGCATTCGCTGTAAAACAGCAACTCTACCGCTGCGCTACCGTGCCGCCCACTTGAAGTATTGTGTTCAGTTTTGGGCATCCTGCTGTAGGAAAGGGTGCAGAGAAGATCGGGAGAATTTTCCACAATGTGAACATTAGCTTCCCATTGAATTATAGACTTTAATTGGAGATGCATCCCAATGGGGAATTTTTCTTTCAAAATAAGTCATTTTATTGGAAGTGGCAAAGTGACCCACTACCACTATTCAATAGCCAAAGCCAACAGTAGATTTGAGGATGGACAAGATTCCTGGATGATGAAAAGATTCAGGATGTGGATATCAGGAAAAGGGATGGGATTCAAGGATTTGCATTCTTGGGAGACAGGTAGTGTAGGAGTTGTTCAGAGAGATAATGGGTTAAGGCATATTGACTTGGTGGAAGTAGCATGGAGACTTTGCGATTACTTTAAAAAGCCAGTATAAGAAACATAGAAAATAGGTGCAGGAGGCCATTTGATCCTTCGAGCCAGCACCACCATTCATTGTGATCATGGCTGATCAGACACAACCAGTAACCCGTGCCTGCCTTCTCCCCATATCCCTTGATTCCGCTAACCCCTGGAGCTCTATCTAACTCTCTTTCAAATTCATCCAGTGAATTGGCCTCCATTGCCTTCTGTGGCAACTCTCACAACATTCACAACTCTCTGGGTGAAAACATTTTTTCTCACCTCAGTTTTAAATGGCCTCCCCTTTATTCTTGTTCTGTGGCCCCTGGTTCTGGACTCCCCCAACATTGGGAACATTTTTCCTGCATCTAGCTTGTCCAGTCCTTTTATAATTTTATACATTTCTATAAGATCCCCTCTCATCCTTTTAAATTCCAGTGAATACAAGCCCATTCTTTCCAATCTTTCCTCATATGACAGTCCCGCCATCCCGGGGATTAACCGCGTGAATCTACGTTGCACTGCCTCAATAATAAGGATGTCCTTCCTCATAATAAGGAGATCAAAACTGCACACAATACTCCAGATGTGGTCTCTACCAGGGCCCTATACAACTGCCGAAGGACCTCTTTACTCCTATACTCAAATCCTCTCGTTAAGAAGGTCAACATGCCATAATGAACATGCTTACTGCAGCTCCCCACAATGCAGTGGGTCTGAGAAAATGCCTTGCAAATTAAGAACACGGCAGCACCACACAGTTCACAATGTCCTAGGACTGGAGAGGACATGGTAAACGAGGTACTCGGCTCTGACTGCCAACTTAAATGATGCAGTGACATCCTATCCAGATTGATTTCTACTACCCGAATTGCCATAATGCAAGAGACGTCTATATTTCTGCCTCAATCTTTTCTCAATTTGTATTTTAAACACAGTTGCAATCAAGTACTTCCCAGATGAAGATAACTTCAGAACAGTGCACAACATTTATTATGGCCCAAACGTGGGCAAATGGAACTAGTGGAGATGGAGCATTTTGGCGTGCGTTTTCCAGCTGGGTCAAAGGGCCTTTTTTCCTGCTGTATGACTCCACCCTACTTCTACTACCTACAACAAGTATCACTTATTGTTGCTAATATCCTTCCAACCAATAAGTCTTTGGGATGTTGGAGAAAAGCCAAGCAGGTAGAGGAAACCCAGTCACAGGGAAAACATGCTAATTCCAGACAACTCAAGTCACAGTTAAACTAGGGCTGCTGGAGGCATCAACACTAGCTGCAGAATCATTGCTGTCCTGTGCCACCCTTGCCATAGTTCAATTCAATAATTAAGGTACAAACACAGATCTAAAACATTATCAATAAAAACGTGGACTTTATTACAAACCGTTAATATTCCTCTTAAAACAATTTAACTTTTCAGCTTCATATTTCAAATGCGTTCTTTCAGCACTAATATATTTGGTCATGAAAATTAATCATAACATTGATATAAAGGCAACAACACAGGGTTAACTTTCAACCAAAAGTAATATTGCAATCATAAGAATTTTTCAAACGATGAAAGCAAATGCTGGACCGCGTGCACAATATTAAATGTTAAGTGTTCAGCTGCCCTTTGAGCAGAACATGTTGGGCTCACCCCAGAACCAAAGATCCAGATCCCAGAGCAAATTGCCCCAGAGCCGGAGCAAACTGCTCTAGAGCCACTGCCCCAGACCCGCTGTCAGAGAGCCAGTGTTCCAGATCCAGACCCACTGTCCCAGAAACAGTGCCCCAGATCCAGACCCACTGTCCCAGAAACAGTGCCCCAGATCCAGACCCACTGTCCCAGAACCACAGCCCCCACTGTCCCAGAGCCACTTCCCCAGAGCCAAACCCACTGTCCCAGATCCACTGCCTCAGACCCACTTCCCCAGAGCCACTGCCCCAGCCCCACAGCCAGACCCACTGTCCCAGGGCCAGAGCCACTGTACCTGAGCCACTTCCCCAGAGCCACTGCCCCAGCCAGACCCACTGCTCCAGAGCCAAACCCACTGTCCCAGATCCACTGCCCCAGCCAGACCCACTGCCCCAGCCAGACCCACTGTCCCAGGACCAGACCCACTGTCCCAGAGCCCCAGAGCCAGACCCACTGCCCCAGAGCCAGACCCACTGCCCCAGAGCCAGACCCACTGCCCCAGAGCCAGACCCACTGCCCCAGACCCAGACCCACTGTCCCAGAAGCTGGAGCCAGACCCACTGCCCCAGAGGCTAGAGCCACTGCCCCAGCCCCTCAGACCCACTGTCCCAGAAACAGACCCACTGCCCCAGAGCCAGTCCCACTGCCCCAGAGGCTAGACCCACTGCCCCAGCGCCACTGCCCCAGCCAGACCGACTGTCCCAGACCCACTGCCCCAGCGCCACTGCCCCCCTCACTTTCTGCACATCAGGCGTTTCACTCGACATTACCTAAACACCGAACCCTCCTTGGCATTTTTCGAAGGCGACGCCGCACTTGCCCTTTTATTGAACAGCTTCTGCAGCAGGGTTGGAGCCATTCCGTACCATTGTACTGGTACAAAACGCGGTCATTCGGCAGCCTTGCGAGTAAAAGTTGGACAACTCCATTGAGCTCGCATCTGTCATGTGACCGCCGCCGCGCCGCGCCCTCCCATTGGCCGGGGCCGCGCCGCCAGCGACCGTCCCATTGGCCGGGGCCGAGGCGCCGCCACTGATGATTGGTCCGGGGCGGACAAACGGCCGCACCGTGATTGGAGGGATCCCCAGCGCCTCCGTCAATCGGAGTGGGCGGACGGGCGTGGAGGCCCCGCCCCCCTGGGACCGTCGCCGCCCCCAGCGCCCCCTGCAGGAAGGAAGCCCAACGTGACACCCAGCACCAAAGGGACTTCTCCCCAGCCTAGACAGACTCTCCCTAGATAATGTCAAGTCAAGTTTATTTGTCACATACACATACAAGATGTGCAGTGGTCACCCACGGTCCAGCAATAGAGCAATAAAAATAAACAATTTCACACACAATCACACACACAAAGTGGCTCAACAAACCCTCCCAAGTGCAAAAAAAGATGAGCCATACATGCTGGTCTTAACAATGATATAAGCAAAGCAATCAGAACAGGGATAACATGGTAATTCTATTTCTACTTCCAATTAAGCTTGATACCCACTTAAGTGACAATTTGATATTCTTCATATTATATCTGCATCTATTCTTCACTCTTCCTGGAGAAATAACCTTATTGGAAGAACGAGTGGTAATTTCCATTTCCTTCACTGTTTAACCACAATTTTCTGAACAAGTAGAATGTTGCAAAATAGGCTACTTACTGCAAGTCACACGATCTGTCCTGTCTTCGGCAGCTTGGCTGATCCAGTAATATACAATACAATACAATACAATACATCTTTATTGTCATTGTACAGGGGTACAACGAGATTGGGAATGCGCCTCCCATACGATGCAATAATTTAATTAATTTAAACAACAGCAACCCAACGAAACAAGTTGTAACAGTTTTAAGACAGAATAAAGTGCAAGTAGATCTGTGCCGGATCACTGTGCGATGTGACCATCCGGCTCAGCAGGACTGGTTCATAGCAGCTATGGCCCTGGGGATGAAGCTGTTCCTGAGTCTGGAGGTGCGGGTGTAGAAGGCCTTGTATCGTCTGCCTGATGGAAGGAGTTCGAACAGACTGTTGCAGGGGTGTGAGGAGTCTTTGTGGATGCTGGTGGCTTTTCTGAGGCATCGTGTGTTGTAGATGCCCTCCAAGTCTGGTAGCTGTTTTTTTCCGATGGTCCTCTGAGCTCTATGAAGAGCTTTCCTTTCTGCCTCCGTGCAGCTGAGGTACCACACAGGGATGCCATGCGTTAGGATGCTCTCTATGGTGCAGCGGTAGAATGTCGTCAGCAGCTGTTGGGGTAGACCAGACTTTTTCATTGTTCTTAGGTAGAACAGTCGTTGCTGTGCCTTCTTGACCAGCGCAGCAGTGTTATTGGACCATGTTAGGTCCTCCGAAATGTGAGTGCCCAGAAACTTGAAGCTAGACACTCTCACCACACTGTCCCCGTTGATAGATATCAACAAATACTTTAAAAATAGTAATAATGAAAAACATCCCCTATCAATAGCAGAGTTCATCTGGGAGAAGAAATTTTACTTCTGAAATTCGTTTTATATTTTCTTATAAGAAGTCTTATACAATTATTTTCTGGGGAAATGCACCAACCCCATATCTTGATTCCCTTAACATCTAGAAATCTATTGATATTTGTCTTGAATATATAGATCAGCTGATCATCCACAATCCTCTGGCAGAAAATTTCAGACCCATTATCCTGTCTTAAGATTTGTTTTCCTCTGCCCTGAATGGCCAACACCTTATTTTGAGATTGTGTCCTCTTGGCACTGGGAACTTCACCCTGGTATTATCTCTGCATTTGCAGTTACAAGTATCAGAAGAATTTTGCATTCCAATGAGATCACTCCTCATTACTCCAAACACAAGACAGGATAGATAGACACAAAATCCTGGAGTAACTCAGCTAGTAACTCGCTGAGTTACTCCAGCATTTTGTGTCTGTCCTGCTGAGTTGCTCCAGCATTCTGTGTCGATCTTCAGTGTAAGCCAGCATCTGCAGTTCCTTCCTACACAAGACAGGATAGGCCTAGTTCAAAAATAACAAACCCACTATTTGACAAATTTAGCTGGAAAACTGTTGTTGATCCTCACCCCATCCCACTATTGAAAATATATCCCCCTTAGGGAATTCACACCCACACTCAATATTACAAATGAGGTCTTCCTACAGACTTAGAAAACTGAAGGCAAAGTCTCCGTTCCTGTACTCAAGTTCTCTTGCAATCGAAGCCAACAAACCATTTGTTTTCCGAAGTGTTTGCTCAAGCTGTACGTTAATGTTCACTTATTGATTGATACACAACGAAACCCAGGTATCTCTGAATACCAATTATAGTACTTTTAATCTCGAAGGTATTTATTCACAAAATGCTGGAGTAACTCAGCAGGTCAGGCAGCATCTCAGGAGAGAAGGAATGGGCGACGCTTCGGAATGGGCGACCCTTCTCTCCTGAGATGCTGCCTGACCTGCTGAGTTACTGCAGCATTTTGTGAATAAATACCTTCGATTTGTACCAGCATCTGCAGTTATTTTCATACATGTACTTTTAATCTCGTTCAGTGCCAAAAAAACCACACCTCCGCATTTAGATTAAACACGTTCAGTTGCTCTGCGGTTTGACTTTACTCCTAAAACAGACGATTAATGTTTTGGACACACAAGTGACTGCAGAGGCTGGAATCATCAGCAACAAAAGATACAGTGATTGGAAGTCGATATGTCGGTGGGAAGAGGGAGAGGGGAGAGGGAGGGAGAGAGAGAGGGAGGGGGAGAAGAAGCGGGAGAGGGAGGGGGAGAGGGGAGGGGGAGTAAGAGAGGGAGTAAGGGAGAGGGAGTAAGGGAGAGGGAGTAAGGGAGAGGTAGTAAGGGAAAGGGGGAAAGGGAGAGGGAGTAAGGGAGAGGGAGTAAGGGAAAGGGGGAAAGGGAGAGGGAGTAAGGGAGAGGGAGTAAGGGAGAGGGAGAGAGCGAGGGAGTAATGGAGAGGGGGTAAGGGAGAGGGGGTAAGGGAGAGGGAGTAAGGGAGAGGGAGAGAGAGAGGGAGTAAGGGAGAGTGAGTAAGGGAGAGGGGGTAAGGGAGAGGGAGTAAGGGAGAGTGAGTAAGGGAGAGGGGGTAAGGGAGAGGGAGTAAGGGAGAGGGAGAGAGAGAGGGAGTAAGGGAGAGGGGGTAAGGGAGAGGGAGTAAGGGAGAGGGAGAGGGAGTGAGGGAGTGAGGGAGAGGGGGTAAGGGAGAGGGGGTAAGGGAAAGGGGGAAAGGGAGAGGGGGTAAGGGAGAGGGGGTAAGGGAGAGGGAGTAAGGGAGAGGGAGTAAGGGAAAGGGAGTAAGGGAGTAGAGGGTAGAGGGAGTAGATGAGAGGGGGAGGGGGAAGGGGAGAGGAGAAAGGGAGAGGAGGGAGGGGGAGTAAGGGAGGGGGGAGTGAGGGGGGAGTGAGGGGGGAGTGAGGGAGGAGGGAGGGGGGAGAGGGAGTAGAGGAGGATTCGTGTGAATTTGGGATCCTCCCTCAATGTTTGGGGCTGGGGTTACAGCGGATGTGGTGGATTAGAGGCGGAAGCTTTGTGTGCGCGCGCTCGCTCGCTTGCTCTGCCCGTGTGTGTGTGTGGAGACGTGCAGGATGGCTTATCCTTCTCCCCAATGCAGGCCCGCAAACCCCGAAAACCCACGGGTCTTCATGGACGTCAGCGTGGGGGACGAGTCAGGTAGGAGAGGGGAGAGAGGAGGGGAGGGGAGAGGGGGAGGGGGAGGGGGAGGGGGAGGGGAGGGGGAGAGGGGGAGGGGGAGGGGGAGGGGGAGGGGGAGGGGGAGGGGGGGAGGGGAGAGAGGGGAGGGAGAGAGGAGGGGAGGGGAAAGGGGGGGAGGGGGGAGGGGAGGGGAGAGAGGAGGGAGAGAGGAGAGGGGAGGGAGAGAGGAGAGGGGAGGGAGAGAGGAGAGGGGAGGGAGAGAGGAGAGGGGAGGGGAGGGAGAGAGGAGGGGAGGGGAGGGAGAGAGGAGAGGGGAGGGGAGGGAGAGAGGAGGGGAGGGGAGGGAGAGAGGGGAGGGGAGGGGAGGGAGAGAGGAGGGGGAGGGGGGAGGAGAAGGGAGGGAGAGAGGAGGGGAGGGAGAGAGGAGAGGGGAGGGAGAGGGGATAGAGAGGAGGGGGGAGGGGGGGGATAGAGGGGAGGGAGAGGGGAGGGGGAGGGAGAGAGGAGAGGGGAGGGGAGAGAGGAGGGGGAGGGGGGAGGAGAAGGGAGGGAGAGAGGAGGGGAGGGAGAGAGGAGAGGGGAGGGAGAGAGGAGAGGGGAGGGAGAGAGGAGAGGGGAGGGGGGGAGGGAAGAGTAGAGGGGAGGGGAGGGGGGAGGGAGAGAGGAGGAGAAGAGGAGAGGAGAGGAGAGGGGAGGAGAAGAAGAGGAGAAGAAGAGAGGAGGGGAGAGGAGAGGAGAGGAGAAGAGAGAAGAGGAGAGGGGCGGGGCGCATTCATTCATTCATTCATTCATTCACTCAGCCCAGCGCACACCCTGCTTGCTCCTTGGTGGTGGTGGTGGTGGTGGTGGTGGTGGTGGACCGGGGTCACCACCAGTCAGTCAGTCTTGGCTCTGAGCAAGTCTGATGCGTCGGTTTGCAAGGAAACACAAAGTGCTGGAGTAACTCAGCGGGACGGGCATGGGAACTAATCGTTGTTGCTTTGATCTTTACACTAAAGAACCTGCAAGGGCCCCGGGGGTATTAAGCATAAAATAAGACTTAAGAGCTGTGGAATTCACTGCCTCAGAAGGCAGTGGAGGCCAATTCTCTGAATGCATTCAAGAGAGAGCTGGATAGAGCTCTTAAGGATAGCGGAGTCAGGGGGTATGGGGAGATGGCAGGAACGGGGTACTGATTGAGAATGATCAGCCATGATCACATTGAATGGTGGTGCTGGCTCGAAGGGCCGAATGGCCTCCTCCTGCACCTATTGTCTATTGTCTATCGTCCTGGCCCCAAGCGTCGCCTATCTGCAGCCTCCAGTGATGCTGCTACCTGACCCATACAATACAATACAATACAATACAATACAATATATCTTTATTGTCATTGTGCAGGGGTACAATGACAAACTAGCATCTGTCTTGTTATTTGTAAAGCGGCATCTGCAGTTCTCCATATTCCGTATCCACATATTCTTCAGCATGCATGGACTGTTCCGCAAAGGTCGGGTTGCAAGAGACGCTTTTAATTTTTCAGCAAGTCAGGCAGCACAAGTGGAGAGAGGTGGTCGGTACGTGTTTCAGGATATTTGAATTAGGGGAAAACATTGAGAGTTCAGTAAGTTCTAAGATGCAGGGAAAGAGGAGGAAAATGAAGGGAAAAAATGTGTTAAGAAATAGATTGCAGAAGCAGTTAATATCACAAAGCCTTGATGGTGAAAATAAGGATAGCGGAGTCAGGGGGTATGGGGAGAAGGCAGGAACGGGGTACTGATTGAGAATGATCAGCCATGATCACATTGAATGGCGGTGCTGGCTCGAAGGGCTGAATGGCCTCATCCTGCACCTATTGTGTATTGTCTATTGTCTAAGGGGTAATGAATGGGACCAAAAAAAGAATCAGTGTGGATGTAATATAGGTCGAGTTAGAAGATGAAATGCAGTTTTCTGAGCGAACGTCGAGCAATTGGAACTGTAATAAGTCCAGGATAGAGAATTAGAGTGAGCAATCACTTAAAACAGAATCACGTTTGAGTAGAATGGAAGATGTTCAGCAAATTGGTCACCTGACATATGTTAGATAGGACTGCCCAATGTTCAGGTGATAATAACAAACAGTGGGTAAGGTGTACTGGCCTGAAAGATGTATTTTTTTTTTTTAAATCACTGCTTGTGGCTTTGGACTTTGGGAACGGAGGAGGTGAAAGGACAAGTCTTGGGCAATTGCATGGAACCTGCTTTTTGGATGAATTCTCCTTTTTGGGGTTTAATCATTTAAACTACTTGTATTCAAAGTATGGAAAATTAGAAATGAACAATTTCTAAAATGTTATATTCATGGCTTGAGATACAGCAGCTGTTAGATAGAAAAAATAATCTGCTAATTGTCCATCGTCCTCGTTCCCTAGAATAGTTAAACTTACAAATATTCAAGATAAGTGAAAGTGTGCAGTTTTTTTATACGAACAAAACTGCTTCAAAGAGCTATTTTTTGTTTACGTATTGCAAATGGAAACTTATATGTATCCAGAATCTTAATGTTCCCGAGTACTGCTTAAAGGCACATGTTGTACTTCACAAAATAATGTGTCATCATTGTTTAAGATGAATAATAACAGATTGCATTGTATTAGAAATGATAACCAGTCAAATCATTGAAGGCTGAGTGAATATATTTGAGTTCCTTGTGTAAAAAGCAGGATTGTGCTTGCATTAGTATAAGAACTATTGTCTTACTGAATGCTGGAATAGTCTTGATCGCCCATAAGCCCTATTGATTGTTGCATTTGTCCCTTGTGCCTCTTACTTCTGTGCAGAAAAATGGGGGTGACGCAGCAGTAGAGTTGCTGCCTTACAGTGCAGAGACCCTGATTCGATCTTGACTATGGATGCTGTCAAAACGGAGTTTGTACATTCTCCCTGTAACCATGTGGGTTTTCTTCGGGTGCCCCAGTTTCCTCCCATTCTCCAAAGAAGTCCAGGCTTGTAGGCTAATTGGCTTTCTTTAAAAAATTGGAATTGTCCTGTGTGTAGGATAGTGCTAGCTTACGGGGTAATCACTGTTCACACAGACTTGGTGGGCATAAGGGCCTGTTTGCGCGCTGTACCTCGAAAGTCTAACTCTAAAGTCTCCCTGGTGAAACCTTTTTAAGACGAGCAATTTTACTGGAAGATGGGACCATTTTTATTTAACGATAGACACAAAATGCTGGAATAACTCAGTGGGTCAGGCAGCATCCCTAGAGAAGAGGAAGAGGTGATGTTTCGGGTCGAGACCCTTCTTCAGACTGAGAGTCAGGGAGAGGGAAACTAGAGATATTAAAATGTACCGAACAAATCAGCGGCGGTACCGATGGCCCAGGAGCCACAATTGGTCAGTTGTTGACTGTGGAGGGGGTGATAACGAAGGGATATGAATGGTGCAACGAGCAGGGTGATCAGGGTGGGGGAGGGAGTGAAAGAGTGGGAATGCAAGAGTTACTTGAAATTAGAGAAATCAGTATTCATACGGCTGGGTTGTAAGCTGCCCAAGCAAAATATGAGGTGCCGTTTCTCCAATTTACGTGTGACCTCAGTGGAGGAGGCCTAGGAGAGAAAGGCCATCATGAGAATGGATAGGGGAGTTAAAAATGTCAGCTATGATTTGTTCTGTACCTTTTCTTACCTCAAGTTTCCATCTCCCCTGACTCTCCGTCTGAAGAAGGATCTTGGCCTGAAACGCACCTGTTCCTTTTCTCCAGAGATGCTGCCTGACCTGCTGAGTTACTCCAGCATTTTGTGTCTGTGTTTGATGTAAACCAGCATCGGCAGTTCCTTCATAACCATTTTAATTTAGTTCTGTTTGACTCAGATTTCATACTTTTTGAAAGAAAGACTGGTGTTTTCAAGATTTTAAAAGTATGATTTCAGAATTATATTCAGCCACACAGCATTCGCGATTCTGATGGTGGCAATCTTACTCAAACCCATTTAAGTGGTTGGGCATAATTCTAGACTGACATTCCATAAATGTGGAGATATTTCAGAAGAGATGTTGTTTGCATGTAAGTGGCACAACTGATCAAGCTGCTGCCTCAGTGCCAGAGAACCGGGTTCATTCCTGACCTCAGGTGCTGTCTTTGCGGAGCTTACAGTCTCTCCTTGTGACAACGTGGATTTCCTCTGGGTCTGAAGAAGGATCTCGACCCGAGACATCACCCGTTCCTTCTATCCAGGGATGTTGCCAGTTCCGCTGAGATCCTCCAGCATTTTGTGTCTATTTTCGGTGTAAACCAGCATCTGCAGTTCCTTCCTACACATTTCCCCCGGGTGCACTGGTTTCCTCTCACATTCCAAAGATGTGTGGATTGGCAGGTTAATTGACCTCTGTAAAATTGCCCCTAATGTGTAGGGAGTGGATGAGAATGCTAGATAAATGCTAGGTATGTAGGTTAATTGACGGGGTAAATGTAAAAAAAAATTGTCCCCAGTGTGTGTGTAGGATAGTGTTAATGTGCGGGGATCACTGGGCGGTGCGGACTTGGTGGGCCGAAAAGGCCTGTTTCCGCGCTGTATATATATGAAATATGAAATATGAAATAAACGTAGAACCGTGAACAGGCAATTGATGGTCGGCAATGGGCCCAAGGCCCTGTTTCCATGCTAAACTAAACTAAAAACCATCTTGACAATGAGAAAAGTGCCAACAAAATGTCATGGTTAATCCTTGATTCTTAGGCAGCATCATATAAAAATGAATTTCCTACATTTTAATGAGAGATAGTCATCTGTCCATCAGGGTTGCTCTACTATTCATTCGGCGATCGCTTCGCTCAACACCTGCGCTCGGTTCACGTTGGCCAAACTGGTCTCCCGGTGGCCGAGCACTTCAACTCCCCCTCCCATTCCCAGTCTGACCTTTCTGTCATGGGCCTCCTCCAGCACCTCATATTTCGCCTGGGCAGCTTGCAGCCAGTGGTATGAACATCGAATTCTCCAACTTTAGATAATTCCTCTGTCCCTCTCTTCCCCTCCCCCTTCTCAGATCTCCCTCTATCTTCCTGTCTCCACCTATATCCTTCCTTTGTCCTGCCCCCCTAACATCAGTCTGAGGAAGGGTCTCGACCCGAAACGTCACCCATTCCTTCTCTCCTGAGATGCTGCCTGACCTGCTGAGTTACTCCAGCATTTTGTGAATAAATACCTTCGATTTGTACCAGCATCTGCAGTTATTTTCTTCTACTATTCATTAAGATCACAGCTGATTTTAGCACAAATTTCCTGCACTATCGTATCCCTGGATTCCCTTAATATCAGAAATCTATCAATTTCTGTTTTGAATGAAGAGATGACTGATCCTCCACGACTTCTCCGGTGACAATTCCAAAGATCTATTACTCTCTGAGTGAAGGAATTTCTCCTCTTCTCAGTATTAAGAAGCCTACCTCTGATGCTGAGACTGTGATTCCTCAGCTAAGAATAACAATCTACTGAGCATCTATCCTGCATCGTTTCAAAGGATACAGGAAAAGTATACCCATGTAAAGAATTTGCAAGGTAAAGGGGAATGGACTGGAATTGGCCACCGAATCACATAGCATGGAAATAAACTTTTCTGCATGGAAATAAACCCATGCCTGCCATCAAAGACCTATATATACAAATCCCTTTTCCCATTATTTTGCTTGGAATCATGTAAAAAATGGCTTTTAAATGCCATGAGAATACCCGTCTCCTCCACCTTGACTTGACTTGACTTGACCTCCTTGGGCAATGCACCCCAGATTTGAACTACTGCCTGGTTGGGAAAAAATCTTCCTCAAAACCTGCCTTTACCCATTACCTTAAACATGTGCCTTCTGGATTTAGCAGCTGCTAAGATGAACTGGCTTGAAGAAGGGTCCTGACTCGCAACCTCGTCTATCTGCTCCCTGGGAAAGCTGACTTTTGAATTTTGTAGCATTTTCCATGGTTTAGCACATAATAATTTGTGGGCGGCATAAATGGAATAGGTTGTGGATATCATGGCAAAAGCTTTGATATGTAACAGTAAAACTCTCACAAGCTTCAGATTGTGGAATGTGCAAGAATCAAATTTGTAATGTCCTGCAATTCCACCTTAAGCTTGAGATAATAGAAGGAAACCACTCTGCTGATTGAGTTTTCACCTTTGCGAATTGATGCAATCATCAAAAAGGAAGACATTTTGTTTCGAGTTAACTAACATGGTTGGATGGCTCTCATTTTTGACCACAATATATAGAGAAAGCTAGCAGGGCAGGTGGGTGAACTGCTGTTTGTAGACAGCTGAAGCGTTAGTTTTCATGATGATTTCAATGTGAAAAATGTTTTAAACAGCAGGATTTTTCTTTTAACGAGTTCATTTAACTGACATCTTCCGTATCTTTATTCTCGCAGTTGGACGGATAGTTTTGGAGCTATTTGCAGATGTTTGTCCTAAAACAGCTGAGAACTTTCGTGCATTATGCACCGGAGAGAAGGGAATTGGACCAACTACCGGGAAACCTCTCCATTTCAAAGGCTGCCCCTTCCACAGGAGTAAGTCAATTGTTCTGCTTGTCCACTGTGAATTGATGTGATGATCTTTATTTTTAACTTTGAATAAAATCTATATTTTTTAATAACCAAATAATGAATGAAAACATTTGAGTAATTATTTTTAATCTTTTCAGTTATAAAGAAGTTCATGATTCAGGGAGGAGATTTTTCCAATCAAAATGGAACTGGAGGAGAAAGCATCTATGGAGAGAAATTTGACGATGAAAACTTTAAATACCAGGTGAAAAAAGAAAGTGTGTTGTGAACATATCTAGTGGCTGGACGAATAACTGAATTGCTGACAATAGACCACGTAGATGTACGATTTTCCCAGACTATGCAAAATGTGTTGTTTTTAGCATCAGAATTACATTGTTGGAGAGAGTTGATGGAACTTTACTGCAGAGAAACATAGAAAATAGGTGCAGCAGTGGAGGCTATTTGGCCCTTCGAGCCAGCACCGCCATTCAATGTGATCATGGCTGATCATCCACAATCAATACCCTGTTCCTGCCTTTTCCCCATATCCCTCGATTCCGTTAGCCCTAAGATTCCATCAGCCCTAACTCTTGAAACCATCCAGTGAATTGGCCTCCACTGCCCTCTGTGGCAGAGAATTCCACAGATTCACAACTCTGGGTGAAAAAGTTTTTCCTCATCTCCGTCCGAACTGCACCTGTTATCCACGCTTACACAATTGAACATGATGTGCAAATGTCCCATTTATCAGCACTGATATCGAGTACAAAGCTCCGCAAGACTTTGCTTGTACAATTCGAATATCTTCAGTTTAGAATTTTTGCTCTTTTATGTTACATAAAATAGTGGCATAAAATTGCATAGATATAATCAAAAGAGCTCTCGGTAGCTATATATGCAAGTGAATATATATTTTACTCTCTTTAATGAATAGTGCTTCGAGAAACATTTTACCAAAGGCGTGCAGCGTAGGTTCACTAGGTTAATTCCCGGAATGGCGGGACTGTCGTCTGTTGAAAGACTGGAGCGACTAGGCTTGTATACTTTGGAATTTAGAAGGATGATAAGGATCTTATTGAAACATATAAGATTATTAAGGGATTGGATACGCTCGAGGCAGGAAACATGTCCCCGATGTTCGGGGAGTCCCGAACCAGGGGCCACATTTTAAGAATAAGGCCATTTAGAACGGAGATGAGGAAAAACTTTTTCACTCAGAGTTGTGAAGTTGTGGAACTCTCTGTCTCAGAAGGCAGTGGAGGCCAATTCCCTGGATGCTTTCAAGAGAGAGTTAGATGGAGCTCTTAATGATAGCGGAGTCAAGGGATATGGGGAGAAGGCAGGAACGGGGTACTGATTGTGGATGATCAGCCATGATCACAGTGAATGGCTGTGCTGGCTCGAAGGGCCGAATGGCTTACTCCTGCACCTATTGTCTATAACATAAACAAATTTACTGAAACTGTAAAGGCAAGATATATTAACACTGTACTCGACTTCTGTGTAGTATACACTCTGTAGCAAATGTAAAATTGCAATTTGTATGATTTTCTTGTACCTTAGTTATATAACTCTTCAATGCAGTTGGTGATATTTTGTGCTCCAAGCAATTTATTTATCCTTTCACTCCTGCAGCATGATCAAATAGGACTGCTTAGCATGGCCAATGCTGGAGCAAACACCAATGGTTCGCAGTTTTTCATCATTACTGTACCTACTCCACATCTGGACAACAAACATGTGGTTTTTGGTCGGACCCTGAAAGGATTCGGAGTGATAAAGATGCTGGAAGACATTGAAGTGAATGCTGAGAAGCCCGTAAAGGTGAGAAGAAAAAAAATCATCAAAAAAATTACAATGGGTCCAGATATATCTTTTGGGATTTTTGATGACTGATATTTTATGTAAGTTTGAGAATAAATACTTTACTTATGCTTTTTGATAGTTTCACATTAAACCGGTCCTGGACTTTCTCACTGCCAGGCCTCAAGTGGTCAGGATGGGGGAACACACATCTAGCTCCCTCACCCTGAACATAGGATCCCCCCAGGGCTGCGTCCTTAGCCCCCTACTGTACTCCCTGTACACACATGACTGTGGGGCCAGGTTCAGCTCAAACTCCATCATCAAGTTTGCTGATGACACTGTGGTGGTGGGCCGGATCTCCAACAACGATGAGAAGGCCTACCGGGAGGAGGTGGCTGATCTGGCACTCTGGTGTCAGGACAATAGCCTCCTCTTGAATGTCACTAAAACAAAGGAGCTGATTGTGGACTTCAGAAGAGCTAAACATCCAAGGACGTACACGCCACTGGAGATAAATGGGTCTATTGTGGATAGGGTGAGCAGTTTTAAATACTTGGGAGTCCGCATCACAGAGGATCTGACGTGGGCAACGCACATTGCCGCACTGGTGGGTAAGGCTAAGCAGCGCCTTTACCACCTTAGACAACTGAGGAAATTCAGAGTGTCTCTGAGGATCCTTCATTGCTTCTACTCTGGGGCTGTAGAGAGCATCCTGTCCGGTAACATTACAGTCTGGTTTGGGAACAGCTCTGCCCAGGACAGGATGGCCCTGCAGAGAGTAGTGCGTTCGGCAGAACGCACCATGGGAACTACACTCGTCCCCCTGCAGGACCTATACATCAGGAGGTGCAGATCCAGAGCAAGCAAGATCATGAGGGACCCCTGCCACCCCAGTAACGGACTGTTCCAGATGCTACGATCAGGCAAACGCCTCCGCTGTCACGCTGCGAAAACGGAGAGGATGAGACGGAGCTTCTTCCCACAGGCCATCAGGACTGTCAACTTTTATAACCCCAGAGACTAAATTTTTGTCGACACTAATAGTAACTTATTAACTTTATTTATATGCTGTAACTGTAATTCTTTTTTGTGCACTACCCGCAGGCATTGCCACTTTCATTTCACTGCACATCGTGTATGTGTATGTGACAAATAAAATTGACTTGACTTGACTTGATAATTTTGAGCAGAAAGTTTTTGATTTAGTTCCTGAAGCATTCTAGAGTTTAGTAATAGGGATGTAAGGTAGAGATGTGTTCAGCAATCAGCTTTCTTGCTCTTCATTGACCAAAATGCTGACTGACTTTAAGTGAAAACAATGATTTGTGGATACACAACTACTTGTTCTGTGTTCTGCATGTGCGGCTCACCGGCAGTCTGTCTTTTTTTTGTTTTTTTGTCTATTGTCATCGTTTAATGTACGTTTTGTTCTATTTTTAACTCTGTGTATGTGGGGGGGTGGGGGAAACCTTTTTTCTAATCTCCTCCTCAACGGAGATGCGACCTTTACCGTGTCGTATCTCCGTTCGCGCTACGGCCTAACATCGTGGAGTCGGCGGCCTCCAGCTCGGATCGACCATGAAGACTCCGGTCGCAGGGCCTGGACTTACCATCTCGGAGGCTTCGGCCGTGGGCCCTGCAGACCGCAACATCGGGAGCTCGCAGGTCCCTGGCTGGCGACCGGCTTTTGGGAGCTCCAGCCGAAGCAGCTTCTACCGCCCCGAAGTGCGAGGTATGATCGACCCGCTCGCAGGCCCTTCATCGCCCTGCGTGGCTCGGCCGCAGCACTTTCCATCGCCCGGTGGGGTCTCAGGACCTTCATCGGCCTGCTCGGCTCGGCTCGGCCCTGGGACTTTCCATCGCCCGGTGGGGGCTCAGGACCTTCATCGGCCTGCTCGGCTTGGCCCTGGGACTTTCCATCGCCCGGTGGGGGCTTCAAAAAGTTGGGAGCCTCGATCACCTCGTGGCACCACGGGAGAAGAATGAGGAGGAGATAAGACTTTTCTTTGCCTTCCATCACAGTGAGGGTGTGCCTAGAGCAATCACTGTGATGGCTGTTTGTGTAAAAATTGTATCTGTGTGTCCTGTGCTTTTTGTTGTCTACTGCCGGACCCTGACGTGAGAGGACGCTGGCGCTGTTTATTCGCCGCTTCTCCGTTAGGATAGTTTGTCTGTTTGTTTTTATGTTATGATTGTTTTTGTAAAGCGCTTTGAGCTTCTGGAAAGGCGCTATATAAAATAAATGCTTATTATTATTATTATTATTATTATTACTTATATAAAAATCAAAAGAACTGCTGATGCTTAAGATCAGACATAATGACGTAAATGCTGGGAACGTAGCAAATCGGGTAGTATTTGCGTAAAGAGAAACAAATTAATGCTTCAGGTCTGAAACCTTTCATCAGAACTAGTTTAATCTTTGAGATCGGTGCTGGGGCATGCAGCTATTTACAATATACATTAATGACTTGGATGAAGGGATTAAAAGTACCATTAGCAAATTTGCAGATGATACAAAACTGGGTGGTAGTGTGAACTGTGAGGAAGATGCTATGAGGTTGCAGGGTGACTTGGACAGGTTGTGTGAGTGGGCGGATGCATGGCAGATGCAATTTAATGTGGATAGGTGTGAGGTTATCCACTTTGGTGGTAAGAATAGGAAGGCAGAGTATTATCTAAATGGTGTCAAGTTAGGAAAAGGGGACGTACAACGAGATCTGGGTGTCCTAGTGCATCAGTCACTGAAAGGAAGCATGCAGGTACAGCAGGCAGTGAAGAAAGCCAATGGAATGTTGGCCTTCATAACAAGGGGAGTTGAGTATAGGAGCAAAGAGGTCCTTCTGCAGTTGTACAGGGCCCTAGTGAGACCGCACCTGGAGTACTGTGCAGTTTTGGTCTCCAAATTTGAGGAAGGATATTCTTGCTATTGAGGGCGTGCAGCGTAGGTTTACTAGGTTAATTCCCGGAATGGCGGGACTGTCATATGTTGAAAGACTGGAGCGACTAGGCTTGTATACACTGGAATTTAGAAGGATGAGAGGGGATCTTATCGAAACGTATAAGATTATTAAGGGGTTGGACACGTTAGAGGCAGGAAACATGTTCCCAATGTTGGGGGAGTCCAGAACAAGAGGCCACAGTTTAAGAATATGGGGTAGGCCATTTAGAACTGAGATGAGGAAAAACTTTTTCAGTCAGAGAGTTGTGAATCTGTGGAATTCTCTGCCTCAGAAGGCAGTGGAGGCCAATTCTCTGAATGCATTCAAGAGAGAGCTAGATAGAGCTCTTAAGGATAGCAGAGTCAGGGGGTATGGGGAGAAGGCAGGAACGGGGTACTGATTGAGAATGATTAGCCATGATCACATTGAATGGCGGTGCTGGCTCGGAGGGCCGAATGGCCTCCTCCTGCACCTATTGTCTATTGTCTATTGTCTATCTGCACAGCTGACTCAAGTGGAAGGTTACTTGTAACTTAATTATCATGCAGCACAGAAATACACCTTTCAGCTGACAGTGTCCATGCTGGCCATCAAATGCCCTTTGCAGCATATTATCTATTGCCATTTATGCCTTGTTGATTCCACTGCTGATCTAGATACTTCGTAAATGCCTGGAACTCAATGTCCCAAGCAGTGGGTTACAGATGCAAAGTAACCTTGGGTGGAAAAAGATCTTCGAATCCCCTCTAAAACACCTACCTTTTTCCCCTACATCTATGCCCTCTAGTTTTAGATACATCTGCTATGGGGATGACAAAATGTGCTCCTGCTAAATTTGTATGTCTCCTCTACTCCAGCAAAAACAAACCTACAACTCCTTGTTACTGAAGCGCTATCCCAGGCAACATCCTTGTGTAACTTCTCTACAACATCTCCACCTACAGCATCTCCACTACACGTGTCCTTTAGATAGTGCAGTTGCCAAAATTGTAAATTATGGCCGAACCAATGTTATCTGAAGCTGTACCATAACCTCCCTGCATTTATCTTCAATCCCATCTAATGAAGGCATGTATTCCATATAACTCCCTTCACCACCATATCTGTCCGTTTCCAATATCCGGAATCCTTGGTATTTTTACATTGAAGTTCCTCTGTTCCTAGAATGAAAGGATTTCAGCTACAGGAAGAGGTTGGGTACAACTGGATTATTTATCTGGAATGTTGGAGGTTGATGGGGGAACTTGAGAGAAGTATATAAATTTTTGGGAGGCATAGATAAGGTAGATAGTCAGAACCTCTTTTCCAGGGTGGAAATGTCCAACACGAGAGGGCATAGCTCTAAGGTGAGCGGGGGGAATGTAATGGAGATGTGCAGGGCAAACTTTACATGGAGTCGTGGGACCTTGAACTCATCGCTGCTGGTGGAGGTGGAGCCAGATACGGTAGTGGCATTTGAGAGGCCTTTAGACAGGCACGTGGAAGTTCAGGGAATAGAGAGTGTACTTGTTTTGAAGAGGTGCTGGGGTTACCTGCACTCCATGTCTATTTCCCTTCCACGAGGTCACCCACCTTCTCTCTTCCTGGATTTTCGGTGTGACAACCTTGCCAAAGGTGCTGTCTAAGAAGCTCTCATTTCCCCGAATGGTCCTGAGGTCATCCAGCTGCTGCTGCTCCAGTTCCTTGATGTGATCTTTAAGGAGCTGCACCTGAACACATTTCGCATAAGTGTGGTTATCGAGGGCACCAGCAATTTCCCAGACTTCCCGCATCCTACAGGAGGAGCACTGCAACAACTTCCCTGCCATACCACTGGAGCTTAAACAACAGTCTCACGAGCGTAGACACGAAAAGCTGGAGTAACTCAGCGGGACAGGCAGCATCTCTGGAGAGAAGGAATGGGTGACATTTCGGGTCAAGATCCTTCTTCAGACGAGCAGAATGAATCTTATCTGCCTCTCATGATAGCCTCCTTGCCGGACTCTTAGGCCGAAGACTTGTACTTTACCAACACAAAGTGCCTCTCCGCTAAGCCTTGCCTTATTTTATATGTTACCCAAATTAACAATTTGGATGCTACCTCTAGTCCAATGATTAACATTAAATTATCTTGCCTCTCACCTTGGGGAGAAGGCAGGAGAATGGGGTTGAGAGGGAAAGATAGATCAGCCATGATTGTATGGCAGAGTCGACTTGATGGGCTAATTCTGTTCCCATGACTTTGCTAATTGCGCTGTTTTTGCAAGTCTCCCACTCTTTTCAAACTGAAGGGCAAAAGACTGTAGCTGCTTACTGTTAAGTGCTTGCGCTGTTCTCCTGCCTCTCGCCTTATCTGTCTTCTAATGACCGCCAATGGCTCTGTTTTCCAAATCTCACGTTCTTTTCAAATTGAAGACCACTGCTGTGATGTTCTCCGTAATCAGTAAAGCAATCCCCACCCCTCTTCTTTTACACCAACCTATTTCTCACCTGTTGTACCTGGGAACTTTACATTGCCAGTCCTGTTCCTCCCTTATCCAGGTTTCCGGAATGGCATTAACATTTCAGTCGCACATTCTTGTCAGCACCTAGAGTTCATCTGCCTTGCCTGACAGGTGCTGGCTCAAAGGGCCGAATGTCCTACTCCTGCACCTATTTTTTTTCTTCTATGTTTCACCTGACAACCCATCCTCGCAACCCCAGTCCAATCTATCACGGATATCCCATGCGGCTTCTGCACCCACTCTCTCTGCAGCATAATACTAATTTTTCTTTCCCAGTTCTGACAAAGGGTCTTTGACCCAAAACATTAACCCTGTCTCAATTCCTACAACTCTGCCTGAGTTTCTGAGTGTTTCCAGAATGTTCTGTTTTCAAATTGTGGGGGATGTTAGTACAATGTCCCATTTCATGGATATGGATCATGTGCAGGCAGGAGAGATTAGTTTAACTTGGGATCGCATTCAACATTATGGGCTGCAGCTCCTGTTTCTGTGCTACCCTGCTCCATGTTTGACGGCTTCACAGTGTGCAGCACAAGTCAGTTCCTAGAAAAGTCAGATAGTTGGGCACTTTGTGGCAGCACAAAGTGTGGACTCCTACCCTAGGTGTAGTGTTGAATGAGTGATGCACTTGTGGAGGTGCCATCTGTTGGAAGTGATATTAAACCTGGATCCTATTTGAAAAGGATATAGAAGGTCACATGAGATTATTTCGAAACAGAGACATGACCAATATTTATCCCTCAGTCAGAATAACTAAAATAGATGATCTAATCATTATCAAGTTACTCTCTGTGGGCAGTTGCTATGTGCATTTAACTGCCTTGTGTCCTGCATGACAACTTGAATGCAGCTGTAACATGATGACATACTGGGGGGGGGCAACACTTTCTTGATTACCAATATGAGTCCTGAGCATTTATTTTCACTCTTATGTTGGAGCCAGTTGATTGGGGGAAAAAGCAGGAGTTACAGGTTGTCCATTGAGCAGTCAGAATGTGAGATTTTTTAGATTTAGAGATACAGTGCGGAAACAGGCCCTTCGGCCCACAGAGTCCGCGCCGCCCAGCGATCCCCGCACATTAACACTATCCTACACACACTAGGGACAATTTTTTACATATTACCCAGTCAATTAACCTACATACCTGTACGTCTTTGGAGTGTGGGAGGAAACCGAAGATCTCGGAGAAAACCCACGCAGGTCACGGGGAGAACGTACAAACTCCGTACAGACGGCGCCCGTAGTCAGGATCGAACCTGAGTCTCCGGTGCTGCATTCGCTGTAAGGCAGCAACTCTACCGCTGCGCCACTGTGCCGCCCTGAGGAGAGGGATGGGAAGGAATTTATTGATGATGCAAAGCAAACAGTCAAATTTCTTCTTCCAAAAGAAATAAACAAAATTTTGAAGTGGTAGAAGATGGAAGCTACATGAAGAGTATAAGGCAATGGGCTTAATTATATCTAGCACGGATAAAGGACAGGTCAAGAAATTTGGGCAGAATGGCCATGCTTCTGAATTGTTTCCTTTTATGCTTGGGGTTGGATCCAGGATGTGTCTGCTATTGTCTTTCACCAGGGCACTATTTTTTCACTTTAACCATTTGAAAGGAATAATAGCTGTGTGCTGGATAGTCAAGTCCCTGAGGCCTTCAATTTGTTTTTTAAAACTCTTTATTAATTTTCCATAGATAAGAATCAACTTTCGACTTATTAGGTTACTGAAATGCTGTTTGTTTTAATTTACTTAATCAGAGTATGTTTGTGTAGACATAATAATTTCCACCTTTATTATAACCTTTCAAGATATTATAAATAAACTGGTCTTACTTCGTAATGATCTGCAGGAAACCAAACAACAAATAAGGCTGTTATAAAAATTGATGTTTTCATTTGCTGAATATTCTTAATATGGTAAATTTTTAAATCTGTGTAAGATTTCCTTGCTCACTGTTTACTGAAGGTGTATTTACATTACTGCAGCAATGTGTTATCGAAAACTGTGGAGAACTTAAAGAAGGAGATGATTTTGGTCAAGCTCCTGCTGATGGATCAGGGGATGCATACCCAGATTTCCCAGAGGATATTGATGAAGATATAAATGATGTAAGTAATTTTGAATTCTTTCCAAGTAGATTTGTTGGGAAATTTATTGTATGTCTTTACTTTTTTTTTCAGTGTCCTAAAAGCACTTAGGATTTTTTTTTCTATGGGTGGTTCCTCTTCTCTACGTGCAAGTCTAGTCCAGAAGCAAATGTCAATAAGTTAAAACCAATCCGGTTGTCGTCTCATTCAGTATTGAGTGGGAGGTCACTAGCTGACAGTTGTGAATGGTAGCCTTAACTTCCCACCTAAATCAAAAGACATTAGTTAAATGTTCCCATTATGCCTTTTGTGAAAAATCAGTAATTGAGCAGACTCGGAATTATTTCAAAAAGCTCAGTTGAATTACATTTGGCTGCTGAGATTATGAGCATTCTCACAAATGTGTTGCTTAAAAGCGATTTCATAAGTGATAGGAGCAGAATTAGGCCATTCGGCCCATCAAGCCTGCTCCGTCATTCAACCGTGGCTGATCTATCTCTCCCTCCTAACCCCATTCTCCTGCCTTCTCCTCATAACCACTGACGCCTCTGATCCACTTCATCTGACTTTTAAGCAGCTTGATGGTGCCCGACTTTGGAGATTAAATAGTTTGTCTTCAGCAACAAAGTGGATGCTCCTCTGAACCTGTGCACCCTAAATATAAGGAAAATGAAATTGTAGAACTGCTTGACCTTAAACGACCTGATACTTGATGAAGAAATAGGCCGGATGACTGTTGATTTTGGCTCTCCACACACATCAGTGGGCCAGCTGCAGTGTGCTTCTGAAAGTAAGATACCCTTTGGCCTTTGTGGCTTTTAGCTGACACAGCTGTGTGTTTGAAACATAACTAGCATCGCCACTTGATCACTGGGCTAAGCATGATAAAAGCCAAGTTGCCAGTTTAGACTTCGAGGACTCTCGGAAATGCTGAAGCAAATTGATCGTTTTGTCCATTTGAAGAACACATTTGTTGTGCAGATTAATCACACAGAAATTGTGGAACCATTTTGACAACAATCTAGCAAGGTTTACTTCATAAGGCAGGGAACGAAGTATAAAATAACTATTTAATGTCTGACAATACGATGTTCAGTTTAAATGTAGCTATGAACATACAGGTGCTCCTCAACTTACAACGGGGTTACGTTCTGACAAACCCATTGTAAACCGAAAGTGGAAATGCATTGAATATACGTGATCACGTGGCTGGAAGCGAGCTGTGGCTCGCTACGGGTCGCTGCCGTTTGCACCATCGCAAAGTCTAAATATCGCAAGTTGAAGCATCGTAAGTCGGGGAGCATCTGTAGTTGATTTTTGGAGGACAGAGGACAGGTGCCCTGTTCAAGGGCAGGCTTCACTCTGTTGATTTGAGATTATTGCTGAAATGAGCAACAATTTTGAAAATCCAAGCTTTTTTAACATCTATTTTTTTAATTACAAGAATTATTGGTGTTTATTACATCTTGTCTTGTTTGTCTTTAGAAATACAGCGCGGAAACAGACCCTTAGATCTACAGAATTCGCACCGATCAGTGATCACCCCATACACTAGAACTATCCTACACACTAGGGCCAATTAACCTATAATGCTGTTCATCTTTGGAGTGGTTGGAAACCGGAACACCCGGAGAAAATCCACGTGGTCACAGGGAGAACGTACAAACTCTGTACCACCTGTCGTCAGGATTGAACCTGGGTCTCTGGCACTGTAAGGCTGCAGCTCTACCGCTGCGCCACTGTGCCACCCCTAAATTGATCAGTATGATCAATGAGCAATCGATAAATGATCAATTTGATCAGTATTTTTGGGATTGCCAATCCTATTAACTGAAACTTTGGAGCAGCATGCAAAACTTTAGATACACAGAAACAGAGAAATAAGCAGCATGTAACACCTATAATTTGGAGAACGAGTTCTACAATTGTATTGATTTCTGTGCTTTTGATTTTCCACCATTGAAACTGCAGCAGACATATAAAAAAATTAGATATTGATACCTCAGGCTCTCCGGGAAAAGTGAGCCAAGAACTGCAGGTTCCGTTTAACTATTTTCTGTCGAAGTTGACTGCTGAAAGTCAAGTGGGGCTGCTAGGTGCCCTGTTCAAGGGCAGGCTTTACCCTGTTGATGAGATAACCCAGCAATTTATAAGTACTGTAGGAGAAGGAAAGCGGGAACATAACTAAAGCAATCATTTGGAATCCATTAGGGTACCATTTGTGGTTCCCTCCACAGAAGGCTGTGGAGGCCAAATCAATGGATATTTTTAACGCAGAGATAGGTAGATTCTTGATTAGTACTACCAGTGTTGGGGGTTATGGGGAGAAGGCAGGAGAACGGGGTTAGGAGGAAGAGATAGATCAGGCCATGATTGAATTGCAGAGTAGACTAGACGGGCCAAATGGCCTAATTCTTCTCCTATCACTTCTGACCTTATGGGGTTCCACATTTAATCCTTTAGCAGTATATTGTTTTTGTTTCATTGCATTTTCTTGTAATGATCTAGCATTTTCAAAATGATTATTTAAACAGGTTGATACTGTTTTTCGGATCGCAGAAGACTTAAAGAATCTTGGAAATAACTTTTTTAAATCCCAGGACTGGATCGTGGCAGACCAGAAATACTCCAAGGCTTTAAGGTAGTTATATTGGGCTCGAAAGTGCTGGTAGACTTAATTGTACGAGGTTAATTGCGCTTGCCATTGGCCAAGAACGTGTTGAATCTGACCTGTTGACTGGAATCACTGCCTGCAATCCTCACTTACCTGAGCGAGACATGGAAAACCGGCCTTGGTGCTCCTCAGGCCTGGGAATCACATGGACCTTGTGCAGTGAGTCTTGAGGTCCAACTTCCAGAACCTCTTGATCGTCTGTGAGGTGAGGCAAAGCTGGGAGACTTTTTTTTTTGCAGGCCGAATGCACTTTCACTGGTTTGCTAAGTGTTATTAACTGGGAATAGACTCCATGGCACTGATAGTGCACTGTTACAACAGTGGTCTCATTCTTCAAGTTATGAATTTTATAAAGATTTTAAACATACTAGCCGGGCATGGACCCTTTGGGTCCAAACCTCTTATGTGGGCCCGGCAACCCTCCATCCAAACCTCTCCTGCGGGGCCGGCAACCCTCCCCCAACTGACGACATTCACCCACTCCATCCCTCCTCAACCCCCCTTAAAACTCCCCTGGGGGCGGGTGAGGGGGGAGAGGAAAGGGGAGAGGGAGCCACTCGCCCTGGGCAGCCATCGCGTCGGCCAGCAGCAGGAGAGCTCTCCTCACCCATCCCCCCCATTGGCCGCCACTCCCATCACTCCGGCGGGTCCAGCCCCCCTCTGAGCGGCAACCCTCCCCCAACTGCACACGCGCGGATCCGGCGGCCATCTTATGTATTAGATCAACAGGCCCCAACTACACAGGCACAGACCCGTTGGGTTCCCATTGTGACATCGAACACGGAGGTATTACTGCGCAGGTGTGGCTGACAGACAGAGCAAGTGGAAAAGGGATTAATTAAAGTTTAAAAAGTGATTTTTAAAGTTTAAAAAGTGAATAACTTTTAAAATATAACAACTATTTGAACTGCAGGCCAATGGTGAGTAAGATGGGCCTAAAATTGTTGTGCTAATGTGTACTGTTTTGGCTGCATTTCGCATACACACAAACAACTATACAAGTTTTGATCTAACTTTAACACCGCTTCTCTAATTTTACAATCCAACAACATTTAAAAAAAATCATAAATGGGATGGATGTTATCGTTGTTGATTGTCTATCCTAATTTCCATTGAGATAATGACGAGGAGCCTCTTCAGCTGCTACACTGTGTGGTTTAAACATTCTCAGAATGCTGTTGACATTTCCAGGAATTTGGCCCTCTGAAACAGTGACAAATGTGTATTTCCCAGTTAGGAAGATGTGTTTGTTGGAGGTTGTGATGGAATGGGATAGCGAATGGACTATTGCTTTGTTGGGCATAATGCTGAGACGGTTATTGGAGCTGCACACTGTTCGCTTGTGCCCCAGATGTGCTGTTTCCTTGCCTGCACTCTGCACTTGTGTAAGCAACAAACTTTTGATCAAAACCGTTTAAGTCAAAAGCAGTAGGGAAGAGTCTGATTGACAGTGCTATCTAGCTAATTATACTATAAACCAACTGGATGAAGGAAAAAATGCCTCTAGTGACTAATCGATTATGAACAGCAGAGTTTTTGAATTTCAGATCCAATCATAGTTTAGCGATACTGCCAACGTGGATTCAAAAATTCCTTGAATTCTTTTTGTCTATTCTCATTCTCTATAGATTAAAGATTCGGAAGCTAGTTTTTGTGACTGAAATGCACATTTAGTAGTGTTTACTTGTAGGATTGTAATTTGCATCTTGTAACAATAGTTATACAGGAGATGCTCCATTTCATACTCCTGGCTGATCATAAGATATGTTAGTGATCATAAGGTCATAAGTGATAGGAGCAGAATTAGGCCATTCGGCCCATCAAGTCTACTCCGCCAATCAATCATGGCTGATCTATCTCTCCCTCCTTACCCCATTCTCCTGCCTTTCCCCCATAACCCCTGACACCCGTACTAATCAAGAATCTATCTATCTCTGCCTTCAGATGTCTTTCAGGGAAGGGAATTTACCATTGTTACCTGGTTCTGGCCTACAGATGACTTCAATCTCATTAATGTGGTGGAGTTTTAACTGTCCTCTAACATGGGAGACCACAGCATTCAGGGAATACTTGGGATGGATAATAAATGCCAATGATGCCTATATCCCGTGACCATATACAAGTATAATCTTCACCTCAAAAGCTCTATGACTATTAGTGTAAGGGAGAACACGCTTTCCACAGAGTGTACTTCAGTTTGCCAACCTGGCTGTTATACAAGATCACCCCTTTTCCCGTAAAACATCACACTCCAAATATCAGTGGCACACTCGACATAAGGTTCCGTCATTGTGCTGAGTGCAACCATGTAGGACATTGTATATGCCTAACACTGTACCTCTCTGGTTTAGAAAATAACATCGAAAAATTAAGATGCCATTTAAAACAGAAGCAACAGTGGGACTCACAGCACTTTGAATGAATATAGATGTCCTTCCTGTACTATCTGGCTTTAACCAGATGATCTAAGGTGATTCTGCTGAATCTTCTGACCGCCTTCCTCACTGCCCGCAACTCCTCCAATTTTGGTGTTGTCAGCAAACTTACTCACCAACCCATCTACATTTACATCCAGGTCATTTATGCATATCAGAGGGTCTCGACCTGAAACGTCACCATTCCTTCTCTCCAGAGATGCTGCCTGTCCCGCTGAGTTACTCCATCATTTTGTGTCTATCTTTGAGGTCACAGCGAAGATCCCTCCCGAACTCTCCTGGTCACAGACCTCCAGCCAGAATATCTTCCTTCCTCCATCACCTTCATTGTTTGAATAAGCCAGTTCTGAATCCACATGGCCAAGTCATAGTGAATTTGGTGCATCTTAATCTTCTGATCAGCTTACCATGAGGGAATTTATCAAAATCCATACTAAAATCCATGTATGTAATATCACCACTATATCTTTACTGAAGAAGGGTCTGAAGAAGGGTCTCGACCCGAAACATCACCCATTCCTTCTCTCCTGAGATGCTGCCTGACCTGCTGAGTTACTCCAGCATTTTGTGAATACTATATCTTCTTCACTCTCCTTTGTCACCTCCTAAAAAGCTCAATCAAATTAGTAAAACACGACTTGCCGCATACAATGCTGTGCTGGCTGTGCCTGATTAGCCCATTCACTTCCAAATGGGAGTAAACCTGAGGTTCACTGGAGAATCCCGAGATTCTCTTTACATCCCTTGCTAAATCCTGCTGTGTTAGATCACTGCAGCAAATAATCCCATCCCCACCCCGGGAAAGTGATAGAAACATGAGTTAAGGTGTGTCGAGTCAAATCTGTGCTTTGTCTCTACAGAACAATCCATCATAAGATGGGCATCTCAAACAGCATCCCATGTGAATGATGGGCCCACCATGTTGTGATGCACAGAAACGAAAGCTGTACCTTTTGCACATGAGATTTGTACATTGAGCAAAAATACTGTGTTTAAGCAGTTATTATGTGATAACATATAAAAGGAGATTTCCTGTAGGTTCAGCTGTTATGCACAATCTGGTAGTTCTTGAGTTTGGTGCTCACTCTCAGCTGAGTTTTCCTAAGTTTGTAATTGGGAATTGATGAATATCAGCTCAGTTTTTCTCTTCTCCCTTCCCGGGACCGCTGTTTGAAAATTGCACGTATGAATGCGTGGGTGAGTGCAGGGTGCAGTTCGGTTATGATAACGCTTTGGTTGAATGCTTTCTTGGTAGCAGGTTGAAGGTCACAGTTGTTTGATTGTGGCACGGTTTACATGTAATCTGTCTCTCTGCTGAAGGGAGAGGGACTAGATTTTCAGAGTTGTGGTGGATGGAAGGCACACTACAGCGAATGGGTTCAACAGAAAATGGTGTGTGGCGCAATGGGGAACATTGCACGGTGGCAATGGGCGGCACGGTGGCGCAGCGGTAGAGTTGCTGCCTTACAGCGAATGCAGCGCCGGAGACTCAGGTTCGATCCTGACTACGGGCGCCGTCTGTACGGAGTTTGTACGTTCTCCCCGTGATCTGCGTGGGTTTTCTCCGAGATCTTCGGATTCCTCCCACACTCCAAAGACATAGAAACATAGATAGAAACATAGAAAATAGGTGCAGGAGTAGGCCATTCGGCCCTTCGAGCCTGCACCGCCATTCAATATGATCATGGCTGATCATTCAGCTCAGTAGCCTGTACCTGCCTTCTCTCCATACCCCCTGATCCCTTTAGCAAAAAGGGCCACATCTAACTCCCTCTTAAATATAGCCAATGAACTGGCCTCAACTACCCTCTGTGGCAGAGAATTCCACAGACTCACCACTCTCTGTGTGAAGAAATGTTTTCTCATCTCGGTCCTAAAAGACTTCCCCCTTATCCTTAAGCTGTGACCCCTGGTTCTGGACTCCCCCAACATCGGGAACAATCTTCCCGCATCTAGCCTCTCCAACCCCTTAAGAATTTTATATGTTTCTATAAGATCCCCCCTCAGTCTTCTAAATTCCAGCGAGTACAAGCCCAGTCTATCTAGTCTTTCCTCATATGTAAGTCCCGCCATATCATATCATATCATATATATACAGCCGGAAACAGGCCTTTTCGGCCCTCCAAGTCCGTGCCGCCCAGTGATCCCCGTACATTAACACTATCCTACACCCACTAGGGACAATTTTTACATTTACCCAGCCAATTAACCTACATACCTGTACGTCTTTGGAGTGTGGGAGGAAACCGAAGATCTCGGAGAAAACCCACGCAGGCATCAATCTGGTGAACCTTCTCTGTACTCCCTCTAAGGCAAGAACGTCTTTCCTCAGGTTAGGAGACCAAAACTGCACACAATACTCCAGGTGCGGTCTCACCAAGGCCCTGTACAACTGCAGCAGAACCTCCCTGCTCCTAAACTCAAATCCTCTTGCTATGAATGCCAACATACCATTCGCTTTCTTCACTGCCTGCTGCACCTGCATGCTTGCTTTCAATGACTGGTGCACCATGACACCCAGGTCACGTTGCATCTCCCCTTCTCCCAATCGGTCACCATTCAGGTAATACTCTGCTTTCCTGTTCTTGCCGCCAAAGTGGATAACCCCACATTTATCCACATTATATTGCATCTGCCATGCATTTGCCCACTCGCCTAATCTATCCAAGTCACTCTGCAGCCTCCTAGCATCCTCCTCGCAGCTAACACTGCCACCCAGCTTCGTGTCATCCGCAAACTTAGAGATGTTGCATTCAATTCCCTCGTCCAAATCATTAATATACACTGTAAATAACTGGGGTCCCAGCACTGAGCCTTGTGGTACCCCACTAGTCACTGCCTGCCATTCCGAAAAGGACCCGTTTATTTCTACTTATTCCTACTCTTTGCTTCCAAGACGTACAGGTTTGTAGGTTAATTGACTGGGTAAATGTAAAAATTGTCCCTAGTGTGTGTAGGATAGTGTTAATGTGCGGGGATCGCTGGGCGGCGCGGACTCGGTGGGCCGAAGGGCCTGTTTCCGCGATCTATCTCCAAATCTAAATCTAAATTGCAAGTAACTGGCAGATTACTGGGGGAATAAGAGGAATGGCAATGTAGATGTTTCCGAAAGGTCCCCTGTTTTAAATTTGTTTGAATTTTGCAAAATTACTCTGATTTTGAACTTCAGATGTTTTCCTTTAAGATATATAGGTGTTCCAAGAGATGGAATTAATCAAGAACCAAGAGAGAAGACAGACTCGGTTAAAAGTCTGGATGGCATTGCACTGAGCTGCCATCTGAACATAGCTGCGTGCAAGTTGAAACTATGTGACTGGGATGGTACCATTGAACACTGTGATGAGGTTTGTGTTCACAGATTTATCCTTTGCTTGATGGTTTAGCTGGTAAACGTCTCACATTTAGATGGTAAACGTCTCACATTTACAAGGGGACTTTTCCTGCTGGATGGAGTTGTTTTTTTCAAAATTGAACTTTGGAATAAAATATTTTAAAAATGTGCTGGAAAAGCTAAAAAGGATCCATGCAGAAACTTCAGTAATCAATGATTTTGCGTAATTGAAAAATGTTAAAGTTAGCAATGTTTAATTAGGTGCTGAACAAAAAGAACCTTTCGGCAGGTGCTCAGTCCCCTCATGCTTACTCTCCATTCAGTTGGATTATGGTTAATCTTTTAAAGTCGCCATCTTCTTGCACTGTCCACATATAGAGTCACAAGGTATGAAAACACAAATAGTAGCCTGGGTTGGGCGCCATCTTGAAGCCATTTTCTGTTTAACCCATTTTCAAGATGGCGCCCAACCCAGGCCACTATTCGTGTGCAAGTCAATGTAGAAGCAGATCTGCAATTGCACATTCCAATCACTCCACACTTTTAAATCTCTACCCCTACAAAAACATTTCTTACTTTAACTATGATCACTAAACGTTATTCCCTTTTCACGTATCCGTACCCTGTGAATGGCTCAATTGTAATATATTGTTTTTCCGCTGACTGGATAGCACCCAACGAAAGCTTTTCACTGTACCTTGGTACACGTGGCAATAAACTAAAACTGAACTGACCCAGCTTGTCCATGCCGACCAAGGTGCCCCATCTACACGAGTCTCACCTGCCAGTGTTTGACCTATATCTCTCTCTAAACCTTTCCTGTCCATGTACCTGTCCACATCTTTTAAATGTTGTTATAGTTCCTGCCTCAACTACCTCCTGTGGCAGCTCATTCCATATACCCACCACCCTTTGAAAGGTTGCCCTTCAGATTCCTCTTTTCCCCTCTCAACTTAAACCTATATCCTCTCTGTGCACCTACCCTATATATTTCCCTCGGGATCTTGAAAACTCTGTAAGATCATCTCTCGTCCTACTATGATCCAATGAATAAAGTCTTGGCCTGCACAACCTCTCCATATGGCTCAGGTCCTCAACTCCTGGCAACGTCCTCAAATCTTCTCTGCACTCTTTCCAACTTAGCAACATCTTTCCTAAACTGAATACAATACTCCAACTGTGGCCTCACCACACCTTGTACAGCTGTAACATAACATCCCAACTTCTATACTCAATACCCCTGACTGATGAAGGCCAATGTGCCAAGAGCCTTCTTGACCACCTTATCTACCAGTGCCGCCACTATCAACACACTTTCTACAACACTCCCAAGGGCCCTGCCATTTACTGTGAAAATCCTGCCCTGGATAGACTTCCCAAATGCAACACCTCTTTATCAGCATAAAATTCCATTAACCATTCCTCTGCCCACTTGCCCAACTGATCGAGCTCCTGCTGTAACCTTTGTTAACTATCTTAACTACCACCCACTTTAGTGTCATCTGCAAACTTATGTTCTCGTCCAAATCGTTGATTACACCTCATTCCTTTAATATCCAAAATTTAACAAACTTTTTTGTGATTGATCCACTGCAGCCCTTTTGGATAGAAAATTCTGAAGATTCATTATTCCCGAGTTGAAGAGATATTTTCTCATCACTGTTCTTAGTGCTACGTGGTCCCTGGCCAGATCACCCCAGTGAGGCGAAGCAGTGTCTCTGCATATATCCTCTCAAGCCTCTTAAGAATTCTCCGTTTCAGTGAATTAACATAATTTTTGAAACTCAAGAGTATAGGCTCAGCCAAAGCCACCATCCCAGGAATCAATCTGGTAAACTTTTGCTGCACTCTATTATAAATACATTCCTCCATGGTTGGGGAGACAAGATTTGCATTTAATATTCCAGGTGCAGTCACATTAGGGCCCCATATAATTAGAGAAAATAAATGTCTTTATATTCCTATACGCTCGTATACTTTATACTCACATATTACATAGAAAATGGAAGGTACAGCACAGAAACACGTATTTTGCCGCACAATGTCTGTGCTGAACATAATGCCAAGGTAAACTAATTTCCTCCTGCCTGCACATGATCTATATCCCTCCATTCCCTGCATATCCATGTGTCTATCCAAATACCTCTTAAATGCCACTATCATATACCTCCACCATTAACTCTGGCAACAGTTTGAATATTCTTGCAGTAAAAGACAAAGTATAGCTTTGTTTCCTAGTTGCTTAATATACTGTATCTGCATGTTAACTTTCACTGATTTATGTACAAGGGCACCTAAGTCCCAATGAACACAAATACCTTTCAATATCTTATTATTTAAAAAATACTCTTGTCCGTGAAAGGATGTACGAGCAAGGTAAGCTGCAGTTTTGGTTTTGTTGGGGGTGACAACCGATTTTATCGCTGAAAGAATATAGTATGGCAGGAAGAAACAAAAGGCAATCAGGGATGGATAATCTCAGGTGCCATTCTGATCTTGCAGTCCTAAGTGAAAGGTCTCCCACTGGCTATAATTAAATGAGGTGATAAATATCTTGATCGTGTGCTCTTTCTCCCTTTCTATCTTCTGAACCTTTCCCAACCTCTCGTCTCAAAATTTCTGTTCTTTCTTTTGAGGTACTGGTAAGTAGAGCACAATTACACAACCTTTTCTTGCCTTTCTCCATGTCCTGGTAAAAGTATCTTCTTAGAAAATTCCTAAGTCAACAGGAATGCTAAGGAAAGGTGGGAAATGGCAGCAGGAATGCTAAGGAAAGGTGGGAAATGGCAGCATGCCTTCCACACATCTTATGTCCTGGTGCTTGAAAGACTTTTCATTTAATGGACTTGAGCCCACAGATTGGAAGCTTCCACACGATAGAGGTGACTTCAAAAGGCACATAGAACTTTGATAACTCGGCCGACAATCGTTCGCATGTTCAGGGAGGAGTTTGGGGAGTTGTTTGCCTGGAATTTAGATCAGATATGGCATTTCACTGTAAACCACTCCAAAATTGAAGTAACCTGTAGGATGGAATTGCAGGTGCTGGTTCAGACCGAAGATAGACACAAAAGCTGGAGTAACTCAGGGGGTCAGGCAGCATCTCTAGAGAAAAGGAATAGTTGTCGTTTCGGGTCGAGACCTTTCTTCAGACGGGCGTTTCGGGTCGAGACCCTTCTTCAGACCTTCAGATGTAATCTAAAAATTAATGAAGGTAATCATTTCTGATGGCAATGCAAAGTAACTCAGCACGTCAGGCAGCAGCTGTAAAGGGAATGGATAGGTTTCGGGTCTGATTGGAGGAGGGGAGAGGAAGCTGGAAAAGAGACGTAGGAGTGGGACGAGGCATGGCAAGTGATAGGATACAGGTGATGGAGGGTTAATTGGCAGGTAGATGAAGTAAGTGACAAAGATTAGAGATGAAAAGTAGACAAAAGGGTGTCAGATAAGGAGAGCAGAGGAGTGAATTGTAAAACCAGAGGGAGGAGTGTGGAGGGGTGGTGGTGTTGGTGGGGGAGATGGGTGTGATAGTAGAAACAATGGGTGCACACTGGGATGGGAGGGGTGTTATAATTTGAGAATTCAATGTTCATACCTGTGTTTTAACCTACACCCAAGCAAAATGTAAGATGCTGTTCCTCCAGTTTTCCTGTGGTTTCACTCTCGCAATGGAGGAGGCCCAAGATAGAAAAGATTAGCATGGAAAGGGAATTTAAACGGTTAGCAATCGGAAGACCAAGTAAGTCTTGGCAGACCAAGCGCGTAAGGTGAAGTGGTCACCTAGTCTCTGTTAGATTTCACCAATGTAAAAGAGGCCATATTGGGAATTCCGAATGCAGTAGAATGCATTTTGTTAGTAGGAATAAAGGCATAGACTATTTTATAAATGGGGAGAGTATTCTGAAATAGGAGGTGCAAAGGAACTTGGGAGTGCTGGTGCAAGATTCCCAAGAAGTTAATTTGCAAATTGAATCAGTACTAGGGAAGGTAAACGCAATGCTAGCATTTATTTTGAGAGGACTGGAATACAAAAACAGGGATGTAATGCTGCGGCTCTATAAGGCGCTGGTCAGACCAGATTTGGAGAATTGTGAGCAGTTTTGGGGCCCATATCTGAGGAAGAATGTACTGGCATTGGAGAGGGTCCAGAAGAGGTTTACAAGAATGATCCCAGGAATGAGTGGGTTAACATATGATGAGCGTTTGACGACACTGGACCTCTATTCGCTGGATTTTAGAAGGATGAGGGGGACCTCATTGAAATATAAAGAATAGCGAACTGCTTGGATAGAGTGGATGTGAAGGGGATGTTTTCATTAGTGGGAGAGTCTAGGACCAGAGGTCATAGTCTGAGAATTAAAGGACGTTTCTATAGGAAGGAGATGAGGAGGAATTTCTTTAGTCAGAGGGTGGTAAATCTGTGGAATTCATTGCCACAGAAGGCTGTGGATAATGCATATTTTTAAGGCAGAGATAGATAGATTCTTGATTAGTACAGGTGTCGAGGGTTATGGAGAGATGGCATTTATGTGTATGTGACAAATAAACGACTATTGAGGAGAATGGGGTTAAGAGGGAAAGATAGATCAGCCATGATTGAATGGCAGACAACAATTGATGGGCCGAATGGCATAAATCTGCTGTTATGAACTTATGAGTGCATAGGTTGGAATTTATGGTATGAGTGAAATATGTTGCTCGAGTAAAATTATTCATTCACTGTAAGTGTTTAAAATAAACCAGCATTGACTCGCCCAAAATATTTTGCATTCTAGTTTCCATTAAGATAGGGGAATATGAGTGGTGACTTATGTAAGATCAGAGTACCTAGTGTTTGCAGCAAAATGTATTTATCGTCATCAATCATAATTTGGGCAGTAAGAGTACATTCGGATAGTATTACAGAAATAACCATTGATGTGAAACCTGGAAGTTACATGGCCTGTATGGCAATCATGGAAGATAAATAGGAAAATGGACATCTTTTAGTGTTATTGGTTTTGCTCAAATATTGCATACCAATTATGAAATTTTAGGCCATTAATCTAACTCAGTAAGAAACAATATCATTTTAAGGATCTTGGAAAGACTGAAAGAAAATTGTAATTCTGTGGTATATAATTGCTTGTTAGAAAATATACAGAAGTTTTCATAGAAACATAGAAACATAGAAACATAGAAAATAGGTGCAGGAGTAGGCCATTCGGCCCTTCGAGCATGCACCGCCATTCAATATGATCATGGCTGATCATCCAGCTCAGTAACCTGTACCTGCCTTCTCTCCATACCCCCTATCCCTTTAGCCACAAGGGCCACATCTAACTCCCTCTTAAATATAACCAATGAACTGGCCTCAACTACCTTCTGTGGCAGAGAATTCCACAGACTCACCACTCTCTGTGTGAAGAAATGTTTTCTCATCTCGGTCCTATAAGACTTCCCCCTTATCCTTAAGCTGTGACCCCTGGTTCTGGACTTCCCCAACATCGGGAACAATCTTCCCGCATCTAGCCTCTCCAACCCCTTAAGAATTTTATATGTTTCAATAAGATCCCCCCTCAGTCTTCTAAATTCCAGCGAGTATAAGCCTAGTCTATCCAGTCTTTCTTCATATGAAAGTCCTGCCATCCCAGGGATCAATCTGGTGAACCTTCTCTGTACTCCCTCTAAGGCTAGAATGTCTTTCCTCGGATTAGGAGACCAAAACTGTACACGATACAGTTCATTGATGGAGGAATCCCACTTTTCATTACTTTTAAATTTAAATGCCTAATCAGTAGATTTGATGCATTTTTCTCAGATCTCTAAATAATTGTTCTAAAATCTAGCATTCTGAAGGTAAACTTCGTTATCTGATGTGATGAGTTACACATACAAGTATTGTATGACTTTGTTCCTGCCATCGGTATTGATGAGGTGGAAAGTAAACTAGCTTGTTACTTTGTCTATCGGAGCCAAATTCCTATTATCATTATGTGTATGTGTAGGGGAAGAGGATGTGGAGGGGAGCAAAATCCATTTACCCTGCCTTGCCTTTTCCACTGCAATGCTGAAGATTTATTAAATCGCAAGGAACAGATCTCATATCTCATATCACAAGGGTGGTGCAGCGTTTGCAGCACCGGTGACCCGGGCTTGATCCCGACTCCGGGCGCTGTCTGTACGGAGTTTGAACGTTCTCCACTGACCGCGTGGGTTTTCTCCGAGATCTTCGGTTTTCTCCCACACTCCAAGACGTAAAGGTTTGTAGGTTAATTGGCTTGGTATTAGTGTAAATTGTCCCTAATGTGTGTAGGATAGTGTTAATGTGCGGGGCTTGCTGGTCGGTGTGGAGTTGGCGGGCCGAAGGGGCTGTTTCCACGCTGTATCTCTGAACTAAACTGAACTAAACAATTTCCTTTAAAAGGCTCTGGCGATTAATCAATCAAACACGAAGGCACTTTACAGAAGGGCTCAGGCTTGGCAAGCAAAGAAGGATTACGACAAGGCACTGGTACAGTAGCACATTATCAATTTCTTAATCTCTTGAACACAAAGTTTCACAAAGAATTGAATGGAATAAATTGAAGAGAGAGAGTTGAGAACTCAAAAGCAACAGCATAACATTGGAGTCACATGTGTATTTGTTTTTGTCTAGGATGATCTTAAGAAGGCTCTGGATATAACACCCGAAGACAAAGGCAAGTTGTAAAAATCATTGATAGATACAAAATGCTGGAGTGTAACTCAGCGGGACAGGCAGCATCTCTGGAGAGAAAGAATGGGTGATGTTTTGGGTCGAGGCCTTTCTTCAGACTGGTCGGAATAAGGGAAACGAGAGATTTAGACAGTGGTGTGGAGAGATAAAGAACAATGAATTAAAGATATGCAAGAAAATAACGATGATAAAGGAAACAGGCCATTGTTAGCTGTTTGTTGGGTGAGAACGAGAAGCTGGTGCGACTTGGGTGGGGGAGGGATGGAGCAAGAGGGAGTGCCGGGATTACTTGAAGTTAGAGAAATCAATATTCATACCACTGGGCTGTCATCTGCCCAAGCCAAATATGAGATGCTGTTCCTCCAATTTGCATTTAGCCTCACTCTGACAATGGAGGAGGCCTAGGACAGAAAGGTCTGTGTAGGAATGGGAAGGGGAATTAAAGTGTTTGGCTTTGTTTCTTGTACCTACACAAGCATCTGAAAATAATTTGCTGTTGTCCGTGGGTCTCGTATTAAGTTTGCTTTCTTGTTACATTTTTGCAGCTGTAAACAATGAACTACTCAGAGTGAAACAAAAGAAAAAGGAACTAAAAGATAAGGAAAAAGCAACTTATGCAAAAATGTTTGCCTAAGGATCTGATCTTTGTTTACAGTTCTGAACAGCCCCGGGGTTTATTTTAGTCTTAATTTTGAGGGCATTGACGTGTGGGTCTGTAGCCTGTTTGTCAGATAATATCTATTGTCTAAAAAACACTAGAGTTTAAATGGTGGGTAAACATTTAGATTTAGCTGCACTACTTGTAATAGAATTGTTAAAAATATTAAAATAAATATTGAAAACAAACGTCTGAACTGTTTTTCCTGCCGTAGGGGATGACTTTTCTGTTTACGACTCTTCACAGTAATTACAACAGAGAAGTCAAATCTGGAAGAACGCTTCTGCCTTTAAATTACTATTGCCGTTTGACAGATTAGTGATTTTTTTTGGTGAATACTTTATACTTTATTGTCACATGTGACAAGTCACAGTGAAAATTATTTGCTTGCATACCCAACGTTTTACTTTTACCCAAGGTATACGCAATAGTCGCTACAAAGTATCCCACGCCAGGTCCACCTTTGTTCTCCCCCTCTGTCATGGCGGTCTCCCCAAGCCGTGTCCTCCTTTGTTGTTCCCCCCCGGCGGCGGCGGCCTCACTCCGACGTGGTCCGTCCTTATCCGTCGGTCGGCGATGTCAATGTATATCAAGTTGCCCCTTCTGTGCACCTGTGTCTTTCAAATGTTGTAATTGTACTTGCTTCGACCACTTCCTCCAGCAGCTCAGTTCATGTACGCACATCCCTGGGTGTGAAAACTTGCCCCTCGAGTCCCTTTTAAATCTTTCCCCTCTCACCTCAAACCTATGTCTTCTGGTTTTAGCCTCCCCTTCCCTGGGGAAAAGGATGACTGTTCAACTTATCTGTGCCCCTCATGACATTATATACCTAAATGGTTACCCCCCAGCCTCCTCTGCTCCAGGAAATGAAGAGCCAGCCCCTCTACACAACCCAAACGTTTGAGATCCAGTAACATCCTTGCAATCTTTAGTTTAATGAGATGCTTTCTTTAGTATTTAATATTGTGAACAATTTTGGGCACCATATCTGAGAAACGATGTGCTGGCCCTGGAGAGGGTTCAGAGGTGGTTTACAAGAACGATCCCAGGAATGAGTGGGATAACTTATTATGAGCGTTTGATGGCACTGGGCCTGTACTCACTTGAGTTTAGAAGAATGAGGGGGGGGGGGGGGGGGTAACCTCTTTGAAATGTACCGAATATTGAAAGGCTTGGATAGAGTGGATGTGGAGAGAGTGTTTCCACTTATGGGAGTCTCGGACTAGAGGTCATAGCCTCAGAATTAAAGGACGTTCCTTGAGGAAGGAGATGAGGAGGAATTTCTTTAGTCAGAGGGTGGTGAATCAGGAATTCTATGCCACAGAATGTTGTGGAGGCCGTCAATGGATATTTTTAAGGCAGAGATAGTTTCTTGATTAGTACGGGTATCAAGGGTTAGTGGTAGAAGGCAGGAAAATGGGGTCAGGGGGGAAAGATCGAATGCCCATGATTGAATGGCGGAGCAGACTTGATGGACCGAATGGCCTAATTCTGCTCCTATCACTTATGACCTTATGATCCCATCGTAATCATAGAAAACCTTAATTGTTCATTCTACCATGAATTTTAATGTTATGTGCAAACTTATTAACCATGTCTCCTACATTCACATCCAAATGGTCAATATGTCAAAAACAGTGGATCCAACATGATCCCTGTCATCCAGGAATCCCTAAGCCTGCCACCCTCGTCCTTCATTCAAATGAGAACATGCTGACTCTGAACTCTCACACTCTCACAATGTTTAAAAGCTTTCCCTACCTTCAGTCTCCCCCCCCGCCCCCCATAACTTTACCATTGTTCCTATCTAATACTAACAACATTGGCCTTGCCCCAACTTTGCTCTTCAAATTTAGACCCATCCTTTTGCATGTCTATTTAAAAACTAATAGCATTATGGTCTCTGGTTCCAAAGTGCTCCCTCCACTAACATCTCGGTCACCTGCCCTGCCCTATTTCCTAAGAGGAGGTTGTGTTTTGCCCCTTCTCCAGTTGGGCCATCTACAGTATGTATTGATTGGGAAAATTTTCCTGAACACACTTAACAAATTCCACCCCATCTAATCCTCAGTCCTATGACCGTCCTCGTCAATAAAACCCCCCTATTATTTTTGCAGCTATCTATGATTGCCCTACAAACTTCCTCCTGTCATTCCTGCTAAGTGCTGGGGAGCTGTAGTACAATCCCATCAAAGTGATCACCCTCTTATTTCTAAGTTATACCTGTATAGCCTCACTGGACAATCCCCAGAAATATCGTGTCTATGCTGTGATGTTCTTCCTAATCAAATACATAATTCCTCCACTCTTAACTCCAGCCCTATCCGTCATGTAGCAATTGTAACCTAGATTAGTTTAGTTTATTGTCGCGTGTACAGAAGTACAGTGAAAAACTTTTGTTGCGAGCTCACCAGTCAACAGAGACAATCGAGCCATTATCGAACCTGGAACATTGAGCTGTCAGAGTTGGTTTCCAAAGCTTACCTACTGCCACAACCAGAGCATGTTCTGTTTATCCGATTCTTGGGATCAACATTTAAAAGTTATGAACAGAATATTTGTACATAGTGGCCCGAAAATTTCTTTTGAGTTCATTTCACCCAGCTTAATTATAAATTGAAAATTAATGACTTGCAATTCAAATGCAACATTGTATTTATACGGAGCACAAAATGGGTAATCTACCCTTTTTATTGGAAAAACTGACCACATTTTGCTCTGGTAAAAGTTCATTTGTCCTTGAAAATGACATTTTGTTGGACATTGATCCAGTTGTTGCCCAATTCCTGTAACTTTTCACTTTTCTTTCCCTCTGCAAAAGCACACAATAATACAAAAAAATTATAATAATCAGTGATACAAGATGCAATTGTACCTCTCAACATTTCAATGAGGTTTAATGAGGAATTAAATGTAATCAACCATTCACTATTGCTGCTATATTACACTTCTGACAAATGATGGCTAAGTCTATATCCTTCTAGCAGGCTGGTATTCCGACCATCAGTATTTAAGTCTATTTATAAACTCGTTATATTCCAAATGGATTGTATTTTGCGAAATACATCGGGAGCATAAGTTGAGTTTTTTTTTGTAATTTGTCTTCTGGTCAGAGGATTGTCAGTTATTAAAGTTGAAATGAAAATGTTTACTATAGGCAACACATGACAGTATCGGAATTCATTTGATAATAGCCTTCCAATGCATCTGTTAAATATGTGCATAGAAATGATTAAATTTTGTCTTTAAATATAAAACCTATTGCATTATCATTTTTAACTTTGGTTCGAATGCTCCAAGGAAGTAATTTATGTCTGCCTAAATATGTGCACATTAACTTGAAATCTGCACTCGTTGAGATTCTTCACTCGTACCCAGTGAAAGTTATTCTCTGAGCAATGCAACGCACAGCAATGTGATTTGACAGTGAAATTGATACCACGCTAAAGAATATTAAGAGTAGTACTTAAACGCTCAACCAAGAACAATAAGACTGGTGTCTTATAGCACCACCTATTGGGTTTGAACAAAAATGCTTTTTTTTTACTGGCACGAAGTTTTATTTTTTCTTTGTCCCACACTTTTCGTAGAGTCTTACAGTGTGGAAACAGGCCATTCGGCCCAACCTGCCCACACCGGGGGGTGGTTTGGGTGGGAAGGGATGAGTTAACCAGGGAGTTGCGGAGGGAACGGTTTCTGCGGAAAGGGGCAGAGATGGGAAGATGTCGCTAGTGGGATCCCGTTGAAGGTGGCGAAAATGTCGGAGGATTATGTGCTGTATGTGATGGCTGATGGGGTGCAAGGTATGTCCCTGTTGCGACGAGGGGGAGGGGGAGCAAGAGCGGAGCTGTGGGATACTGAGGAGGCCATTCATCTATAATGGTGAGGGCCTCATCTATAATGGAAGAGGGGAACCCCTGTTCCCTAAAGAATGAGGACATCTCAGATGTCCAAGTATGAAACACCTCATCGTGGGCGCAGATGCGGGGTATTCAGAGGAATTGGGAGTAGGGGATAGTCTTTGTAGGAGGCAGTGTGTGAAGAAGTCTAGATAGCTGTGGGAGTCAGTAGTTATAATAGATGTCAGTCGATAGTCTATCTCCCGTGATGGAGACGGTGAGATCAAGAAATGGTAGGGAGACGTGGAAGATGGTCCAAGTGAATTTGAGTGCAGGATGGAAATTAGTAGTGAAGATAATGAAGTCCATGAGTTCTGTATGGGTGCAGGAGGTAGCCCCGATGCAGTCGTCAATGTAGCAGAGATAGAGTTTGGGGGTAGAGCCAATGTACGCCTGGAAAAGGGATTGTTTGACGTACCCTACAAAGAGGCAGGCATGCTGGGGCCCATATAGCCGGATTTCAATGTAAGATAATGGAGCAGTATAGTCACTGGCACTAATTCCTCAGTAGTTATCAGGGGAGAAAAAGTGAATGAATAATGCAAGTTGCAACAAGGATAATGCTTGTATTTATGTCAATCAACATGCGCTTTGGGCAGCGTTATAGGGCTGCTGATGGCAAATCACTAACCTATTTTGCTATACATTCAATTTTTACTTTTTTAAAAATGGAAATGGGAGTAATTACCTTTACCTTGACTCTAATACTTAAGTGTTCATCTTTTCTTGAAATTAATATAGCTGTATTAGATGGTTATTTAAAAAATCGACTAGCTTGTGACTAATGTTATTCCCTCCATTTTGGTGGCACGTCCCAGATCACAACACTCTCTAGATGCATAGGTTGTTCTTCAGATCTCCTTCAATCATTTTACCCCTGATCCTAAACCTGTGCTCTCTAGTTTCGTACTGTCTACCTTCCCTCCAAATGTTGCATATCGCTATCATTCCCTCCTCGGCCTCTCCCACTGCAAGGAAAACAATTCCGGCCCATCCAGGCTTTCCTCATAACTGAAATGCTCCAACCCAGGCAACATCCTGGAGAATATCCAATGCATCCTCTCCAATCCAATCATGCCCATCCTCTAACGCGAAGACCAGAACTATACATAGTATTCCAGCGATGTCCAAACCAATGTTTTATAAATGTAGCATAACTTCCCTGATCTTATTGTTCCGTGCACTGGTTGATAAACCCAAGTGTCCTGTATTCCTTCTTCACCAATCCCTTATGTACTTTACTGCCATCTCACAGGAAGGTTGTGTGAGCAAGATTTGTCCGAGATTCTAAAAGTTAGGGGACAGATGTTTGTGAAGACTTGATTCCAGATGGTATGATTTCTCTATCGGTGCGCAGCTACAGAAAGTCCTCGAGGGAAAAGATGAACAGCCATATCAGTATCACAGCATGGATTCACAAGAGTCAAGATGTCCCAGATAGAACATATGCCATATGTCCCAGATAGAACAATGAAATTCTTACTTGGACAACTTAAAGGACAAGGTCTTGCAGGCAGATGCAAGGAAGAAGCAGGAGAGATAATAATCCCCAGGGTCATGCGCCATGCATGATTGGGTCATGCGCCAACAATCACCGGTCTAGTTGATGGTGTAGATAGATGTGTGGCGTAAGAGATATTTGCAGCAGGAAGCACTTTAGATTCCCAGGACTCTGGGCATAGTACCTGAGCTGCGAAAAGAGGCATGTTTAAGGTCAATGACCCTCCGTCAGAACTGGTTGTACCTCAACAGGGCTGGGAAGATCATCTATATGGGTGGGCTGATACTGCTGCTGGAAAAGGTTTAAAGAAGTTTGACGGAAGGATGGGATGCTGATCATTAAAGATGACAATCAATCCATCACGCTAATAGATCGCCAAGCAGTGAAAGAGAACTGTGAGACATGTGTACACGGATAAATAAGTAAAAGACTCTTGACAGTAAATATACTGGTGTCAGGAAACAAGCTTCAGGATCACAACCCATAATTAAAGACTGCTTAATCTGGTGTCCGCTTTGAGCTCAAATCCCATTCTGTTTTCAACAATCAACTAGCTGATGTGGCACAATTGAAATAATTCAACAAACCCGACATCTGTGACTGTGTGAGGGTTGAACTTTTGATCTTACCACTGCTGAAAGTGGCAAGTCATGTGGACTCTATGACAGGGTGGTGAAGAGCGGACGTACAACGAGATCTGGGTGTCCTAGTGCATCAGTCACTGAAAGGAAGCATGCAGGTACAGCAGGCAGTGAAGAAAGCCAATGGAATCTTGGCCTTCATAACAAGAGGAGTTGAGTATAGGAGCAAAGAGGTCCTTCTACAGTTGTACAGGGCCATAGTGAGACCGCACCTGGAGTACTGTGTGCAGTTTTGGTCTCCAAATATGAGGAAGGATATTCTTGCTATTGAGGGCGTGCAGCGTAGGTTTACTAGGTTAATTCCTGGAATGGCGGGACTGTCATATGTTGAAAGACTGGAGCGACTAGGCTTGTATACCCTGGAATTTAGAAGGATGAGAGGGAATCTTATCGAAACATATAAGATTATTAAGGGGTTGGACACGTTAGAGGCAGGAAACATGTTCCCAATGTTGGGGGAGTCCAGAACAAGGGGCCACAGTTTAAGAATAAGGGGTAGGCCATTTAGAACTGAGATGAGGAAAAACTTTTTCAGTCAGAGAGTTGTGAATCTGTGGAATTCTCTGCCTCACAAGGCAGTGGAGGCAAATTCTCTGAATGCATTCAAGAGAGAGCTAGATAGAGCTCTTAAGGATAGCGGAGTCAGGGGGTATGGGGAGAAGGCAGGAACGGGGTACTGATTGAGAATAATCAGCCGTGATCACATTAAATGGCGGTGCTGGCTCGAAGGGCCAAATGGCCTCCTCCTGCACCTATTGTCTTTTATCTATTGTCTATTTGGCACGCTTGTCTTCATTGATAAGGGGATTTGAGAACAAAGGGTGGCACATCATGATGCAGCTGCAAGCCGTTGGTGAGACCACACTTGGAGTATTGTGTGCAGTTCTGGTCACCCCGCTGGAGGGAGGATGTCATTAATTTGGAACGGGCGCAAAAAGGATTCACCAGGATGTTACCTGGACTTGAGAGACAGGGAGATGCTGGATAGTTGAGACTTTTTTCGTTGGAGTACAGGAGGTTGAAGAAAGACCCTGTCAAGATGTACACGATCATAAGTGGCATGGATCACGTGAACTCAGTCTTTTTTCCAGAGTACAGGGTTCTAAAATTAGAGGCTATATGCTTAAGGTGAGAGGGGGGAGATTTAAGAGAGACCTCGGGGACAGCTTTTGCCACTCAGAGGGCAGTCTGTAACTGGAATGAGGAACCTACAGAAACGATACGATTCCAATTTAAAAAAAACATTTGACAGATATATGGGTAGGAGTTTAGAGGGATATGAGCCGAGTGCACGCAAATGGGACTATCACAGAATGCATACTTGGTCAGCATGGACAGGTTGGGCTGAAGGACCTGTTTCTATGCTATATAGCTATTCCATATAACCCCTCTAAATGATCATCGTGCAGAGAAACCTATATTTCAGAAGGAAGGAATTTACACCGAGCAAAAGGGCCAATCTAGAAAATTGATGATCCCAAAAATCTTGAACAGATGATTTTATTAGAAACAGAATATTTACAAGTTTATATTTACATTCTAATAACACAATACGTATTTAACTCATTATTTGAATGATGCATAGTCAGCACAAAAAACTGCTATTATAATTACACTGGAGTGAATTTGATACTTAAAATATGTATAATTATCCCCCCCCCCAGACCATTAAATTTTTTGTATTGGTGTAAATTGATATTCAGTCACATTTTAAGAAAGTTCATTTTAAATTAAAATATTTTTGCTAAACAAAATCATGGTTTGTAATATATTAACGTAACAATCAGTTTGTCAAAGGTACTGACCATATTTGATATGTAACACTTTGGATATAAGGCACAATAGAACTGTTTTCTAGTTTTTATTCCATTTTTCCTTGATTGCAGTACTTAGTGTTGAAGTAGTTTCATGGTAGCACTTATTTTACAATAATTATTTATCAAGTATTAAACAGCAATCCACAACACTAAATGACATCAAATAATTGTACAAACCAATTTCATCCAACACACTGCTAAAATTAAATTCAATAAGCAGCCAATTAGTAATAGAAATCATTTTCACTCAATGTACAATTACATTTGTGGATGAACTAAAATTAAAGGCTTCTCATTTTGAGGTATTGATTAACTGCCATCTGATGATGTTGATAAAAACACAACCAAGCAAGGTTAAAGAAAAGATACCGGGCACAATTTTATTTGTATCTGCTCGACTGACATTCCTCCTGATATAACAATTGATCCCAATGTACATAGACCCAATGAAACCAGAATGAAGCATATATTAATTTGAAAAATGTAATTCTTCTATTTTAAATTTACATTTGAACAATTAATATGAAAATTGAGTTCAGACCTAACAATTCCAGTAATATACAATATGCCAGAACACAATACTGTAGCTAGGCTGTTGCATCAGGTTGAGTGTTTACATTCCATTATAAGCTGGGCCACCACCTCCTTCAGGCACCACCCAGTTGATATTTTGGCTGGGGTCCTTAATATCACACGTCTTGCAGTGAACACAATTCTGAGCATTAATCTGCAATCTCATTCCGTTACCACTTTCCAAAGGAACATACTCATAAACACCTATGAGTGGGGAAAGAAATGATTCATGTAGTAAAGTATACACAGGAACAAAAATATGAAAGATAAATAGTAAAACTTATAGGCACCAAATCGCAGAGAAATCTCCAAAACTGACTGAACTGATCAGTAGAAGCAATTGGGAAGATAAAAGATGTTGATGAGATTCACTCATGGAATCCCACATGCATTCCTTTCTATTGCTGAGAATGGGTACACACAAAAATCAAATACAAATCAATTGTCAGTCTTCAAGAACACAGATGAATAGGTCAGAGAGAAGCGATTTTGATTAATGGTCAACGTGCAGACATAGTTTTAAAGCAACTGAAGGAGAAATTTATGAAAACTATTCTCTAGTGCATAGATTGTTCCAATTGGAAAATGGATGTTGATTTGACCATCTTCCATTCAGATGCCCTATTCAATAGGGTCTCTGTGGAGCTGTGTTCTGGCACAGTTTCTTCTCTCCTGTCAGGAAGTCAGCAGGTTTCTGGAAATGGCGAGCTGTTAGTAAGGCCCTAGAATCAGAGGAGGGCGCTCCATGTCTCTACCTGGTTTAAGGGGTCTGGGGCACGGATATGTTGGAGAATACACACGCAGGGGCACAGTCAACTGGAATATTTGAACGCAAATGACTGAAAATGTTATTTTTAAGGTGGAAATTAAAGTCGTGGAAATATTCAGCATGAAAATAGGACTTGCATCTATAGCTAGTGGGCATTCATCGGTATTAATCCCATCTTTCAGTGCTTGGCCGGTTGGTAGCCTTCTGTGCCGAGCAAGGCAAATGCTCGTTTTATTGCTGTCAGACACTCTGCTTGCAGCACAATCACAAGCAGAGCATTCCAGTTACTCACCACACTCTGGGTGAAAACGTTTGCACACAGATCCCTATACTTAGCGATATGAAAACATTTAATGAATTTATTTGAATATTGTTTCATATATTTCAACTCCACGGACATCAAATACTTAATTGGTTGAAGCAGCATCATTTTAAACAGTCTTAGGTCAAGTTTTAGAACTAACTGAGCAACCTCTGAAATGGAATACAGATTCACAGCCTTTTAACACGATAGAACAATTAATTGCATTTTACTGAAGTAAATGCAGGAGGAGGAGAGTGACGATATTGTAGAGGAGACAGTACAGAACCAAATATCATGGCAGTTTGAGATTTTGAATAAGTCTTTAAAAGCTGAAAATACCAGGCTGCTTTCAGTGAAAGTGAAAGCTGGTTCTCTAATGTTTATTTGGGATGGTAACCTGCCTGTTAACCTGGTCTGAGTCAATATGTGATTCAATAGGCTGATGAGATTATTTACCAATTTCACAACTTGCTGTAAATAGATCTTTAAACAATCAGAAAATAAGTTTATTTGTCTGTACATGGGCAGAAATTGAAAGACGGACGGGCATGGCCACCACCACAGCTGGGAGCTTTTGTAAACAATTAGGGGCAGCAGCGGTAGAGTTGCTGCCTTACTGCGCTAACAGCTTTTCCCTGCGACTCGTGGGTTTTCTCCGAGATCTTCGGTTTCCTCCCACACTCCAAAGACGTATAGGTTTGCAGGTTAATTGGCTTGGTATAAGTGTAACTTGTCCCTAGTGTGTGTAGAATGGTGCTAGTGTGTGGGGGTCACTGGTCAGTGCGGACTCGATGGGCCGAAGGGCCTGTTTCCACGCTGTATCTCTAAACTACACTAAAATATGTCAATATTAAATGGTTGCTCCAAATGACAAATTGCAATTAAAAAAAGTACTTCTGCTATAACTCCAAGGTAAGCACTCAACTAAGAAAACCAAGCCCAAAGCCAAAGTATAATCTAACTATCTAACTGAATGCACCAGCTTATACAAAGGACAATAAATAACTCCGCATGCAAAAGACAGCTACCTCCATGTTAACTAGCTCTTTAAAAAAACTGATCATATAGATACAAATATATCATTGGGGTTAGCAAGTGGGCACTTCCCTTCACTGATGTTTCATTGAGTTAGACCCATGATACCTCGAGAAAGCTCAACAGTTGGTTTTGGCGTCCCAGAACAACCCCCCTCAATACTTGCTCACCACCTATGCTACCAGTATCTACTAAATAAAGGAAGCTGCAGCCAATTAGCTCACTCTAACAAACGCTAAATACCTGCATCTTATTTTCCCATTAACCCTAGGCCATCATTAAACTTGTAACACCACAAATATCACCTTTGCATAAGACGGGGATACACTTACACAGACCACAATTACAAAGAAATACACATACTGCATGTCATACGTTTTCTTTCTGTCCCCAACTGATACTGTTTTTTCTCCACCAAATTCACCTAGTGCCTTGCTCTGCTGCCTCTGACATCTGCTGACACAAACTCAGTCCACAAATTCCTAGCTCTCCAAATAGCGGCATGGTCGATCTCGCTATGAAACCTCTACAACCCGCCTCTATCGAACGTACTCTTACTCTCCATCCTCGCTGCACAACTTCTGCTGCCAAGTCTACATATCCAAGCTCTTTCCTTTCATAAGCCTCATCCACTAAGTTCTCACAAGGCACCGCCAGTTCTATAAATGTACCATCCGCTGACCAACTGACCAGAACACTGTATCAGGCCTCAAACTAGTACTAATTATTTCCTACGGAACAACAAGCTTTCCACCCAAATCTAGCTGCATCTCCCAACTGTTGGCTCCCCGTCACTGGCCTGACTCACACCTGTCCAAAAACTTTCCTCTACCTCTCTCTCCCTCACGGACAAAATGAATCGCTGCACTCTCAGTCCTGATGCCGACTGAATTTCACCTGTGCTCTCCTCCTCTCAATTGTTGCAGTTATGCACTTCAAGATCTGGTTATGCCGCCAAGTATACCAACCCTGAGAAAGACTAGCCCGACATCCTGACAAAATATGCCTCAACATTGCCATCTCTGAACACAAGGGACTCGCTGGGTCCCCACCTACCCATTTGTTTGAGGTTTTGCGGTGATGGCAGCACATCATAAATAGCCCTTATAAAGAAACTTACATGACCCGCCTCCATACACCACAGATCCCTCCAGCTAAACCACCTCTTTTCTACACTTTCCCAGTTCATCCACTGTCCCTGCTTATCCTGAACTACTGGCTTTATACATCTCGCTGCTTCCTCCTAACAACATACCTGCTCTACAACCAAGCTCCTCCTCTCTGTTGGACCTGCCTTACTCCACACTGGTTTCCCTGTGCTGAGCCCTAAGCCTTAATTATGGTGTGGATTACTTTTCCTCTTTATTGGTTGTATTATTATTTTATGCTTAAATCATTCTAATAGAGGTGTGTTTTATCTGGAGGCTAACTATTATATTTCCTTTTATCAATGGAACAATTCCTCGTCATATCAACCCTTTCACAACCTCAGGTTATTCAAAAGATCTTGAAGAACCAATGAAATATTATTTGTGGCGTAGTCAAGGCAGGAAACAGAGGGTTTCAGATTGCACCTGAACTGGAACCAGTTTGGGAGGTTTGCAAATGCTGATAAGAGAGGACATTGGGATTGGTTTATTATTGTCATGTTTCAAGGTCAGTTTATTGTCACATGTACCAAATAAGGTACAGTAAAAAACTTTGCTTTGCGTGCTGTCCAGGCAAATCAAAATGACCATGAGTATCATCAAATTATACTTCAGTACACCAGGTAATACAGAAATGAAATAGTGTTGCAGTTACTGAGAAAGTGCAGATTTAAAAAAAGCAAACTGCGCAATGTGGTAGATTGGACAATTGGGAAACATCCTGAACATGAGAGGTCCGTTTAGGGGTCTGATAGCAGCAGGAAAGAAGGGGTGTGATGGGAGGAAAATTGCAAAGGGAAGGTGCTACAGTTAAATACAGAAGGAAAACAAAGTTTGTCCAGTACAGATTGCAATTGCAACCATTTTAACGCAAGATGCCATTGGGCAGATGTAATGAGAGTATTGCTCAGTGCATAAGAGAATGATATTGTTGCTATCACAGAGAAAAAGGGGCAGGATTGGTAACTCAATGTTCCAGGGGAGAGAATTAGAAGGGGAAAGAAGTGGAAGGGGAGGTGGCATTCTAATACTGTTTCAGGAGATCATCGCTGCAGCAATGAAGGAGGATCTCAAAGAAAGCTCTTCCTGTGGAGCCATAATTATAGAGCTTAGAAATAAAAGAGTGATTAATCTGCTGGAGATTTACTAACAGTCATCAAAAGACACAGAGGCAGCAATGTGGGCAAGCACTATGATAGGGTTTGAATATAAAGTAGCATGGGATTTCGACTTGTTTATATCATTAAGTGGAATCACCTCAGTATGAAAGCCTTAGAAGGGGTGTAATTTTTTTTAAAGTGCAATCATGAGAGCTTTATGAGCCAGGTTCAGCCATGACCGAGGGGGCCTAAGAATATGAGCGATAGACCTGGTAATAGGGAATGCAGCCATACAAAAGTATGGAAAGGACACAAAATGCTGGAGTAACTCAGCGGGTCACGCAGCATTTCTGGAGAAAAGGAATAGGTGACAGTTCGGGTCGAGACCCTTCTTCATAGATTTATTTTTAGATTTAGAGATGCAGCACGGAAACAGGCCCTTCGGCCCACCGAGTCCGCACCGACCCCAGCAATCCTCGTACACTTGCACTATCCTACACACTAGGAACAAATTACAATTTTTACCGAAGCCATTTAACCTACAAATCTGTATGTCTTTGGAATGTTGGAGGAAATCGAAGTACCCAGAGAAAACCCACGCGGTCGCAGGGAGAACGTACAAACTCCATACAGACAGCGCCCATTTGTCCTCATTCTTCAGGAAACGGGGCTTCCCCCCTCCCATTATAGATGAGGCTCTCACTAGGGCATCCTCTATATCCCACAGCTCCGCTCTTGCTCCCCATCCCCCCATTCGTAACAAGGACAGAATCCCCCTTGTCCTCACCTTCCACCCCATCAGCCAGCGTATCCAACAAATCATCCTCCGACATTTCCGTCACCTCCAACGGGACCCCACTACCTGTCACATCTTCCCATCTCCTCCCCTTTCTGCATTCCGCAGAGACCGTTCCCTCCGTAACTCCCTGGTCCACTCGTCCCTACCCAAACTACCCCCTCCCCGGGCACTTTCCCATGCAACCGCAGGAGATGCAACACCTGTCCCTTTACCTCCCCTCTCAACTCCATCCAGTAACCCAAACAGTCTTTCCAGGTGAGACAGAGGTTCACCTGCACATCCTCCAACCTCATCTATTGCATCCGCTGCTCTAGATGTCAATTTCTCTACATCGGCGAGACCAAACGCAGGCTCAGCGATCGTTTCGCTCAATACCTTCGCTCAGTCCAATTAAACCAATCTGATCTCCCAGTGGCTGAGCACTTCAACTCTCCCTCCCACTCCCAGTCTGACCTTCCTGTCATGGGCCTCCTCCAGTGCCATAGTGAGGCCCACCGGAAATTGGAAGAACAGCACCTCATATTTCGCTTGGGCAGCTTGCAGCCCAATGGTATGAACATTGATTTCTCCAACTTTAGATAGTTCCTCTGTCTCTCTCTTTTTCCCCCCTCCCCTTCCCAGTTCTCCCACTGTCTTCCTGTCTCCACCTATATCCTTTTTTTGTCCCGTCCCCCTGACATCAGTCTGAAGAAGGGTCTCGACCTGAAACATCACCCATTCCTTCTCTCCTAGATGCTGCCTGACCTGCTGAGTTACTCCAGCATTTTGTGATACCTTCAATTTGTGCCAGCATCTGCAGTTATTTTCCTACACCCATTGTCAGGATCGAACCCGGGTCTCCAGCGCTGTAAGGCAGCAACTCTACCGCTGCACCACCCCTATGCTAGGCACCTTGATTGGCATGGATGAGTAGCGAAAGGCTCATTCCCATGTTGGAGAAACGTGAGGTTATCCACCTTGGCAGCAAGAACAGGAAGGCAGATTCTTATTTGAATGGTGTCAGATTAGGAAAAGGGGAGGTGCAATGAAACCTGGGTGTGCTTGTACATCAGTCACTGAAAGTAAGCATGCAGGTACAGCAGGCAGTGAAGAAAGCTAATGGGATGTTGGCCTTCATTGTGAGAGGATTTGAGTTGAGGAGCAAGGAAGTCCTACTACAGTTGTACAGGGCCCTGGTAAGACCACACCTGGAGTATTGTATGCAATTATGGTCTCCTAATTTGAGGAAGAACATTATTGCTATTGAGGGAGTGCAGCATAGGTTCACCAGGTTAATTCCCGGGATGGCGGGACTGACTTATGATGAAAGAATGGGTCGACTGGGCTTGTATTCACTGGAATTTAGAAGGACGAGAAGGGATCTGTTAGAAACAGATAACATTCTTAAAGGTTTGGAGAGGCTAGATGCAGGAAAAATGTTCCCTATGTTGGGGAAAGTCCAGAACCAGGGGTCACAGTGCAAGAATAAGGGGTAGGCCATTTGGGACTGAGATGAGGAAAACCTTTTTCACCCAGAGTTGTGAATCTGTGGAATTCTCTGCCACAGAAGGCAGTGGAGGCCAATTCACTGGATGTTTTCAAGAGAGAGTTAGATTTAGCTCTTAGCACTAAAGGAATCAAGAGATATCGGGCAAAGGCTGGAACGGGAGACTGATTATCGATGATCAGCCATCATCATATTGAATGGTGGTGCTGGCTCAAAGGGCCGAATGGCCTACTCCTGCACTTATTTTTCTATGTTGTTGAACGCTAATGATTTATCAGGAATTGCCATGAAGATATTAACCAAATAAAAATGAATTGCATAAACTGTTCAAAAGTGATGAGATCACCAAAGACCACAAGATTGCATGTGTTCATTTTAGCTTGACAACTTCAGCATCTCTATTCCGCCCTTCATTCCCAAAAAGGTAGGACAAATGTACTTTAAAATATTAAGTGAACATAACTGCAAAAAAAATCTACAATAGTTTGTTTTTCAATGCATGTCAACAATATGAAATATAATTACTCCAAGTCATTGAGATTATGTTGCAAGGATTTACGCCACAACCTCATGTCTGAAGGGATGATGACAAAATATATTAGTTAATAATACCTGCCGGACAGAATCTTTGCTCTGGTCCATCGAACTCAGCCAAGTTCCTCATTACCGGTACACTGTCATCCAGTAGTGTTAAATGTACTGGCTGATCATCTGCGTGATTGGTTCCACTAAGGGCCACAGAGGACAGAAGGTCAAAGCTGATATTTCCATCTGGCTTGGGGTATTCAATTGGCGTGCAGTCCTTGGCTGGCTTTAATTGAGAAAAATCTGCACCTGCAATTTGACAGAAATGATTTTATTCAAACCACTGCAACATCAGCCGCTTGTCCCATTGTGAGTCAAAACTCTGGAATAATGAAGCACGATCAGCTGTTCATCTGTTGAAGTATTTTCTTGGAATTTAATTCCTTGCTCAGAATGGGCTAGAATCAGTGCAAATTTATAAGTATCTACTGGCTAAATAAAGGCCTGGATTTTTGGAGCAACTAAGATGGTTTGCTGGAGACACAAGACTGCAGATGCTTGAATCTTGAGCAAAACACAAAGTGCTGAAGTAATTCAGCGAGTCATGTTCCTAAATTATAGGAGCAGGATTAGACCATTCAGCCCATCAAGTCTACTCTGCCATCCAAACATGGCTGATCTATCTTTCCCTCTCAACCCCATTCTCCTGTCTGCCCCTCATAACCCCTGACCAATCAAGAATCTGTCAAACTCCATCTTAAAAGTATCCATTGACAACCTTACAAATTCACCACCCTTGGACGAAAGAAATTCATCATCTCCGTTCTAAAGGTACATCCTTTTATTCTAAGGGTATGGCCTCTGGTCCCAGAGACAGTCAATATCCGTGCAGGAAATGAATAGGTGATGTTTCATACCCAAGAAGACAGTTTGCATCTGTGGAGTTGGAGAAAAACTGAGTTACCCTTACAGGTTGATGATCCTACATCAGAACTGGTCAATCTTTATGTAATTTAAAAACTTGGTTATCTAAAATTGGTGAACTCTATTTTGAGTCTCGAGTGTCGTACTGTGCTTGGATTGGAGATAGTCATGGATAGATGCAGCACAAAACTAGGCCCTTTGATCGAAGTCCACTATCAACAATTTTTTTAAATTCTCTCCACATTCTCATCAATTGCCACAGACTCTACAACTCATCTACAAAAAAAGAGGCATTTTACAGTGACCAATTAACCCACTAATCTCCATGCACTTGGTAAGTGTGAGGAAGTTAGTGCACCCAGAAAAAGCCTCTGCTGTCAAAGAGAAAACAAGTAAACTCCATGCAAGGTCAGGGTTGAACATGGGACTCTGGTGCAGCAAAGCAGCAGGTCCTCTAGCTCTATCATTATGTTACCCTAGCCAAATGTGTCATTAATTGTCTAGCTTGTATTATATTTGGTTGCAAAAGACAATTGCTTGCATTTCGATTCTCACACCTCTCTTCCTACCCAGAAGCAGGGGAGAATACCTCATTGTCCTTCCCTTTTGCCACATTAGTGGTCACACCCTCCATAATATCTGCTGCCTTCAACAAGACACTGCCATCAGGCACATCTATCCTGCCTTTTCCCCCATTCTGAACGTTTTTTCCCCAAGATCATTTATGTTCACTAATCTTTCCCCTGGCACCTTCCCGTGCAACCACAGGAGATACAACATCTGACTTTTTATGTCTTCCCTTCCTAATATCCAGGAATTCAAACTTCCTTTCTAAGTGAAGACAAAATTTATGTTTACAATGTGGTATCCTCTACACTGGCAGTCAATCGCAGATTAGGGGAACGTTTTGCTGTATAACTGTTCAGTTTGCAAAAGTAACCCCGTACTTCCAGGTGCCTGTCTCTTTAATACCCAAGTTCGCTCGGTCTTTGGCATTTTACATGTTCCAAAAGTCCCATTGTAATCACGAGGAACAAACTCTCATCTTCTGACCACGCTCATTACAGTCCTCAGGAGAGCTTTAGATCCACAGTTACAGATAACCAGTTTGTGCAAGAACTGGCCCATTTTGATGAAGTGTCGTTAACTTGCAATGTTACTACTGTACAAAGGACGCCCAACCTGATGGGCATTTCCAGCATTCCCTTTCATTTGGCATTACCAGCAACTGCAGTGCTCTATATATCATAGTTCCAGCACTGTTTTCTCTCTGCTGTCCTCTTTCCACCCCCTCTATTTACACCGCATCCAGTAGATCAGCAGAGATGAACAAATAAGACTATCCTCTCACTGTCAGCACCAGCACAATGTGCATCATTTAATCTCTGTCTCTACCCGATCACAAACCTCCCTTCATTCTCTCCGTTCCTCCCCCTTCTCTGCTACTTACAGCCTTAGTTTACTAAATGTTCTCACTTTGATAGAAGGACATGTATCCAAAGGATTAAGCGTATCTCTTTACAATTCTTGGCTGATTAACTGAACTTTCCAATGGTTTGTCTGAGCTATCAAGGCTCATTTTCAGTTACTGATGTTAGAGCAATTGTACATGAACCAAAATTGTCATTTATTTTAAAGAAAACCCCAAATAAAAACTACACGTGCTGGATCCCTGAAGTAAAAATGCCGGGCATGTCGGGCAGCATCTATGGAAAGAGAAACAGTTAACATTTTTTCTGGTATTAATTTTCTAGATGTATTAACCACTACCTTTTTAAAAAAAAAATCATGGTTTCTGCTTGAAGTGTGTCCAACTCATGGGGTCTTTATCCTGAAGAGATAAAATGACATTTCCCAAGTTAAATGTCACACTTCCCTTTCATCTTCACCATTTCTACTCAAATATCCCTATTGGTTATTTCACAATTTCTAACTCAGCGCTAAATCACCTTTGTGTTTCAGTGTCCAAGGCTCAAATCCTCGAAAGATCCAATAAAATATCCCTGTATAAATCATTCCTCCATAAACACCCAAAGGTCCATGGCAAGAGGGTCGGATATTCCTCACAGAATTAAGTTCTTTCCAAATCCAGGAGTTTCTTAGGTCCACATCGTACTCTGGTACATGAAGGCCTAAGTTCAGGTGAAAATAATATTTTACTTTTGGAAAAGGAAACAATTTCACAATAAACAATACTTAAAAATTATCAACAAGATCCATTTGTGTGAAGAAATTGGAATAAAAATCTAAAAATCAACACTACATGCCTTGTACCACTTGTACTTTGAAGGATTATTATCAGGAAAGTTTAATCAAAGGTTACCAAATCCATACCTTGAGTTACAGGTTTGTGATCATTTTGAAATAATTTCTTAAAGACAACATCTGCAGCAATCATGCCACTCTTCATCGCAGTATGTGTTCCTTTAATTTTTGGGACATTCATCAATCCTGGACTACAGCCAATGAGCAGTCCTCCAGGGAAGGAGAGTCTAGGTATAGACTACAAGATAATATTGCTTAGATTGCTTAAGTAATACATTATCCTGACAAATCTATGACAGTATTCACTTTGCCAATAATTCTAAAACAACCAATATTTTACAATCTAGCAGCTTTATAAAAGGTAAAAAAAACAATCTCCAAAAGTCTTCATTACAACCAAAATACATATATTTAAATGATTTATGTTTCTTCATCATTTTCCATAGTCTGGCAGTGATAGGGCAATGGGAGTACATAAAAACAGTGGAAAGGGTTTATTGTGAACTTAGCTATGATTTTAACTTCATAATTTTGTATTGATATAATTTAATGGAAGAGGCAGGCAGAGTAAAGGATGAGCTAAAGTCATCACTATATGTAGCATTAGAAACAAATGACTAATAGGAACAACAAATATCTATCTCTTCTGCAGAGGCTAATATTGCATACAATCCAGGCACTGAACTGGCATTTTACCATACCTGCAAACCACCTTCATTTAATGCACGGGCTCCATAGGCAATCCTTTTGCCTCCCTCTAGAGTTGGTGCTACTGAAGGATGATGTTTCCACCTCTGGAATTCTCTAAATGGATTCAGATATGGATTTTGATAATCTAAACCTACCTAAGAGCAAAACAAACAACAAATATAAACTCCGATTTTGTAATCTAGAGAAGTGAAAAAATTAAATGCAAAATCACCAAGATATTGTGTGCCAACAATACTGAAGATGACAATGAAATAAACTTCACTACCAAAAAGATAGTTTAATCGACATGCTTTCTTGAACAAGGATTGCATGATACTCAGTCAGTGCATGTAACAATACAAACATCATAGATTGACACCAAATGCTTGAATGACTCAGCGCGTCTGGCAGTATCTCTGGAGAACATGGACACACATGACAGTTCGGGTCAGGACCCAATAGAAGCATCATGGTTGACTTCAGTAAATTGTGTGAAATAATGCATCTTTGAGCTTTGATGTGTGATTTATAGTAACACACACATTTTACTGACTAAATCAATTGTTTCAGAAGAAAAACACATAGAGCTCTGAAAGTTTCCATTTTAATCAATATTTCATAATTAATCTGTGGGGCTTGGTCATGGGGTAGGTATGAAAAGGTGTCTGAGAGCTGGCGCCTGCCTCAGAATGATAAGAGGTCAGTCTGCCAGATTCATGAAGGGATGAAAAAACAAAAGGTGAGACTTTTTCATTTGGGGCTTTGCAGATCAACAAACTCACGGGGAATGGATGAACAGTATTAAAGAGGATAAAGTGAGCTGAGCTTTTGATTGGCTCTATTTATGGGGTGTGGGCCAAGACAACATGGTACCATTTAAGTAACAAATCGTTCGATAACTTCAGCAGCAAATAAACAGAGGCAGGAGCTGAGACAGGCAATATTACGGAGACAGTTTTGGTAATGGACCATGTGGGGCTGGAAGCTCAAGAAAAGTTCAGATCAAATACTCTATGATTGTCCTAACTGATTCACGTATGCTTATACTTGTGAAATTTGTGATATTTGTGTCAAGGATAGGTCGAGACAGCCACAGAAGGAAATGTAACGGTAGATGAAACACTCCCCTCTACAAACATTACAACATCAAACCCGCACCATCATCTCCCACAGATGAACGTATGGCAATAAATCACACTTGTGAAATTATCCCACCATTTCACCAATTTGCTCAGTATTTTTTTTTGGAAAAAATAATAAAGAACATGGAATAAACTAAGATAGACACAAACTGCTGGGGTAACTCAGTGGGACAGCGTGACAAACTAAGACCATTTTATTCAGCCTATCCAACAAATAAGTCAGCAAACAGTGATAGAAGTGCAGCTGTAATTAATACACTTACCACAAATCCCAAAGCCACCAATGGTTCCCCTTCATTTAAATGATAGAGGAATGACCCACCATATGTATGTCTGTCCAGGGGCCACCCCACCGTGTGCTCCACTCTACCAGGTCTCCATTTTGTTTCATCAATTAACCAAATCTGCCAGTAAAATGCAAATAAAAAATACATTAAATATTACAACTACTGCTTTAGCTGGGAGTTAGTTATATCCAAAAAATAAGTCAGACTTGAAAGGATGAGAACTGTAAAACCAAAACTAAGAGTTAATCTGGCCCAAATAATTAAAATTTTGTTCAAACATTTGCTGATATTTGTTAAATTAAATAAATGGCTTTTTGTGATTGCGAATGGGAAAAAACTTAACTTTTTGCCTCAAAGGTATATAAACTGAAATTAAACAAGTATAGGGGAAAATATTTTAAATAAAATACAGGTTTAGTTTGGTGATACAGCGCGGAAACAGGCCCTTCAGCCCACCAGGTCGGCACTGACCAGCAATCCCCGCACATTAACACACTAGGGGCAATTTACACATATACCAAGCCAGTTAACTACAAATCTGTACGTCTTTAAAGTGTCGGAGAAAATCGAAGATCTCAGAGAAAGCCCACGTGGTCATGGGGAGAACATATAAACTCCGTACAGACAGCACCCGTAGTCAGGATTGAACCTGGGTCTCTGGCGCTGCAAGCTGTAAGACAGCAACTCAACCGCCAGGTGCAGAATATGAAATTGTGTAGAGAAACTTTGGCTATAAAAAGTTTCAACATGAATGGATGAGCAATTAAAACAATAAATATTTGGAATTATGCCCAGAGCCTTAAAATACAAAAGCAAGGCAATGATGTTTAAATGTACATGACATTAGTTAATGTGCAATTAGGACTATCATATCTGGTTCTGAAACACCTATTGAAGGAGACCTATGATAGAAGTAGAAATGATTTTGGTACAGATGACTAAGAGTATCATTTTTTAGTTATGAAAAGAGATAGAGTTCAGACATTTTTTCCAATAAAACATGCTGGTGATCCATCTTCTTGAACTGTTGCATTTTTCTGATGATGGCATTCACATAATTTCAGGAAACAGGGACTTCCAGGATTCAACGTTAGCGACAATGAAGAAACAACAATAAATTTTCACATTTTATTCTGGGACAGAATTAATTGTCACTTAACAGTCTGTTAAAGGAAAGTTATTTTAGACTAGATTGATCTTTAAACAGTAGGTAGATGAATGTAATACAGTTAATATAGTGAATGCTGATGTTCAAAGAGCTTTTGATAAAGTGTTACATAATAAACATTCGCGGAAGTCCTCGGAATTAAAAAAGGCAGTGACTGTATGGAGTAATCAACCATGTTTTTTTCCCGACTGGATGGAAGTGTGAAATGATATTCAGGGGGCAGGGGAAGGATGGTCAATAGTGGAATTATTTAACCTTTTCATGAATATTAGCAATATGAACTTTTATATATAGAGCATCATTTCCAACTCAATGTAAATGACATAAAACTCGGAAACATAATAAACAATTAGAAGAGTACCAGACTGCAGAGTAGGGAGACTGATGGAATAGGCAGACATAGCAGGTGAAAATTAATGCAGCGAATTGCAAGTCAATTTGTTTTGATAGGATGATAGAGGCAATAGAAACACAATGGTATAACCTGAGATAGACACAAAATGCTGGAGTAACTCAAGTGGGATTTTAGAGATGTATTTGTGGAAGACTTACAAGATTTGATGCTGTTACTCACATTTTATGCATCTCAGATTTCTACTGAAGGCAATCCCTTTAACATTGGTGATTTGAAATATGCTTTCTCTTCCTCAAATATACCCATGTATTCAAATCTTTCCACCTTTGTAACTTGCCCATGACACAACATGCTTCTAAGATTTCCATTATGTCCCCCCCCCCAACCTCCAACTCTGCTAAAAGTTGGGCCAGTGCAAAAGACCATCCTTTCATTTTGGCAGCTGTTTTCACATGGCCAGGCCACATGTGGTTTTCCTGAAATCCTTCTCTACATCTCGCTCCTCCAAGACTATGAACATCTATGCTTAAAAGGCCCAAATCAAGCTTTGCTCCACAATTCTCTAATCAAGCATTTTTTTAACATTAAGAAATATGCTTCCTTACTATACTTTGTTATATACTTGTGATTCCATTTTGTGTTCATCAATATCTCATCATAATCCAAGTTGAAGCCCTCATATGAATATACAAAGTGACCAAAATGCAATGGGAGAGGAATTCAAAGCACATTTACCTCTTTCAAACCTATACCATAGGTCTGTGGTTCACAGTTCTCCCTTAGATTGAAATGTTTATACAATTGCTTAGCAAGGTGTCCATGGCAACCCTCACCAAATATTGTCACTTTAGCATGTAGTTCCATTCCTCTTTCAAATGTGTCCTTCAGAAAAAGCGTAGAGAAAAATATTTCTATTACTATAGGGAATCTCAGAATACAGTTTTTCATTTAATTCAATTAATAAATGCCCACTTTGCAACACAAATGACAACACCTATAACTCTACTTGATTTTAGCTAAATTATCTCCACATTATTTGAAAAAATGCATTTAAAGAAGAAAATTAACATAATGGAATAATGGAATTATCTTATTTACAAAAATCACACAAAATGTAAATAAAACTCAAATTTCAAGCGATATGTCTTCAACTAAGTTGCTGCTTTGCCAATATTTTCAAAGGAACTTTATAATGTCACAATGTAGACAAAATGTTTATCATATAAAAAAATGTTTTTCTAAATATTTGGATTTAAAAAAAAATGTGACCATAGCTACACCATTTTCCCTTAATTCCAGCTAGATTATGATCATTAACAATTCCAAATTGTACCCAGTGCTATTTTGTTGAAAGGGCTTCCAGAAGCTTCCAACATTATTCAATTCTTGAGTAATAGTGCAACATGTAACCAGAAAATGAAAATAAATATCTGAAAAATGTATAGTTCACCTTCATTACTGACACTGAATACCTCTTATCCCCCTGCGATTACATGTTTCTGGTGTCATAGAGTCATAGAGTGATACAGTGTGGAAACAGGCCCTTCGGCCCAACTTGCCCACACCGGCCAACATGTTCCAGCTATACTAGTCCCACCTGCCCGCGTTTGGCCCATATCCCTCCAAACTTGTCGTATCTATGTACCTGTCTAACTGTTTCTTGTGGTGAATATTTGAATCGATATATTTCACATACTTAAAATACAAATTGCTTCAGTATAAATTTGAGAATGGTTGTTCTAGACAGCAAGTTAGCATTTGAGGAAATAGGGGCGAACTGAAATTATGAGGGATCTGGAGAAACATCTGACATAGCTGATAAATGCTAATAGTTGTTGAGCATTTAACAATGTAGATTTTTTGGATATAGTCTGGTGCCCTATCATTTTGGACGGCTTCAATAACTTCCCCTCCATGGTATTTGTAGCAGGACTATTCACTGATAATTGAAGAGTTCTTTCCATTCCATTTGCAACTGCTCCTATTATGCCATCTTACCCCATGACCTGGGCAATGTTCAAATATGAGCTATCAACCACTTTGTACTGATCACCTCCATTTAAGTAAGATCTATCAAATGATTTGTTGAAATGTAATCAGAACACTTCTCACACGATACCCAAAGAGTATTTCCAGCTCTCTGTTTGCAGGACCCTAAGTATTTCCCCTTAAAAAAGGGATAAAAGCATATTTGGATATCTCAACAAAGGAACCAAAGAAACAGTGGAGAGGGCAGAAAAGCTTATCTTTCACATCCCAAATTCTCCCAATATTCTAAAATCTTAAACCAAGGAATAATAATGATGGACTATTTACATGGATAAATGCAGCTGTAAAACCTCACATTGAGGCAATCTGTTGAGTGGCACCACTGCTGCTAATCCCCAGCATCAATGTCCTCCATCAATGATGCACTCTTTCTGCCAGATGTTCAAATTACCGGTTGAACTGCAGCAAATCACGTTGCTTCCTTCCACAGCACATCTCAAACCCACAACTTTATCAAAAGATGAGCAACAAAATAATGGAGATACCCATCATCTCCAAGTTAAACAACCTTCCAGCACTAGACACAAGTGTCAAGTTAAATATCATTTGGTTAAAAACTTGGAATGGCCTAACCAACACTCATCATAAGGACTACAGTGGCACACGTGGTTTGCTGCTGGGTTCCAAGGACAACTAATAGCATTAAAGAAAATGGTGTTCTCACTACATCAGCTACATTTAAATTAATACTGACTAGCTAATTAATTTATTGCATCGTATGGGAGGCGCATTCCCAATCTCGTTGTACCCCTGTACAATGACAATAAAGATATATTGTATTGTAATGTATTGTTGTATTCCAAGAAAACCTTTTTTTTTTACAAAATCAGTTGCAAAAGAGAATGAAAATAAATCTTTTGGAATAGACAAGGAGGCACTTCTTCTTGCAAAAAATATATAGACTAGAATATTTTGTCCTTTTGAACAATAGCATGATTTGATATATGATTTAGTAACCCTACCTTTGGTGAACCATCCTTATGAATACCAACATCATTGGTAGAAATCCCTTTTACACTCCCATCGTCATGGAATAATAACTAGATTTTGTTCCAAAAAAGAATAAACACTTTTAATAATGCAATTGTTTAAATCAGCAGAACATAAAACATGATCAATAAAACACAAGGAATAAAGTAGGTCTGGTCACCATTTATTGTGATCACTGTGAAGTTCCACATCAACTCCACACACTAACCTACAATTCCCTAGATTCCCACACTATTCGTAAAATCTACTGAGTCAAATTGAAATATACCCAATGATTGAGTAAATATAGTCATTACCTTGTTCTGAGAACATGCCCGTTGGTCCTGGACTCTCCCATGACAGGACACATCCTCTCAGTTCCTTCCTACACTTCTCAGCATTTACCCTGTCTAGCTACCCCCCCCCCTCCCTCCACAACATCCATGTTTCAACCTTTTAAATGCCAATGAGTAGAATCCCAACTTGTTTAATGTTTCCTTGTAGGGCAACCTCTATACCAAGGATCATTCTAGTGAACCATCGCTGAACTGCCTCCAATCTAACAATCTCTGTTTCTAGGGGGACCAAAATTGTTCAAAGTAGCCTCTATGTAATCTTATTATTGCTTATACAGTTGCAGTGCGGCTTCCCTGCTTTTATTTTCAAACCCCATGAAAAAAGGCCCAACATGTCTTTAGCTTTCCGTAGTACCTGGTCCAGGTACTAGGGGAGGCAAATAGAATGTTGATCCTTATTTCTCTCCCAGATTTCCATGCTCTGTCCACAAGGATCTCCAAATCTGTTTTCTGCAGTTATTCTCCATTTACATAATATTTTATTCTTTTGTTTCTCATTCCAAAGCAAACAACTTCACATTTTCCCACATGACACTCAATTTGCCACCTTTTCCCAATTACTTAGCCGATCAACATCTCTCTGTAAACTGGTTGTACCCTTTTTGCAATTCGCCTTCCCACTGATCCTTGTGTTGTCCACAAATTTGGCTAACATACATTTGTTTCCTTCTTCCGAGTCATTAATATATACTGTAAACAGTTGTGATCCCAGTGCTGATTCCTGTGATATACCTCTGGTCATCAGTGACCGTCCAGAAAATCACTTCTCGCCCCCTCTTGCCACTACCCGTCTCTTAATCAATCCTCTAACCGTGCTAGTACAACAGCTCCAGCATCATGGAATCTTGTAGATTCATCATTTATTTGAGGTACTTAGTTAAATAGTTTAGACTTAATAAACTAGTTTAAGGCATAAACTAGGTTCTTACAATCCACTCTCGTTGAGACATCGTGAAAACATTCTAATAAATTAATCAGACATGAACCCATGTTGGCTCTGCTTGATTAGATTATGATTTTCCAAATGTGCTACTATTACTTTCTTAATCATTGATTCTGACATTTTTCAAACAGTAGATTTTAAGCTAATTGGCCTAATAATAATTCGAGCCAACACCGGACTCCTCCCGCACCTAGTTTCTGTGTTTAATATATCAGTGTAACATTTAGAGTAATATTACTGCGACTAACCATGAAAATAAAGCATCTGTGTACATTGGCTCATTGCTACCTCAGACTGGACTTCGACACAAATCAAAGTAGAGAAATGAACCTTTGGTATGCTGTCTATTTCCATAAAGTCTTATTTGGACAGTTCTAATAGTCCATCAGGAAAACACATCAACAATTCAGTTTCGTTTTTTTAAAGTTTAGAGATACAGCGCGAAAACAGGCCCTTCAGCCCACCAAGTCCGCACCAACCAGCGATCCCTGAACATTAACACTACCCGACACACTAGGGACAATTTACACTTATACCAAGCCGTACGTCTTTGGAGTGTGGGAGGAAACCGAAGATTTCGGAGAAAACCCACGCAAGTCACGGGGAGAACATACAAACTCCATACAGACAGCACCCGTAGTCAGGATTGGACCCGGGACCCGTGTCTCTGGCACTGTAAGGCAGCAACTCTACCGCTGCACCACCGTGCCCCCCCCCCCCCCCCCAGTTATATTGTAAAACACCTTAGGACACCCAAATCCCATTGTAGCACGATACTAAACAATACAGATGTATTATTACATAAAATATGTTTTAAAATATATTTTAAATAAGTACATATTTTAAACTTTAATAGCTATTCACCTCAGAAGCTGCATATCCTGGATATAATTCCACACCAAGTTCTTCTGCTTGCTCACCTAACCATCTCACCATGTGACCCAAACGGACAATATAATTTCCATGATTCCTCATGGGAAGACCTACACAGAAAGAATTGGGAGACAAATCAATATTTTAACCAAAGAAAGTTATTTTCAAATGCATACATTGCGAGGTGGTGCAGGAAGGAACATTTGACATGTACAATATCTGACCAAGGAATACACACTTCCAGTTTTACAAGCAATATGAAATATTTTTTTAAACCCTTCTTCCACTCTGCAAATTAATTTGTAAAAAGCTTACAAACATTTACTATACCTGGTAGCAATGGAACAGGAATTCTGTATTTTTCTGTCAAAATACCAAACACATCCTCCTTCACTGGAGTGTTCAGAGGGGCCTGTTAGGTGCATACACACAAAAAAAATCAGTATGTTTCATTATGAATCTAAAGATATAACCTTTAAATAACAATTATGATTCCTAGGTATTTCTGAGGTGAACAACAATGATAATATTGATTTTGAGATGTTTCAAAACCAGTAGCAAGATATGCTCAAATATTTTGTCATAAATCATATTTAATTTAACTTGATTTTAAGTTGTTGTTAAGGAATTAAAATGTTCTATTGACCCAACCAAACTTTATAGGGGATAGAGTGTACAAAATTAATAATTACAAAAAATTCTGGTTGCCCACAACAAATCGGCATGTTCAGAACGTTGACTTTTGACTTCATTTACTATCACTACTCGGCATTACCAAATCATATTAATCTCTATGGAGAATTTTCTTACATGACTTACAGCATTACCATCAGTGTGAAAAATTTGCTCCTCAGGTTCCTATTAAATCTTTCCCCTCTTATCTTAAACCCATGTCCCCTGGTTCTTGATTCCCTTTTACAGAGTAAAAGTCTCTGTACATTTACCCTGTTTATTCCCCTCGTAATTTTATACACTTCTATAAGATCACCTCTCATCCACTTCCTGAACTCCAAGGAATAAAGTCCTTGCCCACCCAATCTGTCCCTTTAGCTCAGGCCCACAAATCCTGGCAATATCCCTGCAAAGTCCTGGTAATATCCCTGTAAAGCCCTGATAATATTCCCGTAAAGTCCTGGCAACATCCTTGTAAAGTCCACCGGGTGGCGCCAGCAATGGCTGCTTCGCTAACTGTCTGTCTGTCCTTTCTTTCTTTGTGTCTGTTTTGTATGTGTTAAACGTATGTTTTTTAGTTAGCTAAAAAATGTATGTTTTTTAGCTTGTTTTATGTGGGGGTGGGGGTGGGGGAGAGGGAGTTGGGGGAAACTTTCTAATCTCTTACCTTGACGGAGATGCGATTTTTTCCATATCGTATCTCTGTCCGCACTGCGGCCTAACATCGAGGAGTTGGCGGCCTTTGCTGGAGATTGACAGGGAACTCCATCGCGGGAGCTTGCGGACTTATCATCACGGAGTTCACGATCACTGTCGGGGGTTGTCTTTGGGACTCCAATTGTGGGAGCCTGCGGGACTTTAACATCGTGGAGCCCGTGGTATCTGGTTAGAGACCGATATCAGGGACTCCAAGCCGCAGGAGTTTCGATCGCCCTGACGCGGGAGTTTTAATCGCCCCAACGCGGGGGCTTCGACCGCCAGCTGCGGGAGCTTTGATCGCCCCGACCACGGATGGTCCGACTGCCCCGACCACGGGAGAATAAAGAGGAAGGAGATTGGACCTTATTGCCTTCCATCACAGTGAGGAACATGGAGAATCCGCTGTGGTGGATGTTTATGTTAACTTTTATGTAGTTGTGTGGCTTGTTGCTTTTTTTTTTTAGTATGGCTGTATGGTAATTCAAATTTCACTGTACCTTAATTGGAACATGACGATAAATTGACCTTGAAAATTTAAAGTGCTGATAATATCCCTGTAAGGTCCTCGTAACATCCTCATAAACGTTAACATTTTAATCACCGTGGTCGCTGGTGCTATGCAGAGATGTGTCGCAGTTAATCTGCGCACAGCATAGTTTCTTAAACAGAATTGAAATAAACCAATTAGCTTTAATGATGTTGCAAATAACAACCAGACATGATGAAAAATGCCACTTTTAAAATAGTTCTAAGAGATCTTTTACTCCTCCTTTTACGAGAGCCTTGTTTTGAGATGAATTGCTGAATGTTTCAACTACTGAGTTGCCTCAAAATTGCAGTACTGAAATCAAATATATTATCCGTCATACTTTACCATATGGAAACCTTTCGGTTGCAAGTGTACCTTTGATATTTTCACATCAAATCGATGAGCATTGCAGCATAATCTAGAAATTGTAATTTTTCAATAAGCCTATAAACAAACTTGCAGTAAATATAAACAATTTCCTCACCCCTCTGTCCCTCCAATCAGGGAACAACTCCTCCAGAGCTCTTGGATCCAGACATGCACCCGAAAGGATATGTTCACCCAGCTGTGCAGCCTTCTCCACCAAACACACTCGTATTTCCTTGCCATGCTTGTCAGCCAACTGCTTCAGGTGGATTGCTGCAGATAGGCCGGCTGGACCTCCACCAATTATTACCACATCGGCTTCATCAGCGAATCGCTCCATGCTGATCCCTTGGGGAAAAAGATGCAATACTAGAATAAGAAATATGAATTCATCAAGTTATTTTGAATATTTGCAAAAATTTGACTAAACCAACATGGCAAAAAATAAAGATAGACACAATAGACCATCTACTCTGTAGAGAAGGAATGGGTGATGTTTTGGGTCGAGACCCGGGTCGGGTCATTCCTTCTCTCCAGAAATGCTGCGTGTCCCGCTGAGTTTCTCCAGCATTTTGTGTCTATTTCTGGTGTAAACCAGCATCTGCAATTCCTTCATACAAAGACTGTTACTGTCTTTGTTAAATATTGTTTCTCTGTAGGGGATGCAGCTTACTTATTAAATCTGTTCTGCTGATAAACAATCAAGCTATAGCACATTATTGTTTCTGCATTCATGAAAGAATCTTCTCAGTTAAACAAAAAGTTGAATATTGAAAGTAAATAAGAATTAGCAGAAGCTTGTAACTACACCCAAATGAGATCTCATTAAAAAAAACAACTTACCATTACATTTTCTTGTGACATAGAAGGCTCTTCAGCCTATGGAGTCTATGCTGATCATAAAGCAATTCCAGTCCCACATTAATTTCCCCCGTGACCTATTCTCCCAATGTATCCCGCTAATTAATAAATGTAATGCATTATTATTATTAATTACCCCCCCCCCCACTCAAAAATAATCCTATCACTCAACTACACACTAGGGACAATTTACATTGGTCAATTGATCTACTAAGCAGTCCACTACCCTTGGTATGGAGGAGATGTGACCGGTGGGGTGCCGTAAGACTCAGTGTGCTGGGACCCCAGTTCGAATATATATTAACGATTTAGACGAGGGAATTAAATGTAACATCTCCAAGATTGCGGATGACACAAAGCTGGGTGGCAGTGTGAGCTGCGAGGAGAATGCTATGAGGCTCTAGGGTGACTTAGATAGATTGGGTGAGTGAGCGGATGCAGTATAATGTGGATAAATGTGCGGTTATGCACTTTGGTGGCAAGAACAGGAAGGCAGATTATTATCTGAATGGTGTCAGATTAAGAAAAGGGGAGGTGCAACAAGACCTGGGTGTGCTTGTACGTCAGTCACTGAAAGTAAGCATGCAGGTACAGCAGACAGTGAAGAAAGCTAATGGCATGTTGGAGGCCTTCATTACGAGAGGATTTGAGTTTAGGAGTAAGGAAGTCCTACTGCAGTTGTACAGGGCCCTGGTGAGCCTGCACCTGGCGTATTGTATGCAATTATGGTCTCCTAATTTCAGGAAGGACATTATTGCTATTTAGGGAGTGCAGCATAGGATCGCCAGGTTAATTCCCAGTGATTTTAGATGATCAACCATGATCATATTGAATGGCAGTGCTGGCTCAAAGGGCTGAATGGCCTACTCACGTGTGGCGGCGCCTAATGGCTGCGGCTCGCTGGCAGTCTGTTCGTCTTTTTTCCCTTTTTTTTTGTTGTGTGTCGGTGTTGGGATGGTTTTTGTTTTGTTTTTTGGCTGTGTATGTGTGGGGGGGTGTGGGGGGTGGTGGGGGAAACCTTTCCTTTTTAGGTCTCTTCCTCACGGCGCGGGGCGCGGCTCGGCCTAACATCGCCCGGTGCGGCTAGGCCGCGGGACTTTTCATCGCTGGTGCGGCTCGGCCGCGGGACCTAACATCGCCCGGTGCGGCTAGGCCGCGGGACTTTACATCGCTGGTGTGGCTCGGCCGCGGGACCTAACATCGCCCGGCGTGGCCGCGGGACGGTTCAGCGCCAGGTGCGGCTCGGCCGCGGGACCTAACATCGCCCGGTGCGGCTCGGCCGCGGGACTTAGCAGCGCACGGTACGGCCGCGGAGCCTTCCATCGCCCGGCTCGTTCACGGGACGTTTCAGCACCCGGTACGGCTCGGCCGCGGGACCTTCAATCGCCCGGCTCGGCCGCGAGACTTTTCAGTGCCCGGTGCGGCTCGGCCGCGGGGACTTCCATCCCCTTGCGGGGACTGTGCGGGTCGGTCGGGGACGAGCTGTCTGTCCGTGGGCGTGGGGAAGAGAGTGGAAGTTTTGTTGTCTCCATCACAGTGTTTGGAGTCACTGTGATGGATGTTTGTGTTGGGGTCATGTGTCTTGTGTTCTTTTTTTTTTTGTGTGTGACTGCAATGTAATTTCGTTCGGTACCTCGGTACCGAATGACAAATAAAGCTCTGTATTACTCCTGCACTTATTTTTTTATGTTTCAATGTTTCTACGTAGGACTCAGAGGAAAATCACCCAGGGAGAACACATAAATTCCACACAGGTGGCACCAAAGGTCAGGATTGAATCCAGATTGCTGGCATTGTGAGACAGGAGCTCTACTATCTAAGCCATTGTGAACAAATCAATATTGGGTACAAGTCACAGACAGTTGACTGGCTTGGCTTCAAGGAATCAAGAAAGCAAATTCTTTGGCAAACGCGGATCATGGCCATCGCATTGGATGGTTCAGTGAATGTTAGAAAAACTTTACAATGTCCCCAAAATGAAGTTGTTCATGGGCTGTCTCATGTTATTCTTCAGAGGTAAAAGATTCAGCATGGAATGAAGCAACATGGAGTTGTGGCATCAGTAATCATGAAGTATCCTTGTGATGATTAAAGGCAGAAAATTAAAAATTACTAAGTTTATGGATTACCATATTGCTTACCTTCATTATTGCCTTCAATACTGCTGTCACTATCCAGAAATCGAAAGATATGAAATATAAATTTAAAAGGAACCAGGCAGAAATGTGGCTCTTAAACAAGGGGGAAAGAATGCCTGTTTGGTGATGAAAGCAGCTGCCAAGCAAACTTAACAAGTGGACCACTCGTTATATACCTTTTAGGATTTTAAAGTTATATAAGTTGGGGAAACAACAGTAGCAGCAACAGCAATAAAAATGACTCCATCTGGGCAGTGAAGACGTGGGAGATGTTATGAGGGTGTCCTCATCAGAAGTTGGAAGATTGACCTCAATTACATAAATAATAATAAAAATTAACTGACGTAGTAGCATTAATGTTCCAGATTCCTAGAAAGGTGTAACGGTCTGAATAAGGGTCCTGACCCACAACGTCACATCCATATTCTCCAGAGATGCTGCCTGACCTGCTGAGTCACTGCAGCACTTTGTGCCCTTTTGCGTAAACCAACATCTGCAGTTCCTTGTTTCTACAAAGTGTATTGGACTGTTTGCTTAGGCAATGCTTGGGTGTAAGCACATTAAAAAGTCTGCATTTGTGTTCTATATTAAATCACCATTATGCTAACAGCTGAAAGCTATTAATACCTAGACGTCTTTCTGTTGTATGAGGTATTCATTTCTGTTTCTCATATCGTGTCCCTCTCACCTTCAACAGATATTGGTTTGTTTTTGATTCGCCTATCCCGGGTAAGACTCTATGCATTTGCCCCATCTAATCCCCTCATGGTATCTTGTTTAGAAATGAATCTAAAAGAAAACAGATGAAGTGAGGATTCGCTCATTTGCCCTTTTGACAAATAATCCCTCAAAAAAAAAGTTATTTGAGCTGGAATTAAAAGCAGCTACACCACGTTGGAAGAGACATGCTCATAAGATACAAAATCTAAAGTGTTAATGTTAAGAAGGAAAACACTGCATTACTTCCTTAGAAAGCTGTGACCATTATGGTTACTGGATACACTATTAAATTTGGATACTATGGCGAGTCCGGAAACTTGTTGGTTGTAGAAGAAGTTTATTGCAGCCGCAATATTCGAATACAGAGTTAAACAACAAGGTAAAGGACAACCATCAAAAACTTACTGTCTTCTTCGAAGACTTCGCCGAACTAACTATTTCGGGCGCCAAACGCGCACATGACATCGCTGGCCAATCAGCGATGTCGCTCCCTGGACCAATCCCCATGGTCGCGTTCACACGTGACCTCGCTGGCCAATCCGAGGGTTCGACGACCTGGACCATTCTTTATGGTCGCTACAATACGTTGTATTTTGCCAACCAAAACCAGTCATTGGATGGAAAACTCTTCCTGCAATTGCTACACATAAACAACAACTGTACAAATGTAAGATGGCACAATCTAAAAGACTGTGTCACTGAACTACTCATTACCAGAGAACCTTAATGAATCAAAGAAATGTCTCCCAATAACACTACTACACTGTAGACCAGTGGTGTCCAAACTTTTGTCAAAGAGGGCCAGATTTGATAATGTGAAAATACCCAAGGGCCAATGCCACCCCGCCCCCCCCCCCCCCCCACGAACCTTTAACTAATGCGCCCCCCCCCCCCCCCGGACCTTTAACTAATGCGCTCCCCCCCCCGACCTTTAACTAATGCGCTCTCCCCCCCCCCCCCCGACCTTTCACTAATGCGCTCCTCCCCTCCCCCCCGGACCTTTAACTAATGTGCTCCCCCCCCCCCCGGACCTTTAACTAATGTGTTCCCCCCCCCCGGACCTTTAACTAATGCGCTCCCCCCGGACCTCGCGTCTGCCAATCCGCAGATCGGGCAGCCGGGAGATGTAGTCGCCGTTGCCTCTCCCGCTGGGGGGGAAGCGGCACCCGCCCGACTGACGGGAGCGCCTGCCAATGAGCGTGTGGGGTGAGGAGAGCTCAGCTGCTGCTCTCCCGTCCCCCGCACGCCCTCAACCCCGCCGCCGGGAAGTGTAGTCGCCGTCGCCTCCCGCTCGGGACTGGGGGGGGGGGGGTCGGTGGGGTGTAGGTCGGGCAGCGCTGTCTGCCGGGAGGTGTAGTCGCCCTCTCCCCCACCCCCTCCCTTCATTGTGTTAGACAGTGCTGGCGGGCCATAAATAATAAATTTTAAGATGGAGGCTGCGGGCCGTATAAAATCTGACCTCGGGCCGCGATTGGCCCCCGGGCCGGACTTTGGACATGTCTGCTGTAGACCAAGGGAATTCTATTAAACTAAATAAAACTCCAGAAATAGGAGCTTGGCATACTGGTGGGACACAAGTTTAAATATAGAATTTACGTTACATTTTAGAATAACTTGCACAAATTGGATATAAACCAATTTATTTAGTTCAAGCTCCTGATGTGCCAAACAATGCTCAATTATATTTCACGGGAAATAAGGAAACATGGAAGGTATTCTTATAGAAAACCATATGTTGAAAGATTCACATACAAAGTGTCTCATCCATATAGACAATTGTAGGAGGCAGCCTGAACCAATCGTGCATTGCTATGAATGTATTAGCTTAAGTACTATATAGAATACAAACAGGAAGCATTCAGCAGATCAGGCAGCATTTGCGGAAACAAAAACAAAGTTAATATATCAGGTCGAAAACCCGTAGTCAGAACAATGAATGGAAATAAGAGAGAAATTTGAAGTTGCAGAGAATGTGGGTGAAGAATGGATAGGATAAGAGTATATCTTGATAGGGCCAGTATCTCTGATAAGACCTGTATTGCCATGGAATTAAATCATAGAGATCATCCACTTGATGGGTTAATTGGGGCAGTTAGTGAAAGGAAAAGTGGAACAAGTGCTAAATCAGATGAAGGACTATTAGAGAGTATGAATACAAACATTTAAAAAGGGGTGCAGTTCATGCCTGTAGGACATGCTTAGCAAGTCAGGCTGTGCTAGTGGAGAGAGAAAAACTGGATCAATATAGAAACTTGCAGATGAGATCTTCTTCTTCTTGCGTTTGAGGCAGCAGAAGTTATGAAGCTGCTTCTGCTTCTGCTGTCTCAGTTTGTTGTCGTTCGCCTGACTGAGGTCAGTTGACAGGGCTCACCACGGGGAGGTCGACAACGTGAGCCCCGCAGACGAGATGATGCTGTGAGAAAAGTGAGTTAACTGAAGTTATAGAATTCAACATTGTGTCCAGAAGGCTGCAATGTACCCAATCAAAGGATAGGTACTATTCCTTAAACTTACTGCAGCCCTTGTTTTGGCGGTGCAGAAAGGTGGATAGAAATACGCCAAAATGCGAATGGGACAGAAAATTAAAATGATAGAGTGCAGAGAGTTCTGAGTCACCCCCTCAGACAAAAAGCACATTCTCCACAAAGTGATCATCCAATCTGCATTTGGCTTCTCCAATGTACAGCACACCACATTGTGAATGCTGAATGCAGTTCCCAAGATTGGAGGAAGTGCAAGCGAATCACTGCTTCATTTGGAAGGGCTGCTTGGATCCACGGATGGTGGCAAGGAAGTAAGTTAAAGGATAGATGTGGCAGTTGCAGTTAAATGGGAAAGGGATGTAAGAAAGGGAGTGGTTGGTGATACAGAAGAACAGATCAGGGAGTCAATAGAAACATTCCCTTTTGAAATACTGAAAGGCGAGGGGAGACAAGATATTTTAGATGATGGAACCTTGATAGAGATGGCATGAATGCAAAGAATGATCCATTGAATGTGTAGGCAGGTGGGTAGAACCAGGGGTACTTCATCCTTACTCGGTCCAGAAGACCAAATGTAAAGGAAATAGATTAAATATGGTCAGGAGTATTGTCAACTGGAGAAGTCACAACTTAAGAGAATGAAGACATCTCAGGCATCAATGTGAAAAGTTTTCCAATAGACCCAATACTGACAAGGGTGGAGGAAACAGAGAGAAATCCTTATAATAAGTTAGGGTGGGAGATAGTTGAGATACTATGGGAGTCTATAGACTTATAACCAATGTTTATTGCTAGCCAATCTCCTGCGGTTGAGATGGAAAGGGAGATTGGGTACCTGAAGGGAAGACCAAGCTAAGGGGTGCTTTTTTGTACGACTAATGTTACTTTGGGTAGTTGTTGTGGTATTTGTCTTGTGGCAGTGTGAACTGTGAAGAAGATGCTATGAGGTTGCAGGGTGACTTGGACAGGTTGTGTGAGGGGGCGGATGCATGGCAGATGCAGTTTAATGTGGATAAATGTGAGGTTATCCACTTTGGTGGTAAGAACAGGAAGGCAGATTATTATCTGAATGGTGGCAAGTTAGGAAAAGGGTGTCCTAGTGCATCAGTCATTGAAAGGAAGCATGCAGGTACAGCAGGCAGTGAAGAAAGTCAATGGAATGTTGGCCTTCATAACAAGGGGAGTTGAGTATAGGAGCAAAGAGGTCCTTCTGCAGTTGTACAGGGGCCTAGTGAGATCACACCTGGAGTATTGTGTGCAGTTTTGGTCTTCAAACTTGAGGAAGGACATTCTTGCTATTGAAGGAGTGCAGCGTAGGTTCACGAGGTTAATTCCCGGAATGGCGGGACTGTCGTACGTTGAAAGACTGGAGCGACTGGGCATGTATACTCTGGAATTTAGAAGGATGAAAAGGGATCTTATTGAAACATATAAAATCATTAAGGGATTGGACACGCTAGAGACAGGAAACACGTTCCCGATGTTGGGGGAGTCCCGAACTAGGGGCCACAGTTTAAGAATAAGGGGTAGGCCATTTAGAACGGAGATGAGGAAGAACTTTTTCACTCAGAGAGTTGTGAAGTTGTGGAATTCTCTGCCTCAGAAAGCAGTGGAGGCCAATTCTCTGGATGCTTTCAAGAGAGAGTTAGATAGAGCTCTTAATGATAGCGGAGTCAGGGGATATGGGGAGAAGGCAGGAATGGGGTACTGATTGTGCATGATCAGCCATGATCATGGTGAATGGCGGTGCTGGCTCGAAGGGCCGAATGGCCTACTCCTGCACCTATTGTCTATTGGCTCTCTATTTCTGTCCAAAACAGAAACAATTGTAGAAACATCAGGCAAAATGCAATACAAATAATTCAGTTTATAAATAGTGACTGCATCTTATAAATACATAGACTGACGTGGACACGCAACCCGTGGACTGATCGCCGGGCAGGGAGTGTCCCCCGGGGCCGTGGATGGACAGGGAAGGGGACAGGGAGCCACTCACCTCAGCCCCGTGCTGCCAGCGCTGCAGCCAGAGCGAGCCATGGACCCGAAGCCTCTCCTGCAGCTTGGTAGCAAAGGGGCAGCGACGGCCATCTTGTTGGACCCTCTTCCGCCTCCTCTGCCGCTGCGCTGCACCACCGGAGGCGCCGGTCCTCCCGGCGGGGTGGGGGGGGGGAGCGCATTCATTAAAGTTTATTAAGTAAATTGTTTTTAAAAAGTAACGAAAGTTGATTTATTGAGACCGCGGGGGAATGGTAAGTTGGTTGGGTCTAAAATTGTCGCGCTATCGTGTCCCGTTTTCGCTGTATTTCCGGATGAAAATGGTAAAACAAACATACGGGACAAACATATGGGAGGACAAACATATAGGAACAAATAAGATGAGAGTTTTTAGTTATATATAGATTATTTATTTGATAATAAGTGTTTTTTTATGATTCTGAAGAAAATGGAAGTGAAATCTTTGTACATCAAATTGACAATTTCAAAACTCCAATTTCAAAGGCCTTTCACTGTTCTGGATTAAAGTGAGGTTAGAAACAAACATTGCAGAACTATATTCAGCCAGTCATGGTATTGTTTTCCTCTAGTAACAAATGCAAGAAAACAAATTCTCATTGTAGATGATCATTGTTAGTTATTCTGCATGTTTATTCTCATGGTGACATGATCTGCTGACTGGGTAATGCACAACAAAAAACCTTTCACTATACTTCGGTACACGTGACAGTAAACCAAACCAAACTCAACAAGAATCTATATCCTGAATGAAGGTAAGGGTTCAATGTTCTTTTACTATTATCTGTTTAAATATTGGGAAAGCAAGCTTAATTTTGCATTGCAGGGGTATACAAATTCAATTTTAAATCATAAATCCTCAAAGCTGGCATGAAACCGGACTAATTTTCCCAGCATAAAGTTCAAACTCCATGACAATTACCTTTCCATCGTGGATCTTTATCCCGTGGATGGATTGTGTAGTGTGTCGTGATATGGGAAGACGAAGAGGAAACATATCTTTCCGCTTGTACCAAGGACAGAAGAGATCCTCTCTGTACTATGTTGACAGAACATAGACATCTGTGTACTGCAGAAGAAAAAAAACATTAACATACAGATTTAAAAATATACACATTCAAGATATTCAACCTGAGACTCTGCCACGTAGTTGGGGGCTGATTTAAGTATGCCGTAAAGAATTTGATCTTTATGTCCATTACAAATCAAATCATACCAATGCCAACCATAGTTCTCTAAAATTGCTCCAAGTCCAACTGCAAATATGCATCACATAAAGTAAGTATTTGTTTGCAGCTCAGATTTGGTGAGAGTGCTTATATGCATATTGAGATCAACTCGAAAGCTAAAATTTGACTGGATTCATTTTTCATCAAAAACATTTCAAAGAGTTTTTGATGAAAAATGAATCCAGCCGCAGTGAGAATTACTGTATTAACATATTAAGCATCAGATTAATTTTATTTAAACCTGAAATAATGTTTGCAGCTCAAGATCTTCGGCAGATTCTCAGGATTGAGAATGGCTTATTTCCATGTCGGTTTTGTGGATTGAGGTAGTGGATGGAGCCAATATGGGATCCACAGACTCTTGCAGATGGAGCTGATTGCAATTGTGATTTCGAGGTACGGTGAAAAGCTTTCTGTTGCATGCTAACCAGTCAGCAGAAAGACAATACATGATTACAATCAACCCATATACAGTGGATCGATAAGCAGATCAAAGTAGGAAATGTTGCTGTCGGAATACAGATTGAAGAGTGTGGAGCGATTATAATGCGAGTTTGTAGATCCGAGTCTGTGGCTAGCACGCAAATAGTCGCCTGTGTTGGGCGCCCTCTCAAGAATACTTCAGGTACATCTTTAAATCTTTTCCTCTCTCCACCTGATAATTTCCTTCCATGGCAGATCTCAGAAGAGGGCATCAGTTTTAGAAATCCGATTTGGGACATGTGATAGATGTGACATGGCCACTGCAGCCAACTGAATGTAATCATGCCTAAAACACAGGAGAAATAGGTTTTGAAAGGAAACTTCCATAAATTTGGAGGATTTTGTAGGCAAATTGGTCAATTTTATCAAGAGTCTGGGGATGCCTGCGATAGGTACTGCAGGTTTCAGATCATGACGGTAGGGTTCTGCTGCCTGTGAACCATGTATTTTATGTTGGATCTGAGATCATGGTCTTCAAATACTCTTTTGCACCATAGAGGTTGTCCATGCACATTGAAGACAGTTTCCGCATGCAACAAGGACATTGAAGGAGAGTTTCATTATAAATGCCTCGTTTTGCCAGAATGCACTGCGGAGCCTACTGGAGACGTCGTGGGTCCAATCAGCGAAACGTCGATGAAAGTAGGTGCCCACTTGATAACCCCAATGACGTGTCTGCCTAGCCTTTCTCAACATCGGAGGAGCATAGGTGAGTGCATAAGCCTCCCATCACCACCGGGAGCAAGTTGACATTTGGCACTTTGGATTTCTAACATCTTGTCCTGTGTATTTGGAAACATAAATGTCTCATTTTGCCGAGAAGTGCCTCCCAAGATATTGCAAGTGGTCTCACTTTTTTCAGATTCTCACTGTGCACTTTTATTGTCAGAGGGAAGGGTGGTGCAATGACAGGAAGTTGATAGACCACTTTTATATTGCAGATGTCAGGTTTAAATCCCATCTTGGTTCTTGGTCCTCCAAAATATTCCAAATGGAATTTAAACTGGAGGTGGCGGAATATACACTTAAGCAAGAAGGGCTTCTTGGAGAAGAGCTGCCTTAAATTTATTTGTGTCTGGTTGAATAACTACAGTAGGGTGAAGACTATTCCATGCTTTAATTGTGCGAGGGAAGAATGAGTTGCTATACACATCTGTCTTGATAGCTGGTATCTCAAATTGAATCGAATGCCCTCGTCTACTCCTGATAGGTTTGGGTTTGGTGTAGATGTGGTAATCTATGTCGAGCTGACCATTTAACATTTTGTAAAAACAGGTCAAACGGTGGGCTTTACGTCTGAGTTGGAGAGTGTTCCACCCCAATGAATTTAGAAGTTCGGTAACGCTCGTTTCTCTCTATCCTCATGCTTCAGTGAAAATGTCAGTGATAGCTTAGAGGTTGGCCTTTGACTGTGCGCAAAGTCAAGCGTTTGTCTGCATTCTGCACCTTAACTATTGAAATGGGAGCATCCTTGATGTTCGAATGTTTTCCAACAGGCTAAATAGCTTCTCCCCCGCAGTCACTGACATCTTCTAAGGTGGAGTTTCTCAGCGACTCAGGGGAAGAAGGCAGCGGTGGAGGGTGTGGGGAGGCGGAATGGACAGTGATGGGAAAAAGAGGAGGCAGTGTTGGAGGAAGGAGCAGCGGAATGAACAAAGTGACAGGAGAAGGAGGCGGCGGCGGGGAGGGGGAAGAGGCCAAGTGGACAAAGCGATGGCCAACGGAAAGAAGCCTTAGCTCGGGAGGTGAGATGGGACATGTTGGCCGGTGTGGGCACATCTGGGCCGAAGGGCTAGTTTCCATGCTATATGACTAAGGAACCAAGTATACAAAAACATCGGTGGCGGACCTGAACTAATTTTGAGGAACTAAATTGCAGCTTGCAGAAATATAAGCCTGTGTTTGAAACGGGTTCCACTTTAATAGGTTTGATTTTGTCTGCAAAGTCAGAAAATATTTCTATATGTTGAGGTAATCCTTTCTGGATGATCCAATTTGTCAGACCAACAGAGGTCACGGCCTCCGAGAGGAGGCCAACTATATCAGAATGGTCGACCTAGGCCACCAAGGAGCTGAGATACCAACTCGCAATGTCGGCTGTGGAGGTTGGTTATGGGAACAGATCTGCCAGCTCCAGCCAGGCCAAAGTTCCAGAGCCCTATCTGCAGGGAGCAAATTCGACCCGCTGATTGGCATGGAAGTCCCGATGAGGTCGAGATTGGCCACCTCACCCGGCCTCGGCGACAATTTTTGGGGGTACTTCTGGGGGGGATTTCAAGTGCGTCCTTGTAATTTTGTCTGGATCACAGGAGGCGCCAGACCACCAGTTTCTGGAAAATTGGTGGTGGCCCTGCAAGTGTTTCTTGTTTGTGATGTATTCTCCTCTACATCAAAATGACCAAATACACATTAGAAGGCAATTTGAACAACACCTCAATGCAAGTATGAGTCAAAGCTTCCTACTGGCTATCAGTTGAATTCTCAGTTCCATTGCCACTCTGTACCTTTCACTTCAATGCAAGTTTGAGGAACAGCACTTCATCTTCCAACTCAGGAAAGGTTTCTGGACTTAACAGGTTTCAAATATGCTTACAAAGTAGTTTCCTTTACTAATTTGTTAATAATTCTACTTCTCCCATTTACATTCCTCGACACCAACATTCCTCTGTCATTTCATCTTTCTTGTCTTCCCAACTTCTCCTTTGATCGCTCTTGCGCCAACCAATATTGCACATGACTGTTGTTCACCATTTATTTTTTCATCTTAAAATCTGTTTATCTCCAATTTTTTCAAGTGCTGATGGCAAGTCAGGTCTGAAAACGTTAACTTTTTTTCTACCATTATCATTTTAATTCATTTTTTTAAATGCGTAGGATTTAAAAGTGGCCAGATTTTAAAGGGTCTCGCAAACATGTCCTTCAGGTCACACTGTGGAACTTGCAAATACATGCTCACATTATGTTAAACTTTTTAAAAAGAATGATGACAGGGAGTTAGTTTAGCTGGGAGCTGTGCTCTTATTCACCGTCCTCCCACCCCCCACCTCATTTTGCAAACCTCAGTATTGAAAAAGCAAGGCACCTCACTGGAGTATATCAAAACAATAAAATCCAGATTAATTAAAAACAAAACATTATTATTCTTAAACGTGGTGTTGAGTCACCACACACCCACACCCAGCAAATCAAATTTCATCGAAAACCTTGTAACTGATAAGTCTGTTTATGGCATTGACACACTTCCAACGTAGCAGGCTTTCCCAGAAAACACAACGCGTACACACATTTTACAAAACGTGTAAATATCTGTATTATAAAAACAATATTTTTATGATTTCAATGAAATTTCTTAAAACTTTCAATCCATGTGACATTTGGAAACCTACAGGTAAAAAGCATTTTGTAAATAGGGGTAGAGACATTGGCTTGTTTATCATGGGTTGACATTGACATTGGGCGATCTCTACAGGTTTTCCATCTTTAGCCACTTCACTCTCGACCATTATTCTAAGGTATTCGTGCTTTTGTTTTTAAAGGGGGAAATGATTGAATTGACAGTCGTGGCTTTGCTGCCCAGACAGAGGCCGTTTATTTTAAACAGAGGAAATGAAGGGACTGTTACTTACCTCGCGTTGTCAACTTGCAAGCTGCAGACCACATGCCGGAGATCCCCGTTACAAACTAACAACAGCACAGTGCACGCCTCTCCGACTGACTGTCTGACCGACGATGCAGCGCCCAGGTCCGGCTGCCGACGACCCAACCAACCTTCGCTCTCACGTTGCGAAACCGAAGGGCCCCACTGGACCCGCCCTCCGCGCCTGCGCAGAGACTGCCAATGCACTCTGGGGAATGTAGTCTCACGCTGAAGATCAGGAACTGCGCATGCCCGCCGTCTGCAGTGTCGTCACCAATGGGGGTGCTAACGGCATCAGCGGTGACGTCAGCGCCGTCATTGTGGCTGCGGCTGCGACCAGATGACTTGTGCCAAAACCTGTCCCGTTTCACCTCCATCACCAGAGCAACCCTCAACACTGTTCCCACTGCCACCAGTTCAGTTCACTTTCCTCCCCTTGCCTTGCTCAACAAAAGAGTCGAGCAATGGGAAGGACTCGGGCTGGTAAACTTGGTGCAGCCTTCACCTAATTTTGACACCAAAAGCTGGAGTAACTGACAGCGGGTCAGGCAGCGCCTAGACTCTGCTGGAGAGAAGGAATGAATGGGTGGCGTTTCGGTTTCGGGTCGAGACCCTTCTTCAGACTGAGTGTCAGGGGAAAGGCTTGTAGTAGAAGTAGGCTTGTATACACTGGAATTTAGAAGGATGAGAGGAGATCTTATCGAAACGTCGAAAAGATTATTAAGGGGTTGGACACGTTAGAGGCAGGAAGCATGTTCCCAATGTTGGGGGAGTCCAGAACCAGGGGCCACAGTTTAAGAATCAGGGGTAGGCCATTTAGAACGGAGATGAGGAAAAACGTTTTCAGTCAGAGAGTTGTGAATCTGGAATTCTCTGCCTCAGAAGGCAGTGGAGGCCAATTCTCTGAATGCATTCGAGAGAGAGCTGGATAGAGCTCTTAAGGATAGCGGAGTCATTGGGTATGGGGAGAAGGCAGGAACGGGGTACTGATTGAGAATGATCAGCCATGATCACATTGAATGGCGGTGCTGGCTCGAAGGGCCGAATGGCCTCCTCCTGCACCTATTGTCTATTGAAAGGGAAACGAGAGATACGGAACAAATGAATGAAAGATATGCAAACAAAAAGTTTCGGATCGCCCTGTTCACTTTCACCTGTTGCACCTCGAAATTAAACGCCTGCGATTTACGGACTGCATATATCAGGCCGCCCCAAGAATCGCCCGAAAGGGAGCTGATTGTAATTTGATCTCAGTCACCATCGGTTTATGAAATAAAGACGAATGATTGCGGGGGATGTTGGTTTAAATGTGGACTGTTGTTGGGGATATGTCTGCTGCTCCGGCGCAGGCACCGCAGTGGGCAGTGGGTAGGAGGGGCGGCGGGGTCCTCGTTGGGCGCGAGCTTTGACAGTTGCCGCGGCGGCGGGGAGCGCACGGAGAGACAGAGAGAACGGCAACCGGCCCCACAGCGGAGTAGTAGCGCCGCGGGGAGCGGCAACCGGTCCCACAGCGGAGGAGCAGCGCCGCGGGGAGCGGCAACCGGTCCAACAGCGGAGCAGCGCCGCGGGGAGCGGCAAACGGTCCCACATCGGAGCAGCGCCGGGGAGCAGGGACGGAGCAGTACTCCAGTACCACGGTAGCAGGCGGCGGAGCGGGGACCATGTCGGGCGAGGACGTGGCGGCGGACGCGCAGCAACTGCAGGAGCTGGAACTACAGATCGACCAGGTGGGCGACGGCGTCTCACCGGCTGCTCGTCCCTGTCCCTGTCCCGGCCCCGGTGATGACTGACGAGGAGCTGAGAGCCGAGTGATGGTCCCCCTCCTCTCTGAGGTCCGGTCATGACATGGCCCCGATTCCATCCCCCCTTTACCGGGGCCTGGTCCAGGTGACTTCTCCACCTTCAGACCTTTCAGCTTCCCAAACACCTTCTCCTTAGTAATAGCCACTCCACAAACATCTACCCCCTTACTCGCTTGAATTTCAGGCACATTTTTGATGTCTTCTACAGTGAAGACCGATGCAAAAGAATTATTCAATTCATCTGCCATTTCTTTATTCCCCATTATCACTTCTCCAGCATCATTTTCCAGCGGTCCAACGTCCACTCTTGACTTCCTCTTACTATAGGCTTCTGAAGAAACCTTTGCTATCCTCTTTTATATTATTGATTAGCTTACCATATTTAACCTTTTCTCCCCTTATAGCCTCTTTGGTTTTTGAAAGTTTCCCAATCCTCTGGCTTCCCACTTTGCAACCTTCTCTTTTAGTTTTATGCTGTCTTTGACTTCCCTTGTCAGCCTCTTTCTCCCCTTAGAATCTTTCTTCCTTTTTGGGATGTAAAGATACTTCGTCTTCTGAATGATCCCCTGACATTCCTATCATTGCTGCTACACTGGCATTCCCGCTCTAGTCCCTTTCCAATCAACATGAGCCAGCTCCTTCCTCGTGCCTCTGCAGTCACCTTTACACAACAGTAATACCAACACATATGATTTCATTTTCTCTTTCTCGAGCTGCAAATCTGTGGCCTGGAAGGACAAGTGTTTTGGAATATCTTTGAATTCCTCCGTTAGTCACATGAGGAATTCATTTCTTTACCTGATAATGCCAAGAGCACATTTGGCACTGAAACTGTCATTTTACAAAGGCAGTTTGATAGCAATGGATAATTAGAGGTCAAAAACTTGCTATGGACCCAAACTTGATTTACAAGGTTCACTGTGGAAGTTATTGATATAACATTGGAGCGAAGTGTGAGTTTATTACTGCAGTTCATCTGCTACATTGATCTGTGCCTATTTTGTGATATAATTGTGCTAAATCAAAGGATTTAACCAGCTGCCAACGTTTTGTCTGTTGTCACTACTCACTCACGCCTGGCACGGATGCAGTTATGCACAGGCTGACTCATTCCCTTGCTCACAACACAGAAGCCAAGATGCTCTTTAACATGATTAAAGTCCGGGGTGGAGTCAACCACCCTGCTTTTGAAATAACTGATAATCAGAACATTTAAATTGTTCATATTCTAAATAATGTTAAAGGTGCTTATATACAGATTAAACATTATAAAACACCAAGAAAATAAACTTTAAACTTAAAGCAAACAGAAAGTTAAACATGCCTTTCCCATTTAATCAACAGATGCATTTTCTTTCAAAGCATAGGTGTAGCTATGTGTCTGGCAGGTCACTTTGTAGGATACATTCCTGCACCAAGTGAATCCCAGCACAACAGCGCTCTGCCATTGGACTTCATCTGAATCCAGCAAAGGAGTGGTAGGAGGGATTTTCTGTTATCCATCATGCAGTATATCCAGAACTTCCAGAGAGTACGCACAATTTTGTGGGGTTTTTTCTTCAGTGGCTAAATGCTGATGGAGCCCTTCAGAGCTGAGAGATGCATCCAATTCAGTTCAGCTTATTGTTATACTGGACTATGTAACTACTGTTTTCAGTAAATCCTGAATCTGCCAATAATTAGGCTACTGAAACATGGCAAACGCAATAAAACTAAAGTTCGAGAAAAACACAAAATGCTGGAACAACTCATTGGGTCAGGCAGCATCTATGAAGGATGGATAGGCAAAATTTCTAGTTGGGAAACGTTGCCTATCTATTCTGTCCTGAGATGCTGCCTGACCCGCTGAGTTACTCCAGCACTTAATGTTTCGCTCAAGATTCCAGCATCTGTAGTTCTTTGCGTCTTAATATTAAAGTTTTGATGCTTGTGTATAGGTATGTTGCTACAGGTAATAGTTTCAGAAAACATCTGCAGTAGTTTTTAGTTTGAGTTTGTTTATTATTTTTACTTGTTGCTTTGTTTCATTGCAGACTGCTTTCTATTTAACAAAAGTTTGGGAAGTCACATCATCTCTTTCAGCTCAAGTGGAAGACCTAACTGCAAAATGTTCAGCAAATGCTCAGTTTCTGAAAGCATGGAGGGATCTACTCAAAGAGGGGTATGAATCCCTGAAGCCAGACAAATGATCAGAAAGATGAGCAATATTATTCTTTGAAGAACATGATGTTTAATGTGGGAAGCATAATGAATCACTTTTAAAATCAAGCAAGCCATCATCACTAGTAAACCAAATGCATATATAGCTATCTAAAGAAGAGAAGAATGGGAATTAATATGTTAAACATAGTGTACATAAGTACATTCTAGAAGATTTTTATGTTGGATATTACTTTGGTCGAAAAGTGTATCTTGGCAATAAATTGAAAGTTTTTAGCTTCTTGGATCTAGGAAGACCAGATGAAATGAGCTGAATCAAGAAAATTATCATTTGAAACAGAAGTAATTCTACAAAGTTAAAATGTACATTTGTTTAGGCCTTGTCCACAAGTAGTTCTGTTACATTTTGATTCATTCTAATTGTCTTACTAAAATGGAAGGGAGAGACTTGTATATTTCCTTTGCCATTAACCACAATTCTGACTTTTCTCCACTCCAGTTCAGTGTTTGGAAATGTCAGATGAGTGCTCAAACTACATTTTTTGAATATTATTCTACAAATGGATCGTCATGTTTTGATTCTGACTGATGTAAAAACATGGTCAGTGAACCCTAAAGTTGTTTACTATCTGGATAAATGTGCCTCCCCTTAGTTACTTAAATGTAATCAGAAGCATTGGTGAAATATTTTATTTCTTACAGTGTACTTTGCATTTGGTAAGAAATTATTAGCAGAAGAAGGAATATTCCTGGAAGCATACTGAATTCTGTGGCCGTTTTTTCCCCCTTTTAAGATCTAAACCATCCATAGTTTATTGAACATTCCAGTCACAGTGATGATTATATTATCTTCGAGTGTTTTCTATACATCAGCATTAAAATGGACGTGCGTTTAAGAAAAGTGCTTTGCAGCAGCAAGTTTCTATTGCAGCTACTCTTGAAAGTTATTTGATATTTTTGATATGGAAATGTTTTTAAAATTATCAAGTCTTTTGGGCAGAGTGGATAGTTTACTAAGCTTGATTTTTATTTTGGAATTATTAAAAATAAAATCTATACACAATACAACCATTTAGTTTTTCCTAAAATATAAAAGTATAAAACAATACTAGAAATAATCATCAATGAGGAGAGAAATAAACATAGCATATCAATGATCGTTCATCTTAATCTTCAATTGAAATGTTAACTCATTGTCTCTAACTTATTGAACATTTCCATAATTTTCTGCAGTATCTTCAATTTTTTGGTGTTTTTTCTCTGAATTGTTAATCTTTTTCTGTAGTTCCTTTATGACATTACATTTCTTTAATACAGTAAATTGTACTGTCATAGGGAGGGGGTAACGATTTTCATTATATAAATTCCATCTTTTGCTATCCTTTTCTATCCTTTGTATTCAATGTGTGTTTGGAGCAGGTATCTTGTGTATTTGATGTATATCCATTAAACACTGAAAAATTTCAGATAAATGTTATTTAGGTATTCATATGCTGTAGTGACATTGCCAAATGATTAAATAGTTTTTCATGCAGTCAATTGATGTAAAATAAATTGTATCTTTAATCTTTGGATTATAGGAAACACAATTGAATTTGTAACTGAGGTTAGACACTAAAAGCTGAAGTAACTCCACGGGTCAGACAGCATCTCTGGAGAAAAGGAATAGGTAACGTTTTAGGTCCAGACCCTTCTTCAGACTGAGAGTCAGGAGAAAGGGAAATGAGAGATGTAGACGGTGATATAGAGAAGTACAGAACAAATGAATGAAAGATATATGAAAAAGTAACAATGTTAAAGGAAACAGGCCATTATTAGCTGCGTGCGAGGTTAAAACGAGTACAGATAATGAGACTTAAGCCGATTTTGAAGTTGGTACGACTTGTGTGGGGGAGGGATGAAGAGAGATGGGATGCAAGGATTACTTGAAGGTAGAGAAATCAATTCATACCACTGGGTTGTAAGCTGCCAAAATGAAAAATGAGATGCTGTTCCTCCAATTTGTGATTAGCCTCACTCTGACAATGGAGGAGGCCTAAGACAAAGGTCAGTGTGGGAATGGTAAGGGGGCTTAAAGTGTTTGGCAAATGGGAGATCGGGTAGGTCCAGGCAGACTGAGTGAAGGTGTTTAGCAAAACGATTGCCCAGTCTACGTTTGGTCTCGCTGATCTGTAGGAGTCCACATCTTGAACACCGGATACAGTAGATGAGGTCGGAGGAGGTGCAAGTGAACCTCTGCCTAACCTGAAAGGACTGTTGGGGTCCCTGTACAGAGTCAAGGGAGGAGGTAAAGGGACAGGCGGTTGCAGGGGAAGATGCCTGGGGATGGGGTGGTTTGAGTGGGAAGGGCTGGTTAACCAGGGAGTTGCGGAGGGAACGGTCTCTGCGGAAAGCAGAAAGGGATGGAGATGAGAAGATATGACTAGTGGTGGAATCCTGTTGTATGTGGTGAAAATGTTGGAGGATTATGTGCTTTTGTGACGGCTGATAGGGTGAAAGGTAAGGACTAGAGGGACTCTGTCCCTGTTGCGACTGGGGAGGGGAGTAAGAGCGGAGCTGCAGGATACCGAAAAGACATGTGAGGGCCTCATCTTTGATGGAAGAGGGAAATTCCGGTTCCCCAATGAATGGGGGCATCTCGGATGTCCTGGTATGGAACACCTCATCTTGGGTGCAGATGTGGCATAGACAGAGGAATTGGGAGTAGGGGGATAGTCTTAGAAGGAAGCAGGGTGGAAAAGGTGTCTAGTTGTGGGTCAGTAGGTTTATAATAGACATCAGTCGATCGTCTACTTCCTGTGATGGAGACGGTGAGATCAACAAAGGGGAGGGAGATGTCGGAGATGGTCCAAGTCAGGGATCTCCAAACTATGGCCTGCGGGCCACATCGGCACGCCATGAGATTTTATCCGGCCCGCAGCAAGCTTTTAGGCGGTGGAGACTGGAGGCAGAAGCTGCCAGTGAAGATTCACCGGAGAGCGGATCGCCACCGACCCTGAGCCGGGACAAGGCGAGAGATTGCAACGCCCCCTCGCAAACAACAAACTCAAGGAATCTGCCCTCCTTGCCGCGACCGCTGCTCACCCCGGGGAGAGGGGGTGGTGGAGTGAGAGTCAGGGTAGAGGGAGCAGCGGGTGAGAGTGGGAGCGTGGGGATGGGGAGGGTGTCAGAGGGTCCGGTGAAGGAGCGCTGCCACTTGTGGGTGCTGCTCCCTCTCTTTCCTCTCCCAGAGCCAGCGAGATCTGCGCTGCTCCTCCACTCTCTTCCCTGGCCCCGTCTCCACGAAATACGAACAAACACCAGTTAAACTTCCCTCCTCGCTGCCGCCGCTCAACCCGGGGATGCGGGGTTTCTGAACAACAACTACACTTGTCATCATATCATATCATATATATACAGCTGGAAACAGGCCTTTTCGGCCCACCAAGTCCGTACCGCCCAGCGATCCCCGTACATTAACACTATCCTACACCCACTAGGGACAATTTTTACATTTACCCAGCCAATTAACCTACATACCTGTACGTCTTTGGAGTGTGGGAGGAAACCGAAGATCTCGGAGAAAACCCACGCAGGTCACAGGGAGAACGTACAAACTCCTTACAGTGCAGCACCCGTAGTCAGGATCGAACCTGAGTCTCCGGCGCTGCATTCGCTGTAAAGCAGCAACTCTACCGCTGCGCTACCGTGCCGCCCAAACTTGTGTTTGTTCTTATTTCGCTGCGTTAGAGACGAGGCCGGGGAAGAGAGTAGAGGAGCGGTGCAGATCTCGCTGGCTCTGGGGGAGAGGGTAGAGAGAGGGAGGGAGCAGCACCCACAATTGTATACCTACCGTACATATATATTCCAATATTTCAAGCTCTTTTAAAAAATATATATTATTTATTTGTTGCCATATAAACCTAATGTAAACTAACCTAATCTAACCTAACCTAGTTTAACCTTTCCTAATCTAATCAAACATAACCTTGTCTAAACTTTTTTGAGTTCAATAAATTTATAAAACTCACACTTCATTATTTTTTCCTACGGCCCGCAAACATGTGCCAAATATATAATGTGGCCCTCACGCTGAAAGGTTTGGAGGCCCCTGGTCCAAGTGAATTTGAGTGCAGGATGGAAATTGGTGGTGAAGTTAATGAAGTCCATGAGTTCTGCATTGGTGCAGGTGGTAGCACTAATGCAGTCGTCAATGTAACGGAGATAGAGTTTGAGGATAGGGCCAGTGTATGCCTGGAACAGGGATTGTTCAACATACCCTACAAAGAGGCAGGCATAGCTGGGGCCCATGTGAGTGCCCATAGTTACACCTTTGATTTGGAGGAAGTGGGAGGAGTTAAAAGAGAAGTCGATAAGAGTGAGGACCAGCTCTGCTAGGTGCAGAAGAGTGTTTAGTGGGAAATTGGCTGGTTCTGCAGTCGAGGAAAAAACAACTTTAAGGCCTTCCTGGTGGGGGATGGAGGTGTACTGAACGGCCATAGTAACGATGAGGGAGTGGGGGCTTGCAAAGCTGAAGTCATTGAAGAGACGATGGGCATGTGAGGTATCGTGGACATAGGTCGGGAGAGATTGGACCAGGGGGGATAGGACGATGTTGAGGTACGTAGAAGTGATTTCAGTGAGACAGGAGCAGGTAGAAACAATGGGTCTGCCAGGGCAGTTGTGTTTATGGATTTTGGGGAGAAGGTAAAACGGCCGTGCGGGGCTGGAAAATGATAAGATTGGGGGCTCTGGAGGGCAGACAGCCGGAATTGATAAAATCAGAGGCTGTGGAGGGCAAATAACTGGAAGTGATTTTAAAAAAATGGATGCTGGTGATCTCTGGGTTGTGACAGTTTGGGTAACAGAAATTTACCCTAAAAAATGTCACATATTATCAAAAATTTGGGATATAGAATAAAAATACATGTATAAAATTTATGTGAAGTAAACGCAATTTTTAAATTCAATTCTCTTTTGATGCATGTGCAGATGATTCCGCTGCACCTGGGGAAAATTGTGTTACACAACCCCCTGTACAGGGATCACGTAATTTTAATTTATAAGTACATATTGGAATAAAAACACATGATCACCGAGGTTTATGGGATCAACCCATGATGCCAGGATAATCTTAATTTCTGTCAATAATTTCCCACTTATTGGCGTTAGAATAATTTCACATTGGGATAGAACGAAAATTTCAATGCTTGTCACTTTATGCAGATTATATTGAACTTGGACATAGAGATGTTTACTGCCTGTCTCGGCTGGTGAATTTCCACTTGTTTATCCATTTATATATTTTCCTAAGAGCATTGAACTAATTGTTACAATAGAGGATGCTGTGGAGCTTTACTCATTTACCTTTGAGAATTAAAGAGAAAAAAATTCAAAACTTTTCTTTGGGAGATTAAACTGAAGTGTAAAATCTACAATAAGACAGTTTGTATGTGTCTTGAAGATGGAGCAAGCTAGCTTGGATTAATTTTCCGTTTATATTCTGTAACACTCCAGTTCTTAAGTTAACGCCATATTTTAAATATTAACTAAATGCAATTTTAAATATTAGCTAAATAAGCGTAACTGATTATAGTGAAAGAAAATGTGACTGCTCCCAGGCCTCCACCCTTGTTACTCAGAACCAGCTGACTAGGAGCATATCAGGTGACTTTAACCATGGATTGCCACTAATCTCTGAGGAAAGTTTTTCTGCCTATCCACTGCTACCCTGAATGGATGATATTCACTGTAGCTATTTTAGTAATTTGTTTAGATCTCATTGATGAAGCATTCCAATATGCTTCACTTCTCACTTATCCATAACTGAGCACAATCTATGCATCATAAATGGTATAGGTTACATTTTCCTATGGAATTTTGCTACCTATGAACTTGAAGGTAAAACATTGCTTTTGCTTCTATTACCATTTGATGGCATTCATTAGCCATTATGTCAAAAAGCTGAACATTGGATCCTAATGATACTTCCACTGAAAGTATATTTAGAATGTTGAACTATTGGGATCCTTTCTTTGGAAAAGAAAATAATTGAGGTTTTATCAATCATCAGGAAACATAAAAGAATGTAACTTCCCCAATATAGGCATCTGCCATGGTATCAATAGCTTAGACAGGGTTGAATTTGTTAAATGTGTTCAGGAAAGTTTCCTTAGCCAATATGAAATGGGCCTTACAAAGGAGGGAAAAGCTTAATCTACATTCATGAAATTGGGAAGGGCAGGTGACTGTCGGCGTGCCTTTTGAGACTAGCGTCCACAGTTCTATTTGTTTCAAAACAGGGATAAGGAGGGTTGGTCCAGAAATAAAGGTTATGAATTGGGTCAAGGCCAACTTTGCTGGTATTATACATCTTACAAAAATTGATTGGAATTGGTTGTTTGCAGATAAAGGGTGCCTGGAAAGTGGAATGGTTTTAAGTGTGATGGTGAGAGTTCAAAGTGTGCATGTTCCTGTTAAAGAAAAGGGCAAGGCTGGTGAAAGTAAGGAAGCCTGGATGACAGGAAAAAATGAGGCTCTGATCAGGAAAAAGAAGGAGACATAGGCCAGGAAGAGGCAACTGGGGTCAAGTGTATCCCTATTTGAGTTTATGGGACTGAGGAACATACTTAAGAAGAAAATTGGCATGGCAAAAATGGGGCAAGAGATAGCTCTGGCAGATAAGATTGGAAATCCAAAGGTACTTTATAAGTACATTAAGGGAAAGAGGGCAACTAGAGAAAGTATAGAAACCAAAGCAGTCACCCTGAGATGAGCAAGGTCTTCAATGAGTATTTCCCCTCTGTTTTTACTGTGGAGAAAGACGTGAAGATTGGGAAACTTGGACCATTAATGGAGATGTCTTGAGGACAGTCTGTATTGCAGTCAAGGAGGTGCTGGACATCCTAAGGCGTATGAAGGTAAATAAATCTCCCGGGCCTGATCAGATATATCCAAGGACACTGGGAAGCCACAGAAGAAATTGCAGGAGCTCTGATGGAGATATATGAATCATTGTTAGGTTCAGGTGAAGTACCAGATAACTGGAAGGTGGTTTCAATCTCCAACACATGAATTTGAAGACATTAACAACCTTTTTAAGTGGAGCACATTAGGATAGGTGGAGCATGTTAGGATAGGATAGGTGACAATGACAGACCAAGGATGGAGTTCCCCAAGTCTTCACTTTCCACTCTACAGTCTCTGCAATCAATGAATCATCCTTTGCAATTTGCCCATTTTCAATGAGATTCCATGACCAGACATCTCTTCTCTTCCTTTTCAGAATTCCAAATGAACTATTCTCTTCACAATTCCTGGTCTGATCTTCCATTGCAATCAACTACTCCCCTTCTCAATGCAATGACTCTCCCTTTCAATAACATCTCATCGATTGCAATTATATCATATTCCCATGTGCTGATCAATACTCACGTTTAATCTGCCTTACCAGTCATGTTCCTTGTATAGATGCATTCTAGCCTTCCAATCCTATGTGCTTTTACATGCCCGTGTCTACACTGCCCACAGGACTAATTTATTTTCTCTTCTATATTTGACTGTTCATCCTAACACGTTCATCCCTATCTTTCCTGCCACCTGCCCATATTCCATTTTGTGGTGCAGTTTAGCACGAATGCTATGTGATCCAGAAGGCCACCAAGAGGCTGGAGGAAAATGTCATCAGTCCTCAAAATGAGATCCTTAGGACTACAATAATTCAGAAGTATTCCTTACAGAGGAGCTGAAGCGAATTAGTAATTAATGCATACAAGAACACAAAAGCATTTACATCCCGTGGAACAAATTTTATTATGAAAACAATATAAAAATGTTTTCAATATCTCATAAAAGGATTTCAGAATGAACATATTTAATCAAAGACATAATGATTTAACATTTTGTTGCTAATAAAAAGACATTTGAAAACATCGAACAATTGTAACGTTTTCATCAGAACTCAGGAATATCTCACATCCAAAATATTGTTTTTTGTTTACTTCTGTTTACTCCTAGAGCAATAGACTTTATGTGTTTAGTGTCTGTAAAGTACCAAAACTTGCAAGTCATTATCTCTGATTGCTAATGCCAATTCTGGTAAACAATTTCGTAACCCAGTTTAGTTTCAGGTACCATACTCTTCTGTTTCCAAGTTTTTTCGACTCAACTGAAGTTATGGCCCATGTGTTTTGTAGCATGTTGATTTATAAGTATGAAATTCCTTCCTCAATTCAATAGTTTGAGTGTATCCAGTTTGAGTCAGAAAGAAAATTTCTCAGTGCACTTTGAAAATGTTCAACACTGTAGAGCTACACCTCTCAATGAGGATTCAACTGTTGAATAGTTCATATCATAAATGGAAGTCAACAGTAAAATAAATGGCCATTGGATTGTGGACAGCACACATCTGAATTTTTAATTTGCTTGTCTATTGCAACAGCCTCCTCTATGGCTCACCCTCAAAAATCATCAGTAAACTTCAATACATTCAAAACTTCGCTGCCCGTCTACTCACCCACTCCCCAATCCGTGACCATATCACCCCTGTCTTTTACAAGCTCCACTGGCTCCCCATCCCCCAGAGAATCCAGTACAAAATCCTCCTCATGACCTACAAAGCACTCCATAACCTGGCCCCATCCTACCTGACTGACCTCCTCCACAGATACACTCCCACCTCCACCCTCCGCTCTGCTGCTCCTGTCCCCCCCCATCTGGACCAAACTCAGATCCTGGGGGGACAGGGCTTTCTCCATCACTGCTCCCACCCTCTGGAACTCACTACCCCAAACTGTCAGAGACTCCTCCTCACTCACCACATTCAAAACAACACTGAAGTCTCACCTGTTCAGCACTGCCTTCAACCACTGACCGTCACCTCACTTTCTGTCTCCTTTTTCTGTTCGTTTACTTATTTATCTATTTATTTTCTTCTCTATGTTCTAGTAATCCCTGTAAAGCGTCTTTGAGTGTTTGAAAAGCGCTATATAAATGTAATGTATTATTATTATTATTATTATTATTGAGGTCCCAGACCACTCTCGTCTGGAGTGGTTTTACTGATAAATATATCATGCAGATTGAGAGTACATTCAAAGTAAAATCTGCCTTTGTGCCCCTGGTGAAATCCAAATGGAAGATGGGAGCATTTTGATTGCACATGATCAGTTCCTCTCATTTAAAATGAGTAAGTACAAATACAAGTGGGCAAACTGAAAAAATAGTTTGAAAGAAAATAATTGCTTCATTAATTTTTATGGTTTTAAGAATATTTTAAGACTCCATCATAAAATCATCCAAATTGTCCCTTATTCAATTATAAGGATCAATGCATTAATAACATTCTTTTTATATAACATTTAACATTAAAATAGCCAAACTGTTTCACAAACATATTGGCAATTTATCTGGAAGATGAGAAAAGCTTGGAATTAAGTTATGAATTAAGAATTAGAACTAAGAGGTAAAGATGTTTAGGGAGGGTTCTTCAGATTTTAGGTCAATGCTGAAAAGTGCAAGTGGTCAGGTTGAGAGGAACTGTATACCTGAATGTAACTAGTTCTATACATGTCTCCAAAATTCTAATACAGTACTCCAATAAAATGTCCCGCATCATGAGCAAGGCCTGCTCTCCAACCTCTTATGGTAGAGTGTGCCAGAGGCTTAAATTAGATTTAATTTTAATATAATCAAATGCCCTTATTTAGTCTGTCATTGATTATAGATTTAATGAGGTACATTTTTTTAATTGAGCATCCTTGTCCCAAATTTACAGTAGTTCTGTTCCTAATCTTAACACCTCTTGGCAATATCTATGTATTTCTGAATCAGAACAATTGTACTGAGGTCAATAAACATATTTTCAATTAACAATTAACTAAACAATAAAAAGAATAATTAAAAATTCTGTAAAGCCGGCTTTCTTCTTAAGGCTACTGTTAAAACTATTCCAACGTACTGTAGTGCTGATATCAAAAGCAGTCCGTTCATTGAACTGTTTCGATTTCCGATTGAGCAAACACTTCACGCTGACACCAACTCCCAGTTTTAAGACAGCTTGGAAAAGGCAGTTGTTAATACCCCTGCCGATATAGTGCAGAAGGCAATGCAGAGAATAAGATAGTTCCTCATCCCCTGTGGAGGGAAAAAAACTTACAATTTATTTCTTCTGGATGTGCTGGTGCTAATAAAAATGCTTAGTGTAATAATAAATTATGGTAAAGTATAAATTACAAAGATTTAACATTAAAAACATATTTTTAGTCCAAAAATGGATAAAAACTGATATGGATAATTGTCAAAATAATCTGCTATTTTGCATATGGCAATGTTATTATTTTCTCTTATTTTCATAGATCCCATCAAACTGATGTGGTTGAACAGCCACGGAGTCTGGAGCACTAGAGTAATAAACCTTTCAATCAATCTCAGTACAAGCATACACACAGAGGGTATTCAGCCCCTCCAAGAATCAAAATATATATTGAATTTTATACTGTAATAATGTAGAAGTATTTAGCATGTCCACATACATGTAAATGAACTAGTGTGTCAGTATAGTTTAATATAGGATTCATGTTATTTGTTAAAATTCTGGCTACTGAGAAAAGTGCAGTATATCGCCTAATCAAGAAATGGTCACTCTGATGTTCGTGAGAGAGACAAACTGCGGAGTCAATGGGGTTGAACTTAATTATGATACCGAGAGGAGATAAACTTGTGCAAAAAGATAAACTACTGAGTTCCTCCAGTAGTTAGGTTTTTGCTCAAGATTCAAGCATCTACAGTCTCATGCCTTCCAGACTAAGATGACATGTTGACTGAATATTTAGAATTGGATTTGTCAGACACTGGACGGACAAATGCCAACACTGCTTAAAGGAATAAACAATGATACAATAGATGCATTTGTGGAATTCAATTTTGATTATTTAAAGACAATGTATGTTTTGGGAATTTGTTGGAATTCTTTTGAGATACAATGAATGATAATAAATGACAGGTGTTTATCAACCCATGACTATTTTTGGTGAAGCTAGGTGGTCAATTCAGCTAGTTCTGCCTTAACATATGCTTCCATAAAGCAAATTGAATATAATGCTATAGATGAATTTGGGAACACTATTGTATCACTTGGTCGAATTGGTCATAACCTGATTTCGAGTAGGCGCTAGAGAACTATTAAAAGTTACTTTGGAAATTGACAGAGAAAAATGTGTCTTGAAGAAAAAAAACAAGTGTTGGTAAAAAACACCTCATTATGTGTTACCTCCCTGCAGTAATCGGGCACCATTGTCTCTTTTGGACACGTATTGATTTCACTGAAGGAAGCAACTGAAAATGACAAGTATTTGCTCTATTGATACGTGTACAATGATGCTCTATTAAACAATGTAACATTCAGTCTTTAGTATTTTTTAGCTGAAAACAACCTTTGTTTTTGAAAATCCTGCAGGAAAAATAACATAGCGCTTCTGAAACTCTCCAACCCTGTCACCTTTTTCCTATTGATACAATTGTTTTTGTACAGCGATTTTCTATAATGAGAGGTTTCTTAGGAATGCAAATATCAAGCTATAGCAAAATTATAAGTGGTTATTTTGGAACTTCCCTTACTTCTTTACATTATCTTGAAATATCATTACCTCTGTTTCAATGGTGCCAAATACCGTAATTCAACACCTTAATATATGTTTGGTCCATTCATGTCTAATCTGCTTACTATCAATAGTTATTCTCATCCATATGGTACATCTCTCTATCTTAATCTATTGTTCTCCTTTATCCTGATCTGATCAGTGTGCCATGTCTTATAGTTTCATTGGGCCTTCTGATATGTGATAGTACAAAACCCAAAGTGCAAAGAGCAATCAGAGTATGGTTGAAAGATGCCTTCCCGCACAAGATTATAGCTGAATGTTTTTTTCTCTTCATTGTGAGAGTTGTGTACTATGACATTGATGCTATACCAATCTGCCAGTGGTTGTACTTGAGCCCAATGCCAAGTTATTTCCGTCCTCCTGATATTTAATCCTCCTTGTTTTGCATTCAAGGGCCTAGATTACACATTCAAATATCTGTTTAAGTGAACTCAGAAACTCCTAATCTAGGATATAGTATAGCCATTGAATTGAGCTGACTAATTGTAGTTCAGGATGTCACATATCAACCCTTACCCTAACCCTATTTTCATCAATACTAGAAAAATGTTCAATAAAATCTCCATACTTACTTTTATTTCTTTGAAAACAAGTACCCCCCATAAAGCAGCAATGAAACCTGGTACCTGATAAAAAGGAAACTTCATTTAAACATTGACTAAAACATATTCATTTCAATAAAAGAGCTCTTTTATTCTGGAACATGAAATATTTAAAATGCAATTTTTGAAAACCAAAAAATAAAATACTGTTAGTGAGTTACCAACATTGTTTTACATCATGTCACCTTTTGCATTTATTCACTTATCGTAGATAGTAACCGAATGACCTGCCACAAATGTTAGTTTCTTTCAGTTTCACATTTAAATATCAAAATAAAATCAGCAGAGCATACCTATACACTAAATCAAAGACTGTAAATATCTGTTTAAGCAAGAACGAAATTTATTGCTTTCTATTATAGTAACAATAAATAATCAGGCATGCAATGGATGAAAATGAAATACAATTCTCTCGCTGGCCCAAGTACTATGGTTCTCAATTATTACATGCAGTATAAAATAAATGTTAAATATTGCAAATTTCATTATAGGTTGTTTAGTATATCAGTGAATATGAATAAAGAGAATGTACATTCCATGCACAAAGATTAAATGCTAATTATTTTAAAAAAAATTAATATGCATTTAAATATTTGAATTTAAAATTTCCAGGTGAAATGGTGAGATTCAAAATCAAGTCCCTGGATCAATGGTCTAGAACTCTGACAGCTTGAACAACAACTCAACTGCTATGCTGTTGTATATGAATACTTCCTCGGGGGTCAGTGCCTAGCACTGATGGCTGGCAAATTCAGGGTGGAAGTCTTTAAAAACACAACACATTTCCACAACTTTTGCACATTGAAAAGCTCAATCAACTTACAGCTGTGATAATAGGGAAACTAACAACTGCACTGAGGAAATAATTCGCCAGGAACCAGCAGCAGCTCGCAATAGCCCACATCACACCTGAAACAAATCCTTAAGGAAAACATGTTAGTTGTCAGCATTGTCTTTGTTTTACAAGATTATTGAATCATTATTAACTTACAGTTAAAAAATATTCAGAAATAAAATCTAAAGGAGGCCCTGGACTCGCAAAACAGACACTTTGATTTCAGGAAGGGACAGCCAGAAGGGCAGAGGAAGAGATGCAAGATTTTACTCAAAGCCACCTTGTAAGAATGCAACATTACCACTGAACCCTGGGACCTCTGTCCTGTGACTGCTCAAAACAGAGGAGCATTCAGGATAGTATTGAGTAGCTCAATGTCAATGCCCTGGGTGCACATAGAGCCATACATGACTGGTGGAAGAAGCACATCACCTCAAACTTCCCATCTGCCTTGCTCCTTCAGGCACCATTTTCCCCATCAGTGGTAACATCTGCAGATCCCATACTAGCCTCATTGGCCACCTCAGGACTCACAAAATCATAGTGGAAGAGACTCATCTTCAATCCCGAGGGGTTGCATAAGAAAGAAGGAGGAGGAAGAGAAGCAACAGCAGCTGGCAACCACCCATGGGAAAAAAAATAGTTGAAGAATTATTTTCTCTGTAGGGGTAGAATGTTTGGTCACGTGATGTGTTGAATTACCTCTGTCTTTGGTTGTCATCTATATTATCTAACCGGAAACTGGATGGGTCATTCAGCATTGGAGTTAACAAAGATAAAGACACATAATGGACCACAATGCAAAGACCTCCTCATTGACATGTTAAGGACAACCAACATTGTCCAACTAATCAAATGATTATAGGGCCTGATACAGTACAGGCAACCTCTGCGGTACGGCTGAGTAACAGAAATTCACCTTTACAAATTTCATCAATGACTACCCAGAAATTTGAGAAACAGGATAAAATAAAACAGCAAGTGCTAAAACCAGAGAATGCTGGTAATACACAACAAGTGGGGCAGCATTAAGTCATGGTGAATGAAACAGAGTTATGTGTTAGGGTCTGATTACATCTGAACCAGTAACTCTGTTTCTCTGTCCACTAAATTGTTTAGAAAGCTTGAACATTCATTATTTCACGGTATATGTTTTCCCTTTTTACCTCTCTGACATGTTTACATATTGAGGAGTCCTGATTTGTTGAAATGGTTGACCTCATGCAGAAACAGATAACTTTCAACTTAACGTGCAAAAGACCTGCCTGAATAGGTCACGGCCCATGGAGTCCAGTGCTGGTAACCTCTCAAATGGATCTTCCTTAAATTAACTATTACATATTATGACGCCTTTCCCTTCAGTTATGAGAATTGCTTTCTATGTCTGTCCCCTGCCCTGCCTTTCATGTGTACTGACCTCCCCACCATCGTAGGGATCGAGAGGAGGCATCGCCTCAAAAAGACAGCCAGCATCATCAAGGAGCCACACTGGTCTGGCTACATTCTCATTTCACTCCTACCATCAGGAAGAAGGTATAGGAGTCTGAAAACTGTGACCCCCCCAGGTTCAGGACCAGCTACTTCCCAAACAAACATCAGGCGATTAAACACTACAAACAACACCAAAACATCAAACTACGACTGTCTTGGTGGCACTAGAAGTTTGGACATTTGAATAATGTTTTTTTAATTTCTTGAACGTTTTTCATATTTGTTAATTATGTTATCTACAGAGTACTGAGTTTACAAACCTGTAAAGTGAGAATGTATTGCTCCATTTCGGTACATATGCCAATTAAACACTCTTGGTCTGACCTTCCTGTACTACCGGTTTCTGTTTTTCTTCATGGTGATCATTTAATCTAAAATTGTGCTCAATTTCAATAAAAATGCAAGCTACTAATGTTGAGAAGCAGTCTGTTTTATCACAAATGGAACAAAAATGCTCCAGTAAGGTCGCTTCCTAAACAATACCAAGTTCGCGGAATGCCCTAAAATTGCACATAATTACTTTGGCAATCAGAAGCAATAATCTAGTAACTAACTAATTTCTTTATCTTTAAATAGCATTTATGACGTTCATCTTAAATGCTGTTTTTGATTTTGGGAGATTAAAAGAAATAGTTAAATGGAAAATGAATTCTAAATATGGCAGTATAAGAAAATAACTGCAGATGCTGGTACAAATCGATTTATTCACAAAATGCTGGAGTAACTCAGCAGGTCAAGGCAGCATCTCGGGAGAGAAGGAATGGGTGATGTTTCGGGTCGAGACCCTTCTTCAGTCTAAATATGGCATATCAGTGTCACCTAGCCAATGGCATCATAGTGTGCAAACTCTGCCTGAGTGGAAGTGAGATATGTGCAAGCATAAATCTGTATCGAGTTGTCACCTGGTACACCCAATGGATGGCACATTCGGCTACTAGGAGGTTACAAGGCAACTCAAAAGTGAAGGCTTTCTGCAAACCCAATTTCTCTTCCATTGCATTTAAAAAATAAAAGTCAGGTTTATGGCTTTTCGCTACTGTATAAGCAATGGTGTACACAGCAAGGCTTTTTGATTTGAATATCCTGGTATACAATTTAGATAGAGAATAAAACACAAATATCAGTTTCTGCACGAGACATAGGGGTGGGTTTATGCCATTGTATCAAAATGTGGAATAAAAAATGATACAAATGAGTATAAAAATGCCACCGATCAATATAGTTTAGTGTACACATTACATATCACACAGTAAACAACATCCTTTACAAAAGTTTCATTGAAGCAGTAAACATGGCATTTTTATTTTTAAAACATCAAGTGAAACAATGATTTTTTACCTGGCAGTATTGCTTTTGGGTAAACTCTTGGTTTATTCTTCATTATTACACAGTATATCAGAAAGTAGACAGTACTTGTGAGAAATATGCCACTAAAATGTGCAAATACATAGTCCAAATCTGTAAGTAAAGCAAATTATAGTTATCTTTATTAAATTGTTTATAATTTAGATCATCAAATCACAGATTTAGTTGTTCTTGATTGTCCAAAGTGACAATGCATTTAGTTGACTCCATTAAAATTGATACTAGTTCACAGAGGAAAAGACAAAGGATAGGGACTCACCCTGACTAAGCTTAAACCCCTGTCCCACTTAGGCAATTTTTTAGGTGATTACAGGCGACTAGGCTGTCGCCACACGGTTGCCAGGGTGTCGCCTGTATGATCGTGAGTCATCTCCAAAGAGTCATAGCGTTTTTCTGGTCACCGCTGAATTTTGAAATGTTTAAAAGATTTCGGCGACTGTTGGTTTGACGCCAATGATCATAGCTTTACGTCTCCTGACGTAGGCGCTGTTGTAGGTTGTTTGCCAGGTTGTCGCCGCTGCTGACTTCGTTGAATGCCATTGGCGACTACCTACGTCAACCAGCGACAGGTACTGGCTTCAAAACCAGAGACCAAAATGATGTAAATTATCTTCAGTTGTCGCCGACACAGTCGTAGCTTGTCGCAGGTAGACGTAGGTGGACTTCGGTTGTCGTATATGTTGCCGCTTGTGTGGTCGTAGGTTGTCGTAGGTGCGGTCGTGGATGGACGTCCTAAGTCGCAACGATTGGGTCGCCGGTTGTCGGTAACTTGCCGTAACTTGACGTCGACTAGGTGGTAGGTTGTTGTAGCTTGTCATAGACATTGTCGTGGGGAGGGGAGGGTGTCCAGTCGCCGGTTTTTCGGCAAACTGCTACGACTATTGCAGTCGCCGGCAGTGGCCTAAAAAAACGCCTAAGTTGGACAGGCCCCTTACTGTTGTAGCTAAGAACAGGTACTCAGATGATTATGTAAAAGTAAAAAACAGATTTACACTGAAACGAGCTGCCAGAGGACGTACTATAGCTATCTGAGGCAGGAACTATAACAGCATTTAAAAGACACTTGGCCAGATAAATGCATAGCCAAAGATTTAGAGGGATATGGGCCAAATGTGGGCAAATGAGACTAATTTAGATGGGGCACCTTATTTAGCATGTGCAAGTTGGGCCAAAGGGCCGTTTCCATGCTGTATGACTCTAATTTAGTTACAAAAGCAAATTACTTAATACATAGTTTACTCTTTCACAGCCATTCCCCTCGTTCAAATGAAAGAAAGCACTGTTCCACCAGTTTAGTGGCCAAATTGCTCAGCGTGAAGTGCTGGAGAATTGCTACAACTTTGTACTTCCCTGTTGTACTCCATGAGGACTTCCACATCAGAGTACCAGCCAGAAAAAGGTTGGTCATGTGCTGCCAGCAAGTTTGAATTTTCCATGTTTTCTCAGGAATCCAAAATTGGAAGGAATTCATGTAGGGAAAGAGTAGCATTTGTGTGTGTAGCTCGTGTCATTTCTCCACAAAATCTTACCAAATATATTGCCTAGCTACTTTCTGTATTTGATGCTTCATTTATTTTTTCATCTTTTGAAAATTGGAAGCATACCATCATTAAGAATTGTATAAAACATAATGCTCCAGAATTTTGCCGGGATTGTTCTCATCTGCCAACATATTAGAAGGACTATTAAACAAGTCACTGTTTACAGCATTTATGTTATGTATCTGCCAAAGTTACAGGAAGCTCAAGATCCAACCAGTCCTTTAGCGCAGATGAGTTTAATAGTGTTAGACACAAGCGCACACGTGTTTAGTGCTACTCAGCAATGAAATGCATATGGTATCAAGAGAGTCAGATTTAGCTCTTAGGGCTAAAGGAACCAAGGGATATGGGGAAAAAGCAGGAAAGGGATACTGATTCTAGATAATCAGCCATGATCATATTGAATGGTGGTGCTGGCTCGAAAGCCCGAATGGCCTACTCCTGCACCTATTTTTCTATGTTTCTATGTTTTTATTCTTACCAAACTGGCTTGCATTTCTATATTTTGTTTCATTCTTCAGGGCATGATTCTTGATGTATATCACTGGTACAAAGTTAGAACCATACAGTAATCCTGCAAAGACTGCAAGGCATGAACCCCTAGATAAGTGGGATGATAAAACAAAAAACAAAGAGGATTATAAATTACAGTATATTACATACATTACAGGGGACATATCTTCTTCAAACTTTTGCATTTTTTGTAAAGTTTTTTGATAGAACTAAATTTTGAACTGGTATGTTAGCTACTTGAACAGGATAAGAAACATTAAGGGAGGGAAGACAGTGTTGAGTACGGCAAGTATACTGCAGGCTAAAGATCAATTAAGACATAATAAGGGATGGTAAGAAATGTGCTGCAATTTCTGAAGGGACCAAATGCATTTTAGACAAATTTGCTGATGATACTATGATAGGCGTGAAAGCAAATTGTAAAGGAAAGGGAGAATGAAAATGGGATACAACGAGGTTAAGTAGGAGGGCAAAGATTTGATTGAAGAAACAAAATGTAGGGAAACATGAAGTTGATCACTTTGGTAAGAAGAATACAAAGGATGATAAATGTTCAACTAGAAAGACTACAGGATATGTATGGTGTGTAGAGAAATACAAGACTTCATAAATGAAGCACAAAAGGTTAGCATGCAAGTACAGCAGGGTAATTGGAAAGATAATGAATCTTTGCTCTACCACAAGAAGAATGGATCATAAAAATAGGGAAGTCTTGCTGCAACTGTACCTAGTATTGCCGTAATACACCACGATTATAGTTACAGTTTTGGGTTCCTTATCCAGGTAGGGTGTTGCCAAATGAGCAATGACTGGGCAAATTTGGACTATTTTCTTGGGAGTTCAGAAGAGTCTCATGTAATCTTACTGAGATGTAGATTTTCAGAAGGCTTGTCAGGTAGCTGCTGAGAGGATCCTTTACTTCAAGGGTGAAGAAGAGTCACTACCCGATACAACTTCAGTCTATTTCGCTCCATAGATGCTGCCTGATTTGCTGAATTCCTCCAGCAGTTTGTTTTTAATAAATTTCTGTAAAATGCATTTCTGGTGTTTGAAGCTCTCCACTGGGAATTTAGACCAGTTATTATGCAAGATATGATTATCTATTTAATACAGGTAAAACAATGTTCTACATTACAGCCTGCTTATTAAAAAAATCAACCAATGTTCTGACTTACAATTAGTTCCATTTTTCATGCTTTCATGCAGAATTGCACAATAGGATGTATGTTTTTAAACTATTAACAGAGCAGGTTTTGTCTAAGGGGTTACAAACAGTAAATGTTGAATTACCATACACTTAAATTGTTTTTGAAGAAAAGCACGTTAATAATACTTACACAACTCTTTTTTGTAGTGGACTAAGTTTGTCTACCCAGGATGCATCTGTCAACGTGCCTTCTTCATCACGGTTTATATTCTATTTTTAACCCAAAAAATGATCAAACTTGCCAAAGTTATACCAAACTTTAAATTGCTGCTCAACTTAATAAAAAGGATAAATACAAATATGCTTTTAAAAATTCTCGAATCCTAAGGTCAAATAAAAGAGACTTTTCTGTCCACTTCTCCTCAAAAATGATTTCTTATAGTATGAGTATTATATATTAGAGCTTGAGATAGAAAAAAATTGGTGTGAATGAAATAGTGAGGATATTTTGATGGATATGGAGGAAAGCTGCTCATGCAACATTTACACAACTGTTAACTATTAATGGCTATGCACTTAAGCAAAATGAAGGATGGCGGGCATATTATTGGGCAGGATAGGGAAGGGGTGGAGATTGGAGACTGAATCAGATGGATGAAGGTAAACAGAAGAAAAAAATGGAAAAATGGTAATAAAAGGAAACAGACAGAGCCAGGTGAAAGGAGGGGAGGGTGAAGATTAGGACAGATACTGGTAGGTGATAAATAGGAATATAAAGGCTGCCAGTAATGGATCTGATAAGCAAGGAAAGTGATGATGGAGGCTATTAGGAGAAAAGTGAAGGGTAGATGGAACCATATGAGGAGGCCATTTTTGGAGTTCTAAATGTAGTGGACAATATCAAAGGAAGTGCATGTGAAATTCACCACCATTTTCAGTATGGTGGCATAGACATTGGTTGCCTGACGAAAAGGATGCTTGAAGATCAAAACCTTTGTCGGCACCCTATATGTGGGGCTCTTTGCATACTTTGTGTATGGTATGCAAACCAAAAACGACACTATGGCATGTCACATGTGATAATAAAGTATCAATCAATCACAAAGCTCTTGGCAATTGGGCAGCAATGACCTCTGCCCTCTTGTACACTTTCAAGATGTGGGCTGCATACGGCAGCAAATCAAAACACTCAGAGATGCCACCCGTTTAGTCTTCACAAAATCCTCCAAATCTACTTGTAGTATAAGTGGTTCTAATGCTTCTAAGCCATGATTCATAACATTGAGGCTGTAGGTAGACTAAGATTACTCTTGTGGGCAAACTGTGTTAGTGGCATGGCCAATATTAGAATCCTTAAATAGACACACATTCAAAACTTTGTCATGGGAGAAAGATTACCAACGTGAGAGAGAAAAATATTCAAGGAAATTCCCAAGAGCCTTTTAAAAGATGCAACATCCAACAACCAACATAGAAATCCCAGATTCATGACTGTTCAAAATGGAGTAGCAACATTCAGGATGGCATCTCGATCCAAGTTCATTCATGTGCAGTAAAATCTAGTGCAAATGGCAGAAGGGGCATTCTGGTTGTTAAACTATCTGCCCCTTCAAGCTCTTCCTGCCCCACCTGTGGCATGGTTTTCTGATTGATCATCTAAGTCATTATTAAATATGCGACCAATCCTGCCCATCCAGAGATTCTAGTGAGACCCTAACTAACTCATCATGCCAACTAGAGCGCCTGCCCGCTTCACCTCCTGCTGCTCAGCCGATGTTACATCCTCCTTCTCTATAAGTAGTCCAATAACACTTCAATTAATTTGTATCCATATTTATAGAAACTGCCCAGTAAACTTATTAGACTGTAGTTACCCACACGAATATTGCGCTGTAACAACTTAGACACTGTAACAACTTAGATTACATTTATCTTCGCAGCCAACGTTACAAAAAAACTATAAACAATCATATTTTTCAGACCATAAATAACAGAAATTTAAACTCTAATATAAAATTAAAGGCAAATGTACAACGTGAAATGGGCACTGAACTACATCAGCATACAAACCCCTCATCCGCAAGACCAAACCCACAATAAAGACGGTCAAAATATGGCCCGAGAATGCCACCCTACAACTCCAGGACTGCTTTGATCGCACCGACTGGGACCTGTTTGCACAACAGGCCACCTACGGTTCAGAGATAGAGGTAGACTTGGAGGAATACGCATCCACTGTGCTCTCCTACATCAACTGCTGTGTGGAAAATGTCACGGAGGACAAGGTGATAAAGATGTTCCCAAACCGGAAACCCTGGATGAACAAGGAGGTACAGAACCTGCTGAGGGCACGCAACAATGCCTTTAAATCTGGTGACACTTCAGCATACAGTGTTGCCAGATCACACCTAAGCAAAGGTATTAAAAGGGCCAAAGACACCCATAGGCAACGGGTGGAAGACCACTTCAACACCACGGACACCAGAAGCATGTGGCAGGGTGTCAGGGACATCACTGGCTACAAGAGCAGCCCTGCCTGCCCCCACAGCGATATGGCATTGACCAACGAGCTTAACACCTTCTTTGCCCGCTTTGAAACTGGCAAAACCACCTTGAGTGAAAGAACCCCAGCCGAGGCGGTGGGACAGGTCTTGCAACTGAGCACACAGGAGGTACAACGCGCTCTGCAAAGGGTCAACCCACGCAAGGCTGCAGGACCGGATGGTGTTCAAGGAAGGGTACTGAAGGACTGTGCTGAACAGCTGGCTGAGGTATTCACCAAGATCTTTAACCTGTCATTATCTCTGGCTACGGTCCCCAAGTGCCTGAAGTCGGCTATCATAGTTCCGGTGCCGAAAAAAGCAAAGATCTCCAACCTGAACGACTACCGCCCGGTTGCCCTAACGCCGATTGTCATGAAGTGCTTTGAGAGGCTAGTCCTCTCACACATCAAATCCAGCATCCCTGACTCACTGGACCCACATCAATTTGCATACAGGGCAAATAGATCTACAGAGGACGCCATCTCTCTGGCTCTTCACACTGTCCTGACTCACCTAGAGAGACAGGGCACGTACGTGAGGATGCTATTCATAGACTATAGCTCCGCCTTCAACACGGTCATCCCCACCAAGCTCATCACCAAAGTCCACCAGCTAGGCCTTAGCTCGTCATTATGTGACTGGATCCTGGACTTCCTGCTGGAACGACCGCAGGCAGTGAGAATGGGCCCGCACCTGTCCTCCACTATCACCCTGAGTACCGGCACACCACAGGGCTGTGTTCTGAGCCCCATGCTCTACTCCCTCTTCACACACGACTGTGTTCCTGCATTCGACACCAACACCATTGTCAAGTTTGCAGATGACACAACGGTGATCGGGCTGATCACCAACGGGGATGAAACAAACTATAGAGCGGAGGTGCAGAACCTGGCGGACTGGTGCTCGGATAACAACCTGTCCCTAAATACCACCAAGACCAAGGAGCTGATCATCATAACGGGGAATATGCCCCGATCTCTATCAATGGGGTCAGTGTGGAGAGAGTGTCCAGCTTCAAGTTTCTGGGCACTCACATTTCGGAGGACCTAACATGGTCCAATAACACTGCTGCGCTGGTCAAGAAGGCACAACAAAGACTGTTCTACTTAAGAACACTGAAAAAGTCTGGTCTACCCCAACAGCTGCTGAAGACCTTCTACCGCTGCACCATAGAGAGCATCCTAACGCATGGAATCCCTGTGTGGTACCTCAGCTGCACGGAGGCAGAAAGGAAAGCTCTACAGCGGGTAGTCCATAGAGCTCAGAGGGCCATCGGAACACAGCTACCAGACTTGGAGGGCATCTACAACACACGATGCCTCAGAAAAGCCACCAGCATCCACAAAGACTCTTCACACCCCTGCAACAGTCTGTTCGAACTCCTTCCATCGGGCAGACGATACAAGGCCTTCTATGCCCGCACCTCCAGACTCAGGAACAGCTTCATCCCCAGGGCCATAGCTGCTATGAACCGGTCCTGCTGAGCCGGATGGCCACAACGCATAGATCAACTTGCACTTTACCCTGTCCAAAACTGTTACAACTGTTCGTTTCGTTGGGTTGCTGCTGTCTAAATTACCTAAATTAGTGCATCGTATGGGAGGCGCATTCCCAATCTCGTTGTACCCCTGGGTACAATGACAATAAAGATATATTGTATTGTATTGTATAACCGATTCATCATATCTCATAAAGGTCCATCAGGAATTAAGCACATCTGAAGAGCAAGGGGTCACAGTTTAAGAATAAGGGGTAGGCCATTTAGAACTGAGATGAGGAAAAACTTTTTCAGTCAGAGAGTTGTGAATCTGTGGAATTCTCTGCCTCAGAAGGCAGTGGAGGCCAATTCTCTGAATGCATTTAAGAGAGAGCTAGATAGAGCTCTTAAGGATAGCAGAGTCAGGGGGTTTGGGGAGAAGGCAGGAACGGGGTACTGATCGAGAATGATCAGCCATGATCACATTGAATGGCGATGCTGGCTTGAAGGGCCGAATGGCCTCCTCCTGCACCTATTGTCTATTGTCTATTGAGCATTCGGGATAGTTCCATTCACTTCTCATCTGCCTGCAATTACTTTGCCTTCAAGCATTCATTCAGTTCCCCCTTTGAAGGCTTCTATTGCATCTATGTTCACTATCGTTTTTTTGAGAGTGCATTCCAAATCTTAATCAATCGTTGTACAAGAAGTATTTTTTGTTAACCAATTCAGTTGTCAATTAAGCCATTTTGACAGGAGGGGGGCGACCAATGTTTCTGCCGGAAACAATAATCTCTGGACTTGGTGCAATGCTGGAAGAAATTTCATGATGTTCATAGATCTACCAAGATCTTTCATCTCTGTAAGGTTATTCAGGTTAATTTTCATTCCTCGCATTTGTTAAAGTTGTCAGGTATCTCACCAGGATTGGTGAAAAGGTCCTTTACCTTATGGCCAAGAGACCACTAAAGCCGAAACACAAGCTTGAGTGGAAGTTGCTAAAAGTCTATTAGATATGTGCATACACAACGTTTCATTGTAAGGACACATCCCCTTTATATTGATAAAAAACATTTGCACCTATCTCATTCTTGTGAAGATGGCTTGGGAGTTGCTTTTATATAAAGCTCTCTTCCCTTTCGCTTTTACCAGGTGTGAAGAGAAATACCTGTTTTCCCAACAGCCACAATGAGAGAGCACTACAGAATTGGTGGAGTAGCAAAAAATATAAATGGAGGAGAAAGTAAAGTATGGGAGGCTGTGCGAGTAGGGAAGAGAAGGATGATTATATATAATGATAATATATGATGTGTGTGAATGTGAAAGATACATCCTCTGGATGCGCTGGGACGCATCCTCAGTGATGTGACCTGGAGTCATGGGGTGTTTCGGGTCTCACAACATCAGACACCCTCGCCCAGGTGACCCAGCCAGGGTTGATCAGGCCCCGACTTGCATCCCCACAGCAACAGCCCACGGATCAGCCCTCTTAATAACTACCCTGCAGGGGTTGGGAGCTCTGGTGCGTGGATTGACTGGGCTCTGTGGGGTGAGTCCTGGCCGGGCTCCTTCTGCATCTCACCATTCAAGGCAAATCATAGTATATTAGAGACTGATTTCATAAAGGATAAGCAAACTAAGTGACAGGGGCACCAAGCAAGAGGAGAGTCATCAGCATTCTATTGAACTGCAGTTAAGCATGAGACATACTGTAAATCAGGTGTGGGAGCTCAATGGAAGGGAGGGGATTCAGCCTTCTGTATTGCCCGAGGTCTCAGATGAGGAATGCATTTTGGACATTTTCATGACAAGGCGGATGCAGAAGGTTGTATGGACAATGCAACCTCCTCTGGTGATGTACACTTTTTTTGCAAGAGACAGGGAAAACCTCACCTCAAAACACAGCTCATCAATATCCAGGGCAAGTTGTTATTGCCTTACACGCTTTATCAATATAGACATTATTTAACTATAACTCTAGTATTAAGGTTAATCTAAATGAACGGAAGTCCTTTCTTGAGTAAATATATTGTGAGTTGAGTTTCTCTCAGCGCTCCCCCTCATAGTTGTTACTTACATTGTCAATCAGTATTGGAACTGTTGACTCAGATATGCTTGGAGCATTTACATCACTTTTGACAAAGAAATATATGGTGGCACTAAAACAGAAAATATATAAATTAATGTTTTTCTTTCAAAAAATTATCACATTTCAAAATTTGTAAGTTTTAGTTTAGTTTAGTTTAGTTTGCAACCACTTCTGACGGTGTAGTATAAAGATTGCAGATGAATCAATAGTTTTGGTTTTCTATAAACAAAATCTTTTTAATCACTTATGTTATGCAAGAATGAAGTAGGATTCACAATAATGATGTTTAAACGGCAAATCTATTTTAAAAGACAAAGCAGACTGTACAAACCCAGGAAGAGAATACAAACTGCAGCAATTATTCTTACTTCATTAGAGTTGGCTGGACAGGTTTACCTTAAGAAGGACAAAGCGGCCCCAGTGTAGTTTAAGTAAGGCTTTGCTACTTCTTCAGGGTCAATGCCAAACCAACCAAATCTGAAATAGATTATACAGTACAGTTAGAACATTTGGGCATGACTATTGATTTAAACTGCAGCCACCGAAAACCAATTCAATGGAATCACACTAAAACTGAAGCTGAGCTTTGTAGCATCATCCCAGAAACACAGAAAATGTATAAACCTTCTTTCACTCAATCTTTCTTGATGCATCCACTGCATTAATTATTGTAAAAATGTATGTGTGATGGCAAGCTGCACCTGGATTATTATGAGTAACACAAAAAAATCTATTGTCAAAACACAAAGTGCTGGAGGAACTCAGCAGGTCACGCATCTGTGGAGAGAATTTACAGGTGACATTTCTTGTCAGGACCCTTCTTCACAAAATCTATTGTCTTGATATCCATACTTGTAATATCATTCCAAATATAAGATTTTCAGTACATTTTTTTCAAGAGTGCATCAAGGTACATTAAATGGATATTTACCTCGGTTTTCAGATGGCATTTGGGAATTTTGTTTAAAAAAAAATACAAGTCATCAAGTAATTGAAAAACCTGATTTAGTGCAGAGAAATGGCTTAATTACCTTCTGCACAAGTTGAACAGTGACATAAGTAGGGGGAATATATGATATCAATGAGAAAGCAGGAGTATGAGAATGTTATAACAAGCATCTATCAGCATTCAAATTCAGTACTTTAAATATACATTTGTGCTGAAATAATACTTTCAAATCATGTAATAATAATTGTGCAAACAGTTTTTGACACACAGGTGAATAGCAAGGTATCTCATGAAAAAGATCCAAGAACAAAACCACCCAAGATGTTCGGTGTAGGAAAGAACTGCAGATGCTGGTTCAAATCGAAGGCAGACACAAAATGCTGGAGTAACTCAGTGGGTTAGGCAGCATCTCGGGAGAGAAGGAATGGGTGACGTTTCAGGTCGAGACCCTTCTTCAGACTGATGTCAGGGGAGGGGGCGGGACAAAAATAGAATGTAGTTGGAGACAGTAAAACTGGTGGGAGGACTGAGAAGGTGGAGGGGCTAGAGAGGGAAAGCAAGGGCTATCTGAAGTTAGAGAAGTCAATGTTGATATCGCTGGGGTGTAAACTACCCAAGCAAAATAAGAGGTGCTGTTCCTCCAATTTGTGCTGGGCCTCACTCTGACAATGGGAGGCCCAGGTTGATAGATTTGTTTATTGACAAGCATTAATAAATACACGAATGTTTTCAGATAACAATGGGCATAGCAGAGATCAAGATGCTGAAATTGAACCATATCAATGAGGGAGGGGAAGTGCTGACATTTACAGATGGCTGATTAAAATCAATATCAAAATAATATTTAATATAAGAGAACAAGTAGATCTCCCTTCCTAAAAGATATTAGTGAAATAAATTGCTTTTTGCAACCATTGGTTGTTTTCAAAGGTCAGAGGTGTTTTGCTGCAACTTTACAGGCCTTCTAACACAATAACACACAAATAAAAGTACAACAATCATTGACTTAATAATCAGTAATACTAACTAACCAGACAAAAATAGTGCAAAATTGAAGAACACGTGCTGCCAAAACTTGTTCATAGTAGATAATAGTTGGCTAGATAGGGTGATGTGCAGTGTTCAAGAGCCTGATGGTTGCTGGGAAGGAATGTTCTTGAACATGGAGATCATAGTTTTCAAGTTCCTGTACCCGTTTCTCAATGGCAGTAGTGAGATTAGAGTCTCAAATTATACGTCAGCATGCTCTCAACCATACGCCCTAGAGGTTCAATAGTATTCAGTGACATACTGATCTTCCAAGAAAGTGGAGGTGTTGATGAGCTTTTTCTTATGATTTCATCAATATGCTGGGCCCAGGACAGATCTTTAGAGATATGCATTCCCAGGAATCTGAAGCTATGACCTCTCTCCACCACAATCTCAATGACGAAGACAACTTCACGGATCATCGGGTAGTTACTGATTTTAACTTTTAATTTCATTTTAACTTAAATATCTGAAGTAGAGTTCAAACGTATCAAAAGTAATCCACGGCATGGGTGACAGAGCAAGGCACCCCTTTGCATGCTGGTTTCACTGCATCTCGGTCAATGTGGCAATAATAAACCCTCACCAATACTATCATGCAGTTAAGTGGGCCATGTAAAATACCCCTTTCTGCTTTCCGCAGAGACTATTCCCTACGCAACTCCCTGGTTCACTCATCCCTTCCCACCCAAACCACCACCTCCCCAGGACTTTCCCCTGCAACCGCAGAAGATGCAACACCTATCCTTTTACCTCTTCCCCAGACTTCATACAGGGATCCCGACAGTACTTTCAGGTAAGGCAGAGGTTTAGTTGCACTTCCTCCAACCTCATCTACTGTATCTGGTGCTCCCGATATTGGCTCCTATATATCGGCGAGACCAAGCGTAGACTTGGCGATCGTTTCGTTGAACACTTACACTCAGTCCATTGTCGCCTACATAATCTCCCAGTTGCCAAACATTTTAACTCCCCTTCCCATTCACATACAGACCTTTCTAACCTAGATCTCCTCTACCGTCAGAGTGAGGCTACGTGCAAATTGGTGGAACAGCACCTCATACTTCATATGGGCTGCTTACAACAAAACGGTATGCACATTGATATCTCTAATTTCAAGTAATTGAGCCACTCCAGCATTTTATGTCTATCTTCGGTATAAACCAGCATCTGCAGTTCCTTCCTTCACATGTAAAATATTGCTGCGAGGAACCTAAGACATAAGTATATTACATAAAAGCATTCAAGGTCAGACTTGCAAAAGTAACAAATACAATAAGTCTGTGGGGATAGGATACATATAAGAAAATTTCCCAAATAAGCATTGTTTCAGATGTGGCTTGCCAGGGCTTTGCTGCACACTGGAGATGTTGTCTTTTGGATGAGACATTAAACAGATGCCTTAATGCCATTTTGGGTGGCATAACAGGTCCCATGATACTATTTTGAAAGGCAAGATAGTGATTGTGAGAAAAAAATTGTGCCTTAAGTAACATTATTAAAACACATAAATGGGTCATTATCTCAATTCTGTTTGCGTGAATTTACTGTTTGTGCAAATTGGCTGTCACGTGTTGATCAATGCAACAGAGCCCATTCTTCAATAGAATATAGTTAAATACAAAGCACTTTGTGACATTCAGCTTGGGTCATTAAAGGTATCGCTTAAATGCAAGTCTTTCTTTAGTTAATATCAGGAAATCTCGCCTGAAATTCCATTGTATCCAAAAACCATAAGATAGGATAGACCTATCAATGAATGATATTAGTAATATAAAGTAGTGGATATGGATTCTTTACCAAGAACATTATTATTACAATTGAAACAAAATGGAGATAATAAAAGTACAAGTACAAACAAAAGTACAGAAGAGATGGGAACTACGTTAACAGATGAAAGAGTGATGGTAGTAGAATGTCAATCAAAATTACCAGATACATGTTTGACAAAGATTGGAGAATGATTGCTGAAGGAACACATAAAATCAAAAATAAAACAATCATCTAACATTCAGGAAAATGCAAGAACTGCCAAATACAAGTTGAAAATAACAATTAATCAAACAGGCAGGTGCAGTTGAGCAAGCCTTTGTGGCAGAGTACATTGTGTGTATTGTTTTGTAATGTCGCATCATGTTTCTCCAGCTTTAACTCCAACTGTATTTTCATCTTTATTGAAATGATAAATTCCTGTGAATTGTGGGTACCAAAATCCCTCCGATATCTTGCTCCTTTAGTCATTCTTCACAAGCTAATCTTGATGTAGATGCATTTCAATCACATTATTCACATATGACAAACATCTGAGATGACATGAGTAGAAAATCAGAAATGGAACCGATAATTATTTTGCCACTTAACACTTCATCCTATAGGTTCCAAGGTCAATTATTTAATCCCGTCGTCACTCTACCTTGCACTAGTGAACTAAGTCCTGAGCTGGGTTCAAACGTACTTGTATCGTTCAATTGTTAATTTACTCAGCTATCAAAAGACCTCAGCCTTCATTTTGCCAAGAGAATGCAATAATAGTAAACAAGACAATATAAAGTTACATAGTACTATCAAATGAAAGACCAATGGGCATTTTTGAACAAAATATGTACAATTGAAAATCATAGATTCTAATGTCCTTTATATTTAGGAAAGAAATTTGGAAGTTTCACTTGACATTTCAAGTTCTTCTCCCCCAGTAAATTGTTTTTCAAGACGACCAAGGGTAGTTCTCTGCATGGAGTTTGTTAAATTGTCCCCAGGGTGTGTAGGGTAGTGTTAATGTGTGGGGATCGCTGGCTCGGTGGGCCAAAGGACCTGTTTCCGCGCTATATCTCTAAACTAAACTAAACTAAACTAAGATAAATAAGGCTTTTCCATGCACCACTTGGTGGCACTATAGGCCAAGTCCTGATTATATTTAAGGTTCAGGATACAATAGTTTCAACGCATTAATGGGTACATAATAGTTTGCAACAGTCCTTCCTAAAATCGTCATTTCAACTTCCTCATGTACCCACCACTTCATCTTTAAGCTCTTTCACATAATATTTGCTTTGATAAAGTATAGGAGTTATCAAATTGAGCAATAAATGTTGCTGGCCTGCGGAAAGAGCATACTGCATAACGTTATCTTCAAATGCTGATGCTGATATCAATGTCTCCACGTTATACACAATTGCAATTCAAACCTGCAGGGGGGCATTTTTCAACTGTTAAATTAATGAATAAGGTGGTAACTACTGTCTTGTTCTTTTGACAAACGTTTCTTTTTGCTTTATTGCTGATCTGTGCCTGCAAATTTAGAGAAAAAAATCTTCGAATGTAATTCTCTCAACTAATACCCACAGAGGCAAATATTATCTGCCCAAGTCATTTCATAAATACCAGATATAGTCAGTAGAACCAGTCTCCATATTTTCATTCCACAATTCATTGAGCCCCCATTCACTATTGCTCGCTGTCTTTGTCCTTCTCTAGTGGTGCGACTGACCTGGCTGGTGCTGTTATTTTCTGTTACGGCTATACCTCCATTGGTTAACCTTCATAATTTTTTTCAATGTTAATTAAGTTTTCCTCGCCATTCCCCCCTCTATCTCTGGTGTTAAACCTGGGGAACCTTGATAGTATGCTCTCCATGGTTTTAATGGGGGTAAATCTGAGGTCCACTGTGAGCCAGCCAGTAGATGCACCTATAACTGGAAAATTCCTGTATACAGAATATAGATCAGATTTTCACTCAGCAGACTTTTGTGCTGCCCTACTGGACTCTTCATGGACTGCAAGAGGACTGTGCAAACTCACACACTTTTCCCAGCTCTCAGCCTGTAAAATCCACAAACTCAATCCACCCCAGGTTAACCTGTAGGTCCAATAGGTCCACTGAAATCAATGAATGAAATTGGCTGCTGGGTGAAAAATGAATATAGATTATTTTCTTGATTAGGTCGGTTTAAATGATTTTTTCTTGAATAGGTCGGTGTGCATGTGTGTGTGCCTTACTTTTCTAAGTTTTAAATATTATCAATGGAGTCAGCCACTTGCAATGTAATCGGGTCCTGCACTGCCCTGGGCTTTGAGATTGTGCAGTCTGCAACAGAGACCACACTGGAAGAAAGAGTATTGTTGTGGCTGCTGCGGCAGTGGTCTCTGAGCAGCAGTAGATCTGCCCCAATATGAGTTTGCCTCAATTGCATATTGCACTCAAATTGTGCACCTAATATTGACTTGAACAAAAAACAAAGTGTTGGCAGAACACAATCCAATCAGTCCCAAGGAGGATCAGGTAGCATCCATTTTCCTCCTCAGATGCTGCCTGACCTCCTGAACTCCTCCAGCACTTTTGTTATTTGCTCACTCCCTTTCTTTTGCAAGACCCGTCTGATTTCAACAGTGATAGACATAATGGAGGTAAAGGCCTTGAACACAATTACACCTGTAATAATGTCCTTGGCCTTGTGTATGATAGATTATTGTTCACTGTTAAGAAATCTGACAAGATTCCAGTATCTGCAGTTCCTATGTCTCTATAGACTTGAACAAATATGTTAGTTCATTACACAATATGGTCGACATTACTATGGATCAAACTCATAGGCAGTTACTTTCATGGCACCGTATGGTATGGTATTTTGATTCATCGCAACTTATGCTTACAAAGAATAACGTATAAACATATTCATACTTTGCATTACATCTGTTAGTGCCTTTCCATGGAGATTGTGCTCATTATTGATTTTCAATTCTTCAAGTCCTTAAAGGGCCTGACAAATTGGTGTCTGTTTTCCGTTACCATGTGGGACCTTGTCAAAGGCCTTGTTAAAGTCCCTATAGACATCACCAACTGCCCTGCCCTTGGTGACCCCTTAAAAAAACTCATTAGAGAGAACAATTTCTCACACACAAAGCCATACTAACTATCCCTAATCAGGCCGTGCCTATCCAAATGCTTGTAGATCCTGTCCCTAAGAATACCCTTCAACAACTTTCCCACCACTGACATCAGGGTCACTGGCCTTTAGTTTCCTGGCTTGTCCTTGCTGCCCTTTTCAAATAACGTCACAATATTTGACACCCTCCAATCTTCTGGAAACTAATCTGTGGCCATAGATGATGCAAATATTTTTGATTTTGTACCTAGTTTTCCACATGGTCTGAAGAAACCAGCAATACAGGATCATATATGGTCATAAGAACATAAGACAGTGGAGCAGAGTTAGGCCATTCAGCCTATCGAATCTACTCCGTCATTCAATCATAGCTGATCTATCTTTCCCTCTCAACCCCATTCTCCTGCCTTCTCCCCACAACCTTTGATCCCCTCACCAATCAAGAACCTGGCAATCTCCACTTTAAAAATACCCAATGACTTGGCCTCTACAGCTGTCTGTGGTGATGAATTACACAGATTCACCACCCTCTAGCTAAAGAAATTTCTCCTCATCTTTCTAAAGGTATCGCCTTTTATTCAAAGGCTTTTATTCCTCTAATGCTAGACTCTCCTACTCTATCCAGGCCTTTCACTATTTGGTAAGTTTCGATGAGATCTCCCCTCATCCTTCTAAACTCCAGTGAGTACAAGCCCAGAGCCAACAAGCACCCATCATATGTTAACCTAAACAACCCCGGGATCATTCTTGTAAACCTGCTCTGGACCACTTTCCAATGCCAGTACATCCCTCCTCAGATATGAGCCCAAAACTGCTCACAATACTCCAAATGCAGTCTGACCAGCGCCTTATAAAGCCTCAGCATTACATCCCTTCTTTTATACTCTAGTCCTTTTGAAATGAATGCTAACATTGTATTTGCATCCCTTCCTACCGAATCAACCTGCAAATTTACCTTTTGGGAATCCTGCAGCAGCACTCCCAAAAACTTCTGATTTCTGAATCCTCTCCCCATTTAGAAAATAGTCCACGCCTTTATTCCTACTACCAAAGTGCATGACTGCACAGTTTGCTATGCTGTATTATACCTGCCATTTCTTTTCCCACTCTTCCAACCAATTAAAGTCGTTTTGCAGACTCCCCGCTTCCTAAACATTCCCGGCCTCTCCACCTATCTTTGTATCATCCACAAACCCGGCCACAAAGCCATCAATTCAATCACCCAAATCTGATACTCTTACAATATGAAGAGTAACAGACCCAACACTAACACTTGCGGAACACCATTAGTCATCTAAAACATCACAACTCCTATGCTTCCTTAGCTTATATGATCTTCTCAGTAAAAACAGATGAGAAACATCCATTTACTAACTCATCCATCTGTTGTGTCTGTACACAAAATTGGCCATGCTGATCTTACTCTTTTACTCCACCATTTTACTCTTAATATGCTCGTAGAATCTCTGAGGATTTTCCTTTACCTGCCTGCCAGCACCATTTCATGTCCATGGGAGACAGTTTGGCCTTTTGTTCCAACGCTTATATACAAAGGGTTTACAACCTTATTCCACCTTCGAGCATTGTGTCCATAGTTCTGCAGGTCATGGCTATTTATGTACATCCATGTATCATTTATATGTTATGAGAATTACCACCTTTTCAAATAGTAACTTCCAGAATTCTACAATCTTTTTCCCAATTATTTTAAATCCATGGCTCATGGTTTTGATCCCTCTGCTAACAAAACAGGTCTTTCCCATTACCCAACCTATATCCCTCATAATTTTGTACACCTCAATGAACTCTTTTGAGAGTCTCCTCTGATCCAAAACGAAAGAACCCTAGCTTACCTAAACTTTTCTCAAATATAAAATATTCCAATCCTGGAAATGTTCTCACTAAATTCCTGTGTACCTTCTCCAGTGCATTCACATTGCTTATATTAAACAATGACCAAATGTGTATGTAGTACTCAAGCTGTGATTTACGTAGTGTGGTATATAGTTAGAGTGGCAAGTCCTGCCCTTCTATTCCATCCCCCATTCATTTGAATGAGGCACTAACCTTGTGGAAAATATTACATGCAGATAATTGTTTTTTGACTGACTTTACTTATTGTAATGTTGTTAATTACTTGCTTTAATTAAATATACGTTAAAAAATATCATTAATATTTAAATTTGAATGTTTTTTTAAATGGTTCTGTTTTTCTGCCTTTGATGCAAGAAAGCAGAGGGTTCCAGAAGATTCCAGAGCCAGTTCCTAAAGATACACAGTACAGAGCCTGCTCTGTCTTACCTATTGGGCATGGAGGGCAATTAGCAATTCTATGCAGAGAGCTTAGCACAGGAAGATTAGGTCCAATACGTGTCTTTCTCAGTAGAATGAAGATATTTCTCATCTCCACCTAATCATGAAATAGAAAGTCTGTCTACATCAGTGTAAGAAAATGATTGTCCTGTTATTGTTTAGATGCTGATTGTAGACAAAGGAACTGCAGATGTTCGAACTTTGTGTAGAATACAAAGTGCTGGAGTAACTCTGCAAGTCAGGCAGCATCTCTGGAGGATATAGATGGGCGACGTTTCGGTTCGGGACGTTTCTTCAGACTGATCAATGTGGCTGGCTATGTGGCTACTCAATCGACAAAACTGCAGTGAAGGTGCTTTGTTAAGAACCTTCAATAAAATTGAATCTATGGAGAACTTTGAAATAGACTGTAATATCAACATTACAGAATGACTGAGCAACAGATGGAAAATTTCCTCCATCTTCTTATGAGGATTCTTAATCTGCAATTATATTTTCCAGATCAAAGTAAATAAGTGATACTGCAATAAGGCAAGGTAGTTGACTATTTGGACTTACCTAGAACTTGCCCATCCCATCAAGAGATTAAATGCTGCCCAGATTAAAACTCCAAGGCCTAAACCAATAGTTTTCAGAATTGGAACAACAGTTATATTCCCTAAAAACAAAGATAGACAATCATGATATTAATTATTTAATTCAGCCTCAATTTTATAAACACAGTAAAACTTGAATTGAGATTTACTGACCATTTCTGTGTGTTGCTCAGCTCTGCAGCCTATGGGTCAATGGGTTTACCTGATGGGTTTAATTCATAGAACATAGATGCAGGAAAAATGTTCCCAATGTTGGGGGAGTCCAGAACCAGGGGCCACAGTCTAAGAATAAAGGGGAGGCCATTTAAAACTTTTTCACCCAGAGAGTTGTGAATTTGTGGAATTCTCTGCCACAGAAGGCAGTGGAGGCCAATTCACTGGATGAATTTAAAAGGGAGTTTGATAGAGCTCCAGGGGCTAGCGGAATCAAGGGATATGGGGAGAAGGCAGGCACGGGTTACTGATTGTGGATGATCAGCCATGATCACAATGAATGGCGGTGCTGGCTTGAAGGGCCAAATGGCCTCCTCCAGCACCTATTTTCTACGTAAAAGTATAGCACAGGAACAGGGCCTTCAGCCTACAATGTCCGTGCCGAGTATAATGCCAAAATAAACTAACCTCATCTGCCCGCCCATTATCCATACCTCTCCATTCCCTACATATCCATCTACCTATCTAAATGCCTCTTATATGCCTCTACTATATCTGCCTGCATCATCATTCCCTGGAAGCTTGTTCTTGGCACCCATCACACTCAGTTTAAAAAACCTGACCCAGAACTCCTCTAAAATTTGCCCCTCGAGTAATACTAGGCATTCTAGGCCCGAGATCAAATTGATGCTCTGAAAGAGATTGATCCAAAATAGTGAGTTTTATTCTAACTCTGAACCATCTCCTTTAGCATTCCAGAAAATCTTCCTTTGCATACTCTAATCTACCTGGAGGAAGTAAAGGCATCTGTTGGATATCATTATGGCTATTTCTGTTTTTAACATGTATAGGAAAGAACTGCAGATTCTGGTTTAAATCGAAGGTAGACACAAAAAGCTAGAGTAACACAGCGGGACAGGCAGCATCTCTGGAGAGAAGGAATGGGTGATGTTTCGGGTCGAAAGACTGAAGATGGGTCTGAAGAAGAGTCTCGACCCGAAATGTCACCCATTCCTTCTCTCCAGGGATGCTGCCTGTCCCGCTGAGTTACTCCAGCTTTTTGTGTCTACCTTCTGTTTTTAGTATGTTGGCTGGTATTAGTATTTAATATGCTGGAAAGGGTGCAGAGAAGATTCAAGCTGGAAAGGGTGCAGAGAAGATTTACAAAGATGATGCCAGAACTAGATGGTCTGAGCTATAGGCAGAGGTTGAGTAGCTGGGAATCTATTCCTTGGAGCACAGGAGGATGAGGGGTGATCTTATAGAGGTGTATAAGATCATGAGAGGAATAGATCGGGTAGATGCACAGAGTCTCATGCCCAGAGTACGTGAATCGAGAACCAGAGGATATAGGCTTAAGGTGAAGGGGAAAAAATTTAATAGGAATCTGAGGGGTAACTTTTTCTCAAGAAGGGTGGCGGATGCATGGAACAATCTGCCAGAGGAGGTCGTTGAGGTAGGACTATCCCAACATTTAAGAAACAGTTAGACAGGTGCTTGGGTAGGACATGTTTAGAGGGATATGGACCAAATGCGGGCCAGTGGGACTAGTGTTGCTGGGACATTATGCTCGGTGTGGGCAAGTTGGGTCGAAGGGCCTGTTTCCACACTGTATCACTCTATTACTCTATGGCATAGTTTAGGAGGATAATGTCCAAAGTAGCATTGTGGCAAATTACATGCCACTGAAAGATTTTGTGAAAAAATATTGTAGGAATTGACTGTTAAAATATTTTTTGCTTGACAACTGTTTTAATTGAAAGAATATTCATTTTTAAAACTGCTTAAATGTATGCTTTTGTCAAATACAAAAGCAATTTTAACGATGAAATGACCGTGGCATAACATTGACTTTATCAGGCTGCATTAGAGTTGTTAAAATGGAAAATATTACTCATTTACATTTTAAAATTTGACAAAATTATTAATTGATAAACTGAATCACCCACTAAGGCGGGTTATCTCACAATTTATGGCAAAACTAAATCAATGTACTATTATTGCATACTCGAAGTGAACAATGGTCAGATTAAATCTGGTTCATTTTTCTTATAATTCATTCATTGACCTACAATGGAATAAGAAAACTAAAATTGACCGTGGTAACTTGGCAGAGAAATTCTCTAGAATTGTTTAATGCTCTTCTACAAGTGCACAGAATTGTACTTTACTGTGAATGCTTCCCATACCAGAAAAGGTCATGAAGGTTCACTATCTGGGGCAAAAAAAGGAGAGCTGCTGATTTCTCAACAGGTAACGTAGCATTTGTGGAGGGAAATGGATAATCGACATTTACGGATTGAGACAGGACTTGACCTGAAATGTTGATTGTCCATTCCCCTTGACGGGTGCTGCCTGATTTGCTGAGTTCCTCCAGCATCTCTTCTGTTTTTGTTCTGGATTCCACCATCTGCAGTCCCTTTCCCCTTTTGCTCTCCTTGGCTCAGGTATACAGAATGTCAGTTTTGAATGAAAAGTAGTAAATCACAAAGAAAAAACATTTTGTGAAATAGTTGATTTTCTGGTGAAAACATTCAGATTAAGTAATTGATCAGTTTTAGTTAAGGGTTTATTTGTCAAACATGCTTTGGTGCTTCTTGAATGTTTGTTTGTAGAAATGCATCCAATTAAAACAAACATAATAATTTCAAGTAATATTACTCATTGGTTCTGACCAAGATACTAAAACGTTGCAGATAGCATGCCTGGGCAAGTAGAATGGGGCTGTACCTGAAGCTGGAAATGTTAGTTTTACTGTTGAGCTTTAAATGAGCTTTAGGTAAGGATACTGTACCTAATTTGTATGTACTCAAGCGAATCTTCAGCAGCTTGCTTATAAAGAAACTGATTGACACACAAGTGTAGAATGTGTATAAACACGTATGTGGAAGACATGCAAGGTTGATGAGTGAATACACAAATAGCTATGTGGGAACATGATGCATTGGCAATAATTAAAACACGGTAGGAATGGATACTTTGTTAAATATAACTACAGAAACAATTTCACAAGCACAATAGACTCATTAGTAAAGTTAAAACCACGTGATTAAGGATATGATGGCATCATTGATACAAAATGTGTTTATGATCAGAAAGAAAGAAAGAAAATGGGAGTGAACAGCTATTTTTCAAGCTGGAAGGAAGTACACAGTGAGCGGTCCCCAAGAGCCAATATCACAATTATTGCTTGTCTTTTATATATATGTGCCCATAAATGGAGTATAAATTTAGGATTTAAAGAAGGCATAAAAATATCAATTATACAAAAATGAGAAGAGCAGTAACTGACTTTGGGTGAATGTGGACAGGCTGGTAAAATGGGCAGCTGTCACTAATAAAATTAAACAAAATAAAATTAATCAAAATAAAATTGATGAATAAATAAAATTTAACATATGAAGTTCACAGAATGGTTATAACATAAAAGAAGGCCTTTTAGCCTACTGAGTCCCCAGAGTACCACCCATGCATTGAGAACATTTAGTTATGTCTGCTAGATTTACTTTTGAACTTTAAAAAAAGTATTTTACATATATAGTTGCTAATGTCATAGTGAAAGAAAGAAGATAATAACTGAATTTTCTTAACCAGACTGAAGGATTGTGAAGTAAATAGCGAGGGACTGAGGTAATTGAACTTACGATGGATGAATTCCATGGCAGGTCAGGCACACAATAGGAAAAAAGTTTGGATTACGCGAAAATCAAGTTTGGAAACACCAATGTTTCTAGCAATTTCCATCTGATGCAAAAAGAGACTATATATTTTTTTGTGCGCAGGAAATTAATGGAAGGAATCAACATATCACATTGCTGATAGAGCATTTAAATTTGAAAGATCAAGAGCTGAATATTAACCCTAATTTACATTCTGTTCAGAAGGGAGAGGGTTAGGAAATCTAGAAGCAGCTTCTGTAAGAAAGAATTCAATGCCACTCACGGCCAGCCTGATCAATAAGCTGGAGGATTGTGTAGGAAATCCTATTGCACAAGGCCACAATTTAAGAGAGATATAGAAGCGAATAAAAACAACTGTTCCCAGACATGGGATGGAGTTAAACTGATGATCCGGTCCGACAGACACAAACAAGAGTGAACATTATTAATTTGAGTGAACTATATTAATTTCGACAAACTTTGGCCCTATACAATCAACAGATATCAAATATTGTATTTAGAAAGACTACCTTTACCGACGCGATTTTTTATTAGGAAACAGACAGCACTTACCAGTTGCCCATATAAAACCTCCTATCATGGCAAAAGGCCAGAATGTAGGGCACTTCAAAATTAAGTTGACAAGAAGAGACACAATCCATATTCCTGCACAAAGAATCCACTGGAAAAACAACCCTAAAAGAAAAATAATCAGATTTGGATTTACTTTTCTCTTTCCCTGCACACTCACACTCCAACACCTTCACCGTCCTTATGTTTACACCGATGCATCGTTCACCAATAAAACAAGTATCACAAAATGCTGGAGTAACTCAGCAGGTCAGGCAGCATCTCCAGAGATGCTGCCTGACCTGCTGAGTTACACCAGCATTTTGTGATACCTTTGATTTGTACCAGCATCTGCAATTATTTTCCTCCACCAATATAAAAAGTATGTTCTCATTTTTTAAATCTTTTAGTGATACTGTAAGAAATGCAAAGAATGTGTGTAGACACATATGTGGAAGACGTACAAGGTTGATGGGTGAATACACTAAGTGGCTATGTGGGAATATGTTGCACTGGCAATAATTAAAACACAGTAGGACTGGACGCTTAATAACCCAGCGACCCCCACATATTAACACTACTCTACACACACTAGGGGCAATTGTTTTTACATTTATACATTTATACTAAGCCAATTAACTTACAAACATGTACATCTTTGGAGTGTAGGAGGAAACTAGAGATCTCGGAGAAAACCCATGCAGGTCATGAGAATGTACAAACTCCCTACAGATAACCACCCGTTGTCAGGATCAAATCTGGGTCTCTGGCGCTGTAAGGCAGTAGCTCTACCATTATGCCACCGTGACGCCCAATCACTGATCTTGATAAATAATAGAATGGGCATGAAGGGCCAGATAGCCTTCTTCTGCTTCCAATTCTTATATTCCCAATGTGGATTTTAATAGGGAATTTGACATTTCACACAAAAGATTGGTTTGTCAATTCATGGATTTAAAAACAAAATGGTTTAAGGTAGGAAATAGGGAGAGGTGTAAAATTCCTGCTTATCATTGTAGAGGACAGCATTCAAGGTTCTCCAGTGCAAGTACCAAAGGGTCAGGGTTTGGACCACAGGTTATTTTGATTTACGAATTGGATATTGGAAGCAGAGTTTAAAGGATATTTGAGAGCCCCAAGGATAAAACATTTGAAGATATTCTGCAAAAAAAAGTGAAGCAATGGACTGAATACATTGCTCTGCAATGAGCCGGCATAAACTCAATGACCTAATGCCTCTGTGTCATTCCATAAATTCTGGAGTTTTGAAGAATGAGAATGTTATTGAGACAGATAAGATTCTATAAAGAATTGATAGGTTTGATTTTGAAAGACTTTTGTAGAAATGTTTTAGGTGTACAATAAATGTAAGAATTTCATTGATTACTATAGTGGAGATTGGTAGAAAATAAAATCTATAATTGTATGTGGATTTTTCAATGTAACGGTTATAGTTTGTAGACAGTTTTCAAACTAATTTTGATGTTCATTAACTGAAAAGCATTAGCAACAGATGGTGTGGTATTTGAAATACAGCAAACTACAAAGTGAACAGAGGTTTACAAATTACCATCGCCAGTATCAAACTTCTTTACAGGAACAAAATTGCTCCCAAAAAGCACAACTGCAACGGCGCAGGCAGCAAATCCAAATGCCAAATGATTTCCATTTTGTCCAGATGTTTGGTTTGAGCTGCTGTAAATTCTCACGAAAAATGAGGCTTGATCCCAAGAGTGACCAGCTGGGACATTGGGGCTTTTCCAGTCATCTGTAAAAACATAAATCCCTCAGGATAAGTGATGCATCATTGGCTCTGCACAATGCAAAGGGAAACAACACAAATGTTATCTTCCCATTTGATTTGACACCTCAACAATGTTGCAGAGGTTTCAGGTAACGTTTCACCATCATACAACATTTCTGTCTTCAAAAGACTCGCAAGACAAATCCCTACATTTGAGCCAACAGAATGGATCTGAGAAGCAGTTGTTTCCTGTGCCCTTTTGAATGAATTTTAATGAATAATTTGAATGAATAATTTTAAATGTTATTTGTTTTAAGTTCTCATTGGTTTTAGAAAAAGTACATAATTAAAAAATACAAACATCAGAATGAGAATCGAAATCCAAACTGGTTTAGAATTCACAATCTGATCAAATTATTATCTTCAAGGCAAATTGAGAGAAAATGATGTAACTAAAATTTAGAACAGTACTGTGTGCAAGATCAGGCCTTTGGCCCATGATGTCTGTGCCAAACATGACTGCAATTAAACTAATTCCATCTGACTACACATCATGTATATACTGCCATTCCCTGTTTGTTCATGTGCCTTTCTAAATTCCTCTTAAATAATGCTATCTATTAACTCACCTCGATGTGAATTCCAGACACCAACCATTCTCTGTGTAAAGAAAACTTGCCCCTTAAACCTGTACCCTCTGGTGTTTGAGATTTCCACCCTGGGAAAAAGATTCTATCCCATCAATGCCTCTCATAATTGTATATACATCTGTCAGGTCACCCCTTCGCCTCCGATACTCCAAAGTAAAAGATCCAAGTTTGTCCAATATCTCCTTATTGCTAAAACTCTCAACTTCAGGCAACACCCTGGTCCTTCTGCATCCTCTCCAATTTTTTCACATCCTTCCCGTAAAGCAGTGACCAAAATTGCTCTTTTCCAGTTTTCTCGGCACTACTCCATCCCTCTATTCCAACCCCCCTCCATCCTCTATCTCGCTTTTCACCCTACTCCATCCTCTTTCCAGCTTTTTATTTCCCCCTAAACTATCCACTTTCTGCTCTCTTCCCCACCCAACTCCATTCCTCTTTTCCAGTACAGTAAATAAATTATTGGTCCACATTTTGCAGAATGGGGGGAATTGTAAATGCATGCTGCTCTGGTTTTCGATTGGCCCAAAGTCACTTGGCTTGGATCTGGAAGGCTACGAGCACATTGTCCTTGATCAGTGAACCCATACATGGCACTAGAGCATCGCTTATTGTATGCAGGTCATGTGGTTCAAGCCTTAACCACTGAAAGAAGGAAAGTAATTCCCTGGCTTTGGCATCTATCAAAGCAGTCATGCTTATAAAGTAGAACGCCATCAAATAATACTTTAAAAATATTGCTAACACAGCAATTAGAAAAATGTAAAATGTCTAATCTCTGCATTCCGCTGCACATAGTTTTAAATCTTCATTCAGGTGCATAGGCTGACAATGACAGATTTCCCTGCAAGTCTTCAACTTCCATGTTTGGATGTCATGTGCCAAACTCAAACGTGCCATTTGGGGGGGTAAATGCTCACCATGGAACTGCACCGTTTCCCAGCAAAACCTGGGCAATCTTAAAACTGTTTCTCAGTTTCGACCATTTTATTTACTTGAGAGCAGGAGTAAGTTATTCAGTCCTTCTTGCCTGTTCCATTATTCAGCAAGATCATAGCTGCTCTTTTGCTTTAGTACCACTTTCTGTGCAATGTGCACTAGCCACCTGAGATACAATTTTAGACGCAAATAGAAATTGTAATTTTGGCACCAGAAGTCATATTTTCCCTTATTAATTCATGCATAATGTCAATATAAATAAGCAAAAGTAACTTTAAGATGTATCAAGGGATTGGCATTTAGTCATTTAAATGCCAGCAAACTAGTTCAGTTTAGAGATACAGCATGGCAACAAGCCCTTCGGCCCACTGAGTCCACACCAACCATCGATCTCCCATTCACACTAGTTCTGTTATCCTACTTCCACCTACTCCCAACAGACTAGAGGCAATTTATAGAGGCCAATTAACCTACAAACCCGCCGTCTTTGGGATGTAGGTGGAAACCCATGAGGTCATAGCAAGACCATGCTAACTCCACACAGACACCACCTGAGATCAGGATTGAACCTGGGTCTCTGATGCTGTGAGGCAGCGGCTCAACCAGTTGTGTCCCTGTGCCACCCTTAATCTAGGCCTCTTGTGGATGTGGTCAATATAGAAGTCGAGGACTCCCAGGCAAATACAGGACACTAAATGTGTCTGTTTATTTGCCCTGTGGATTTCACTCATGTTTGACAAACAGCTAGGTTACGTGTTGTTGATGACACAAGTCCCCATTAAAAGGTTGTGCACTTGGCACGGTAAATTCTGAGGATGGAAGGTAGTATTGGGAGGGAAAAGGATAAACAAATGGTTAGAATACGCTAAACAAATTAATCTAACTTTATAACTACGAGAATGAAACTCTCATTGGCATTCAAATAGTTACATGAGATAACGTCATATTATCCCTTATTAATTTTGTCGAGTTGGGCCCATGATTGATATTTACTGCTCCAGTTTCCCATTGCCTCACCTACTTTGTGCAGAAAGCTGATCTACACAACACTCGGGGTTCACCGGATATTTTTTACATCATGTCAGTGGTCCAGCACAAGCCTGGAACTTTGTGGAAACCCTTTGACATTGGCATGGTCTTGCTCCAACATGACTTTATAAAAGTTGCATTCACCTTATGTTTTAACTATTTATTACTACAGTTTTAGTTTATTTTTATTTAAAACATTAATGTTTCAAATATTTATTTCAATTTTAATAGCTTTTAAATGTCTTTGAATGTAGAAACATTTATGAATTATTAAAATAATCACTCAGTTTTTTTAGTGACAGCAAAGCTGGGTAAGGGCCTTTGACAGTTGACAAAGCATTCAGAGCAATCTCAAAGCAGGGCTTCCTCAGTGTGCTAGAGGTCCGGATGCTATCCAAACCACACTAAGAGAATCCTGAATATTCAGATCAACAAGAAAAGGCCGTACCTAGACAGATTAAGTGTGTTGCGGGTAGGTTGTAAGTGGCAATTCCCAGTAGGAAGTAACAAGTCATCAAGATTGCTCCTTTTAAGTAAAAGCTATTTGGCTCATCGTCCCTGTGCCACCTCATTGAAAGTGCTACCCAACTTGTTTCAGTTTTCTTTTCTTTCCTCATAAACCTAAGATTTATGCATGTAGATGAAGGATCTTGGTCGGCATGGACAAGTCTGCTCCAAGTCCTTCAGTATCAGTGTACGTTGCAATATGGACCCAATAATTGATCAATAATCATTGTGGTATCTTGATCATAGATATATAGCTTCCTGGGAATTGGTGAGGTGAGGTGGTAGACACTATCTACAGAAACATCATGGAAGCATAAAACATATCATCTATGACCTACCAGAATGGTAGGACCATTCTGCTTCATACCAGGGAGGAGATGAAATGTTAGCTAAGGCTGCTCTGATTGATTCGCATCAGGTGGAAGTCAGGTGGAATCAGTCTACTCTCAGTGTCTTGTTATCAGAAGCTCTGTTAAAACAGTGGCATCAGTTATATTCATTCTTCTACTTACCTGAAGAGTTATCACTATTTTCTTGACAGCTGATGGCTGGTATTACAAAAGTGAGGCTAATGCTATATACGACTGCTAAAAATGCCCAGTTGTCCATTTGGCCAAATCTGAGTAGCACAAGATCAAAAATACCTGAAATCAAAGGAAACCTTTATTAACAAAGGGGTTTACAATTTTTAAAAAACATTATAAAGCATCAGAGTCATAGAGTGATATGGTGTGGAAACAGGCCCTTCGGCCCAACTTGCCCATACCGGCCATTATGTCCCAGCTACACTAGTCCCACCTGCCCGCGTTTGGTCCATATCCCTCCAAACCTGTCCTATCCATGTACCTGTCTAACTGTTTCTTAAATGTTGGGATAGTCCCTGCCTCAACTACCTCCTCTTGTAACATAAGCCCACCACCCTTTATGTGAAAAAGTTACCCCTCAAATTCCTATTAAATCTTTTCAAGATTTCAAGATCAAGATCAATTTATTGTCACATGTACCAATTAAGGTACATTGAAATTTGAGTTACCATACTAAGTGAAAAGCAACAAGACACACAGCCACATAAAATAAAATTTAACGTAAACATCCACCACCACATTCTTCACTGTGATGGAAGGTAATAAAGTTCAATCATCTTCCTCTTTGTTCTCCCGCAGTCGGGGCTGTTGAACCATCCGCAGTCGGGACCCCCGATCAAAGCCACCGCAGCCGACAGTCCGAAGCCCTCGCGTCGGGATGATCGAAACTCCTGCGTCGGGACGGTTGAAACTCTCCGCAGTATGGAGCAACCGAGTTGGCCTCTTCTTACCAGAAACCGTGGGCTTCACGTTTAAAGTCCACAGGCCCCCCCTGTTGGAGCTCTCCACAGTCGATCCCCGGCATGGGATTGCAAGCTCCACGATATTAATGTCCGCACCGCGCCCGCAGCATGAAGCGCCGGGCCAGTCTCCAGGAAAGGCCGCCAACTCCTCAATGGCTGCAGTGGGGACGGAAATACGATACGGAAAAAAAAAAATCGCATATCCCTCGAGATTAGAGATTGAAAAAAATGTTTCCCCCAACTCCTCCCCCACCCCCCATGTAAAACAAACCAAGGAATACGAAAACATACTTTTAACACATACTTAAAATATCAAAAGCAGAAAGGACAGACTGTTGGCGTGGCAGCCATGGCTGGTGGCGCCACCCAGTGTTTATTCTGGGTGGTGCCACCAGCACCTTTTCCCCTTCACCTGTAACCTATGGTTCTCGATTCATCTACTCTGGGCAAGAGGCTCTGTGCATCTCCATTACTTTCAAGGTTTCAGTTTCAAGGTCAGTTTATTGTCACATATACCAATTAAGGTACAGTGAAATTTGAGTTACCATACAACCATATTAAGTGAAAAGCAACAAGACCCACAACTACATAAAAGTTAACATAAACAACACCACAGTGAATTCCACATTCCTCACTGTGATGGAAGGCAATAAAGTTCAAACTTCTTCCTCTTTGTTCTCCCGCAGTCGGGGCAGTCAAACCATCCGCAGTCGGGGCATCAAAGCCCCACAGCCGACGATCAAAGCCCCCGTCGGGGTGATCGAAACTCCCACGGCGGGGCGGTTGAAACTCTCGCCGTGGCTTGGAGCTCCCGAGTCGGCCTCTTCTTACCAGAGACCGTGGGCTTCACGATGTTAAAGTCCACAGGAGTTGGAGCTTCGATCCCTGGCAAAGGAATCGTAAGCTCCGTGATGTTAAAGTCCCGCACACTCCTGTTGTTTGGAGCACCCATTGGTCTCCAGGAAAGGCCTGCTAACTCCACGATGTTTGGCCGCAGTGCGGATGGAGATATGATGCGGAAATATTTTTAAATAAATAAAAAATAAAAAATCGCATCTACGTCGAGGTATGAGATTGAAAAAAGGTTTCCCCCAACCCTCCCCACCCTCCACATAAAACAAACCAAGGAACACTAAAACATACATTTTAACACATAAAAATAAAATATTCTAAAAATAACAAAAAAGAAGAAAGGATAGACTGTTGGCGAGGCAGCCACTTGACCAGGCATCCACCAGTGACTTAGAAACATAGAAAATGGTTTGGCCCTTTGAGCCATTCGGTCCTTTGAGCCAGCACCGCCATTCAATATGATCATGGCTGATTGTCCAAAATCAGTACCCCGTTCCAGTATTTTCCCCATATCCCTTGATTCCCTTAGCCCTAAGAGCTAAATCTAACTCTCTCTTGAAAACATCCAGTGAATTGGCCTCCACTGCCTTCTGTGGCAGAGAATTCCACAGATTCACAAATCTCTGGGTGAAAAGGTTTTTCCTCAACTCAGTCCTAAATGGCCTACCCCTTATTCTTAAACTGTGACTCCTGGTTCTGGACTCCCCCAACAAAGGGAACATTTTTCCTGCATCTACCGTGTCTAATCCTCTAAGAATTTTATATGTTTCTATAAGATCCCCTCTCATCCTTCTAAATTCCAGCGAATACAAGCCCAGTCAACCCATTCTTTCATAATACGTCAGTCCCGCCATCCCGGGAATTAACCTGGTGAACCTACACTGCACTCCCTCAATAGCAATAATATCCTTCCTCAAATTGGGAGACCAAAATTGCACACAATACTCCAGGTGTGGTCTCACCAGGGTTCTGTACAACTGCAGTAGGACCTCCTTGCTCCTAAACTCACATTCTCTCGCAATGAAGGCCAACATGCCATTGGCTTTCTTCACTGCTTGCTGTACCTGCATGCTTACTTTCAGTGACTGATGTACAAGCACACCCAGGTCTCGTTGCACCTCCCCTTCTCCTAATCTGACACCATTCATAATAATCTGCCTTCCTATTCTTGCCACCAAAGTGGATAACATCACATTTATCCACATTATATTGCATCTGCCACGCTTCTGCTCTCTCACCCAATCTATCCAAGTCACCCTGCAGCCTCATAGCATCTTCCTTGCAGCTCACACTGTCACCCAGCTTTGTGTCATCCGCAAACTTAGAGATGTTACATTTAATTCCCTCGTTTAAATCGTTAATATATATTGTAAACAAATGGGGTCCCAGCACCCCACTAGTCACTGCCTACCATTCTGAAAAGGATCCGTTAATTCCTACTCTTTGCATCCTGTCTGCCAACCAGTTCTCTAGCCATGTCAATACCCTACCACCCATACCATGTGCTCTAATTTTGCACAATAATCTCTTGTGTGGGACCTTGTCAAGGTACACCACATCCACTGGCTCTCCCTTAACCATTCTACTTGCTACATCCTCAAAAAAAAACAAAAAATTAGTCAAGCATGATTTCTCCTTCAGAAATCCATGCTGACTTGATCGATCCTGTCACTGCTTTCCAAATGTACTGCTATAACATCTTTAATAATTGACTCCAGCATCTTCCCCACTACCGAGGTAAGGCTAATTGGTCTATAATTCCCCATCTCTCTCCCTCCTTTCTTAAAAAGTAGAGTTACATTGGCCACCCTCCAGTCCACAGGAACTGATCCAGAGTCGAGAGAACATTGGAAAATGATTACCAATGCATCCACAATTTTTAGGGCCACCTCCTTCAGTACTCTGGGATGCAGACCATCTGGTCCTGGGGATTTATCTGCCTTCAGAACCAACAGTTTACCTAACACCATTTTCTGACTAATGTGGATTCCCTTCAGTTCCTCCCTCCCACTAGATCCTCGGTCCCCTAGTATTTCCGGGAGATTGTTTGTGTCTTCCTTAGTGAAGACAGACCAAAGTAACTGTTCTGCTATTTCCTGGTTTCCCATTATAAATTCACCTGTCTCTGACTGTAAGGGACCTACATTCGTCTTCACTAATCTTTTCCTCTTTACATACCTATAGAAACTTTTACAGTCAGTTTTTATATTTCCCACAAGCTTTCTTTCATGCTCTTTTCCCCCTCTTAATTAACCCCTTTGTCCTCCTTTTCTCCCAGTCCTCTGATTTGCCGCTTCTTCTGACCAATTTATATGCCTCTTCCTTGGCGTTAACACTATCCTTGACTTCCCCTGTCAGCCATGGTTGAGCCGCCTTCCCAGTTTTATTTTTTCGCCAAACAGGGATGAACAATTTCTGGAGTTCATCCATGTGGTCTTTAAATCTTCACCATTGCACCTCCACTGTCAACCCTTTAAGTATAATTTGCCAGTCTATCCTAGCCAATTCCCATCACATAAAGTCTCCTTTATTCAAGTTCAGGACCCTAGTCTCTGAATTAACCATGTCACTCTCCATCCTAATACAGAATTCCACCATATTATTGTCACTGTTGCCCAAGGGGCCTTGCACAACACGATCGCTAACTTGATAATGCAATTCCAAAACCTGCTATGATGCTCAATTTACATCAGTTTAGGTGGATTTATTTTCCAACTCTGCAATTCTGAGCATTAAATTGGTTTGTACTGAAATTCTGAACTGGATCTGGAAGTCAAAATTCCTTTAATAGGATTGTGTTTAAAAAAGAAACATTTTTCTTTTGCTTTAACTAAGGAACTAAAATAGGTTAAAATTTAGATTCAGGATACTAATAAAGCAATTTTCTTTCAAATAATTACATTAATTTTGAAGTGTGGTTAGGGCTGATAAGCAATGATTCTTTTATAAATGGGGCCAAGATCACAACCTAAAAATGATTACTAAATTATGTTCCTCATCAGCAGTAACTGTCTACTTGGGATAGGGTCATTCTTAGTATAATGCAGGGGGCATCAAGGAATCCACAACAAAAGGCATTAAATGGTCAAGGTGCATATCAATTATGATCTGTGAATATTGATGGTTACTTGGAGTCCAGGTTCATACCTCACGGAAGGTGGCAGGACAAGAGGATAGGGTAGTATGGAAGGCGTATAATATGCTTGCCTTCATTGCGAGGGGCATTGAGTGCAAGAGTCAGGAAATCATGACGCAGCTCTATAAGACTTTGGTTTGGCTGCATTTGAAGTATTGCGTGCAGTTCTGGTCGCCGCATTACAAGAAGGATGTGGAGGTTATGGAAAGGTGCAGAGGTTTACCAGAATGCTGCCTGGATTAGACAGTTTCAGCTACAAAGAGAGGTCAGATAAACTTGGATTGTTTTCTCTGGAATGTTGGAGGTTGAGTGGAGACTTGATGGAAGTATATGACATTTTGAGAGGCATAGTGTAGACAGTCAGAACCTTTTTCCAAGGGTGGAAATGTCCAACACCAGAGCTATAAGGTGAGAGAGAAAGAGAATGTTTAATAGAGATGTCTGGGGCAATTAAAAAAAACACTTTTTTTTAACACACAGAGTGGTGGGAGCCCGGGCGCATTGCCAGGAGTGGTGGTGGAGGCAGATTTGATAGTGGCCTTTAAGAGGCTTTTAGACAGGCACATGGAAATGCAAAGAATAGAGGGATATGGATCATGAACAGGCGGATGGGATCCGTTTAACTTGGCATCATGTTTGGCACAAACATTCTGGGCCGCTGGACCCATTCCTGTGTTGTACTGTTCTATGTAACACGTCCATGAAGAGATTTAAATACAAACATTTTAAACCGAAAGATGATGACACCCAGGAGTCAACATTTGTCAGCAAGAAAGTGTTTTAAAAAATGGCTGAGATTATTGTCAATAATAATTAAGTTCTTGCTGCAGGAGGACATCAAATGACATCAATCATTCACGAGTATTGCCATTGCGGTTTTATTTAAATGTGTGCCAAGTTGCTGAAACTGGAAGAGAAACTGAGTTTTGGTAACTGGAGAGCAAATAGGAAAAGGAAGTGTGAACCTTCAGTGACTAATGATTGTGAAATAAACAGGACAAAGACAAAGAAAAGAAAGTTAAAGTACTTTATTTAATAGTGAATTTTGTGTAGAGGAGAAATAAAGATTAAAGGGAAAAAGGTGATTGAAAACAAAAATGTTTTACATTGAAAATCCCTTACGTATAATACATGAAAAAAAGTATGGCAGGTAATTTTCAATGCTGAAGATTAAGTAAAGAATCTTTTATTGTCATGTGTCCCAGATAGAACAATGAAATTCTTACTTGCAGCAGCACAACAGAATATGTAAACATAGTACACTGTAAACAATATAAACGATTAAAAACAGTTCAGTGCGTTATATATATTATATACACATACATAAAAGATAAACAAACAATAATAATGCATTAACAGTCCATGTAGTTCAGAGATTATTTGGAGGTTGTGGTGTTTAATAGTCTAATGGCTGTCGGGAAGAAGCTCAAGTCAAGTCAAGTTTATTTGTCACCTACACATAAATGTGCAGTGAATTGAAAGATTACCCACAGTCCAACAATAAGAGCAATAAAAATAAGCAATAACACACACAATCAAACAAAAAGAAACATCCATCACAGTGAGTCTCCTCCAGTCACCTACTCACTATGATGGAAGGCCAGAATGTCTTTTCTCTTCCCCTGCCGTCTTCTCCCGCGGTCAGGCTGTTGTAGTTGCCACGTTCCAGGCCGCGCCGGACGGTGAAAGGTCCGCAGCGGGCCGACCCCAAGCCCCGCGATCCGGGGCGGGCGAAGACACAGCCGCTGCACATTGGGGCGGTCGTGGCTCCCGACATTGAAGCCCCCGCCGGGCAGAGAAAATCCTGCGGCCTATTCCAGGCGGCGCCGGACGATGAAAAGTTTGCGGCTGGCCGTCCCAAGCCCCGCGATCTGGGGCGGGCGAAGACGCTGCCAGAGCTCCCGATGTTGGCCCCCACCCAGGGCAGGGGCTGCGAGTTTCTGACGTCCACGCGGCCGGAGCCTCCACAGGCGAGTCCCAGGTGGAGGCTGCCAGCTCCAGATGCATGGCCGATAGTAGGCCGCAGCGGGAACGGAGACACGGCCCAGAACAAAAGGTTGCGTCTCCGTTCGGAAGAGACAATTTTACATTTACAGTTCCAGCCACAACCCCCCCCCCCCCCCCCATAGTACACAACCCCAAAAAACTACATCACATTCACAGTACAATCAAGACCAAAAAACAACATAAAAACACAAAGACAGACGGACTGCAGGTAAGCCGCAGCTGCTAGGGCATTACATTTGTCAGGCTCTTGTACCTTCTTCCCGATGGCAGGGGTGAAATGAGTGTGTGGCCAGGGTGGTGCAGGTCTCTGATGATGCTGGCTGTCTTTTTGAGTCTCCGGAGGTCAGAGCCAGTGATGGGCTGGGCAGTGTTCACATCTTTTTGCAATCTTCGCTCCTGGGTATTCAACTTGTCGAACCAGGCCGTGATGCAACCAGTCAATATGCTCTCTACTGTACACCTGTAGAAGTTCAAGAAAATCCTCTCTGACATACTGAATCTCCGCAGTTTTCTCAGGAAGTAGAGGCGTTGATGGGCTTTCTTTATGATTGCATCAGTGTACTGGGTCCAGGAAAGATCTTCAGAAATATGCACACCCAGGAATTTGAAGCTTTTGACTCTCTTCACCATCGACCCATCGAACCAAAATGGCGGCGCTGCCCTAGCAGTTGCGGCTTACCTGCGGTCCATTTGTCTTTGTGTTTTTGTTGTTTTTTTGTCTTAATTGTAGTTGTGATGTCGTGTTTTTGTGTTTGTGTACTGTGTGTGTATGTGTGTGGGGGGGGGGTGGACTGTAAAATTGTAATATGTGTCCCTTCCGAACGGAGACCCGACCTTTGTTTTCTGGGCCGTGTCTCCGTTCCTGCTGCGGCCTACCATCGGCCCAACTCCTGGAGCTGGCGGCCTCCAGAACTCCGGTTCGGAGAGCCCGCGGATCGGACTTACCATCAGCGGAGCCGGCCGTCCTCGGAGGTTACGGGAACGGCTGCGACTCGCCTTAGGCTCGGGCCGCGTGGATGCCGACATCGGGAGCTCCGGCAGCGGCAGCGTGTTCGCCCGCCCCGGTTCGCGGGGCTTGGGTCGGCCCGCCGCGGACATTTCACCGTCCGGCGCGGCCTAAAATAGGCCGCGGGATTTTTCTCTGCTGGGCGGGGGCTTCAATGTCGGGAGCCACGACCGCCCCGACGTGCAGCAACAGCAGCAGCGTGTTCACCCGCCCCGGATCTGACTTATCATCGGCGGAGCCCCGTCTTCGGAGGCTGCGGGAGAGGACAGCAGGAGAAGGGAAAGACATTGTGGCCTTCCATCACAGTGAGGAGAGGACTGGAGGAGACTCACTGTGATGGATGTTTCTTTGATGGATGTTTCTTTTTTTGTGTGTTTTTGGGGTTGTGTAATTTTAATGCCTATTTAATGCTTTTATTGTTGGACTGTGGGTGACTGAATTTCGTCCAATTTGGATGACAAATAAAGCTATCTTGAATCTTGAATCTTGAATATAGACTGGTTTGTGGGTCCTCATCCTTCCTCTTCCAAAGTCCACAATCAGTTTGGTCTTACTGACATTGAGAGCCAGGTTGGTATGTTGGCACCATTTGGTCAGATCGATCTCACTTCTATACTCTGACTCATCATCTTCTGTAACGGTGGTGTCATCAGCGAACCAGAAGATAGAGTCGCCCTGTGTCTGGCCACACAGTCATGAGTATAGCGTGAGGAGAGCAGGGCGCTGATATCACAACCTTGATTTGCTGATTGTTATGGAGAAAGAATTATTTTGCCAATTCAAACAGACTGTGGTCTGTTGATGAGGAAGTAGATGATTCAGTTGTAGAGAGATGCGCAGAGACCCAATTCCGTGAGCTTGGTAACCAGTTTTTTGTTTAAATCAAAAATATTTATTCAAATATTCAAATAATAGATACAATATAATAAAATCAAAACAGAACCGACCACCATAATACAAGACAAACAATAACTAATTTACAACTATCTTACAATCCTTATCCAGGATGCATTCAAACCCCCGCGGTGCCCAGCGGTCCTGGAAATCCCCCAGGGTAAACGTGGACAGCGTGTAGTCCCTCTCTAACACTACCTGGGAGCGGACATAATCCCAGAAAAAGGGGCAGGCAGCTGGCTCGGGCAGAGCCCTCTACCGCCTGGTGCCGTTACTCACGGGTGGCCAGCTTGGCCAGGCCCAGGAGCAACCCAACCAGGACATCCTCGGCCCTACCCTTTCCCCTACGTACAGGGTGTCCAAAGATGAGGATGGTGGGTGAGAAATGCAGCCAGAAGGCACAGAGCACCCCCTTCAGATATTGGAACAGGGTCTGAAACCTCACACACTACATGTAGACGTGGTACACAGAGTCCTCCAGCCCGCAAAAGTGGCAGACGGTTGGCGAGTTTGTGAACCACGAGAGAAACAGGTTGCAGGGGACTCCTTGGTGCAATACCCTCCACCCCAGGTCCTCGATGTAAAGGGGCAGAATCCCTGCGTAGTGGAACCCCCACCGCGACCAGAAGGCAACACCGACCGCCACTCAGTGTCCAGATGGTGGACCAGGGTGAGGAAGTGCAGGGTATGGGGGAGGAGCCCGTACAGAACACGCTTCCCTACGTCTCGGAGGGAGATGAAGGGTGTCGAGGAAAGGTGGCACATGCTGTGTGGGACCAGCTCCTGGGAAGGATTTCGGCGCCTGGGTCCGCCGAGTACTTCCGGCTGAGCCGGGGTTTGCTCAGCTGCAAGTACTCCTTATGTTTGAGCCCCCCCGACACCCGGTCGGGCGGCGCAAGGGCCTTCGCCCTCCGCCGGCAGAGGGGGTCCCCGTCGGCAGCAACCAGGTTCCAGACTCTCAGCAAGTCCAGGTAGAAGCCGGGCATCCTCCCCTCATTTTTCTAAACTCCAGCTAGTACAGGCCCAGTGAGACAAATGCTCAACATAGGTTAAACCTACTCCTGGGATCATTCTTGTAAAATGCTAGCATTGAATTTGCCTTCCTTAATACCGATTCGACTTGCAAATTAACTTTTTGGGAGTCCTGCACCAGCATTCCCAAGTTCCTTTGGGTCAGGCAGCTTCTTGGGAGAGAAGGGATGGGTGACCTTTCGGGTCGAGACCCTTCTTCAGATTTTCCTAAAACATCTACAGCTTTTTGTGTCTACCTTCGATTTAAACCAGCATTTGCAGATTTTTTTTTCCCCCTGCACATCTACAGCCACCTCTCTGTCTGTCCTGCTATTAACTTCCTCAAAGAACTCCAGCAGATTCGTCAGGCAAGATCTTCCCTTCACAAAATGCTGATTTACCTGGTTACCACCCTGGTTGCCAAAACCATCCTGACATACAATAATGTTCACTTTATCCTGAACATCCGAGTGCTGCGTAACCTCCTCACCTTTTATATAATATCTTAAATCTTACCAAATCTAAAAGCTTACCAACCACCGAAGTCAGGCTAGCCGGCCTGTGGTTTTCGCTGTGTGCAGGAAAGAACCGAGTTAAGTTCAGACACAAAGAAGACAGCACAAAATGCTGGACACAAAGAAGACAGACACAAAATGCTGGACACAAAGAAGACAGACACAAAATGCTGGAGTAACTGAGTCGGTGGGACAGGGAGCATCCTGGGGGGACAGGGCTTTCTCCATCGCTGCTCCCACACTCTGGAACTCACTACCTCAAACCATCAGAGACTCCTCCTCACTCACCACATTTAAAACATCACTGAAGTCTCACCTGTTCAACACTGCCTTCAACCACTGACCGTCGCTTCATTTTATTCTTCCTTTTCTGTTCATTTATTTATTTATTTATATGTTTTATTTACCCTGTAAAGCGTCTTTGAGATTCCAGAAAAGTGCTATACAAATGTAATGTATTATTATTATTATTACTCTGGAGAGAAGGAATGGGTGATAGAAACATAGAAAATAGGTGCAGGAGTAGGCCATTCGGCCCTTCGAGCCTGCACCGCCATTCAATATGATCATGGCTGATCATCCAACTCAGTAACCTGTACCTGCCTTCTCTCCATACCCCCTGATCCCTTTAGCCACAATAGACAATAGACAATAGGTGCAGGAGTAGGCCATTCAGCCCTTTGAGCCAGCACCGTCATTCAATGCGATCATGGCTGATCACTCTCAATCAGTACCCCGTTCCTGCCTTCTCCCCATACCCCCTCACTCCGCTATCCTTAAGAGCTCTATCCAGCTCTCCCTTGAAAGCATCCAACGAACTGGCCTCCCCTGCCTTCTGAGGCAGAGAATTCCACACCCTCACCACTCTCTGACTGAAAAAGTTCTTCCTCATCTCCGTTCTAAATGGCCTACCCCTTATTCTTAAACTGTGGCCCCTTGTTCTGGACTCTCCCAACATTGGGAACATGTTTCCTGCCTCTAATGTGTCCAATCCCCTAATTATCTTATATGTTTCAATAAGATCCCCCCTCATCCTTCTAAATTCCAGTGTATACAAGCCTAATTGCTCCAGCCTTTCAACATACGACAGTCCCGCCATTCTGGGAATTAACCTAGTGAACCTACGCTGCACGCCCTCAATAGCAAGAATATTCTTCCTCAAATTTGGAGACCAAAACTGCACACAGTACTCCAGGTGCGGTCTCACCAGGGCCCGGTACAACTGTAGAAGGACCTCTTTGCTCCTATACTCAACTCCTCTTGTTATGAAGGCCAACATTCCATTGGCTTTCTTCACTGCCTGCTGTACCTGCATGCTTCCTTTCAGTGACTGATGCACTAGGACACCCAGATCTCGTTGAACTCCCCCTCCTCCTAACTTGACACCATTCAGATAATAATCTGCCTTTCTATTCTTACTTCCAAAGTGAATAACCTCACACTTATCTACATTAAACTGCATCTGCCATGTATCCGCCCACTCACACAACCTGTCCAAGTCACCCTGCAGCCTTATTGCATCTTCCTCACAATTCACACTACCCCCCCAGCTTAGTATCATCTAGGGCCACATCTAACTCCCTCTTAAATATAGCCAATGAACTGGCCTCAACTACCTTCTGTGGCAGAGAATTCCACAGATTCACCACTCTCTGTGTGAAAAAAAACTTTCTCATCTCGGTCCTAAAAGACTTCCCCCTTATCCTTAAACTGTGACCCCTTGTTCTGGACTTCCCCAACATCGGGAACAATCTTCCTGCATCTAGCCTGTCCAACCCCTTAAGAATTTTGTACGTTTCTATAAGATCCCCCCCCCCGCAGTCTTCTAAATTCCAGCGAGTTTCAGGTCGGGACCCGTCTGAAGAAGGGACTAACTCTCGACCCATTCCTTCTCTCCAGAGACGCTGCCTGACCCGCTGAGTTACTCCGGCATTTTGTGTGTGTGTGTGTGTGTGTGTGTGTGTCTGTCTTCAGCGCGGGCGGACAGGTGGGAGTCACCAGGTGAGGTGGCACCTGTCCTGCCGCTGAGTTGGCTGAGCTCTACTCCTCAACACTGTCTGATCCCTGCCCTGTCTTGCCGGGCTCCCACTCCCTGCCACAACATCCCCAGGCAGGGATACTCACCGTGTGTCCGTGTGTGATGCTGTATCCCTGACCGTGTCTCCTGGCCGTACAGCCCTGACTGTCCCTGCCCCGGCTCGATCCGTATCCGTGTCTCTGGTCCCCGCGCGGTCCCGGCTCCCTCACGCGCCCAACCGCTTCTATCACGTGACCATCATCGGCTCCCTCACGCGATCCGGGCCCTGCATCCTGCACCTTACGCTCTGCATCCTGTATCCTGCACCCTACATCCTGTATCCTGCACCCTGTATCCTGTACCGTACCCTGTATCCTGCGTCCTGCACCCTGTATCTTACACCCTTCCTTCATTCTGTATCCTATACCCTGCGCCCTGAAGCCTGCACCCTTCACCGTTCATCCTGCGACCTGTACCCTGCGCCCTGTATCCTGCACCCTGTATCCTGCATCCTTCACCCTGTATCCTGCACCCTACGCTCTGCACCCTGTATCCTGCACGCTTCACCCTGCACCCTTCATCCTGTACACTGCGCCGTGTATCCTGCACCCTTCACCCTGTACCCTGTCTCCTGTACCCTGTACCCTACGCTCTGCATCCTGCGCGCTTCACCCTGTGTCCTGCACCCTGTACCCTGTATCCTGCGCGCTTCACCCTGCACCCTTCATCCTGTACCCTGCACCCTGTCTCCTGTACCCTACGCTCTGCATCCTGCACGCTTCACCCTGTGTCCTGGGCCCTACGCTCTGCACCCTGTATCCTGCACGCTTCACCCTGTACCCTGTACCATTCACACTGTCTCATGTACCCTGCGCTCTGTACCCTGTATCCTGCACGCTTCACCCATCACCGTACCCTGTGTCATGTGCCGTGTATCCTGTACCCTACGCTCTGCACCCTGTATCCTGCACGCTTCACCCTGTACCCTATGTCCTGCACCCTGTCTCCTGTACCCTGTGCTCTGTATCCTGCACCCAGTGCCCTGCGCCCTGCACCCTGTGCTCTGTATCCTGCACCTTGCGCCCTGTACCCTGCGCTCTGTATCCTGCACTCAGTGCCCTGCACCCCGCACCCTATATCCTGCACCCAGTGCCCTGCACCCTGTGCTCTGTGCTCTGCATCCTGTATCCTGCACCCTACGCTCTGCACCCTGCACCCTACGCTCTGCACCCTTCACCCTGTGTCCTGCACCCTGTCTCCTGTACCCTGCGCCCTGTACCCTGCGCCCTGTACCCTGCGCCCTGTACCCTGCGCCCTGTACCCTGCGCCCTGTACCCTGCGCCCTGTACCCTGCGCCCTGTACCCTGCGCCCTGTATCCTGCACCCTGTATCCTGCACCCTGTTGTCCCCATTTGGGTATCTGCGGGAGCCTTTTGAACGCTCCTCCTCTTTCCCTCGGTCTCTTTGATTTCTAACATCCGCATTACTTTTGATTAACACCTGTAAAGCATCCGCACGAATGCTTCCTCCTTCCTGAACGCGACTGGCGGCCACCCTCCTCCCAGTCCCAGCCATCCCGTGATATCATGAGATGAGTCTCGACCCGAAACAGCACTCGTTCCCTCTCTCCAGAGGAGATGCTGCTTTGCTTGTCCCGCTGAGTTACTCCAGCATTTTGTGAATAAATACCTTCCCAGTCGTTCAGTCTCCATTGATTGCAGATTCTGCCCTCAAGCTCTACTACCCGAGGACAGGTTATGACTCACATGCATTGGTGGTTCAGTGGTAGAATTCTCGCCTGCCACGCGGGAGGCCCGGGTTCGATTCCCGGCCAATGCAACAATGTTTTTTTCTCCCTGCTCTTTTCCCTAACTTGTGTGAAAAATGAATGGCAACATAATTGAAAATGTATTTATTCAACCGGTTATATTTTATTGCTTATTTTATTGCCCCAATCTTTAGAGGTTCATTATAACACGTCTACCTTTCTCCACCATCAGCAGCCAGCAACATTTAGTGTAAGGAAATAACTGCAGATGCTGGTACAAATCGAAGGTATTTATTTCACAAAATGCTGGAGTAACTCAGCAGGTCAGGCAGCATCTCAGGAGAGAAGGAATGGGTGACGTTTCGGGTCGAGACCCTTCTTCAGACTGATGTAAGGAAATAACTGCAGATTCTGGTACAAATCAAAGGTATTTATTTCACAAAATGCTGGAGTAACTCAACAGGTCAGGCAGCATCTCAGGAGAGAAGGAATGGGTCGACACCCTTCTTCAGACTGAAGGGTTACACATTTATGTCTGCCTACTAATCTCTGTGCCGGGAGTTTGGTGTTGGACGTGAATTATATGAAAAATCAAAAATAAACTGCAAATGGTAGAAATCTTAACAAAATATTCAGAAAATGCTGGAAATACTCAGCAGGTCAGGCTTCATCCATGGGAAGAGATGAAGCCTAATCCCATCCCTTGCTTCACTTGTTTTCTCTGGGAGTTGGCGGGACTTGCTTGGCTTGACTTCCTGGGCATTTTGCAGCTCCTACGTTATTTTGTCTTGTTCTCACTTTCTGACTTTTCCCTTTAACCCAAAGACCAGATAATCTTGTTTATCACCATGGTCACCCCAATTTTACTCTACTTGATATCTCCCTCGATAACCTGGCCCCAACTTCCACACCTCCCCTACATCTTAACAAGCTCCTTACGTCTCCTTCCCAGTTCTGATGATTCGTCTTCAACCTGAAATATAGCTATGATCCTCTTCACATGGATGCGACCGAACATATAAATAGCATTTGTTGTTTTTAATATGTGAATGACGTGTCTGCCCATTGGGGCTAAATGGGTATAATTAGGCCCTCAATGCAGTTTGGGAGAGCACATTAGTTTAATTTTCTTATTCTCCCAACGGATTTGGAAGATTTTGTGGAAACATTTTTTGGAGACTACTTCTCCAGTGCTTTGATGTGCCCTCCTTAGGTAGATCATGTTTGAAAGATGCACAGTAAACCAAGGATGTGGTTGAATTTGAGGTATTGATTGTCAAACAACTATTTCTTCCTGAAGAAATGGCCTGAAGAAAGGTCTTGACCCGAAATGTCACCCAATCATTCTATCCAGAGCTGCTCCCTGGCCCACTGATTTATTCCAGCATTTCAATTTAAACCAGTATCTGCAGTCCCTTCCTACAATTATTTATTCCGGTTGTAAAAACAAAGAACTGCAGATGCTGGTTAAAACACAAAGGGACACAAATTGCTGGAGTAACTCAGCAGGTCAGGCAGCGTCCCTGGAGAATGTGGATTCGGGTTGAGACCCTTCTTTAGACCCACTGAGTTAATCTAGCACTTTGTGTCAGTTTTCTCTTTGGTTCGGCCACATATTGACTTCAAGTTTCAAGGAATCCTCTCACACATTAACATTGTCTTTGTGTTATGAAGTATGGTAATCTAAGATTGATTCTTCTATTTTTATTCACATTACAATAACCTTATCTTAATCAAAACCATCAAGTAAGAAAACTTATTGTTTTTTTAAACATATATATTTTACTTCCTCGCCTGAGGAAGATTTGCTCAATGATTTGCCCGAAGCTATTCTGGTGTACTGAAGTTGATGAATTTCATCATCAATGTTTGCCTTTTCTGATTATAGAATCTGGATTTCATGGGTGCATCTGTGGGAGGAAAATAAATTGATGACATTTCGTTTTACGATCCTGCATTGTGAATGAGAGTTGAGAGGGAATGTAACCAGTATAAAGAGAAGAGGCGGGGTGACGAGACAGGGTCAGCTGGTCGTTGGTGGACAAGGAACTGCAGATGCTGGAATCTTGAATAAAACATAAAGTGCTGGAGTAACTCAGCAAGTCAGGCAGTTCATGTGAATTACATGGACAGGTGATGTTTTGGGTCAGGACCCTTCTTCAGACCTTCATGAAGGATGATAGGCAGATGGGCAGATAGAGAGCCAGGTGGGGGACAGTGAGGGTGGAATCAGGAGAGAGTGGAAGATGGATTGTAGATGGACAAAAAAAAGTTGATGGAGCCAGGTGGCGAGGGGAGGAGGGTGGTTAGGAGAGAAAGGTGGAACAGCTAGGAGACAGACAGGAACACACATGCACAAATGCTACAAATTCCATGATCACAGTATGAACAAATGCCATGATCACAACGAATGGCGGTGCTGGTTCCAAGTGCCAAATGGCCTCCTCCTGTACCCATTTTCTATGTTTCTACCAGTGGTTTAACGTGATAAATAAGGACACCATTACTGTTTATGGGAACCATTAGGGGAGAGGCTAATTAAATTTGGGCGGAATAAACCAGAGCTAGGAAGTAGACATTTCAAGCAAAAATCAAAGGACTGGAGGAAAGATTAGGCACAAGGCAGTATCTGTGGATGGAATGGATAGACAATAATTGATATTGGAATGCACCCAGAAAAATACCTGACACCAAACCAGTGTCACACTTTAAATTGATGAGTTGGAATGCAGCCACCGCTGTTCCTCGGTAGTATAATGGTTACTATCCCCGCCTGTCACCGCTGTTCCTCGGCAGTATAGTGGTTAGTATCCCCGCATGTCATCACTGTTCCTCGGTAGTATAGTGGTTAGTATCCCCGCCTGTTACCGCTGTTCCTCGGTAGTATAATGGTTACTATCCCCGCCTGTCATCGCTGTTCCTCGGTAGTATAGTATAAGACAATAACTGCAGATGCTGGTACAAATCGAAGGTATTTATTCACAAAATGCTGGAGTAACTCAGCAGGTCAGGCAGCATCTCAGGAGAGAAGGAATGGGTGACGCTTCGGGTCGAGACCCTTCTTCAGACTTTATAGTGGTTACTATCCCTACCTGTTACCGCTGTTCCTCAGTGGTATAGTGGTTAGTATCCCCCCTCTGTCATGGCTGTTCCTCAGTAGTATAATGGTTACTATCTCCGCCTGTTACTGCTGTTCCTCGATCTTATAGTAGTTACTATCCCTACCTGTTACCACTGTTCCTCGGTGGTATAGTGGTTAGTATCCCCCCCCTGTCATGGCTGTTCCTCGGTTTTATAGTAGTTACTATCCCTACCTGTTACCGCAGTTCCTCGGTAGTATAGTGGTTAGTATCCCCGCCTGTTACCGCTGTTCCTCGGTTTTATAGTAGTTACTATCCCTACCTGTTACCGCTGTTCCTCGGTGGTATAGTGGTTAGTACCCCCCCCCCCCCCTCCCTGTCATCGTTGTTCCTCGGTTGTGTACTGGTTACTATCCCCGCCTGTTACCGCTGTTCCTCGGTTTTATTGTAGTTACTATCCCTACCTGTTACCGCTGTTCCTCAGTGGCATAGTGGTTAGTATCCCCCCCCCTCCCTGTCATCGTTGTTCCTCGGTAGTGTACTGGTTACTATCCCCACCTGTTACCGCTGTTCCTCGGTAGTATAGTGATTAGTATCCCCGCGGGTCATCGCTGTTCCTCAGTGGTATAGTGGTTAGTATCCCACCTCTGTCATGGCTGTTCCTCGGTAGTATAATGGTTACTATCCCCGCCTGTCAACGCTGTTCCTCGATAGTATAGTGGTTAGTATCCCCGCCTGTCATGCAGAAGACTGGAATTCAATTCCCCGCTGGGGAGGATTTTTTAAAATCAATATCCCCGTGAACCGAGGTTAATTATTAATATCTATATACTAATACTCTCATTTGTTATCTTGTTTGTGACTGAACTTCAGCCAAAACGCTACACGATAGCGCGACAATTTTAGGCCCACCTTACTCACCATTATCACTTTAGTGATAATGCAAGTAGTTTTATTGAAATCGATCTTATATTTTTTAAGTTATTCACATTTTAAAGTTTAAAAGGAGGGGAGGGGAAGGGAAGGGGGGAATAGGGAGAAGGGAGAGGGGAGGGGGGTTGAGGAGAGAGGGGAGAGGGGCGGAGGACAGGGTGCTGCACCAATGCAGGAGAGGTTTGGGCCCAACCGGTCTACTTTGTCTAGTTTATTTACAAAATCAGTCCACGTGCCAATATTTAATCTATTTGGTAAATCTTAACTCAGTCAAAGCTAAATCTTGCGGCGTGGTCGGTGATTAGATTGCACACAGTGTTCAATGCGAACGTGCTGCAGTTTCAGGTAGTGCAGGTCGGTGTCAGTTCTTTTTACCTCTTTGCAAAGTTGTGTTTTATAATCATTTTCGCTCTCCCGTGCAGCACAACGTCATGTTGGGGTCTGCATTATAGGTAGCCGATGGGTGAGGACAGAAATCGGTTCCAGCGCTCACAATAGAGCTGTTAAAACTAGATGGGACACTGGGAATTAACCAAAACCACTACCAGAACCAAATAAGCTGGAGGAGAAACACCTGCAGGGTTGCTGAATTTACGCTGGGAGGCAGAAGAGAGTCAAGAGTCGAGTCAAGAGTCAAGAGTGTTTTATTGTACCGAAACGGGATCAATGAAATTCTTACAACAGATATGTGCACACAGGACCCGTAAACAACATAATAAACAACAAAAAATAAGTCTATGAAAAAAATAATAGTGCAAAGACAAAAAACACAAAGTTCTGGGGGGGACTCAGCGGGTCTGGCAGCATCTGTGGAGACAATGTTAGCTTCTTCAGAGTATTTAAATTAAAATTCCCACCACAGTGGTTCAAATAAGGAAATGGCAGTCTTTTGGAAATCTTGATTAGATTGATTTTATAGGAATAAATGAGGTATAGATTAATTCTGTAAACAATATACCTTTGAGATTACAAAATATATTTCCTTTGCTTTCCTTTACCTTGTTTAGAAAAACAAATCTTAAATGTTTTGGATACATTGACGTGCTCTACATTTAATACCGACGATTGTGTGTGAGAGGTGGGGGATACAGCATTCCTAATGCTGATGAGTAGTGATTGAATTTTTATGTTAAAAGTAAATAGAATATACTTACTCATGTGGCAAAATTAACGGCTATGCAATATTATTCTGTTAAATCTCGAACAACAGAGATATGTTGTGCAGCAAATAGAATGAACAATTGTTAACCGGAAGGCAATAGATCAGGAAACACCATTATGCACTTGAAGCAGGATGAGCTATTTAATTATAGATAACCAGTTTTAGAAACATAGAAACATAGAAAATAGGTGCAGGAGTAGGCCATTCGGCCCTTCGAGCCTGCACCGCCATTCAATATGATCATGGCTGATCATTCAGCTCAGTAGCCTGTACCTGCCTTCTCTCCATACCCCCTGATCCCTTTAGCAAAAAGGGCCACATCTAACTCCCTCTTAAATATAGCCAATGAACTGGCCTCAACTACCTTCTGTGGCAGAGAATTCCACAGACTCACCACTCTCAGTGTGAAGAAATGTTTTCTCATCTCGGTCCTAAAAGACTTCCCCCTTATCCTTAAGCTGTGACCCCTGGTTCTGGACTCCCCCAACTAGCCTCTCCAACCCCTTAAGAATTTTATATGTTTCTATAAGATCCCCCCTCAGTCTTCTAAATTCCAGCGAGTACAAGCCCAGTCTATCTAGTCTTTCCTCATATGTAAGTCCCGCCATCCCAGGGAATTGGAAATTCTGATAGAAAGATGACTGTGCCTGTGGCATTTTTGCTGTAAATGTAATCCATAGAATGCAAAATAATATGTGGTGTTCTTGAGAGACTTGTGATGACAAATTGGATTTCTCCCATTTTTGGCCCACAAAACACAAATTGCATAGGACATCAAAATTCATGAAATTGAATAAAAATGCAATGAAACACCAAATATGATCTAAAATATGGTCTGCTTGTTTCTCGAAGTGAGCTGTGTGAAGGCATCTCTGGGAAATATAGTCACTTGTAGGGATATTATATCGTAAAGTAACTTTGTCTTTGGTGGTCTATTGGATGAAATACTTTAGTGCAGGTTTGGGAGAATGTCGAAGAAGAGGCGCAGTGATGTCCCATATGTTTGAATTTGGCTGATTGGGCAAAATCTACCAGTGGCCCCATATCACAGTGAAATGTGGAAACATCAATTGGGCAGATTGCAGCAAGAAGTTCTGAAGAACACATTATATATATATTTTTAAATGTAATCGATGATGTCGCAACCGTGATGAGGGTTCAAATATTCTGAGCTTTGATCACTGAAAGCGGTGAGATGCCCGTGTGCAAGACAATGATGACAGAATGTCTCGTTACAATTTCTGTGTGGTGTGTTCTTAGCCTTCTTTGAACGCTGTAAACTCCAACCTAAAGCAACAAATTAAGTCGGTAGGGGAGGAAACATGGGTTGGTCCAATTTAAGATGCCACTCTGTGCGTGACTGACGCTGGAAAAACGTTGGATGCCCTGAGGTGAATCGTGCGGGAAAGTGCCTGGGCCAGTTTCACAGTGGTAGTGATTTCACCCGGAAATGTTCTCAAGCATGATCTAACCTGGGTTAACGCAGTTTCTTGCAGGGGCTGCGCATATTTTAAAAAAAACATGCTCATTTATCCCAACCTCGGGATGTTATTATGGCTTACTCTGAGCCCAGTTCAAATTAAATTTAGACTAGGTATTATTTTTTTTAAAAATCAGACGTTTTCACCTTTTCCGGCTACTTTATTTCTCTGCAAGACAGCGAAGATCAAGTTCTTCTGTGCACTGAATTTCTATGGTTCAGTTCCCAAGTTCAAACTTGTTTTTAAGAACCCTCAACATAATTGCAGATGTACGATAAAATGCATGCAAGAAGAAATTGAAATATTATGAGTCATGAGCAAATCTATTTCAGCTCTATTTAAGTTTCGAGCAGATTATGTGCAATTTTCGTTCCAGTTTAAAAAACCCCAATAGCATTCTTTAAATGGGCAATGGTGTCAGTACGATGTTGTCGGTTTGAAACAATTCTTACTGTTATTTTCCGCCGATTTCTCGGTTTAGATCACAGGAAGAACTTGTTTGTTTAGTAATCGCTTGGCAATGAATGGGGAGAAATTCCATTACTGTACTATTTTATTAAATCAGACCCTGGAAGAATTTACGGTTCCAATGTCCTCTCACAAAATACAGTCTCATGGATGTGTAGGGGAAAAAACTGCAGTTGCTGGTTTAAATCGAAGGTAGACACAAAATGCTGGAGTAACTCAGCGGGTCAGGCAGCATCTCAAGAGAGAAGGAATGGGTGACGTTTCGGGTCGAGACCCTTCTTCAGTCTGAAAAATGTCTTCAGTCTGAAGAAGGGTCTCGACCCGAAACGTTACCCATTCCTTCTCTCCTGAGACGCTGCCTGACCCGCTGAGTTACTCCAGCATTTTGTGTCTACCGTCTCATGGATTATCATTTTCCACAGTACCCGTTTGAAAAACGTGAAACGCATCCTGTCTGTAGCTTAATTTCCCGTCGTATTAACCGATCTTGCAAAAGTAACCATTTGGCCCCTTAAATAAAAATGTATAACCAGTTAGCGATGGACGTATTTAATGACTTCGTATATCCATGGTACGAAGTTTTAGCAGTGAGAAATAACTTTTATCAGGTTTGCACCGTCTGGGAAAATTACACGAATGTAGACCGGCTTCTTCTCGACAAGAGAATAATTGGTGAGATAATACAGGCTGCATGCGATCACAGAATCTTTTCAATATGTAAAAAAAAACCGTGCCAAACCGGCACCATTTGCGTAAAGCACAGTTCTGGTGCGATATGTTTTATTTAAAAGAGACCCTCAGCGTGCGATGGGACTTGTTACCTTGGAACAGCTGAAATTATTGACAGTGCAGGTTGTTTAGAGCGAAAAAGTGACTGTTTCATCCAATCCAGTGGCGTTCCAACGTGAATAAAACGCCCCTCTCCAAAGAGTGTTGTGCAGATGTTCACCAAGTTTAGTGCTCTCTCTCTCCCTCTCCTATTGTGCGTGGTGGGAGCAGTTTGTTCCATTCATTGCCTGCTAATCGCTAATACCATTTACAGAGGGGCGTGAGCTAGCGGGTGTTCACAGTTCCATATTTGCCAGTCAGATTGCTGGGTGCTGGCAGGCTGGCAGAGCGGTTAAGGAGCATGCCGGCCACCTTAATCTTTGGAAACCTCGCCTGTCACCTCTAGCCTCTCGTCCATCATGTTGGGACGCCGAAAGGATGACTTATTTAAAACCCGGCAAACTTTGTTTCTGGTTGGTTGTCCCTTGTGTCTGGCTGGCAAGCAGGAGACGCCACAAGACCAAGAGAAATGTGGCGATCGCCGCCGCGTGTTTGATTTATGCCTTGGTGGTGATGCAGGGCACTGTTTTATTCCAGGTCCGGCTCTTTGACTATGTGGACAGAAGGGAGGTCGCGCCCTTTAGTCGGCTCCCGGACAGCTTCCCAGCCGGGGAAAGGGAGCAAGAGAGGGTCACATTCAACCCGAACGTGGTGTACATAACGATGAGGTCAAAGAGGATCAAACCGGCCAACATCAGGGGAACAGTGAGACCCAAACTCAGGAAGAAATGGACGGCTAAGAGTGACCCAGGTTCATTCAAGAGCCAGGGCAGCCAGTCAATAGACCAACGATTGAGGGGGACCGAGAACGCAACACGTTTATCTCTGGTCAGAGCTAAGGTGGAGCGGTGGGCGGAAAGTTCTCACCGTGCAGGTGAGAGGAAATCCATCCAAGCAGAGGATCAAAACACTGGGAGCAACATACGGATTTACAGCGACAGCGCTCCTCCCTGGCTCAGCCGGCGAGATATCAACGCCATGCGCTTCCTGGCCGATTCAACCATCGCTCAGATCCATAAGGTCCCCCAAAACGGACGCCGACCTCTATATTTACTTGAAGGAGTCGCCGGGGAACAGCAACCGTTGAACCCCAGCTCCCGGGACACGTCGAAAGCACCGGGCTGCCCAGGGCAGCCGTGCGGGGTCCTCAAGAGGCCGGTGGATGTCATGGAAGTGTTTGCTTTCCATCTGGACCGCATCTTGGGCTTGAACAGAAGTCTGCCCGCTGTGGTCAGAAGGGTTCATTTTGTTGGAGGTGAGTGGCGCACCAGGTAACTTCGCTCCAGCCCAGCCAACCTTGTCGGTCAGCTCAGGTGTGGAGAGGGAATCCAGTTTCAGTGTCCCGGTTGAACTTTCCAATAGTATAAGACGATAACTGCAGATGCTGGTACAAATCGAAGGTTTTTATTCACAAAATGCTGGAGTAACTCAGCAGGTCAGGCAGCATCTCGGGAGAGAAGGAATGGGTGACGTTTCGGGTCGAGACCCTTCTTCAGACTGATGTAAGAAAATAACTGCAGATGCTGGTACAAATCGAAGGTATTTATTTCACAAAATGCTGGAGTAACTCAGCAGGTCAGGCAGCATCTCAGGAGAGAAGGAATGGGTCGAGACCCTTCTTCAGACTGAAGGGTTACATATTTACATATTTGATTTTTCATATAATTCACGTCCAACACCATACTCCCAGCACAGAGATTAGTAGTGTAACCCTTCAGTCTGAAGAAGGGTCTCGACCCATTCCTTCTCTCCTGAGATGCTGCCTGACCTGCTGAGTTACTCCAGCATTTTGTGAAATAAATACCTTCGATTTGTACCAGCATCTGCAGTTATTTTCTTACATCAGTCTGAAGAAGGGTCTCGACCCATTCCTTCTCTCCCGAGATGCTGCCTGACCTGCTGAGTTACTCCAGCATTTTGTGAATAAGAACTTTCCAATAGGCTTCTCGCAGACGACAGGCGACAGACAGCGCGCTTGCTCAGAGCAATTGCAGGCAGTTCTGCGTTCAAGCGCGTTTCCACAAATGGATACAACGCGTCTGATGAATGATGAACACTTGTGTGTAGAAAGGAACTGCAGATGCTGGTTTAAACCGAAGACAGGCACAAAAATGCTGGAGTAACTCCAGGCAGCATCTCTGGAGAGAAGGGTGAAGTGTGAAGAAGGGTGTTGACCCGAAACGCACCCATTCCTTCTCTCCAGTCCCCTCTGCCTGTCCCGTTGAGTTACTCCAGCATTTTGAGTTTAATTAGGGAGCGATGCGATACAATAGAACTTTATTTATCTCAGGAGGAAATTGATCTGCCAACAGTCATAAAACACAAGATACATGAAACATGAAATTAAAGTGAAGGGTGGAAAGGATTGGGGATGTGCAAAGTTGGGGGTGGGGAGGGGGGACATTCTACCTCATGACAGAAGGGGGAGGAGTTGTACAGTTTGATAGCCACAGGGAAGAAGGATCTCCTGTGGCGTTCTGACCTGCATCTTGGTGGAACCAGTCTGTTGCTGAAGGTGCTCCTCAGGTTGACCAGTGTGTCATGGAGGGGATGAGCTGTATTGTCCAAGGTGCTCTGCAGTTTGAGGAGCATCCTCCCCTCCAAGACCACCTCCCATGAATCCAACTCCGACCCCAGGACGGAGCCAGCCTTCTTGATGAGCTTGGTAAACCTGTTGGCATCCGCGGCCTTTGCCGTGCTGCCCCAGCACATGGCAGCGAAAAAGATGGCTCCGGCTACCACCGACTGGCAGAACATCTGCAGCATGTATTACTATTTGTATTATGCGGAGCTGATTGCTTATAGCACAGTTTCGATCGGGAACTAGAAAATCACTTAAAAGATACTGACAAATGACAAGCAGAATTTTTAAAAACCGTCTTGGTTTAAAAAAATGTTTAGGTGAAAAAATACTGTTTTAGAAACATAGACATAGAAAATAGGTGCAGGAGTAGGCCATTCGGCCCTTCGAGCCTGCACCGCCATTCAATATGATCATGGCTGATCATCCAGCTCAGTAACCTGTACCTGCCTTCTCTCCATACCCCCTGATCCCTTTAGCCACAAGGGCCACATCTAACTCCCTCTTAAATATAGGTTTTCATAGACACCGCCATCTCTTAAGAACTCAGGAAGGAATGAAAGAAATTCGTAAACTGCCAATTTCACCGCAGATGATCATTGCAATTCAGAGGATCATAAGTGATAGTAGAATTGGGACATTTGGCCCATCAAGACTACTCCGCCATTCAATCATGGCTGACCTATCTCTCCCTCCTAACCCCATTCTCCTGCCTTCTCCCCATAACCTCTGACACCCGCACTAATCAAAAATCTATCTATTTCTGCCTTAAATATATCCACTGACTTTGCCTCCACAGCCTTCTGTGGCAAAGAATTCCACAGATTCACCACCCTTTGACTAAAGACAAGCAATCGCTTCTATTGACACTTGATACTATATTAATAATAATAATAATAATAATAATAATATTCATTTATTGTCATTGCAACGAGTACAACGAAATTAAAAAACAGCCAATCCTGACGGTGCGTACAAACATATATGCAATAAATGCAAAAACAAATAAATACATAAATACAATTAAATTAAGTACAAGATTTTTTAACGGTGTTGCCTAGTGCACAGGTAGTGTTCAGTTCTCGTATGGCCCTGGGGTAAAAACTGTTCTTAAGTCTGTTTGTTCGGGATTTGATTGACCTGAAACGTCGACCAGAGGGCAGATGAACAAACAGACGGTGGCCGGGGTGGGATGGATCTTTTATTATTTTGCCTGCTCTACTGAGGCAGCGCAGGCTGAACAGGTGCTCCAGGGAGGGCAGTGAGCAGCCGATGATTTTCTGGGCCGTCGTGATGACCCTCTGAAGGGCCTTCCTGTCCTTTTCTGAGCAGCTGGCATACCATGTGGTTATACAGTATGCCAGCACACTCTCGATGGAGCAGCGATAGAAGGACAACATGAGCTTCTCCTGCAGGTTGGTTTTCCTGAGGATCCTCAGGAAGTGGAGTCTCTGCTGTGCCTTCTTTACTGTGGTGATGGTGTTGGTAGACCAGGTGAGATCCTCTGCGATGTGCGTACCCAGGAACCTGAAAGCTGGTACCCTTTCCACGCAGACCCCATTGATGTAGAGTGGGTCGTAATCTCCACTGGTTTTTCTAAAGTCAATTATAAGTTCCTTTGTTTTGGAGGAGTTCAGGACCAGATTGTTCACTGAACACCATGCTGCCAGCCTTTGGATTTCATCCCTATAGGCTGTCTCATCTCCTTCTGAGATAAGTCCAACCACAGTCGTGTCATCCGCGAACTTGATGATGGTGTTGGTGGGATGGGTGGGGGCGCAGTCGTGAGTGTAGAGGGAGTAAAGGATGGGGCTCAACACACAGCCCTGTGGTGAGCCGGTGCTCAGTGTAATGGTGGAGGAGAGGTGAGGGCCTATTTTGACTGTCTGGGGGCGGTTGGTCAGGAAGTCCTTGATCCATTTGCAGATGGTTAGGGAAAATCCAAGGTCGGAAAGTTTGGTGACCAGTCTGCTCGGGATGACCGTGTTAAAGGCAGAGCTGAAGTCGAGAAAGAGCATCCTCACATAGCTCCCCTGGTGTTCAAGGTGGGTCAGTGCAGTGTGAAGAGCAGTGTCGATGGCATCCCCTGTAGACCTATTTGCTCTGTAGGCAAACTGGTATGGGTCGAAGGTGGGTGGGAGGCTGGCTTTGATGTGCTGCAGGACCAGTCTCTCGAAGCACTTTGTGATGACCGGTGTGAGTGCTACCGGACGGTAGTCGTTAAGACCGCTGATGACAGGCTTTTTCGGCAGTGGGATGATTATGGCGGACTTCAGGCAGGGAGGGATGGTGGATTTTAAAAGGGACAGGTTGAAGATTTTTGTGAAGACCTCAGATAATTGGTCTGCACATTCCCTCAGCACTCTGCCCGTCACACCATCGGGGCCTGCAGCTTTCCTGGGATTCACTGCTCTGAGCACTCGCTTAACGTCATACTCCTGCACAGTGAAGGTGTTGCTCTCAGGTGCTGGAGAGGGTGTAATGTCTGCCACTGTAGCTTTCACCTCGAAACGAGCAAAGAAACAGTTATGTTACAATGTAACATAGTTATTGGTATTTTTAGCTCTTGGTAATAAAAATAAACTTCCAGCTAGTAAAAATAATTTCATTTCTGAAAATACTACGTGAAAGAATTCTGTTATTGCAAGTCTGAAATGCTCTAGTCCCCTTTTCTCCATTGATACAATTGTTTTTATATTGCGAGTTTCGACAACGCAAGGTTTCTTACAAATCAACTATCACGTTTTTGCAGAACTACCTGTACATTTCAAACCTTTACTTTCATGACAGTGTCTCATGGAGTCCAGAACAAGGGGCAACAGTTTAAGAATAAAGGGTAGGCCATTTAGAACTGAGATGAGGAAAAACCTTTTCAGTCAGAGAGTTGTGAATCTATGGAATTCTCTGCCTCAGAAGGCAGTGGAGGCCAATTCTCTGAATGCATTCAAGAGAGAACTAGATAGAGCTCTTAAGGATAGCGGAGTCAGGGGGTATGGGGAGAAGGCAGGAACGGGGTACTGATTGAGAATGATCAGCCATGATCACATTGAATGGCGGTGCTGGCTCGAAGGGCCGAATGGCCTCCTCCTGCAACTATTGTCTCCTTTGGTGGAATACTTTTTAAACTTCCTCAGGATTTCCCTTACCTGGTGAACTTACTTTTCTTGTGGAGATGCATGTTCACCCTGTGATCACATGGGTTTCCTCTGGGTTCTCAAATTTACTCCCACAGCCCAAAGATGTGTGAGTTTGTAGGTTAATTGACCTCTGTAAAATTGTCCCTGGTGTGCAGGGAGTGGAAGTGAAAGTGGGCTACCATAGAATCAATGTGACTCTGTGATTGATGGATGGCGTGGACTTGGTGGGACGAAGGGCCTGCTTCCATGCTAAATCTCTAAACGAAACCAACAATTGGCTTCATGGCAGAAAGTAGAGAATAGTAGTGAAGAGTTGTTTTTCAGAATGGAGACCTGTAACCGATGGTGCATCATAGAAATTGGTGCTGGATCCTTTATTGTCCGTCATATGTACTTCTGATTTAGAAGAGAATATCGGTGGCACAGATTCAAAGTTATGCAGCACAGAAACATGCCTCTCTGACCCGACCAAGCTTCATCATGCCATGCAAGATGCCCATCTAAAATAATCCCTTTTTATCTAAACAAATTACATTCATGCTTCTGAACTGTCTTCCTTCTTCCTTAACTGTGGCCTCCTCTCTACCAAAGTGGACAGAGTCCTGGGCCACATCTCATTAATCCCCCACACCTCTGCTCTCACCCCTTCTTCTGGTCAGAGGAAGAATAAAATTCCCTTTACCTTCAACCTCAACAGCCGCGGCATTCAATAAATCATCCTTCGCATTTTCTGCTCGGTCCATAAAGATTCCATCACTAAACATATTGTCCCCTCCCTCTATTGTCAGCATTTTGTGGAGATTCCCCCTGTGGTCCCCTGGTCCTCTCTTCCATCCCTGTCTACCATTCTCTGTTGTCTGGCAGTTACTCATGCCAAACGCAGGAAATGGAACACCTGCCCCTTTCATCTTTTTCCTTTCCACCATCCACGGACCAAACTGACTTTCCTGGTGAATCAGTGGCCCATTTGCAGAATGATTAGCAGGTTTGTGGCACCAACATTGGTGGTTCATTAGCCTTGTCTAAGGTTGCAAAAGGATCTAGGTTAACTTGGAAAGTGAGCAAGGGAATAGCTGATGGTATTAACTCAGCCAAGTGTGAAGTGTGTTAATGTGCAAAATTAGAGCACATGGCATTGGGGGTAGGTTATTGACATGGTTAGAAAACTGGTTGCCAGACAAGAAGCAAAGAGTAGGAATTAATGGGTCCTTTACAGAATGGCAGACAGTGACTAGTGGACTCAGTGCTGGGACCCCAGTTATTTATCGATTTAGACGAAGGAATTAAATGTAACATCTCCAGGTTTGCAGATGACATAGAGCTGGGTGGCAGTGTGAACTGTGAAGAGGATGCTATGAGGATGCAGGGTGATTTGGATAGGTTGGGTGAGTGGAAAAATGCATGGCAGATGCAGTATAATGTGGATAAATGTGAGGTTATCCACTTTGATGGCAACAACAAGAAGGCAAATTATTATCTGAATGATGTCAGATTAGGAAAAGGGGAGGTACAACAAGACCTGGGTGTCCTTGTATATCAGTCACTGAAAGTAAGCATGTAGGTACAGCAGCCAGTGAAGAAAGCTAATAGCATGTTGTCCTATATAGTGAGATGATTTGAGTATAGGAGCAAGGAGGTCCTACTGCAGTTGTACAGGGGCCTGGTGAGACCATATCTGGAGCATTATGTGCAGTTTTGGTCTCCTAATTTGAGGAAGGACATTCTTGCTATTGAGGGAGTGCAGCGTAGGATCACCAAATTAATACCTGGGATGACAGGACTGACATATGATGAAAGAATGGATCGACTGGGCTTATATTCACTGGAATTTAGGTGGATGAGGGGGATCTTATAGAAACATACAAAATTCTTAAAGGATTGGACAGGCTAGATCCAAGAAAAATGTTCCCGATGTTGGGAGAGTCCAGAACCAGGGGTCACAGTTTAAAAATAAGGGGTAGGCCATTTAGGACTGAGATGAGGAAAACCTTTTTCACCCAGAGTTGTGAATCTGTGGAATTATCTGCCACAGAAGGCAGTGGAGGCCAATTTACTGGATATATTTAAGAGAGAGTTAGATTGAGCTCTTAGGGCTAACAGCATCAAGTGATATAGGGAGAAAGCAGGAACAGGGTACTGATTTTGGATGATCAGCCATGATCATATTGAATGGAGGTGCTGGCTCGAAGGGCCAAATGGCCTACTCCTGCACCTATTTTCTATGTTTCTGTGATACAGTTAGGGCAGTTGAGCCAGGTCATACACAGTGAATGGCATGACTGTGAGAGTGTTACTGAACAGCAAGACCTTGGGTTACTAGCACATAGTTCCTTGAAAATGGCAACAAAGGTGAACAGTAAAAGAATATGTAGGATATGCTTGAGTTTATCGGCCAAGGCATTGAGTATAGGAATTGGAATATGATGTTACAGTTGCACGTACAATCTTGTGTGCAGTTCTGGTCACCACATTAAAGGAAGGATGTGATTAAGTTAGCAAGGATGCAGAAGTGATTCGCAGTTATGTTGCTTGGACTGGAGAGTTTGAGTTATAAGGAAAGACTGGATAGGTTGGGATTCTATTTTCTGGAGCAAAGGAGGCTGAGACCTTACAGAGCATTTATAAAATGATGAGGGACATAGATAGGGTAGGTATTCACAATATTTTTCCCAGGGTAGGGGGCATACATTTATGGTGAAAGGGGAACGATTTAAATGAAATCGAGGGGTAAGTATTCACATAGAGTGTGCTGAGTGTATAGAATGAGCTGCCAGAGGATGTGGGAATGGAAGGTACAATTACAGTAGGCATCTTAGTCAGCATGGATGAGTTGGGTCAATGTGCCTGTTTCCATGCTTTATACTTTCTACATGCTATTACAGCTCCAAATTTCATCTTTGCACAGTGGCTTTGACAATAGGAATAGTTATGCATTAACAATACATGTAAACATACTCTTATTTCTGGGAGAAAACCAGAAAATCATGGAAACACTCAGCAGAACAGGCAACATCTGTGGAAAGAAAAAAAAGAGTTTACATTTCTGGTCAAAGACTTTACAGTTATGGCATTGTCCCCATTGTTGGATCTGATACATTAAATATATTTTGTCTTCCCGCAGATGCTGCCTGACCAGCTGAGTGTTTTCAGTATTTTCTGTATTTCAGATTTCCAGCACTCAATCGCGAATGAGCTCAAGGATTGCAGATTTACTTTCTTCCAGCCATGGTAATTTCATTAAATTCACAATCCAAGTGAAATAATCATAATTCTCAGCATTTAAAATGGCAGCTTAATTTTAGAAACTGTTGAAAGACTTCCTGAGAATGTTTGAAACCAAATGATATGAATCAGTTTTGCCAAGTGCAACTTCACTCACTTGATAATTTGGAGCTAGTTGCCAGTTATTTACCAAGCACCAGAATAAAGTTGAAGGGGTGGTGATGCCAATTTTCATTTGTTCCCCGCTGACCAGTTATTCTCAGCAATGATGTAGATACCACCAGACACTCCGGATCACAATCCCTGCTGAGCGCAGGAGCTTAGAGCAAATCAATCTGGATGATTCTGCTGAAATGCCTGAGTGATAAATAACATGCACAGAACATTGTAAAAATACATTGCCACTAACTAAGGAAAGTAGAATGTCAAGAGAAAATTGGGGAAGTAGGATGATTAAAAAGTATCCCAAAACTGAAATGTTAAAAAAATCTGAAGAGACTATGAACAACCTAATTTTACAAAAATAAACCAAAAACTGCCGAAGAAAATTTGGGATCTAAAACGTGGGATTATTAGGGATAAAATATAAATACATGGAGTGATTAACACATTGCACTATGAACAATAGGCATGACAGTTCCATACAGGCTACTAAATATATTGCTGACAAAAATAAAAGGTTTAAAGTTATTGGAGTCGACTTGTTTGAGTTGCACTCATCCAGCCGATACCCCGAATACAAATTGAAAGATCTTGCTCCAACAATCTGTATATTACATGTGCTTGAAGTGAAGCTAAAGTGACTTTTAAAGAGCTAATTTTGAGTGACTATGAAGTGTTCTGGGAATAACTGTCTGCTGATGCTAGACTGCCGCCCCACCATGGAAATATTTACGTCACTCATGTTTGCTTTAGCTCTGGAGTTGGCGCATGCCTGTGAGGGTGAAGGGAAGTGCAGAACCATGAAGGAAGAACCCACCCTATCTTTATGGCAGTTTTCCTTGAGGTCAGAGGGTGTGTGCGTATTGTCATTGCTGATCGCAACATCAGGGTCAATGGATATCACGGTACGGTAAATCTAAAGTAAACTTTGAAGTGTTAATGGTCCAAAGTATATTACAACTTGGCAAAGTGGAAGTTGATTCATTGCCCACAATGTCTAAATAGTGTGAGATGGCAATAAACCAGAGATCATGTTGACATTGAACAGTGCCCTGACTGCGCTACATTTGGCGAATGGAGTACAGCTCGGGCCACTGAAACATAAAGCAGAAATCTATGCCGTGACGTTAGCACAAAGAAACAGCAGCGATTTGAATTTATATAGACCTGAAGAAGGGTCTCGAACCGAAACCGCACCCATTTCTTTTCTCAGCTACCTGACCCGCTGAGTTACTCCAAAATTTTGTGTCTATCTTTGAATTTATGTAGTATGTTTTATGTATAATCCATCATAAAGCATTTAAAAACACGAAAAGCTGTAAAATACTCAATAGATCTGTGGTTAGATAAGTGAAGCAATGTCCTTTTCATCCGAACTGAAGAGAATTGAAGATGGTTGCCAGTCCATTTCCCTGAGCAAAAGCTGCCTGACCTGCTGAGTCCCTCGAGCAGTTTTCTTTTCTGCTCCAGACTTCAGTATCTGCAGACTCTTGTGTCTCCAGAGTTAAAGATATGTTGGTCACAAAATTTAGTTCTACGGCGGTCATTGATGGTGGTGCTTGCACATTCCGGCCACACGCAGAATTGGCAGTTTGTGATGCTAAATCATAGTGCAATACTGTCCTGAAACAAGTGCTGTCAAATTAGACCTCGGCCTTGCAGCGAGCACTATAAATTTAACCGGCAGAGAACCCAGTTTTAGCAGAAACCTCCCTACCCACACCTATAGATAAAGTCAGTTACTTGCAAGTTGGTAGTTAGTATTGTTTAAATTAAGCATCTGGTATTTCTGGCACATGTTGCTATTTTCAAAGTCAACTGATGTAACAGAATGTAAGTTTTCACTTCAAACAACTCTGGCTGCTTTGGACATCATTCCCTTCATGAATGACAAGGAGAAGAAGGTGAAGGAAGGCAGAGGAGGAAGAAGTAAAAGCAAAATAAGGCCATCTGCTGGAGGAGGATGTAGGGGTAGGGAGCGAAGGGGCCTTAAATGGAGGTCCTATCCAGATGTTCTCCTGGGCGCACCTCAATAAAGAGCAATGGCTGGGACAATTCCACTTTAGCTCAACGGTCCTCAGCAGTTGTTGGCAGCTGGTGGCGCAGTAGTAGAGTTAGTGCCACATAGCTTCAGAGACCCGGGTTCAATCCTGGCCACGGGTGCCGTCTGTACGTTCTCCCCATGATTGTGTGGGTTTTCCTCAGGTGCTCCCGTTTCTTCTCACACTTCAAAGAGGTACCAGTTTGTACGTTATTTGGCTTTGGTAAAAATTGCAAATTGTCCTTAATGTGATGGATAATCCTAGTGTACGGTGATCGCTGGTCAGCGTGGACTCGATGGGCCGAAGGGCCTGTTTCCGTGCTGTATCTCTAAACTAAACTAAGTACCACATGCTGCAGCCATGACTGGAAGCATGGAGAAGGTGGTAGACTTGTGTTGCCAGTGGCTGTTAAATGTCAAGTTTTACAATTCTGGGTTCTTCCAAGCTGAAACAGGGCAGATCTGTAATATTTCAGGGCATTGTTTTATTTGGGAGGTAACATGGCATTGGTATTGATGTGTACATTCAAGATTCTTTGTAGCCCCTTGTTTGCTGCACAGCATTGCCTGCAACTCTGGCACAGGAGGAAGAAGATGAAAGGGAAATAAGATAAGAAGGGTTGAAGTGAAACACATCAAGCACAAGGCTGAATATACTTCAAGTGAATTTATGTGTATAAGGTTAATTGGAAGTTAATTTCTGATTAGGTTCTGTACCTTTTCATATCTCTAGTTTCCTCCCCTGACCCTCAGTCTGAAGAAGGGTCTCTGACCTGAAACTTCATCTATTCCTTTTCTCCAGAGATGCTGCCTGACCCGCTGAGTTATTCCAGCAATTTGTGTCTATCTTTAATTTCTGATTTTCTGACTTTCAGAAATTAAGATTTAGAGATACAGCGCAGAAACAGGCCCTTCGGCCCACCGAGTCCGCGCCGCCCAGCGATCCCCGCACACTAACACTATCCTACACCCACTAGGGATAATTTTTACATTTTCTCAGCCAATTAACCTACATACCTGTACGTCTTTGGAGTGTGGGAGGAAACCGAAGATCTCGGAGAAAACCCACGCAGGTCACGGGGAGAACGTGCAAACTCCGTACAGACGGCGCCCGTAGTCAGGATCGAACCTGAGTCTCCGACGCTGCATTCGCTGTAAGGCAGCAACTCTACCGCTGCGCCACCTTGCCGCCCTAACTCTTTTAGCTACCAACAATAGGCCTCTGTTTTGACCTACTATTGGCCTACTTTATTAGAGGGACGAGTGTTACACCTGCACTCACTCCTTCATAAGTTCCAGCTTCAAATGGAACAGGTGACCAGTCAGTCAGAATAGACTCAGGTGTGTCAGGGTTATTGCAAATTCAGCATGAAATATCACTTAGCCTGCTTCTTGCTGTTGAGAACACCACACTAACACGAATTATATAGTTTCAGAGTTCTTGACATAGAGAAGATTTAAAGTATGTTTGAGGTATCTACAACCCAACTTATCCTATAGAGTTGAGCAGAAGCAGTTGAACCGTAATTGCCACAATGGAAGTAGCAGCAAAAATGCAGCTTCAAGTAAAATAACAGGGTCAGCCCATCTACCATCAAGTTTACACAAACAGGATGGTACGACTATAATAAACCGTAAAGAAATATTTAGTTGAAATTAGTGAAAGGATATAAACTATTTGTGCAGATTAAACAGACATTCGAACTGGCACACAGAAAATAAAGTTTTAGAGGGATATGGGCCAAACGTGGACTCCATCAGTCTGGAGAAGGGTCTCGACCCGAAACATCACCCAATCCTTCTCTCCAGAGATGCTGTCTGTTACTCCAGCCTTTTGTGTCTACCTTCTGGTGGGACTAGTGTAGATGGGGCATTGTGGTCAGCATGGGCAAGTTGCTCTATGACTTTATGACTTTGTAAATGATCTTCACTCGAAATGTGCCTAGTCAGGATAATAAACTGCTCCATCATAAAATTGCATTCAAGTTGGATCCAGTGTAAACTTTAGGAATTGACGTGCCTAATCCAAACATGTCTCACAAAGAAAGAGGACGTTCCTTGAGTTCAAATCCAGAAGCATGTTACTCCATGTTCCTTTACATTTCCTGTATGTTTTCCATTAGGTCTCTTGACGTAGCAAGTACTTCATATTACCTACTCACCAACCTTCTCCCCTTAACAGTTCCTATATCAGTCATTTGTGTCATAACACATTACTTGTTTACATCAGCTCATTGTTCCTGAAGTGTGCAAGAGAGGCATTTGTCTTCATAAGTACTGTAAAAATGTTTCCAGTTGTTAAGTAGATCGCTTTAGTACCAGTTGATAAGAACAAACTTATCACAATAGCCTTGAATATGTGAGATGAACTTTGGTGATTTTCTAGAAATATGTTGAAACTGAAATGGATTACTTAATACATCTTTGTGCATTTGGTAAACCTAAGCTGGTCATGGAGAATTTATTAATTGGTTAGCACCCTTATTGTAAGCCTGTAGTCTGCAGGGCAGATGATGTTTAATGCAAAGAGTGAAGATTCTGAATGAAGTTTAATATAATGGTCAGTGGCTGACCGTAACTTGATGGTACTGTTTCTATGCAAAGAGGGAAAGATTGAGAATCAGTAATCCTGCTGTTATGGCTATTAAGTGCAATGTGAGGTTTCCCAGCAGTTCTTGGATCAAAGCATTTCTTTTCTGAATATCAGCTCCCCGATAAATCTAAAAGCAAAAGACTAGAGAACTCATCGAGAACTCTCCGTCCTGACAAGGGCAACAGCTCCAAGTTCTTCAATCTGGACTTTCTAACAAATACTTTAAGCTGCATGGAAAACAGTTGGGATACTTTAAAGCAGAACGGAACAGGGCAGCACATTCAGATAACAACTTCCAAATGTCATAGGGAAGATCGTCCTCAAGCAAACTCACTATGAATATCTGAGCAGAGGGACAGCGATGAAAATTCTGCAGATATTTAAAAAATAAAAAAGGAAAAAGGTAAGGGTTAGTATAATGTAATTCTAGTTGGATATGTTAAGATGTGCTGAATAGCCTTCCTTGACAACAGCTACATGGTGATCTTGTAAAACATGGAACAGAAAAGTTGCCAAAATAGTTTTGGCCACCATGTTATAGGAAAGATGTTGCGAAGCTGCAAAGGGTGAAGAGAAGATTTACGAGGGTGTTGTCAGGACTCGAGGGCCTGAGCTATAGGGAGATGTTGAGCAGGTTAGGACTTTATTCCTTGGAGCACAGGCAGATGAGGGGTGATCTTATAGAGGTGTATAAGATCATGAGAGGAATAGATAGGGTAAATGCATAAAATCTTTTGCCCAAAGTAGGGGAATCGAGAACCTGAGGACATCGGTTTAAGGTGAGGGGGGGGGGGGAAAGATTTAATAGGAACCCGAGTGTTAACAATTTTACTTTTTTACACAAAGTGCTTTGGATATATGAACTGAGCTGCCCATAGTTGAGGCAGGTACTATCAAACTATTTAAGAAACATTTGGACAGGTACATGGATAGGACAGGTTTAGAGAGTTACGGGCCAAGCAAGGGCAGGTGGGAATAGTGTAGATGGGGCATGTTGGTCAGCAGGGCAAGTTGGACCGAAGGGCCTATTTTCACGTTGTATGACTATGACTCTGTAACTCCATTGCTCGTAATGCATCTTTCACATGAAGACCCACCAACCCAGGCCTTCCTACATGATGCTGTAATTATTTATGTTATGAAGGATTACAGAAGAGTTATGGCATGAAAAGTGATTGCAGCATATGAAATTGACATTTACATTGTATGTCCAAAGGGGGTTTACGTAACTGGTTCATTATGAGAGAGAGGATGAAAATGTGACCTTGTGCCAGTTGCTTTTAGCTCTGCCATTACTTGCTACCATCACACCCATGTGTGGGAGGCACTGATTTGTCATCAATTGTCAGACTTCCAATAATTGCAGAAATGCTGAATGCATTAAACAAATCAAACATTCTGCGCACAAAGCTGCAAACTGCAGCCGCAAAATGTTGGCAAAAATCACATTCTTTTGGAATTTATCTTTTACCCTTTTATGCATTAACTGTGGACCATCTTTTCTTTGAGTACATGGATAAAGTGGATGTGGAGAGGATGTTTCCATTAGTGGGAGAGTCTAGAACTAGAGGTCGTAGGCTCAGAACAAAAGGACGTTCTTTTAGGAAGGAGACGAGGAGAAATTTATTTTGTCAGAGGGTGGTGAACCTGTAGTATTCGTTGCCACAGAAGGCTGTAAAGGCCAAGTCAGTGGATATTTTTAAGGCAGAGATAGATAGATTCTTGATTAGTACAGGTGTCAGAGGTTATGGGGAGAAGGCAGAATGGGGCTAGGAGGGAAAGATAGATCAGCCATGAGTGAATGGTGGAATAGACTTGATGGGCTGAATGACCTGATTCTAGTCCTATTCCTCATGACCGTATGTGTTCCAAAAGACCATATCAATACAAAGGACCCAATGGGGTGGTCACATGTTGGCTTGGTTGGGGGTACACATTGTACCTCACATGTCAGGAGCCATGCACGTGGCAGGGGAATCCCGAGGAGCTGTGGCCCCGAGACTGAGGACCCGCCCGTAAGTCCAGACTCACCCGCTGTGGTAGGCTGGAAACCGGCCGGAAGGCCGAGCCTGCCCGCCATGGATCGAGGACCCGCGCCGTGGCCTGCGAGCCCACCTGAAGGCCCGGCTTGCCCACCCAGAGAGGAAGGAGTTGGACTGATGGTCGGTAAGCAGACCAACTGTGGGAGGCAGTGCGCTGCCTCATCGGTGGAGTGGGCCACTGGGGGCCCTGCATCAGCCTGGGGCTTGGCTGGACCAGGCGCCGATCCAAGATGCCCAGCATGTGGGCTGGACGCGTCCTACAGTGGTGGAGCAGCGGCAGAGGACAGCACGGCCACGCTTGGCCAGGCCGGGAATGTGAACTTGATGAAATGGCGTCAAACATGGCGCTGCCAGCATTCTATGCAAAAATGAATTTCAGTCTGTAATGTTTAATTGCATATGTGACAATAAATAAATATCCATTGAGATAGGCTCAGAATTTACTGTCGACAGTGAACTGCTAAAGTCAGCTACTTGCCTACAAGAGATATGATGAGAGCACAGTTGGTACCATGAGTTTGTATTCATCTTTTGGAGACTTGAATTCAAATTGTATCATGGTAGCTGTGAGAGTTGTAGTTACTAATCTGGTATATATCTTTTGAAAAGACCAGCTGCCTTAAGTAATGATGACCACAAAATGACTGGATATTTGTACATTCATTTGGTTTCAATATTATGCTTCTGGGGAGGAAATCCACTGGCCTTACATGGACTCTTAAGTTGCACAGCAAGCTACTTCGTTCAGGATAATTAATGATGGCAATAAAGATTAAGCTTGCAGTGATACCCACAGACCCAATTCTGCACTCTGTACTGCTCTCAATTCTGCACCTTGCTCTATCTATTGCATATGGATTTGATTTAATTGTATGTATGTATGGTATATCTGATCTGCTTGGATAGCATGCTTTTCACTCTACCTCAGCAAATATGACAATAATAAATCTTATGCTAAACCTAAATCTAAACCTAACCCTAAAATATTAATTTAAAAAAAGCACACACATCCCTTGCACAGATCTTCAAAGCACAACTTGCTGCAATGAACTATTATGACATTGGTCAGGAATGACTTTGGTTCAGTGGAACAGGAAGTGGAAAACTGTGATAACAATGAAGGAAGTGTCTGAGACATTAAATAGATATTTTGTTTCAGGGTGGAGATAGGAAAGTGGCAATGAATGTTTAACTATTGATTATATTCATGGCTGTGAATGATAAATTTGTTGACACTAAATGAACTGGAGGATATGGCCATTAGGTGCAAAGATTAACTTGAGATATCAGATCAGGTGCGATGGTATTGAATGGCAGAATTGGATCGAGGGTCTATATGAAAGCTCCTACTGATTTTTCTTATATTCATATGTAAATATGAATTAAATCTTTGCAGGCTTCTTAACCATTACTATACCAATGGACAGAGTATTAATGGAAAAATAACACTAGCTCATGACATAGGAAACTATTTTTTATGTAGCCTGAACAAATGGAGTCAAGAGAGAGTTAGATTTAGCTCTTAGGGCTAGCGGAATCAAGGGATATGGGGAAAAAGCAGGAACGGGGTACTAATTTTGGATGATCAGCCATGATCATATTGAATGGCGGTGCTGGCTCGAAGGGCCGAATGGCGTGCACCTGCACCTATTTTCTATGTTTCTATGAGTCGACTCACAAGTCCATCGGAAGGGTTTATGGAATGTATTCAAGATTGACATCCTTTCCAGCTTGACAACATCTTTCCTGTAACATGGTGGTCAAAACTGAACACAATACTCTAAACATGGCCTCACCAATGTTTTATATAACTGTAACAAGACGTCCCAACTTCTATACTCAGCATTGAGATGCAGCCCAAAGTACCAAAAGCCTTTTTGACCATCCGATCTGCCTGTGATGCTACTTTCAAGGTTTGTGATTAATTGGTTGCAATATCCCAATGTTTCCAATATTCTGGAACAGTATTAGCAAATTTGAAAAGTACATTGAATTCAAGAAGGAGGGTGTCAGAATACTAAGTATAGGTCAGTTTGTCAATCAGTTGTTGGCAAATGGAGTTCATTTTTAAAGTATGGAAATAGGACACTGAGAAAAGCAACAGTTTGTATTTACAATATGATACGATACAACACCATTTTATTTATCCCAGAGGGAAATAGGTCTGCTGGGAGAGTTTTATCATGATAAATCTTTGGAATTTTCTACTGTTGTAATTTCCTACATGTTGTTACATTGAAGATTATGGCTGTTCAGTTGTTGAGTATATTTAAAGCTGAGAGTAATTGATTTTTGGAATCCAGGGAAATCAAAGGATAAAGGGAACTGGTGGAAGGTATTGAGGGAGATCAACCTTTATCTTTTCCAATGCAGTATTATTCACAAGTTACTCCTGACTCTATTTCACATTTTCTAATGTTGTTCCGTTATCATACTGTATGTCACTTAATTCTGAGGATGGGTCGCTGACTGGTTTGTCTGTCCGCAGATGCTACTTGACTGGCTGGTTCTTCCAGTTTTTCGGTTTTCGTTTCAGATTACAGCATCTGGAGTTTTATTTGTTCTCCACATTCATTATATTTCCTGTATTCCAGGATTTTCAAATCCTCTGCTCTCCTTCCCGTCCATCTCCTCTCCGTAAGATAATATGTTATCACTGCCGAATCGCCCGTATTAAATTCCAAAGTTTGCCTTTTTTCCCCAAACTTTGCACACAATTAAAAATGATAAGAAGAAAGAGGTTGGATGTGAAAGGATGAACTATGACCCCCACCAATTATTTTTTCACCAAATTTACATAGATATTCTGATTCAGTGTCTTGGGCACACTGATTGCAAGTTCAGAACAAAGACCTTACTGTCATTCTTTTTATAGCACAATACATTGAACAAAAGTTATTGGGGACTTTCACTTGCAATACATATGTCCTGTTATATGATGCCTGTACAAACATGCCTGTAATGCCACCAGGACAACAGGCCCTTCATGATCAGGTCAAGAATCCCGTACTAACAACAAATGGGACTTGAAAATGGCACCAAACTGGCAACTGTGTAGACTGTCACAGTGTACCACAGCGGCACGGTGGCACAGCGGTAGAGTTGCTGCCTTACAGCGAATGCAGCGCCGGAGACTCAGGTTCGATCCTGACTACGGGCGCCGTCTGTACGGAGTTTGTACATTCTCCCCGTAACCTGCCTGGGTTTTCTCCGAGATCTTCGGTTTTCTCCCACATTCCAAAGACGTACAGGTATGTAGGTTAATTGGCTGGGCAAATGTAAAAATTGTCCCTAGGGTGTAGGATAGTGTTAATGTGCGGGGATCACTGGGCGGCGTGGACCCGGTGGGCTGAAGGGCCTGTTTCCGCGCTGTATCTCTAAATCTAAAAACAAATCTAAAGCTATACACCTGTACTGTATCTGAGATGCTTATCTAAGACGTATCTAAGTGGTTATGTAAAGTGATACTTGTGATAAAAAAATGAATTTCACTGTACCTCGGTGACATGTGACAAATAAAGAACCATATCATATCCGCAAATTTCTGCTAATGTTAAAATTATATCCTGAGGTATGGAATGGCTTTTGTAAAATGCAAGAATGGCAATCCCACTCCAGGCGATGTGATCATTGTGCACTCCCAAAGCCAACTGGTTTCAGTTCAGTATTCATTACCTATATCATTTGGGTGAGATTGTTCATTTTGTTTTGGCAATTTCAATTTTTTTAAAAATCGATAATTGTAGCTTAATAGGGATGAAAAAGGGCCGGAGCTCACAGTGTGAGGTTAGAGTTGGTACAAAGAATGGGAGTTCAGAGTAAGATTGGGATTGAGGAAAAAAAAGCACAAATTTTGATTGATTGTGGCCATTTAGAAAGTTGATTTTTGATCACAGATGAGTTTCCAATTTGTGATGGTAACATGACTCCATTTAACCCAGCTCACATTTTTAGTAGAAGATCTGGAGTGGATCAAAAGCCTAGAAGGGTCCTAACCCGGTATCGCCTGTCCAATCCCTCCCCAGATGATGCCTGACACACTGAGTTCCTCCAGCTCTTAGTATTTTACTTCTATCATAAACCCATTCTGGTCCATTGGCTGGGCATGGCTGGGCCAAGTTGCTGCCAATTACTGCTACCTACTCATTGCCTGTTTCACATTCCTCCTGTGCTTTTCCGTAGCTGCCTTTATCCACAGGCCCAATGGCCATGTATCACACTTGGTGTTCACTGCCACAGGGGCTGAGTAGAAGATCGCAGACTCTGACTGTTCTCCTCATGATTCCATCTGGAACAGACCCAAACAAGCAATGCCAAGAGCTGTGATGGATCCCAAGAGATCGCTGACCCTCAGACCTGCGAAATTGCATAGATTGGGTGATTCCTCATACTGTTCTTGGTTAAAGCATCTGAGTTAATCACACAAGCATGTCAGCATTCCCTTTCATCCTCTGATTCCACTATGAGTTGCTATTTTGGAATTTCCTCCATGCTTGGTCTGGTTGGATTACTGGACGATCTTGTCTCCAAGGCTGACCTCGTGAAGGAAACACATGTCATGTTCCCTCCCAGAAATCCAGTTAATAAAGGCAAGCATTCTGAAAATCTAATTTCTTGTTATTGGGAAAAATGGTGCATCTAACATATTCATTGACAACTTCTTAAAACTTCTAATCCAAGCTCTTTTTCCATATTGTACAGAAAACATACTGTTTGCAGTTGAAAATACGTGAAAGGTAATATGCCACCTATTAGAACGTTTCCCAATGAATCAGTAATACCTCAAAAGGATGGCGATGAGGATGGAGATTACCAATTGTATACCTCCTCCAGCCTTATCTATTGTAACCTCCTCCAACCTCATCTATTGTATCCGCTTTTCCAGATGTCAACTTCTCTACATTGGCAAGACCAAACGCAGGCTCGCTGATCGTTTTGCTCAACACCTTCGCTCAGTCCGCCTTAACCAACCTGATCTCCCGGTGGCTGAGCACTTCAACTCCCCCTCCCACTCCCAGTTTGACCTTTCTGTCATGGGCCTCCTCCAGTGCCATAGTGAGGCCCACCGGAAATTGGAGGAACAGCACCTCATATTTCGCTTGGGCTGCTTACAGCCCAGCAGTATGAACATTGACTTCTCTAACTTTAGATAGTTCCTCTGTCCCTCTCTTCCCCTCCCCTCCCCAGTTCTCCCACTGTCTTCCTTTCTCCACCTAAATCTTTTCTTTGTCCCGCCCCCCTGACATCAGTCTGAAGAAGGGTCTCGACCCGAAGCATCACCCATTCCTTCTCTCCTGAGATGCTGCCTGACCTGCTGAGTTACTCCAGCATTTTGTGATACCATGGAGATTACAGAGGTTCATTTGCATATTCTCCAGAAATGGACGTGGAGTACAATGATTAATTCCACCACTTCTTTTGGAATCCTCATTTTGCATGGTCATGAACTTGATTTTTATGTACAGGAAGTGCTAGTCATAGTGTGCAATGGTACAACATTGCAGTGTTGGGCCAAAATCAATACCTTTGTGGACTACACAACCAGTGCATGCAGAAAGATTAAAGTTGGGACAAAGTCCGATTGATTTGACACATGAACACTGAATGAATACCACATTCTTGTTGAGTTCTGCAACTTAAAATGTATGAATGTACAAAGTTTTTCCCTCGTTGTTGATCTGAAGACTGAGCAAGGACATCAGCCACCGGATTTACAATCATGTTTAATACTGAACTTTCACTGTGGATGGCTCAATTGTAATCATGCAGTCTTTCCGCTGTACCTTGGTATATGTGACACGAAACTAAACTAAACTACTCCCTAAGTTAGAAACATGAGAGTCCATTTTCCTCCTGGGCAAATTGACTGATGTAGCAGGTCACATTGGACTTCTGTTGTTATCTTGAGCTGAACAAGCTTTCCTGGGTCAAATGTTATTTGCTTGCACTGTGGATTCTCAATGGGATTCCTGCTTTAAAGTGAGAGCCAGTAGTTCCAAGAAAGCAATAGCAGATGAAGGAACATCCACAGTACGTCAGGCAGGGGTAGGGTCAATGGTCAATGGTGCTTTATTGTCACAGTAAAATTATTTTTTGTACATACAGTTCAGTAAAGTATTGCTATAACTAAGCACAATCCCTGATTAGCAAAGTGTACAGAAATAATCCACTGAGGTGGCATGCAAGAGGAGCCAGGTTTTGATGCCATTTTAAAACCCCAATCTGTGCTCTATGTCTTATGAGTGGTGCTTGATCCAGGACTGCTGTAGAGCCTCCAGCCGTGATCTTCCTTGGACTTTTGGATCGTCCAGCAAACCAAGGACCCTCTCCTCGCTCATGCATCTTCGTGCCCCTGAGGTGCCTCCCGCAGTCCACCTCGAGGGTGCGGAGTGCAAGACCACGACTCCCTCTCCTACCGGCCTTGCTCCTCGTGTCCATCATTGTAGGCTCCTTTCTCTCCAGCCTCTGGTCTTCAGGGGACAAGCAGGGGCCAGTTTGGTGACTTCCCCCCACAGGCCTAGGTCTTTATGCTTCTGGCCACGTGGCCCACTGGGTCTTTGTGCTGATAGCGATCTGGCCTGTATATTGACCATCTATCTTAATTCCGGCTAACAACTGAGGGACATCCAATTTTCCCTTTTCATTATGCCGTGCATTTTAGTTTCTTCCTTAATTTTCAGCAAATTGTTTTCATGCTGGGAGCATGCAATGAAACTTTTTTAGGTTAGACCTGATGTTGGTACATCCATTTTAGTGTGTTTTGGAGCACTGTATTGGAACATGCATGGTGTACATGTAATACACTTCTGCACAAGTATTCAGAGCATGCAGTGCTAAATGACACAACTTCACATTCCAACTAATACTCTACCCTAAAGTTGCACAGCTGAGCATATATTAAGTAGCAAGAAGTAAACTCCTCCAATGCTATTTAAATCTTTAAATAAACATGCATAAATATAGAACATCACAGACATTTCTTTATTGCAATTATGGGGGATAAAAGTTAATCAAAACTCATAACTAAATCTTCTGTTGTACTCATTTGCCTCAGTAATACATAATGCTGATTTGCCTTGTAGTAGCTAGATGATGTGAGCAAAGATATATATATATCTATTTTCCAAAAATAAACTTTATTCAGAATAAAAAATAAAAACAAAACAAGAATTGTGTATAAACTCTTCCATCATTCTCACCGGGTACACATTCATTAGCTTTGTATTTGGTAATGTCCACAAAAACTACCATTATACTGGGCACCTTTGCCAATTAGGTGCTCTCCTGGGGTGATGTCCCTTCCCTTGTTGTTTGAGGGGATCTCCACCAAACCCTGCCCCCCCCAATGTGCAGCAGCAGAAAGAGCCTGGACTGTGGTCCTTCCCTATAAAGCCTTGGTGTTGGCTGCACCAAGCTTCAGTGCATCCCTCAGCATGTTCTCCTGCAGTCAGGAGTGGGCCAGTCGGCAACATTCCTAGACGAACATCTCGCTCTGCTAGGAGATCAACAGGATTTGGGCAGAGCAAAGAGCGTCTTTCACTGAGTTGATGAGCTTCCAGCAGCACTTGATGTGGAATGCGTTCCTGGCAACAGTCCGTAAATCCGAGGGTCCTCTGTTACGAAGCTGTTCGGCATAAACTGTGACAAGGATCCTTGCATCATTCTCCAGGCTCTCTTTGCAAATCCATACTCTGCGAAGAGGTGGGCAACCATCTCTCGGCCATCTAGCAGCCATCCCGAGGGCAGCGTGCGCTGGTCGTGAGATTCTGATGGTGCAGGTAGGATCTGACTTGGAGGGCTCCCCTCACCGCCAGTCAAGCAAGCTCTTGGTGCTTGTTGGTGAGTTCTTATGATGAGGCATTTCACCAGGCAAGCTGCACAGTCTGCTCAGAGAACCACACCACAGGATCCATGGAGTCATTTCCCTGTAGTGCCTGCAGGATGTTCCGATGCAGGATGGACTTGAGCAAAAGTATAGGTAACTTTATTTATATCCCTTTATAAGAAAATATATATCAACTATACATTGGATATGGTCTTCTTCCATAAACTACTTTTCCCTCATGGTAATTTATATCATGTAAGTCTCATATTCCTTTCAATAGACAATAGACAATAGGTGCAGGAGTAGGCCATTCAGCCCTTCGAGCCAGCACCGCCATTCAATGCGATCATGGCTGATCACTCTCAATCAGTACCCCCTTGCTGCCTTCTCCCCATACCCCCTCACTCCGCTATCCTTAAGAGCTCTATCCAGCTCTCCCTTGAAAGCATCCAACGAACTGGCCTCCACTGCCTTCTGAGGCAGAGAATTCCACACCCTCACCACTCTCTGACTGAAAAAGTTTTTCCTCATCTCCGTTCTAAATGGCCTACCCCTTATTCTTAAACTGTGGCCCCTTGTTCTGGACTCCCCCAACATTGGGAACATGTTTCCTGCCTCTAATGTGTCCAATCCCCTAATTATCTTATATGTTTCAATAAGATCCCCCCTCATCCTTCTAAATTCCAGTGTATACAAGCCTAATTGCTCCAGCCTTTCAACATACGACAGTCCCGCCATTCTGGGAATTAACCTAGTGAACCTACGCTGCACGCCCTCAATAGCAAGAATATCCTTCCTCAAATTTGGAGACCAAAACTGCACACAGTACTCCAGGTGCGGTCTCACCAGGGCCCGGTACAACTGTAGAAGGACCTCTTTGCTCCTATACTCAACTCCTCTTGTTATGAAGGCCAACATTCCATTGGCTTTCTGCACTGCCTGCTGTACCTGCATGCTTCCTTTCAGTGACTGATGCACTAGGACACCCAAATCTCGTTGAACATCCCCTCTTCCTAACTTGACACCATTCAGATAATAATCTGCCTTTCTATTCTTACTTCCAAAGTGAATAACCTCACACTTATCTACATTAAACTGCATCTGCCATGTATCCGCCCACTCACACAACTTGTCCAAGTCACCCTGCAGCCTTATTGCATCTTCCTCACAATTCACACTACCCCCCAGCTTAGTATCATCTGCAAATTTGCTAATGGTACTTTTAATCCCTTCATCTAAGTCATTAATGTATATCGTAAATAGCTGGGGTCCCAGCACCGAATCTTGCGGTACACCACTGGTCACTGCCTGCCATTCCGAAAGGGACCCATTTATTCCCCCCTCTTTGCTTTCTGTCTGTCAACCAATTTTCTATCCATGTCAGTACCCTACCCCCAATACCATGTGCTCTAATTTTGCCCACTAATCTCCTATGTGGGACCTTGTTGAAGGCTTTCTGAAAGTCGAGGTACACCACATCCACTGACTCTACCCTGTCAATTTTCCTAGTTACATCCTCAAAAAATTCCAGTAGATTTGTCAAGCATGATTTCCGCTTTGTAAATCCATGCTGACTCGGAATGATCCTGTTACTGCTTTCCTGTGCTCCCTTTGATTTCTTTGCAATCAGTCAGTTGTGGTAGGTAATTGAAAGCTAGATTTTTACTGTTTTCACTATTATTTTTATTTAACACCGTCTTTACGTTATGTATCCTCTTCCCAAAAAACCTGTGGCTTTCTTGGGTTGGTGGGGATGGGAACAATGAAGCTGGTGTTCTTCACAGATTATCTGTCATTCATGAGCGACATGGTGTGTGTTAGACAGTAATACAACTGTAGGCCAGGACACAATCATCCCTAAACTTAATACTGGTAGGTTAAGAAATGAATTATTTGTTTATCAGTTGTGTTTGTCACTGGCAATACTGGCATTTATTGGTTATAATATGGGAGACTGTTGTCAACTACGTGTAACTACATTGTATCTCTTCAGCTACCAAAATCCATGTTTAATTTTGCATTATTGTATTTTTTTTAGCCTTAAATTATTAAGACCCAATATTTGTTTTTGTTTTTTAAGTAGAATGTTTGTTCCTTAGATATATAATTCTTTTTTGCTCACCTTAAATTTCATTTTGAAAATTTTCTACTAACTCGTTATAATTTTACCTATTTACACATCTGCTCAGTTTACCATGGGCACTCTCTGAAGTCAGCCTTACCCAAATTTATAATATCAGCAGCTGCTTCCTGTTCCCTTTCAAATATTCGATCAGACTTCCCCACATTTTGATCTCTATCACATAAACGTTCACAGACCATGAATGTGCAATCAAGTCTTGATCATGCGATGTAACTACATCTGATCTGGCCTGCTCTTTGTTGGTTCTGAGACATTTTAACTAAAGAAATGCTACATTAAATACATTCCGGAGAAACAATATATTTCAGACTGAGCTGATTTGCTTTCTCAAGCTGTGCTAAACTTCACATTTCCATCAAAATAACTGTTTTTGCTATCTACATAACCCTACAACCTGCACCACCCTAACCACGATTATACCACAACAATTTCTACGGTGAACTTTGTTGAGGTTGGATTATGGAATTTGGTTTGCACTATTATGGTCTGAGCACCTAGTGTTGCAGAAAATGTATTGTATTATTTAATATTTATTTCTTGCATTGTAGTATAAGAAAATGACTGCAGATGCTGGTACAAATCGAAGGTATTTATTCACAAAATGCTGGAGTAACTCAGCAGGTCAGGCAGCATCTCAGGAGAGAAGGAATGGGTGATGTTTTGGGTCGAGAACCTTCTTCAGACTTCGTTGTACTGTTCATGTAAAGCTGCAGCAAGAATGTAATTGTTCCATTCCTGATGCATATGACAAGTAATCAGTCATAACTCTCTCAAGACTCTCTCTATGCTTCATCTAATTTCTGCAACAAATGTTACAGAATTGTGGAAGAAGGCCAGTTTAGATTCAGTAATGGGTAAATAAGAAGAATATTACTGAACCCAATCATGAAGGTTTAATGGACTAATTTGAATCTAAACAACACTTCCACTGAATTTTAATTGTGTGCTAAAAATATGGGCAATAATAGAATATTCTAAATAATGTTCAAGTGGCACAGCAGAAAGTTGCTGTCTCAGTAGAGGAAATTTAGAGTCTCTCTGAGGATCCTTCAGTGCTTCTACTCTGGGGCTGTAGAAAGCATCTTGTCTGGAAACATCACAATCTGGTTTGGGAATAGCTCTGCCCAGGACAGGAAGGCTCTGCGGAGAGTAATGCGCTCGGCTGAACGCACTATGGGAACTACACTCGCCCCCCCTGCAGGACCTATACATCAGGAAGTGCAGATCCAGAGCCAGCAACATTATGGGGGACCCCTACCACCCCAGCAACGGACTGTTCCAGCTGATACGGTCAGACAAACACCTCCGCTGTCACGCTGTGAAAACAAAGAGGATGAGACGGAGTTTCTTCCCACAGGCCATCAGGACGGTTAACTCTCATATCACCAAGGATTAATTTAATTTACTGTATTAATTTATTTTTTGTGTTAAAAAAATCTTTTCTATTCTGTTTTGTAGTTTTAGCACAATCCGCAAGCGTTGCCACTTTCATTTCACTGCACATCTTGTATATGTATGTGACAAACAAAGTTGACTTGACTTGACTTGACAGTGCCAGGTATCTGGGCAAAATCCTGACTATGGGTGTTGTCTGTATGGAGTTTGTACTTTCTCCTCATGACCGTGTAGATTTTCTCCAGTTTCCAGTTTAATTGGCTTCTTTAAATTGTCCCTAATCGGTAGGATAGAGTGTGTGTAGAGTAGGACAGGTATGGGTGACCATTGGTTGGCATGGACTAGGGGGGCCAAAGGGCCTGTTTCAAAGCTGTATCTCTAAATGAAACTAAACTAAACATCTAAACTAAACTAAATTCTTGTTTTGTTTTAAAACATAATTTTAAGCAGGTATTTGCAAAAAATGTTTTTTTGTGCATTAAAGAAATTAAGTGGAATTACCTGATAATATTCGCATTTTAAACTATTGATTTAGCCCTTATTATTTTCAGATTTCTAGATTGGCATGCAATGGCAACATCAGCCAAATTACATTGAAACTGCTAAATCTGCCTCAGGCTATACATCCTCACAGAAGTTAAAATCAAAATAAAAGAAGCCTGTTGATGCTATTGCTAGGGATACTGTGATTACTCCCTTCATAACAAAACATTTTATACCTAGCAACATCACCACACCTTCCAGCCTACTGTAAAAAGATGTTCATGCCCAGACAGAGAAATAGGGTTGCACGGTACAGAAACAAATCCTTTGGCCCATCAAATTCATGGTGTATCAAGCACTCACTTAAACCAATCCTATATTAATCATGTTTTATTATCCTCACATTTATATAAACTCCCTCACAGATCCTACCATTCACCAACACACTAAGGAGCAATCTACAGTGGGTCATGGACCTACCAACCCATATATCTTTGGAATATGAAGTAAACCAGAGTACCCAGAGGAAAACCGACATGGTCACATGAAAAATACGCAAAATCCACACAGACAGCAACAAAAGTCAGGTTTAACTTCAGGGTGCTGAAGCACTGAGACAGCTGCTCCTTACAACGCCAGAGACCCGGGTTCGATCCTGACTTCAGGTACTGTCTGTATGAAGAAGGGTCTCGACCCAAAACGTCACCCATTCCTTCTCTCCCGAGATGCTGCCTGACCTGCTGAGTTACTCCAGCATTTTGTGAATAAATCGATTTGTACCAGTATCTGCAGTTATTTTCTTATACTGTCTGTATGACATTTGTATGTTCTCCTTGTGACCTGTGTGGGTTTTCTCCGGGACCTTCGATTCCCTTCCACATTCCAAAGATGTACAGGTTTGCAGGTTAATTGGCTTTGGTAAAAATTGTAAATTGCCCCTAGTGGGGGGGATCGCTGGCCGAAGGGTCTGTTTCCGTGCTGTATCTCTAAACTAAACTAAACCCATAATATTATTAGCGTTTGAAGTCTGGGTTTTACTTCAATCTATTGGAATTTATGGTCAAAGACACATTCGGATTCATTGTAATGCAATTAACAAGCAAGTCATGACGTTTTGTCATAGCTTATACCTTAAGAGATAAATCAATAAATATTGCACTTTGCATTAGTATGTAAATGAATTGTTTATTACAAGCCAATTGACATTATGGATGCGTATCTAAAGAATTAAGATCTCAAATGTAGGGAATGTGCTTTTTTTCCACATCCATTTGATTCAAGAATTACGGTTGGATAACTATCCACTATTTAAAGACGGTGACGGGTGATCTGGGAAATTATAAATAAAATAAGAATCATTATTAGACACAACAAGGGTTTTGTTGGAGTTAGGTATGCCAGGCTAACTTAATTGAATGTTTTTGAATAGATCGTGACACGACCGAATATGGGAATGCTCATGGATGTTATTTGTAGAAACTTCCAGAAGATAATTGATTAAGCCAGAGAATGAAGAATATGTGGAGTTCATTGCCACAGATGGCTGTGGAGGCCACGTCATTGAGTATTTTAAAGCACAGTTTGATAGGTGAGCAAGGATGTCAAAGGTTATGGGGAAATTTGCAGGAGAATGGGGTTGAGAGGGAAAAATAGATCTGGCACGATTGAAAGGTGGAGCAGAGACGATTGGCTGAATGGCCTAATTCTGCTCCTATGTCTTATTATCTTATGATCAAAGTCCCTTATGAGCAGTTTTTTTTAACTGAGCTTGACGCTCATGAAATTGGGAGCGTAGTATTGGCACACAAAGGAAAATCTCTGAAAGGCTGGAAGCAGAGTGTAAGGACAATGGGCAGATTTTCTAAATAGGTTAGATGTGACAAGTGGTGACCTGGAAGTGGCCACAACTATTTGCCGTTTTTATAAATCAGTGAACAGGAAGCGACGTAAGTAAACTAAAAACAAACTTCCCTTCCCCAGGCACTTTCCCCTCAACTGTAGGAGGTGCAACACCTGTCCTTACACCTCCTCTCTCACCACTATTCAGGGACCCTTCCAGGTGAGTCAGAGGTTTATATACCCCTCCTCCAACCTTTCCTCTTGCATTTGGTGATCTCAATGTGGTCTCCTCTACATTGGTGAGACCAAGTCTAGACGGGGCAACCGCTTCAGTGAACACTGGTGCTGTGTCGGCCATTTTAATTCCCCTTCCCATTCCTAAATAGATCTTTCTGTCCTTAGACTCCTCCACTGCCAGAGTAAGGCCACATGCAAAAGAGTAGAACAGTACCTAATTTTCCACTTGAGTAGTCTATGAAGTAACGACACGAACAGTTAATTCTCCAATTTGAGGTAACTTCCTCTTGCCCCCTCCTTCACACCCACCCAGCTATCTCCTTCCCCTCTACTGTACACATATTTATTTTACTCTCCTGTTCCTTTCCCTTTCTTCACTTCCTCCATCCGCTCTTCTCACTGCCCTCCCCATCCTGGGGTGCCCCGGCTTTTCTTCCACCCCTCTGTTCTCTTCTACCCAGTATTCCTCCCTCTGGTTCTACATTTCACTACCCACCTCCCTTCTTATCAGATTCCACCTTTTCACCTTCTCTGGCTCCAGCCTTGGTTTCTATCTCCACCCTTCTCTCCCTCTCCTGACTCATCAGCCACTCAACCCCATTTCCCCCTGGATCCATCTATCACTTGCTAGCTTTTGTCCCATCCCTTCCTCTCATCTCTTTCTATTGGTATCTCTCCTCTATTCCATCAGTCTGCGGTAAGGTTCTGACCCGAAACAATGTCTCTCCTTTTCCCTCTGTGGATGCTGCCCTACCCGCTGACCTATGGAGTTATATATTCATAGGGCTACAGCATGGGATCAATTGGTTTGGCTCACCATATCCAGCAGTTCATCCAGCAGTTTATTTTTTGCTCAAGATTCTGGCATCCCCAGTCTCTTAACATAGAAACACAGAAAATAGGTGCAGGAGTAGGCCATTTGGCCCTTCGAGTCAGCACCGCCATTCAATATGATCATGGCTGATCATCCAAAATCAGTACCCCGTTCCTGCTTTCTCCCCATATCCCTTGATTCCCTAAGGGCTACATGTAACTCTCACTTGACTCTCTCATGCGTTACCATAGAACCAAGGCTGTCTGATGTGCTCTTTCCAATATTTCCTGCTTTAATATCAGATTTCCAATAACTGTAGCTTTTTCTATATTTTCAAGCCACATACTAAGTTTTCCAAAAAATTGGCATCTTTGCAAATAGTAAGGAGGAAGCATTAAATTACAAAAACATGTATTCATTGATGAATTGGATAGGCAGATGTGCGGCAAATGGTCTTCAATATGGCTACGTTTGAAGCCTGTATATTTTCACCGGTTTGAAAAATGATCAAAATGACTGGATCAGTGCATTACTAAACAGTGAGAATCTGGCAATGGACTGTACGGTGGAAGAAGACTCCCGGGATATGCTACAGAGCTGAACGACTGGCGGACCGCTGAGAGCAACCCGATGGATGGACCGCTGAGAATAAAGAGGCACCCAGTGGTGGGGGGGGGGGGGAGCGCTGAGAACAAAGAGGGACCCAGTGGGGGGGGGGGCGCTGTCAACAAAGAGGGACCCAGTGGGGCGGGGGGGCGCTGTCAACAAAGAGGGACCCAGTGGGGGGGGGGGGGGGGGCACTGTCAACAAAGAGGGACCCAGTGGGGGGGGGGGGGGCGCTGTCAACAAAGAGGGACCCAGTGGGGGCGGGGCGCTGTCAACAAAGAGGGACCCAGTGGGGGGGGGGGGGGCGCTGAGAACAATGAGGGACCCAATGGGAGAGGGCCGCTGAGAAGAGGGACCCAGTGGGGGGGGAGGGGGGAAGGGGCTGCTGAGAGCAAAGAGGGACCCGCCGGGATCCATCGAGAGCCATCTCCTGGTGGGCCGCTGAGAACCAAGAGGGACCGCCGACAGGGGGCCACTGAGAACCAAGAGGGGCTCGGCGGGCCGCCTGCAGTTACATGCAGCGGCAAGCCTGGTTCACCTCTTCCAGAAGATAACCCTGTACTAAGAACTTTTAAAACGTTGTCTCCGGCTCTTTGTGTACTGCCTAGGGGAAGACTGCTGTATATTTTCACCGGATTGTATGCAAAAACAAAGAATTTCACTGTACCTAGGTACATGTGACCCGTAAAGTATCGTTGAATCATTGAAGTGGATAGTCATAACGGTTTGGAGGCCCATGAATATTAAAATCTCATTTTCGAGTATAGAAAATAATCAAAAAAACTATTAGAATGTCTTCCTTTACTTATGGAGTTGTAAAAGAAACAGAATATATAGGCCTGGATAGACGAAAGGCAAAGTATTATGAACTTTGAGGAAGAATCGATTGGCCTTAAAGGGAATTTAGCATAGACTCATCAGAATCTTATTGTGACTGCTTGGGTTAATTTAAATGTCTACTTAAGTAAACAAACGTGGAGCAGAAGCAATTTTGATCCCCAAATTCTACCATGATCAATTTTGCACCTCTGATTCTTTGCTTAAATTTGGAAATGTAAAATAATTGAAAAGTTGAAAATAAAGGGGAATAATAGAGAAGACACTTTTCTTGGGAAGAGTCCAATACAGGTCATGTTTAAGGAATGTAACTCCTGGGGATTGATTTGCTCATTTCTTGGCCCGGGCGGACATGGATTTGTGACTTTATTCTTTGGGAGCATTCCCAAGCTTCATTGCAGGTTCTAACTTGCTGCCTCCTGTCAGTTTGTTTAAGGTGCGTTACTGTAGAATAAGTGACTTTCAGCTTTCCGCCCTGTTGGTGAATTTTATGTTAGAAAATTACATATTTTCCCACTTATCTCCTGTCTTTAATAATTCTTCTCAGCAATAGCTGTTTTATTCCAGAGCAAAAAAAATGCAGTTGCTGGGAAGGTGCACCAAATCATTAGATGCTGGCAGCACTCAGCAGGTCAAACAGGATTTGTGCAGAGCAAAAGAGAATTCATAAGTTCATAAGTTTGTAGTTCATAATTGATAGCAGCAGAATTAGGCCATTCGGCCCATCAAGTCTACTCCACCATTCAATCATTTCTCCCTCCTAACCCTATTCTCCTACCTTCTCCCCATAACCCCTGGCACTCCTACTAATCAGGTTACGGGTTTCATCATGAGAACTGGAAAAGTGAGAAAACAAGCATGTTTTCAATTGTGGAAAAAGGGGAGGTGAAAGGAACCAAAGGAAAGTCTTTGATAGGATAAGATCAGAGTTGTAAAGGATCAGAAAAGTTGTAAGGGATAGAGGACAGAGGATATCTGAAATTGGTAAGTGTAAGTCCTGACAGCTGCAAATTATGCAGGTGGAATATGTTGCTTTCCCTGGTGTTTAAATTTGGCTTTATTTAAGCAATGCAGAAAGTCAGAGAGAGAGGGAGAGGGAGAGGGAGAGGGAGAGGGAGAGGGGGAGGGAGAGGGAGAGGGAGAGGGGGAGGGGGAGGGAGAGGGAGAGGGAGAGGGAGAGGGAGAGGGAGAGGGAGAGGGAGAGGGAGAGGGAGAGGGAGAGGGAGAGGGAGAGGGAGAGGGAGAGGGAGAGGGAGAGGGAGAGGGAGAGGGAGAGGGAGAGGGAGAGGGAGAGGGAGAGGGAGAGGGAGAGGGAGAGGGAGAGGGAGAGGGAGAGGGAGAGGGAGAGGGAGAGGGAGAGGGAGAGGGAGAAAGACGTGAGACCTAGGACCGGAGGGAGAATTAAAGTAACAGGCACAGGAAGCCCACGGTCACCATGGAGACCAAATGGAGGTGTTCTGTAAAGTGGTCACCCAATCTATATTTGATTTCTCCAATGATTGGTGTTCACTATTCGGAACAAAGTACAGAAGATTGGAAGAAATGCAAGCAAATAACTGCTTCACCTGGAAGGTTAATCTTGGTCTCTGCGTGGTGAGAAGGGAGGAGGTACAGGAGCAGATATTGCATTTCCTGTGGTCGCATGGGGGAATGGCTCAGAGAAGCTGTAGAAACAAAGAACGTCAACAAAGAACAGGCTGAAGAAGGGTCTATCCATGTTCTCCAGAGATGCTGCCTGACCTGCTGAGTATCTCTAGCACTTTGTATCCTTTTGTGAGAGGCTGGATGGTTGTTAGAGATGGAAGAGCAAAGCAAGAGAAGATTTATTTGAGAGAACATTTATTTGGGAATGTTGAAAGAGGAGGGGAGGGATATATATATCAAGTAGTGGAATCCCACTAAAGTTGTTGGAAATTATGGAGTGAAGGTTGGTGGGGTGGAAAGTGAGGACAAGGGAAATCTTTTTCTTGCTCTGGTTGAAAGTGAGGAAAATGAGAGCATTGACCTGAAATGTTAACTTTGCATATAAAAGTATACAAAGTTATGAGAGGCATAGATAGGATTGGTAGCCAGAATCTTTTTCCCAGGATGGAAATATTGCAGAGGAGAGGGCATAGCTTTAAGGGCCTGTCACACTTAGGCGATTTTAAGGCGACTGCCGGCGACTAGGCTGTTCACCGGGGTGTCGCGGGCATGATCGTGAGGAGTCTTCTGTGTGACATCAGATCTAGCAGCACAATATTTTTTTACCTAAAGATTGCATTGTTCTGTTTGTAGCTTTGAACTTACACTCTTACACAGGAAGCTCAATTTTCATCTATAATTGTCCACATTAACCAGGATGCATTTGGACAGGAAATACACCGGCTCTTAAGCCATTCTTGTAAACCGCTCATGGCCTAAATGATGAAAATATGCAATCTTGATATTCTGTCTGGTAGCATAACGTTTTTGTGCAGTAAGTTAACAAATTAAAAATAAATACCGTTGAGAAATTGGTTATTTGGTCCGCAGATTGCACAGTTATGTACATTTTACCTGGGCCATCTACGGTTATTGAAAAACATAAAGCTGAAGATGCTGGAAATCTGAAATAAAAACACTCAGCAGGTCAGTCAACATTTGTGGGGAGATGAACGGAATTAATATTTTGGGTGAAAGATGTATAACCTGAAACGTGAATTCTGTTTCTCTCACCATAGCTGCTGACCTGCTTGACCTGCTGAATATTTTGAGCAGTTTTTAAATTATTTCATAATCATGACACATGCAGATGCTGCTGGGATTTCACTGTGGCATCAACTAACATTGAGCTTGAGTTTAGTTTATTGTCACATGTAAAGTGAAAAACCTTTGCTGTCCGCTAACCAGTCAGCGGATAGACAATATATGATTACAATTGAGCCATCCACAATGTGCAGATACATGACAAAGGGAATAACGTGAATAACGTTTATAACGCAAGATAAAGTCCAGTAAAGTCCCATCTAAGGTAGTCCGCGGGTCTCCAATGTGGTAGATAGTAGTTCAGGATTGCTCTCTAGTTGTTGGTAGGATGGTTCACTTGCCTGATAACAGCTGGGAAGAAACTGTCCCTGAACCTGGAGGTGTGCGTTTTTGCACTTCTATACCTTTTGCCTGATGGGAGAGGGGAGACGAGGGAGTGGCTGGGGTGCATTTTGATGCGATGTCGCAAAATTATACGCTTACATAAAATGTGATCTTGAATATTGAAGCAAGCCTTCACAGGAAAGTTGAAGCTTCATGACATTCATGAAAGTTGAAGCTTCATGACTTTATCCTCCAGATAAAGTAGGCCTTCAATTTTTCATTATCAATGATCGCCCACTCCTCATTCTTTACCAGCATCCTGAACCCTATTAATGTGTGCTCACGAACGAGACTTTATTGGTTTATCTCATAGTCTGAGCTGATTTAGTTGTATATTTTTGAAAATCAAACCAGGTAACCTTTTTTCACTCTTTCAACAGACGGCCTACCTCGTCCTGTTATCCTCTGGGATGATTCCTTGCAAATGGCCGACAATGATACGCAGTCTACAGTCAAATTGGATTGGGTGTCCTACCAGCAATTACTAAAATGGAAGTGTTGGGTCCATGGCAAGGTTCCAAAGCCGGACTGGAGGTGTACGCATATTCACCACTATGAATGGTGCAAGCTAGCTCTTTTTGATTTTCTACTGCAGGTAAGATACAATTGCCTAGTGTTATGTTGTGTATCTTTTAATGTTATGTAGGGTTACCGCTCCATCCAGAAAGGCCATTGTTTATATTGGATGTTTGTCGGTGATAATTTCACCCATGTGCCTATGTCTTCCCTGGTTACTTTTTTTAATGAATCGGCTAAATGATATTATTCCTCAAAAAAGTATCTGCACACGTTCAACGTGCAAGGTCAATTTTATAGATCACATATTTTCTATCTTTCCATAGAAAGAGGCCATTCAGCCTACCAAGTCTATGCCTGCCCACAATCTCATTCCACCACCATATTCCCCTGTATCCTATTGTTCTGCTGCACATTATATGCATAATAGAATTTTGCAGTGCGAGGCCTTCACACAATCTAAGTATTTGTGCAACCTGATCGTTGTTTAATATACTTTATTTTGTACGTTCTCCCCGTGACCTGCGTGGGTTTTCTCCGAGATCTTCGGTTTTCTCCCACACTCCAAAGACGTACAGGTATGTAGGTTAATTGACTGGGTAAAATGTAAAAACAAATTGTCCCTAGTGTGTGTAGGATAGTGTTAATGTGCAGGGATCGCTGGGCGGCGCGGACTCGGCGGGCCGAAGGGCCTGTTTCCGCGCTGTATCTCTAAATCTAAAAATCTAAAATCTAAAATCCCACTGTTGAAATCGAAGGAAATATGGCAGTTGTCCTCATTGCAAGGAGGTGTGAGGTGAGGGTTGGCTGCCTGTTGTACGGCATTGAGGCCTGTGATCACTGGTTAGGAGTGGAGTGATGGTGATTTAGAGTCTGCAATAGACCTTGAGTGGGGTTATTAGTGGGTCGGGAATTGCAATTGATGGTTAAGGACACACTGAATGGGTGAAGAGCCCCATCAAGTGATCAGCGATTAAAAGTGAGGATCATGCCAGTTGATTACTGCCTCTGGAACTGGAGGAGGTGATTAAAGTGGGGTCATCAGATGATTTATCGGGGTGGTGCTGGGTGACTGGTTGCTTTGATACAAGGGTTGGAACTGCCACAGGGGAGATGGGGGACCTGAAGGAGGTCCAGTGATTAGCTTAACTTAAAGATAAGTCGTCTATGATGGGTTTCCTGTGCATGGATGAGACATATTTGTGGAGGTAAGTCTCACCCATACACAATTGCAGAGCAAGTAATGCCACGAAAACCTGGTTACGTTGAAAGTGGACATTAATATGACCTTGAAACAAGGAACTGCAAATGCTGGTTAACAAAATAAGATTGGGCAGGTTATCAGAGCACAGCTCCCTATGGCTCCAAGAAGATTAAGTTATCTGGACCATTTTAACTCTTCACTGGTTTGAGCAGGTGCATTAAAATAGCTCCTGCAAAACCTCTATTGAGTTCTATCCCAATGGATTGATTAATGAGAATGGGCTAACATTCTGCTTTTTCAATTGAGCAATGGGAAACACATTTATTGCCCAGTAATAAAAAGCACATTTGAACAGGTACACAGATAGGATGTGTTTAGAGGTATATGGGCCAAATGCAAGCAGGTGAGACTAGTGTAATTGGGGCATGTTGGTCATCGTGAGCAAGTTGGTGTGAGGGGCCTGGTTACATGTGGTATGACTCTATGACTCTAAACTATAGAGAATATAAAAAAGGACAAAAATGTTTAAAGTATTTTGTAAATTAATTGAGTAAGAACTCTGGTTAGACAAGTAACAAATGAGTTATGTGACAAGTTCTATTTAAGAAACAATAGATTTGCAGCCAGTGGAAGTCTGTGCAAAATGTTCCATTAATCAAGACTTCCTGCTTTTCAAGGCATATCATCCTTTCCCTTTCCTGATATTTCACAGGTCATAAATCCAAGTTGTGTTTTGGCTAAAACATATACTGTAAACCATTCCACTCAGCGTCGTCTAAAAGTATTTTATGAAGAGAATAAAAATCACATTAAGGTTAAATTCCACGTGGCTCTTTCGTATACATATTTGAGCTGGATTGCCAGGAATCTTTGGGTGGTAATTATCACCATTGAAAAATCCTTTGTCATTCCTTACTAATCAGCTGGATGATTCTGCTGGTTTAAACTTTGAATTCTAATCACTTCAGACAGTGGGACTTAACCAATAGTGAAAGGCCTGGATGGAGTGGATGTGGAGGGATGTTTCCACTAGTGGGCAAGTCTAGGACCTGAGACCACAGCCTCAGAATTAAAGGACGTTCCTTTAGTTAGGAAATGAGGAGGAATTTCTTTAGTCAGAGGGTGGTGAATCTATGGAACTCATTGCAATAGAAGGCTGTGGAGGCCAAGTCAATGGATATTTTAAAGTTTGAGATAGATAGATTCTTGATTAGAATGGGTGTCAGGGATTATGGGGAGAAGGCAGGAGAATGGGGTTAAGGGGGAAATATAGATCATCCATGATTGTCACGTGTGCAGAGAAACAGTGAATACCAGTCAAATCATCCTAGACATGAGTACAATTAAAGAACTGTAGAAGCTGGTTAATACATGAAAGGATATAAAGTGCTGGAGTAACTTAGTGGATCAGGCAGAATGGCGCCTATCCATGTTCTCCAGGGATGCTGCTTATCATGCAGAGGTACTCCAGCACTTTGTATCCTTTGCGTCCTGATGAGTACAATAGATCCTCCTTAGGAACTGCACGCAGACAGTTACCATGTTCCGGCACAATCTTGCAACTCTGAAGAAGTCCAATCTTGGGAGTCTTTTAAAAGCCCGTGATTAGAGTTCAGGACCAGCGTGTTCCTGTGAGGATGAAGGATAACGATGGCAAAGGTTTGGAACTTTGGATGACAAGAAATATTGTAAGTTTAGTCGAAAAGAAAAAATGAAGCATAAGTCAGATTTTGAAAGCAGAAATTAGATAAGGCCCTTGTGGAATATGTAGGAAGTTGGAAAGAATTTAAACAAGAGAGTAGCTGGGCTAAAAGGGGCCGCAAAATATTATTGGTTACCAAAATTGAGGAGAATGTCATGGATTTTTATTGCTATATTTGGAACGTGAGGGTAGCTTGGGGAAAGGGCAGCTCATCCAAGGACAAAGGAGACGATTTATGTGTGGAGCCAGAGGAAGTAGGGAGGTCATCAGTGAATACTTTGATTGGTATTCATCAAAGAGAATTACATTAATGATGCTGAGATTAAGGAGGGGGATGTTGATATTCAAGAGCATATTATTTTTTTGAAAAAACGGAAACAGTTTGGCAACTTGCAAAGCATCAAAAAGATGTTTCCAGGGCTTGATGAGAACTATGCCGAGACACTGAGGGAGGCAAGGAAGGAGGTTTCTGGGACCTTGATAGAGATCATTGTATCCTCTTTAGCCGCTGGTGAGGTGCTTTATTTGTGTGCTTTATTTGTATGCATATTATACATGAGTACGATCAAGCTATACACAAGTACAACAGGTAATGCAAAGAGAAAAAAATACATGAGTGTCCAACATGGTGTTCAGCATTATATCATTAAAATGATAGAAAAAGTGCTGGTTAAAAAAAGTGCAAGGACTGCAATGAGGTAGGTTGGGTAATTGGGACAATACCTCAGCTTATAAGCTGCATTTATCTACTGCATTTGGTACTCAAGATGTGACCTCCTTTATATTGGTGTGACCAAACATAGACCGGGCTATGGCGAGTCCGAAAACTTGTTGGTTGTAGAAGAAGTTTATTGCAGCCGCAATATTCGAATACAAAGTTAAACAACAAGGTAAAGGACAACCATCAAAAACTTACTGTCTTCTTCGAAGACTTCGCCGAACTAACTATTTCGGGCGCCAAAAGCGCACATGACAACGCTGGCCAATCAGCGATGTCGCTCTCTGGACCAATCCCTACGGTCGCGCTCACACGTGACCTTGCTGGCCAATCTGAGGGTTCGACGACCCGGACCATTCTCTATGGTCGCTACAGGGCAATCATTTACGAAACAGTTGTGATCATTGTGCCAAGATCTGGTGGATCTATCAGTTGCTAACCTTTTTAACTCCCCGTCCCATTCCCATACCATCCTTTCTGTTCTGGGTCTCCTCCATTGCCAGAGTGAGGCCACACACAAACCAGAGTAACAGCGCCTCATATTCTGCTTGGGTAACTTACAACTCAATGGTATGAACATTGAATTCGCCAATTTTAGGTAACTAACCAACAGCCCCCTTCCCTCTTTTTTTCCCCTCCTCTCTTCCCTGTGCCCTTCCAAGATGTGCACCCATTTCTGCTATTGCTCTGTCCCCTTTGCTCTTCCCTGGTCCTCTTCTGTATCTCTTCTTCTGGCTTCTCTTCACTTCTTTGCATTTTGTTTCCTTTTCACCATCTGGCCTTTGTCCGCCGATCTGCCAATCACCCCCACTCATCTGTATCCACCTATCACTTACCTGGAGTATCACTTACCTGGTTTTTATCCCATGCCCTCCTGTCTTCCAGCTTTCTTCTTTCCCTACAAACAGTCTGAAGAAGGTCCAGACCTGCAATTTTGCCTGTCCATTCTCTCCACAGATGCTGCCTGACCCGTTGAGTTACTCCAGCGCCGTGTACTTTTTGCACAAGACCGCAGTTCCTCCTATTTGTTTTGTTTTTTGTTCTGCATTTACAGTTTGATACTATTATATTTTCAACATAATCTCAGGGAAGCTTTCTCTTTCAGGTATATAATCGACTTGACAGAAATTGCTGTGGATTTCGACCGAGAAAAGAAGATACTTGTGCTCAAAATGGCCTGAAAATGAAATGTGACAATCAGAACAACATCAGCTTGTTTCACATTTTGCACAGAGATCGTGATCCACGGCATTTGGTCTTCATTGACAATAAGGGCTTCTTTGACAGAAATGAAGATAACTTGAATTTTAAAGTATTGCAAGGAATAACTGAGTGAGTATCTATTTAGAATGGGATTCAAATCACAGCAGGATGTTATGCTATGTTGAGACCCAATAAACACACTATCGTGATCCTGTTATGAGACAAGCCATGAAGAGTATCTCTCTTCACTCTTCTTTCTTTTAGATTACCATCCATGTAGCAAAACACAAAAGTAATGAGGAGATGGAAACATAAAATACACAAGTATGAACAAGTGTTTCATTTTCATTCAGTCTAGCAGATTTCATTCTTGACTAAGAAATCCCAGCCGATTGAAGGTATTAAAAGGAGAAGTAAAGGACAATTATTATATTGCATGGCCATCAGTCTGAAGAAGGGTCTCACTCAAAATGTCACCTATCCATGTTCTCCAGGAATGTTGCCTGACCTGTTGAGTTACTCCAGCACTTTGTATCCTTTTGTGTATTACTCAGCATCTGCAGTTCTTTCGTTTCTTCAGCAGTTTTTGGTTTACTTTTAATTTTCGTTATAATAAGCCAGTACAACTGAAAAGGCTGTTAGGAATTTAACCGGGCTATTGGCAGAGCATTACTGGTGGTTTAAGTCCTATGTTAGGACCTCCTTTCCTGAAGAACACCAGTGCCCGGCTGTGATTATGTATTGTGGAAACTTGAAAGTCAAGTTTCAAGTTTTATTTCAGATTATTCAATTAACCAAATCTAAATTCACCAGCTGCATTCTCTCAGCAATGGAGGTCATTGCAGTAGCCTTCTGTGCATTGCAGAACCAAGAGAAACAATCCTATTCCCTTTCCAGAGCTTCCCCAAATTACTGCAGGATGCAGCTGTTGGGTTCCAATATTGGAAAGAGATCTGACAGGATTTAGTTTAGAGACACGACGTGAAAACAGGTCATTTGGTCCACCGAGTCCACGCTGACAATTGATCACCCACACACTAGTTCCACGTTATCCCACTTTTGCATTCTACGCATTATGGGCATATTACACAAAATGCTGTAGTAACTCAGCCGACTCAATCATTCTGAAGAAGGGTCCTGACGTCACGTATCCATGTTCTCCAGCGATGCTGCCTAGCCTGCTGATTTATTCCAGCACTTTGTGGCCAGATGATACATTTGCATCATCTGCAGTTCTTTGTTTTAACTACACCCAATAAATAACCTTCCTTGGTTAGAGCGGACAATTGGAAATAACGGACACCACTCCCCCCTACCCCTACCCCCCCCCCCCCCTCCCGATGGTCCGTTATAATGAAGGTTTACTGCACTAAACATAAATACAATCAATCCAGGTACAAAGGTTAAGTGAAGATAGTTAATGGCAGACAGGGAAGGGAAATAGTAAATAGCACAGCGGGAGGTTTTTGGTCAAAGTTCAATATTTCAAAATTATACTTGAGTCATTTGGGCATAAAACAATATTCTCAATGTACCTCATCCAAGCCAAGTTATGTACTCTCCTGGGAAAGAAATAATGCAAAATGGAATGTGTTTAGGTCCATGCTCAAAATAAAATAACCCATTGAGCATTATGAAATCGGTAGATTGTCCATAATATACGATTTTTAGCTGGCATGCAATAGCCCACATGGTTATGAAATATATAAATCTTCCATATCAATTAGGATAAACTCTTTTTGCAATTTGAATACAGTATGTAGGCTCCTTAAAGTTCTAAATATAAGGAGAATTCAGCCACAGAATCATGATTCCCAGGGTCATGCTGTAGAGTTTGACTGTTACCAGATACTTACAGTGGAGAAAGACAGGAGGACAGAGGATCTCGCGGTAGTCACTGACTGGAAGTGTCTTGAGAGTAGTCAGTATTAAGGTCACAGAGATGCTGAAGGTCCTGTGCATATGAAGGTAGACAAATCTCCCGAGCCTGATTAGATATATCCAAGGACACTTTGGGTAGCTGGAGAGGAAATTGCAGGAGCCCTTGGGAAAATGTATGAGTCGTTGTTAAATATAGGCGAGATGCCGGAAGACTGGAGGGAGGCAAATGTTGTGCTTCTATTCAAGAAGGGCTACAGAGAAAAGGCTGGGAACTACAGGCCAACGAGCTAAACATCTGTGATTGGAAAGTGTTCTGAGGGATAGGATATACATGCGCTTAGATGGACAAGGGCTGATTTGGGACAGTCAACATGGTTTTGTACGTGGGAGGACTTGTCTCATGAATCTGATTGAGTTTTTTGATGATGTGACCAAAAAGGTCAATGACAGCAGAGATGTAGGCATTGGATACATGGATTTTAGTATGACATTTGACAAGGTCCGCATGGTAGGCCGCTCTGGAAGTCCGGATCCCATGGGATTCAAGGAGAGATAGCTGAATGGATAGAAAATTGGCTTCATTGAAAGAAGCAAAGGGTGATGGTGGAAGGTTGCTTTTCGGACTGGAGGCCTGTGACTAGTAGTTTGCCTCAGGGTGATGGTGGAAGGTTGCTTTTCGGACTGGAGGCCTGTGACTAGTGGTGTGCCTCAGGGTTCGGGCCCATTGTTGTTGTGTCATATACATCAATGATTTGGATGAAAACATACAGAGCATGGTTAGCAAGTTTGCAGACGACACAAAAGTGGGTGGTATTGCAGATAGTGACGATGATTATCAGAAATTGCAGCAGGATCTTGACTGGTTGGTGAGGTGGGCTGAGGAATGGTTGATGGAATTTAGTTCAGAGAAATGTGAGGTGTTGCATTTTGGGAGCACTAACATGGGCAGTACCTACACAGTGAATGGTAGGGCTCTGGGTAGTGTTGTAGAGCAGAGCGATCTAGGAGTACAGGTACACAGTTCATTGAAAGTGGCATCACAAGTAAATAGGGTGGTCAAAAAGGCTTTTGGAACATTGGTCTTCATCAATCAGAGCATTGTATAGAAGTTGGGAGGTCATGTTGCAGTTGTATAAGATGTTGGTGAGGCCGCATTTAGAGTATTGTGTTCCGTTTTGGGCACCATGTTATAGGAAAGATGTTGTCAAGCTGGAAAAGGTGCAGAGAGGATTTACAAGGATGTTTCCAGGATTTGAGGGTCTGAGCTATAGCGAGAGGTTGAGCAGGCTAGGACTATTCCTTGGAGCACAGGAGGAATGAGCGGGGATCTTTTAGAGGTATACAAAATCATGAGAGGAATAGATCGGGTAGACGCACAGTGTCTCTTTGCCCAGAGTAGCGGAATCGAGAACCAGAAGGCATAGGTTTACATTGAGGGGGGAAAGGTTTAATAGGAACACGAGGGGAAACTTTTTCACACAAAGGGTGGTAGGTTTATGGAGCGAGCTGCCGGAGGAAATATACACCTGATGATTTTATAAATCTCAATAAGATCACCACTCAGCCTCTGAAACTCCATGGAAAAAAGACCCAATCTACCCAGCCTCTCTGACCCGATAACATCTTCATAAAGCTTTTTTGCACCCTTTCCAGTTTAATGACATCTTTCCCATAACTGGGCAGCCAGATGTGTACAATACTCCACATGTGTCTTTACCAATGTCTTGCGCAACTTTAATATAATGTCCCTATATCTATATACCATTTGGCAGGAAGAAAAGACACAAAGTGTTGGAGTAACTCAGCAGGTTAGGTGGCAACCCTGCAGAACGTAGGTGATATTTCGAGTTGGGACCCTTCTTCAGACTCACTTACTTGGTTTTGACCCACCCTCACCTCCCTTTTCCAGCATTCTCTCTCCTCCTGCAATCAATCTGAAGAAGGGTCCTGACCCCAAACCTCACCTATCCATTCCTTACACAGATGCTGCCCGACCTGCTGAGTTTCTCCAGCACTTTGTGTTTTGCTCAGGATTCCATCATCTGCAGTTCCTTGAATCTCCATGTTCCAACTCCTATATTCAACATCTCAATTGTTGAAGACAAGCATGACAAACGCATTCTTCATCCTTCACCCTTTCCACTTGAGTCACACTTTCATGGAACCATGCACCTGTACCCTTGGACTCTCTGTTCTGCAGCACTCTGCTTTACTACCCTGGTTTGTCTTACAAACATGCAACACATTGTATCTATCTTAATTAAATGTAATCTGCCCTCCCTTATCCATGCTACGGTAAATGATCGAATGCAAAAATTCTTGCAAGAATTACATCCTAAAGATTGCACAGCTTCAAAGAAAGATTTTAATTCTGCGGCACGGTAGCGCAGCGGTAGAGTTGCTGCTTTACAGCGAATGCAGCGCCGGAGACACAGGTTCGATCCTGACTACGGGTGCTGCACTGTAAGGAGTTTGTACGTTCTCCCCGTGACCTGCGTGGGTTTTCTCCGAGATCTTCGGTTTCCTCCCACACTCCAAAGACGTACAGGTATGTAGGTTAATTGGCTGGGTAAATGTAAAAATTGTCCCTAGTGGGTGTAGGATAGTGTTAATGTACCGGGATCACTGGGCGGCACGGACTTGGAGGGCCGAAAAGGCCTGTTTCCGGCTGTAGATATATGATATGATATGATATGATAAATAAATGACTTTGGGGGGAAAAAAAACAAAACAATTTTGAGTAAAATTGGTCTTTGGATCATTCATTGGATCATTGGGTTAGCATGATCAAAGCTTCATTTCTCTGCCAAGAATTTTCATTGTAATTTGTTGGAGGCTGGTTATCCAGTTGGCCATGGTGATGGTAGGACAGACAGTGTTGGGTACAAACAACAGTGATTTGGATAATTTGGCTTGGTGAACAGTGAGGAAGGCACTAAAGATGCAATGCCAAGATGTGGCAAACTCCCAACGAAAGCTTTTATGCAGCTTGGAAATATGATCATGGAAATCTAGGTGGCAAATTGAGCTTGTTTCGTAAGGAGGGCAACTATTTTCTTATTTACATTAATGCACATGAATGAGTCGAGAAGAAGGGTCTCGACCCGAAACGTCACCTATTCCTTTTCTCCAGAGTTGCTGTCTGACCCGATGAGTTACCCCAGCATTTTGTATCTAGTTTTGGTGTAAACCAGCATCTGTAGGTCCTTCCAACACATTCAAAATACAACATGGTTTACTTCCTTATAATATGTGCAGGAAGAAGGCTGTGAACAGCACATAAGGTCTTTTGTGATATTTCCACAGATTTCCAGAATCTGCCCTATCCATCCTGAAGAACGGACTTCTCAGAGAGAGACTTCTTCAGTCCTTGTTCCTTGACAAACTTTACTGGGAGAGCCAGGGAGGTCGCAGGGGAATCGAGAAGCTGATTGATGTGATTGAAAGGAGGGCGACTATTTTTCTTACTTACATTAATGCACATGGACTCAAGGTGCTACCTATGAATGAGTAATTGCACGATTGATAAGTATCCTGTGAAGCATCAACTATTGACAAAAGAGGTTATTCCTCAATGCTTTATTCTTGACATCAATTTTCTGTATTAATTTCTAGACATATAAAATCTATTCTAGATTTACGTTTTGTTATTGAAAGATAAAATGAATAATTAAAAGGCAGGAAAGATGTCTGTAACAAAAAAAAAATACTGCCAACCAAAGTACTTAAAGAACAGTAATTTTGAATGGAGCACTTTTTGTAAAAAATACTTCGCCATTAGACACTGACGAGGCAGAATAATCAAAGTTTGATAGGTTTTTGTCATTTTTGCCTGCCTGAGAACACATAGACTCTTATATAAAGCAAAGATACTTTTAAATATCTATATATTTTAATGTACCAAGAATCTGACTACTGTACTCAAATGCAACGTCTGAATATTTCAGTATAGTTTATTTTAAAGCTATTTTCTGTAATATAAAATGAAGCTACTCACATGATGGACCAGACTTTTATCAAAATCATTTTAATTCTTCCATAACATGCATTTATTTATTTTACCTACACACTGTTTTGAGATTGTGAGTTCTGAAAAGACCCGCTGGAATGCACAAAGTATTCCTTATTTGTGATTCACAGTGGGCTGGTCAGAGTGGAGACCTGGCTCGTGATCTCTGCACACAAATAAAGAAGCAAAAACAAAATGTCTTCAATTTGTTCATAAGTAGCAAACATTGCTGACAATGCCAGTATTTATTATCCATAACCATTCAACCAGTTGGGCATTACGGGGCTGGCAAAGAAGAGGGCCATTCAATCCGCAAGTGAAGCCGCAGAGAAAGGCACTAGATGGCTTTGGATTAAGAGGGCTGATCCGTGGGCGGTTGCTGCTGGGACGCAAGTCGGGGCCTGATCAACCCCGGCTGGGTCGCCTGGGCGAGGGTGTCTGATGTTGTGAGACCCGAAACACCCCATGACCCCAGGTCACATCACTGAGGATGCGTCCCAGTGCATCCCGAAGATGTATCTTGCACATATAGCCAATAGAATGGTAGTGGTCCCAAAATATTTTCCCTCTGACTGATCAGTCACTTGCCCTGCACAATTCCCCACAAGTTGGTCAAGCTTTGCCCTCTCTCTTGTAGGGCCCACTACATGTTGCCTGAAAAAACGCACCTGAACACACTTGATAAATTCCACCCCAACTAAGCCCTTGGCACTCTGGCAGTCCCAGTACCAGGAAAAATTAAAAATCCTCTATTATGACAACCCTATTAGTCTCACAGCTATTAGTCTGCAATGTCCTGGCATATTTGTTCCTCTGAGTCCCAATGACTATTGTGAGCCTAAAGTGAAATCCCAGCAAGATGATCATCCCCTTTTTATTCCTCACCCCCAACCATATGGCCCCGATTTCTTTCCCTATTATCATATCAGACTACTGCCGTGATGTTCTCCTTAATAAGTAACACTACACCTCTACCTCTTTTATGCCCCCACCACCTCACCTGTAACACCTGTAAGCTAGAACATTAAGCTGCTAGTCCTGTCCCTCCCTGAGCCGGGTTGCTGTGATAGTTATAATATCCCAGTCGCCCGTAACCATCCATATCCTGAGTTCATTCGCTTTACCTATCAGGCCTTTGGCATTAAAACAAATACAATTTAACCCATTCGTCTTTCTGCACTTCCTGAGGTACTTCTGCCTATTCTATCTACTGAACTTGATGTTTTTGACTTCTGTATTGCCGTCCAACTGCCTCACTACTACATCGGATCCCACCCGGTCCCAATCTAGCTTAGAACCTCCCGAGTAACACAAGTACACCTGGCTGCCTGATGATGGTTCCCTGCCATTTCAGGAGTAACCCACCCCTCTTGTACACGTCTCCTCTGCCCCTGGCAATGGATATGAAGCAGAAAGGCAGGTAGAGTCATAGAGTGATACAATGTGGAAACAGGCCCTTTGGCCCAACTTGCCCACACCGGCCAACATGTCTCAGCTACACGTGCCCGTGTTTGGTCCTTATCCCTCCAAAGCTGTCCTATCCATGTACTTGTCTAACTGTTTCTTAAAATTTGGGATAGAAATCAGACTGATTCTTTTGAGAAGGTAACTAATAAAATTGATGAAGGTTGGGTAATAAACATGCTTTAAATAGACTTTAGCAAGGCTTGACAAAGTCCTGCATTGTAGACTCATCCGACAGGTTAGGGTAACAGGTGTAATCAATGATGTGCCACAGGAATTGATGCTGGGATAATAGTCATTTTTCCAAAATATAAATAACTTGGATAAAAATGTAGATTGACTGATTAGTAAGTTTGCTGACTAACAAAAATTGATTGAGTAGTTGATAGTGAAGAAGCTTGTGGAAGAATATAAAAGAATGTAGATCAATGGGAAAGTTGGGTAAAACAGTGGCAGATGAAATTTAATCTAGATAAGAATGAGGTTATGCATACAGGTTCAATAAAAATCTTGCCTGCAGCAACATCACAGGAATATACACTCAGTCAAACATACAAAACATATGTAAGATATGTAAATTATACATAAAATTCTGCAGGACAAAAAAAAGAAATTTGCACATCAGTGCAAAACAATTAGAATAAAAACAAGACCATGGTGGCGCAAAACAGCTAAATTCACATCATAATTATGATTTTATAGTGCTTACATATCATCACACTACATTATCTAAGCAGCAGAGTTTTCACACGGTGAAAGACATAGCTCGTCAAATTGTGAGGAACCCTTGCAATGAATTTCAGAAAAAGTCCACCTCTGGATATTTAAGAACATGTATGTGACATTTTCTTTTATTGCAAATAACAGTGGCACATCTGGTGGACCTGCTGTCTCACAGGGCTAGAGTCCTGGGCTTGATCCTGACCTTATCGCTGACTGTTTGCACATTTCCTCTGTGATTATGTGAGCTTCCTCCGGATGCTCTGGTTTCCCCTCACATCCAAAAGGCGTGCAAATTTGTAGGTTAATTGGCCTCTGTAAAAATTGCTATCGAGTCTCAGGTGGTTCTCGTAGCAATTCCATCATTCCCCAATTTATAGGAACGAATGTGTTAACATATGATGAGCATTTGACGGCACTGGGCCTGTACTCGCTGGAGTTTAGGATGAGGGGGACCTCTTTGAAACGTTGAGGTCCCTTTTCCCCTCACTGTCCTTCGGGCCACACCGCTCATCATGAACTGTGATTAGTCCTCCCAAAGTGTATCACTGTGAACTGATCAGCATTAAAGGCTATTTGCCACTGCTCCATCCATGGCATAGTTGGAGCATAATGATAAATATTATTTTGTAGCGTATGATCATCTTCCTCACTATCAAAAACTCTGTCCATATTTGTGTCATTTTTAAACTTACTATTCATACATCTGACATTCATATCCCAAGTAATTTAACATATATAACAAACGAAATTGCTGAGCATTTGGATAGCAGTAACGGGATCGTTCCGAGTCAGCATGGATTTACGAAGGGGAAATCATGCTTGACAAATCTACTGGAATTTTTTGAGGATGTAACTAGGAAAATTGACAAGGGAGAGTCAGTGGATGTGGTGTACCTCGACTTTCAGAAAGCCTTCGACAAGGTCCCACATAGGAGATTAGTGGGCAAAATTAGGGCACATGGTATTGGGGGTAGGGTACTGACATGGATAGAAAATTGGTTAACAGACAGAAAGCAAAGAGTGGGGATAAATGGGTCCCTTTCGGAATGGCAGGCAGTGACCAGTGGGGTATCGCAAGGTTCGGTGCTGGGACCCCAGCTATTTACGATATACATTAATGACTTAGACGAAGGGATTAAAAGTACCATTAGCAAATTTGCAGATGATACTAAGTTGGGGGGTAGTGTGAATTGTGAGGAAGATGCAATAAGGCTGCAGGGTGACCTGGACAGGTTGTGTGAGTGGGCGGATACATGGCAGATGCAGTTTAATGTAGATAAGTGTGAGGTTATTCACTTTGGAAGTAAGAATAGAAAGGCAGATTATTATCTGAATGGTGTCAAGTTAGGAGGAGGGGGAGTTCAACGAGATCTGGGTGTCCTAGTGCATCAGTCAATGAAAGGAAGCATGCAGGTTCAGCAGGCAGTGAAGAAAGCCAATGGAATGTTGGCCTTCGTAACAAGAGGAGTTGAGTATAGGAGCAAAGAGGTCCTTCTACAGTTGTACCGGGCCCTGGTGAGACCGCACCTGGAGTACTGTGTGCAGTTTTGGTCTCCAAATTTGAGGAAGGATATTCTTGCTATGGAGGGCGTGCAGCGTAGGTTCACTAGATTAATTCCCGGAATGGCGGGACTGTCGTATGTTGAAAGGCTGGAGCGATTGGGCTTGTATACACTGGAATTTAGAAGGATGAGGGGGGATCTTATTGAAACATATAAGATAATTAGGGGATTGGACACATTAGAGGCAGATAACATGTTCCCAATGTTGGGGGAGTCCAGAACAAGGGGCCACAGTTTGAGAATAAGGGGTAGGCCATTTAGAACGGAGATGAGGAAGAACTTTTTCAGTCAGAGGGTGGTGAAGGTGTGGAATTCTCTGCCTCAGAAGGCAGTGGAGGCCAGTTCGTTGGATGCTTTCAAGAGAGAGCTGGATAGAGCTCTTAAGGATAGCGGAGTGAGGGGGTATGGGGAGAAGGCAGGAACGGGGTACTGATTGATAGTGATCAGCCATGACCGCATTGAATGGCGGTGCTGGCTCGAAGGGCTGAATGGCCTACTCCTGCACCTATTGTCTATTGTCTATTGTCTATTGTAAAGGTCTGAGCGCTGATTTTTATAGCACACCACTGGACACAGTTTTCTAGCACAAACGCAACCCACCACCATTAACCTCTGCCTCCTATTACCAAACCAGTAGAGTCATATAATTATAGAGTCATATGGCGTAGATACAGGCCCTTTAGCCCACCTTGCGCACACCAGCCAACATATCCCAGCTACACTAGTCCCACACTAATCCCACCTGCCCGCGTTTGGTCCATATCCCTCCAAACCTGTCCTAACCATGTACTTGTCTAACTGTTTCTTAAATGTTGGGTTAGTCCTGTTGTAATATACAAGACAAGGGGGATGTTGTGTTTTGTTTCCCTTCAGGGCTTTTTTTTCTTCTTTTTTTTCTTTCTTTTTAACCTTTTCTGCTCGGGCATGCTTCATTCCCTCCCTAGGCGAAACACCAAGCCGCTGCCACCATGTTGCTCTTCGTGGTCCGGTACCTGTTGTACCTTTGTTGTGACTCTGGACGGACCACGAGTGCACATGTTTAAGATGTTATCATGGTGCAGCTTGTACTCCAGGCTGTTTATTCCAAGGCCGCCTGGATCCAGAGTGACCGCCTAATCACACCCATCACTTATATACACAGCCATACAAAGTAGTTCTTGGATACACAAAGTAGTCCCAGCAATATCACAACATCCCCCTTGTCTTATATATTACAACAAGTCCCTGCCTCAACTACCTCCTCTGGCAGCTTGTTCCATACACCCACCACCTTTTGTGTGAAAAAGTTACCCCTCAGATTCCTATTAAATCTTTTCCCCTTCACCTTAAACCTATGTCCTCTGGTCCTCGATTCACCTATTCTGGGCAAGAGACTCTGTGCATTTCAGCCACTTGTACTTCCATTCACAGAGAATCTTTATTCTAAACTAATATTCCCTAATATTAGAAATAGGATATTAAATTCGATGACGCAGCTTTTCGTTCACTGCATCCTGGTGTATATGACAATAAATTAATGTGAATGTAAGTGTATACCAGAAAGTAAAATGACCTGCCTCAATATTTTTACATCAATGTATACTCGCTTTTAGATATCTGTGAAGTAAAAATGCTTTTCAATTATCTTATAAATTACTGTACATGGATTTGATATATATACTCAAATCCATATATATATACTATTTTATGAGATCATTAAAATGTATTTTACTTTGCACTGATAGCTCAAAGCTCTGGAGCAACATCTTTTTTTCTCTCAAATTTCTGATTCCTGTGGCCTTGATTCCAGAGTGCCACTTGATCACACACTCCTTTCTTTTACAGGGAATAAACCAGTTGCGAGTGAATTCTTTGACAAAACCGCAAGCTTTGCAAGCTCTGCCAATGAAATCAAGCTAGGAGAAGGGAAGTTCAGCAGACCTTTAAAAGAATTGATTCATTCTGAAAGAAGGAGATGGACACTTGCATGGAAACTGGGGAGTTGAGCAGTGTTGGTGAACTCAAGAGAGACTAAACTGGTATTTAAATTCCAATTCGGCTGCTTTTGCTCAATTAAGAGTGGGGAAGCCAGCCATATCATGCCAACAGCCTTCGATCCTATCCCACATGATAACAACGGATATATTTAAGGCAGAGATAAATAGATTCTTGATTAGTATGCATGTCAGGGAATTATGGGGAGAAGGCAGGAGAATGGGGTTAGGAGGGAGAGATAGATCAGCCATGATTGAATGGCAGAGTAGATTTGATGGGCCGAATGGCCTAAGTCTACTATTCCTAATGACATTATGGCAACATCTGTGGGTGTACTGATACATGACTACCAGTGCATGCATCTGTACACCCAGGGACAGACCCTTTATTATGCAGCCAACATAAAGCAGACTAGATTACATTTTCTCCGCTGCCCATGGCCAAGATCTTTCTGGGGCTGAATATGAAAATACTTTATATTTACTCCTGGGAAGAGCATGACGCTGAAGTAATCAATCCTAGGAGCTCAGTCATTCCCACATTCAGCTGGAAAACATCTGTCTGAGGTTTTCCAGGGTGGACTGACTGAACTACTGAGGGATACTCCTCGACCCGATGATGCAAGTGAGGGATCAGCCTCTGGGCCACCCAAAGAGAAAGGCATTTCTGAAATATGCCACTGTGGCCTTGGGATCTGCTCTTATTATCCTATTCTTGCTCCAAAAGTTCTTGCTGGTGAAAGAATCAAATTAAGATTAAAAAAATTAAGACTAAGTTATATTCCCAATTGCTGACACGATGTTTCCTTTTGACCCCTGAAGAGGTTTTAATATAATCAGTTTTGAAATATATAATGCCACAGTAGATTGTGTGCAGACTCATTGAAATGACATATATTTACAGTGACTCCTGCTGTGTGTAAGGAAATCTGTTCACATTTCTTTGCACTTCTGATAATCATTCTGAGTTTATAATAATAATAATAATAATAATACATTACATTTGTATAGCGCTTTTCTGGAAACTCAAAGACGCTTTACAGGGTAAATAAAACATAAAAACAAATAAATAAACGAACAGAAAAGGAAGAATAAGGTGAGGCGACGGTCAGTGGTTGAAGGCAGTGTTGAACAGGTGAGACTTCAGTGATGTTTTGAATGTGGTGAGTGAGGAGGAGTCTCTGACGGTTTGGGGTAGTGAGTTCCAGAGGGTGGGAGCAGCGATGGAGAAAGCCCTGTCCCCCCAGGATCTGAGTTTGGTCCGGATGGGGGGGGACAGGAGGTTAGCAGCAGCAGAGCGGAGGGTGCGGGTGGGAGTATGTCTGTGGAGGAGGTCAGTCAGGTAGGATGGGGCCAGGTTATGGAGGGCTTTGTAGGTCATGAGGAGGATTTTGTACTGGATTCTCTGGGGGATGGGGAGCCAGTGGAGCTTATAGAGTATTTTCACACACAGGAAAGCCTCTTTTGATGTAAAATTATCTTCCCGCATATTTTGTTTAGTTCAGAGATGGAGCATGAAAACAGGCTTTTCAGCCCGCTAAATCCAAGCTGACCTTCAATCACCTGTTGACACGGGCTCTATGTTTTCCACTCTCTCTACCACTTTGTACACATTACCAGCAATTTTACAGAGAGCAATTAACCCACAAACCCACATGTCTTTGGGACAGAGGTGCAAAGTGACATTTCCACAGGAATACCATTCAGTCAGGCAAGCTCCACTAAGACTGCACCCGAGGGCAGGATTGAACCCAGGTCCCTGGTGCGATGAGGCAGCAGCAGCAGCTCCACCAACTGCTCCACTGTGCTGACCCTTTCTGCAGCATCCAAGTCTTTTCTCTTTTCATATCAGAGATAAAAACTGTAATTAAGTGATGTCATCCCTTAAACATGGTGCAGAACAGCTGAAATTCATCTTTAAATAATAGTTTGGAACAGGACAGATAGAAGTTCCGCCTTTAATTGCTTTATTGGAAAGTAACAAAGCCTTTAATTGTCAACGAGCAACTAAATGGCTTCAGCCATATACGGGAATGGTAATAAAATGGATGTGTTATTATATGAATAATTGTCTTGATTGACGGAGGTGGAGTCATGAGCTAAAATTTCACCATGGCATTTGTGGAATTTAAATTCTATTAATGAAATAAATCAATTTTTGAGCATAAATCAAGTCTATTAAAAAAAAAGTGGTTCATAAACATTCTTTGTGGAAGAAAATTTGCTGTGCTTAGCTTGGGCAGTGTACATGTAATCTGATATCCATAGCAATTCGCTTGACTTTGTGTCAAAGTCATGAATATGAACAAGCCCTGATCCGGGGTCCGATCGCCCGGCGAGGGGGAGCTGAGATTCCCCCCCGATGCTGGAGCTTAATCGCCTCGATGAGGAAGGCCTGTCGCCGGCTACGGGAGTCAAGATCGTCCCGTTAACGGAAGGTTAGAGCCCCTCGACCGCTGGAGGGCAAAGGCGAGATTGAACTTTTTTTCGCCTTCCATCACAGTGAGGAATGCGGAGGAGTCACTGTGGTGGATGTCCATGCTAAAGTGTATTTTGTGTATTCTGTTGCTTTTTATTTGTATGACTGTATGGCAAATGAAATTCCTCGTATGATTACGATTATAATGATGATGATTATGAAAACCAGATGTCAGTTTCTCTTGCAAAGATTTCATCACAAATAGAGACCAACCCGTGCCAAAAATTGTCAGAGTCTTGCCATGGACTTGTTAAGAAACACGCAGGTGCAATCATAACTCACAGATTGAACGTCCGAGATAGACACAACATGCTGGAGTAACTCAGCGGGTCAGGCAGCATCACTGGAGAGAAGGAATGGGTGATGTTTTGGGTCGTGCCCCTTCTTCACACTGAGTCAGGGGTGAGGGAAACTGGAGGTGTGATAAGGTATGGCCACTAGGAGTGGCACCCGATCTAATCGAGCCCAAGCTTGCAGCAGGGCCTCCAGTGGTCCACTACACCGACACCTCAATCTTAACGCATTGACCCACAAACGTGCGGTCCCTCACCTCATACGATGGCTGCCGCCCGGACACTGTGCCCCAGAGTGCCTCCCACAGCTGTTCATACCTCCTTTCCATACCTCCAGTTTTCCTCTCCCCTGACTCTCAATCTGAAGAAGGGTCTCAACCCGAGACGTCACCTGTTCCTTTTCTCCAGAGATGCTGCCTGACCCGCTGAGTTCCTCCAGCATTTTGTGTCTATCTTCGGTGTAAACCAGAATCTGCAGTTACTTCCTACACAGCAAAGGCTTAGACCCGTCCATCTCTATGCTGTCTCATTGGCAGGGGCGATGACAAAGTAGCAGTGTCATTGTTAATAGAAAGTAGCTCCTGGAGTTTTAAACTTTGGCTCAAGTCACATGAGGGCAAGGACATCTCCTGTGAATGACTGAGTGCTCACCAAGTGTTGGAAAATACATTGAACATCAGGATAAGCCTTCAATATGGCAATGGTGGCGGATGGAGGAAAATAATTTTACCTCCCCTGCCCTCGGAGGTGCTCTGTGTGTCCCAAGGTCAGCCGTGGGAGGGGCCCTGGGGCACGGTGTCTGAGCGGTGGCCGTATGAGGTGTGGGTCATGGATCGAAGTGCCAAGATCGAGGTGTCAGCGTAGTGGGCCACTGGAGGCCCTGCTGCAGCCTGGGGCTTGATCAGATTGGGCGCCGCTTCAAGTGGCCGTTCACGTGGATTGGACACGGCCTGCAGCGGCATGGAGCAGCGGGGCTGCGGTACACGACACCGACAGCATTGCCTGGCCAGACCGACCACCGCCATTCCAACCCAGTGCCGACGCCAGGACAACGGGCCTTTATGGCCAAGTTAAGACTAACATTTTTAACAAGTCTGAATGTTACAGGCTGAAAGCATGGCGATTCTTGTATGCTGCCTCAGTGCAATCTATTATCTTACCTTCTTGTACTTAAGTATGATTGTGCTTAATACTGGATATAGTAAGATATTTTCTGAACTATGTGCAAAAATAATTTCGCTGTACATGTAAAAATAAAGTACCATTGAGCCATTGTGTTGGGAGAGACACTGAATATTTTCTTAGGAGAGAATTTGAATATCCCAGATTTTTCATTCAGCAAGAGTGACTCAATAGTTAAAGGGCATAGTTACCAGACAAGGCCAGAGATAAGTGATGAGATAGCCAACATGTGGAGAAATTCACTTCATTTATCTTTACAAATTCACTTGTTGCAAATGCATATTACGTTACGGTATCCTTAACAAGAACCATCAACGATATGATATGATACGATACGATAGAACTTTATTTATCCCAGGAGGGAAATTGATCTGCCAACAAACATAAAAACACGAAATATATGAAACATGAAATTAAAGTGACGAGTGGAAAGGTTTGGGGGATGTGCAAAGATTGGGGAGGAGGGGGATGGGGGCGTCAGTCTCAGTCTACCCCACGACAGAAGGGGGAGGAATTGTACAGTTTGATAGTCACAAGGAAGAAGGATCTCCTGTGGCGTTCTGTCCTGCATCTTGGTGGAACCAGTCTGTTGCTGAAGGTGCTCCTCAGGTTGACCAGTGTGTCATGGAGGGGGTGAGCTGTATTGTCCAGGATGCTCCACAGCTTGAGGAGCATCCTCCCCTCCAAGACCACCTCCCATGAATCTAACTCCGCCCCCAGGACGGAGCCAGCCTTCCTGATGAGCTTGTTAATCTTGTTGGCGTCCGCGGCCTTCGCCCTGCTGCCCCAGCACATGACAGCGAAGAAGATGGCTCTGGCTACCACCGATTGGTAGAACATCTGCAGCATCTAACTGCAGACGTTGAAGCAGCGGAGCCTTCTCCAAAAGTACAGCCGGCTCTGTCCCTTCTTGTACAGGGCCTCAGCGTTCCTGGACCAGTCCAGTTTACTGTCCAGGTGCACTCCAAAGTATTTTTACTCCCTGGTAAACTGCACACCCACACCATTGATGGATAAATAATTCTTATGGAGGCAGCATCATAGATTTACTTTTAAATCCCCTGTATCCTCATGTGGAGCATGATCATTATCATGACTGCCATAGGCTAGAACAGGAAGCTCTGCTTCAAAGTGCGTTTCCACAATGCAAACTGGATGTCACACGATAGGGAACACTATTTGTATTACACGGGCCTAATTGGTTAGAAGGTGATTTCGATTGGGAACTAGAGAACCACTTAAACTTTACTATGGAAATTGGCAAGCAGATAAAAAATGTCTCGGGGGGGGGGGGGAAATGTTGCCATATAACTTCACGGCGTTAATCATGCACCATTATCTCACAAGAACACAGCTGCTACTCTGAAGAAGGGTCTCGACCCAAAACGTCACCCATTCCTTCTCTCCAGAGATGCTGCCTGTCCCACTGTTACTCCAGCATTTTGTGTCTACAGCTGCTACTCTAACCGCGGCTGGCCATTAAAATGTATGCTTCTATTGAGACTCTTGTAATGAAACTATTATCAGTACAGCGCAACATACATACTTTAACATTTTTAGCTCAGTAACAAAAATAAACTTGTAACTATCAAAATGACCTTTATTTTTGAAAGTCCTGCAAAAATAACTTTGTTATTGCAAGCCTGAAATTCTCCAACCCCTAACGGTCTTTCCCCTCTTGACACAATTGTTTTCTAAAATGATTTTCTGTAACGTGGGATTTCTTCGGAATGCAATTATTGGATTACAATAGAATACCCTGTACTCAAAGCTGGGCATTGTTGAAATGTTGTGGATTATGTTGTGGATTATGTTCTGCCATAATTAATAACCTTACATCTCACCATGTCCAACACAGTGACGTTACCTTCATCTTGGTTCAAAGAAGGGCATGGAAGAGCATATCAAAGGCTGTAGCAGCCACACCTAGAAATGAAGTGCCAACCTGGTGAACAACACAGTACTGCAAGCGTGGACATTGCACTCGAGAGAGACGGAACGCAGCAATTCCACAACCAACAGATCAAAGAGTTGTGAATCTGTGGAATTCCCTGCCTCAGAAGGCAGTGGAGGTCAATTCTCTGAATGCATTCAAGAAAGAGCTAGATAGAGCTCTTAAGGATAGCGGAGTCAGGGGGTATGGGGAGAAGGCAGGAACGGGGTACTGATTGAGAATGATCAGCCATGATCACATTGAATGGCGGTGCTGGCTCGAAGGGCCAAATGGCCTACTCCTGCACCTATTGTCTATTGTCTATTGTCTATTGTTTCCACGACCATCTCTGGCATAACGTTCCAGGCACCCACCATTCTCTCTGTGAAAATATTGCCCCGCACATCTCCATTACATTTCCCCCCTCTCACCTTATAGCCACGACCTTTCATGTTGGACATTTCCAACCTGGAAAACAAGTTCTGACTGTCTATCCTATCTCTGCCTATTGTAATGTTGTATTTTCTGTCAAATCTCTCCTCAGCCTCCGATTTCCAGAGAAAACAATCCAACTGCTTCCTGTAGCTGCTGCCCTCTAATCCAGGCAGCATTCTGGAAAACCTCCTTTGCACCCTTCCCAAAGCTTCCAAATCTTTCCTATGAACTGCATGCAATACTCCAAATATGGCCGAACCAAAGTCCTATAGATCTGCACAAGACTTCCTGACCCTTATGTTCAATGCCACAAGCAATGAAGGCAAGCATATCATATGCCTTCTTTACCACCCTATCTGCTTATGCTGCCACCTTTAGTGAGCTATGATCTTGTACTCAAAGATCCCTCTGCATTCAATGCTGTTAAGGGCATTGCCATTATATCCCGCTGTATCTTCTGACAGTCTCCATCACTGTCCGTAACTCTTCCGATTTTGGTGTAGTCAGCAAACTGACTCACCGACCCACCTACATTTACATCTAGGTCATTTTTATACATCACAAACAGCAGAGGTCCCAGCACAGATCCCTGCGGAACTCTGCTGGTCACAGACCTCCAGCCAGCACATCCACCTTCCACAACTCTCTGTCTTTTATGAATAAGCCAGTTCCGAATCCATACGACCAAATCATTGTGTATCCCATACATCTCATTCTTCTGGATCAGCCTTCCATGAGAGGCCTTACCCAAAGCCTTACTAAAATCCATGTAGACAACGTCTACTGCCCTACCTTCAACAATCTTCTTTGTCACCTCCTCAAAAAAACACAATCAAGTTGGTACACCTGCTGTGTACAAAGTCTTGCTGGCTATGACGAATTAGCCCATTCTCTTCCAAATCTTCCTACCTTGAAGAATTCTCTCCAATAGTTTCCCTACGATTGACATGAGGCTTATTAACCAATGGTTCACTGGATTCTCTCTGCTTTCTCCCTTCTTTCCACTTCCTTTCTTAAACAAAGGAACACCACTGGCCACTCTCCAGTCCTCTGTGATCTCGCCTGTGGCTGGAGAAGAGACAAAGATCCTCATCAAGGCCTCTGCAATCTCCTCTCTTGCCTTCCTCAATAACCTGGAGTAGATCCCATCAGGTCCTGGGGACTTATCCAGGTTCCTCAAGAGTCTCAGCACCACCTCTTTCTCAATTTCAAACTGCCCTAGCATATTTCTATTCTCTACACTGATATCGCTGTCCTACAAGACCTTCTCCTCGGTGAATACAGCTGCAAAGTACTTGTTTAGTACCTCACCCACAACCTCCGACTCCACGCATAGATTCCCTCCTTTATCTTTGAGGTGTTCTACATTCTCCCTGGTCAATCTCTTATTTTTTAACATACTTATAAAAATCAGCCTTCAATCAGTCTGATTCATTTTAAATGATTTCAAGAAGCATCAAATCCCAATCTGTCAACATGCCGACGGCCAACACTGACCAGAAACTTAACCAGCTCATTGAAAAAAAACGAAGAGCCTGCAAGAATAGGCCAAATTCTTCAGAGAATGAATTCTCAACTAAATAGTCTTCCTCCTCAAAGACTGCAAAGGATGAATTATAAATGTTTGCTTTGGATTAGATGCCCAGAGCACATTTTCTTTTCCTAGCCTCACCCTGGTTCATCTGTGTTGCTCTTCAATAATCCATTTTCGCACAGTCATTAAAAGCAATGCAAATACTTGCATCAGTATATTTGGTCTTGTCTATGAAATATGGTTATGTTTTTACATTCATTACCCTTGGTTCAGTGTCCGGTAGGAAGGTGACAATAAGTTGATCTCAGCAAAAACTCTGAGTGCTGTCACAGTCTTTGCTTGACATAGACACAAAATGCTGGAGTAATGCCGGAATGCTGGTGACACAAAATCAGTGGGACAGGCAGCATCTCTGGAGAGAAGGGAAATAATTGCTTGACCTATTTTAGTTATGACTATTGGCATAGTTTTTACTATTACTATTACTATTTAGTTACAACTAAAATGGCATTGTATTAATTCCTGCCTACTTCTTGATGTTTCTCTTGATTACTGTATTTCTTGCACATTAACTGAATTATCTATTTGCGTTCCTTCCTTTCCACTTTAAAACAGTGGGCTTGCCCTGACTAGCTACCTCAGCATAAACTCTCTGGGACTGACTTTCTACAGACTGGAGGTGGGCAATTTGGAACAGGTCAGGTCTGTACTTTGTATGAAGCAGAATAAATAAATCTCTGAACACAGATTTCAGAAATGCAGAATGCAAAAGACCCAAAATTATACAAAGCCTTTATAAACACTGGTTAGATCTGAGGTTGATGATTGTGTTCAGTGTTAGACAGCACACTTTAAGAAGTCCATGTGGCAGATCCAAAATAGATTTGTTTTATAATAGTGGGAGAGAGGAGGGACTTTAATTATGTGGAAAAAGTGAAGAGATTGGGTTTGTTCCCTTTGGCTCAAAGGCTAATAGATCGTTTTTATTCCTTCCTAACAATTCTTGAATATTATAAAACATGTTAACGATGAATGAAGACATGAGGAAATAAAACCTTAATGCACCATCATCAATCTTACCTTAAAGGGCACAAAGTGCGGGAGTAACTCAGCAGGTCAGGCAGCATCTCTGGACAACATGGACAGGTGACGTTTTGGGTTGAGACCTTTCTTCCGACAGTTTCTTGACCTGCAACATCCCCTATCCATGTTGTCCAGAGATGCTGCCCGACCTGCTGAGTTATTCCTGCGCTTGTGTATTAACAAGCATCTGTAGTTCTTTGTTTCTACCTCTCTTGTCTATCAGTCTTACTTTCTCTGTTCCACATCATTAATCTCATTACATTGTTAGCTTTCTATTAAGGAAACCAAGTTTGATTATGGTTATATAACAAGTCTATAATACAGAATCATGGAAAATATGGAAATATTTCCTCTTGAGTCTACAGTCCTTCAACTTGCTGAATCTTCTGCTGTTTGACTCAGCTTCTCATTTCTCCAAGTTGATTCAGACTGACAACTAGACAGTTACAAGATGTAGAACACGGAAAAGTGCAACACAGGAACAGGCCCTTCGGCCCATAATGTCTGTGAACATGATGCCAAGTTACACTAATCTCATCTCCCTTTTTCAGATCCATATTCCTCCATTCCATGCATATGCATTTGTCTATCTAAAAGTCTCTTAAATGGCAGTATTGTATCTACCTCCACTACCACCCCTGGCAGTGTGTTCCAGGCATACACCCACTATGTATAAAAAACTTTAATCTTTGCCGCTCTCAGTTTAAAGCTTTGTCCTCTAGTCTTTGATTAGACATGGAACTAGAAATGCATTCTCGGTGTACATATCTACATTCTGTTTTAGCTAAATAATTAGAGCAAAATCACAAATGGAATTGGTGGCCTGAGTGGACTGTTGTCATTGTCATGACATTAATGCTAACTATAACAAGGAAAATGTCAGATTAGTGACAGTTCATTTCAGCGTTTGTTTCCTGAAAAGCTCAATTACCAATTTGTCTTTATTTATTTCCAAACACATTTCTCTTAAAATTATTACAAATGTCCCATGAAGAGCAACGAGTTCTGGAAAAATTAATTGGTATATCGTTTGACGGTGAGGGTAGCTGATTGTTTTTCAGGCTGTTAAATGTTATGTGAAATGTGAAAAACATCAAACATATCCTGTTATTCTTTCAATCCTTACCATGAAGGAAGAGGAACTCAGCAGTTAACATAAATATTGTGATTAGTCCTTTCCATTGAAACGGTCCAGTTGTTTCTGTCGTCAGATTAGAATGCTGACCCAGCTTCACATTCCTTTTGTATCAGAAATTTTCTTTGTCTGCAAAATATAACTTCAAAGAAAGAAGATATACTTACACTTAAATATCATCTCCCACAGCATCGGGGAGTCCCAGTAAATTTTGCAGCTGTAAATCATTGTTGAAGTCATCCTCTTCGGTTTTGTCCCTGGGATTGAGGATGTCCAGTTCAGTTGAGCTTTGTTGTGGCTGATGAAACCATTGTGGGATTTACTGAGAATGGTGTTTGTATCTATCCTGTGCATTAGAAAGATTACGAGAGAACACTCTAGTCTGGGTGAGCACAGGCCCAACATCTCTCAAGAAGAACAACGATATCCCAGTCAAATCAATTTGCTTGATTTATTCACCGCTCAAAAAAGTAATTATTTTCATCACAGTGTCAGTACAAGCTATAAAACACGATAGTTACAGATGCAAGCTACTCTAGAAGTACCTCCAGCAACAAAGAATGAAAAGAATTTGTGTGCATTGCACTTGTGTACCAACTTGCTCATCACCATGATCTGGAAATACACCGGTGTCTAAATCACAAAGTGGTAGTGGAGAATTTAAGCATTGATATCTGTTTTCACTGAAGGATGGCTCCTGAGATATTTTCCAGGGACTTTAGACTTTAGGGATACAGTGCAGAAACAGGCCCTACAGCCCGCTGAGTCCGCGCTGAGCAGTGATCTCCCAGTACACTTGCACCATCCTACACACTGGGGACAATTTACAATTTTACTGAAGTCAATTAACCTACAAACCTGCACATCTTTGGAGTGTGGGAGGAAACCAGAGCACCCAGAGAAAACCTATACAGTCACAGGTAGAATGTAAAACTCTGTACAGACAGCACCGGTAATCCAAACCGGGTTCACTGATGCTGTAAGGAAGCGACTCTACCACTTGCTCCACTGTGCCGCCCATAATCTGGAACTTGTTCTGGAGTTTGGCTGTTGTAAATCAGTTTTCTGCAGGGGCGAGTTGATGCAGGACATTTATTTTCTGGAAGGTGAGTGTAAGACCCACTGTCACATAAACTTTAGTATTCAAGCCAACAATGCCCTGGAACCTGATCTCCAAGCGAGTGCACGTACAAGCATAATTACAACAGTGCAGCTCGATTACCTTGGTTCAGCAGTAAAGATAGAGGTTGAATAGTTTCCTATTCATTCTGTAGATTAGCTCTACTCCAGCAGAAAACTTGCTGAAGGTAAAATGTGGAATTGAGGTGAGAAAAATGGAAAATAATACTGAAGCAGTGAGGCAGGTCTTCGTGGACTCAAGACTGCAGTGAGAATGGGTCTGGCAACTTTTTAAGTAGATCTAAAGAAAAGACACAAAGTGCTGCAGTAACTCAGTGGGTCAGTTAGCACCTGAAACACTGCCTATCCATGCTCTTCAGAGATGCTGCCTGACCCGCTGATTTATTCCACTACTTTGTGTCTTTCTTTTGTAAACCAGCATCGCAGTTCATTGTGTCTTCATCCGTCTGTTGTAGACCTGTTTGGTAGAATTATGGCTTGTCTGTCTTCAGCCAGTAAGTGGAGAATGAAAATGAATATTTGAGGACACCTTTGTTCGGAAGGATTCTCCATGGTGCCTTTTCAATTAACAGAGTCAAAGGCACTTAAAAAAACCCCAAAAGCCATAATGGTTCCTGCATCACTCTGCATATTCCTTGGAGTTGCCTCGCAGTGAAGATCAGTGCTGCAATTATTGTTGTAATATTATAAAATCATAAAAGGACAAGATAAGCTAGATGCAGGAAAAATGTTCCCAATGTTGGGGGAGTCCAGAACCAGGGGACACAGTCTAAGAATAAAGGGGAGGTCATTTAAAACTGAGGTGAGAAGAAACTTTTTCACCCAGAGAGTTGTGAATATGTGGAATTCTCTGCCACAGAGGGCAGTGGAGGCAAATTCACTGGATGAATTTAAACGAGAGTTAGATAGAGCTCTAGGGGCTAGTGGAATCAAGGGATATGGAGAGCAGGCAGGCACAGGTTACTGATTGTGGATGCTCAGCCGTGATCACGATAAATGGCGGTGCTGGCTCGAAGGGCCAAATGGCCTCCGCCAGCACCTATTTTCTATGTTTCTCTGTTTCTATGTTTCTATTATGTGGGATCTTGAGCCATGGACAACTGTCAACCTGTCCTGCCTTTCCCCCATTTGCCATTTGCTATTCTCCTCCCAATAACACTGCACACCAAGCTTTGTTGTGGATGTTCTCAAAATGTCCATGAGAGTCTGACGTCGGTGGTGGGGAAGATGCTGGAGTCAATCATAAAAGACAAAATTGCGGAGCATTTGGATAGCAGTAACAGGATCGTACCAAGTCAGCATGGATTTACGAAGGGGAAATCATGCTTGACTAATCTTCTGGAAATTTTTGAGGATGTAACCAGGAAAATGGACAGGGGAGGGCCGGTGTATGTCGTGTACCTTGACTTTCAGAAAGCCTTCGACAAGGTCCCACATAGGAGATTAGTGGGCAAAATTAGAGCGCATGGTATTGGGGGTAGGGTACTGACATGGATAGAAAATTGGTTGGCAGACAGAAAGCAAAGAGTGGGGATAAATGGGTCCCTTTCAGAATGGCAGGCAGTGACTAGTGGGGTACCGCAAGGCTCGGTTCTGGGACTGCAGCTATTTACAATATACATTAATGACTTGGATGAAGGGATTAAAAGTAACATTAGCAAATTTGAAGATGACACAAAGCTGGGTGGCAGTGTGAACTGTGAGGAAGATGCTATGAGATTGCAGGGTGACTTGGACAGGTTGTGTGAGTGGGCGGATGCATGGCAGATGCAGTTTAATGTGGATAAGTGTGAGGTTATGCACTTTGGTGGTAAGAATAGGAAGGCAGATTATTATCTGAATGGTGTCAAGTTAGGAAAAGGGGACGTACAACGAGATCTGGGTGTCCTAGTGCATCAGTCACTGAAAGGAAGCATGCAGGTACAGCAAGCAGTGAAGACAGCCAAAGGAATGTTGGCCTTCATAACACGAGGAGTTGAGTATAGGAGCAAAGAGGTCCTTCTGCAGTTGTACAGGGCCCTAGTGAGACCGCACCTGGAGTACTGTGTGCAGTTTTGGTCTCCAAATTTGAGGAAGGATATTCTTGCTATTGAGGGCGTGCAGCGTAGGTTTACTAGGTTAATTCCCGGAATGGCGGGACTGTCATATTTTGAAAGACTGGAGCGACTAGGCTTGTATACACTGGAATTTAGAAGGATGAGAGGGAATCTTATTGAAACATATAAGATTATTAAGGGGTTGGACATGTTAGAGGCAGGAAACATGTTCCCAATGTTGGGGGAGTCCAGATCCAGGAGCCACAGTTTAAGAATAAGGGGTAGGCCATTTAGAACGGAGATGAGGAAAAACCTTTTCAGTCGGAGGAAATCTGTGGAATTCTCTGCCTCAGAAGGCACTGGAGGCCAATTCTCTGAATGCTTTCAAGAGAGAGCTGGATAGAGCTCTTAAGGATAGTGGAGTCAGGGGGTATGGGGTGAAGGCAGGAACGGGGTACTGATTGAGAATGATCAGCCATGATCACATTGAATGGTGGTGCTGGCTCGAAGGGCTGAGTGGCCTACTCCTGCACCTATTGTCTATTGTCTATTGTCTAAATTATAACATCCCCATTGACTTGTCGGTATCCCTGGCGTATGACTACTCAAAATGGAAGAGAATATTCTTAAATGGCACTGTGTATCTTGAGTGTCTTTGTCAAGTGGATTTGGAGGCTCAACTAAAATGGTAGAAGGGTTGCCATACCTGTCAGCCGACCGATATGTCCAGGTAAACAGCTCCTGTCCGAGTTGTGGAAGAGTCTGTGGATCCCATGTTGGCCTCATCATCTCCTCAGAATCCATAGAACTGGAGTTATCCTCAATTCCTTTAAAGCTAAAGGATAGATTCATTGATGCCTATTCAGTGTCGCATAATGTTCACGTGCCTCTTCATGGGGCTAATATTGTAGGTTACTTATACTTCTTAAACTAGCCTCTGAAACAGGAGGAGTATTTATGGCTGGAGTAGTTCATGGAAGACTACTTTGTGATCTAGAAAGAGAGGGAGAGAGCAGGTTCAGCTTTTGCTGAACTCTGTAAGAGTACTCATGGTGGAGTAGATGCAGGATAGCAGATATGCAATCCACCTATGAGATCTTAGGAAGACTTATAGACAAACGTTAGGTGAGGGGTAAGAGTAGAATGCTGTGGCGGTCAATGTCAGAAGAAGTCCTGTGGGCATCAGTAAGGTGCTTTAAAAGAGCAACAAACTTATCCAGGCCTTCTGTTGGTTTTCTTACTCCCATTTGAGATCAAGGAAGCATTTTTCGAAGGACATATCCGACCTAAAGCACAACTAGACTCACAAACTGATCAATGGAGCCCTTCAATCACTCAACTACCAACAACCAAAACAATGGTTTACCTTCCAAAAGAATGGGTCGACTGGGTTTATATTCACTGGGATTTAGAAGGATGAGAGGGGATCTAATAGAAACATGTATAATTCTTAAGGGATTGGACAGGCTAGATGTAGGAAAAATGTTCCCGATGTTGGGGGAGTCCAGAACCAGGGGTCACAGTTTAAGAATAAGGGGCAGGCCATTTTGGACTGAGATGAAGAAAAACTGTTTCACCCAGAGAGTTGTGAATCTGTGGAATTCTCAGCCACAGAAGGCAGTGGAGGCTAATTCACTGGATGTTTTCAAGAGAGAGTTAGACTTAGGGCTAACGGAATCATGGGATATGGGGAGAAAGCAGGAATGGGGTACTGATTTTGAATGATCAGCCATGATCATATTGAATGACGGTGCTAGCTCAAAGGGCCGAATGGCCTACTGCTGCACCTATTTTCTGTTTCTATGTTTCTTACCTCATTCATCAGGATCTATAGCTTTGCTTAGTTTAGAGATACAGCACGGAAACAGGCCCACTGAGTCCTCGCCAAGCAGCGATCCCCGTACATTAGCACTATCCTACACACCAGGGACAATTTACAATTTTACAGAAGTCATTTCATCTATAAACCTGCACGTCTTTGAAATCTGTGAGGAAACCAGAGCTCCCAGGGAAAACCCACGCGGTCAACGGAAGAACGTACAAACTCCGTCCAGACAGTACCTGTAGGCAGGATCGAATCCAGGTCTCTGGTGCTGTAAGGCAGCAACTCTACCTTTGCGCCTCCGTGCAACCCTTAAAACATCTCCCTAGTGGGGAAATGAACCCCAGTGGGGATACTGATTTGTACATCTCCATAATGGCATCTCCATTTCTTATACTCTTTCTCGTATCTACTTCTGCCTCACCCGATAATCTTCTTGCCTAAGCTGCTAGTCTTAAAGTTATTGGTAATTGTTCTGCACTCATAATGGTGAGCCTATGGGGCGATCAAAAGGTTGCTGTAAATCTTGTTACATGATCTGCTGAGCAGTTTACTGCTCCACCAGTGCTGACTTAGGCAGAGAAAGCCTTGTTTATGTTGACTGATAGTCTGCTCTGTTACTCAATGCGGAGCAGCAAGGGGCTCATGTTGTGTCTTCTGCCTAGGTAAGTGGGAAGTAACACCAAAGGGATCAGCCGCATTGTCATGTGGGGCCGCTCCAATGCAGAAGACACAGCAGACTGCTACAGAATGCATGATTATGTCAGGCCACCATGAAGTGTTGGTGACATGAGGATTATTTGACAGCTGCACATGCATGAAGTCTCTTTTTGATATCCTTCCAGAGTTACATGCTGATTTTGCCTGTTGCTCACTGGGAAAGCTGACATGTCATTAACCTTCTTGGAAGTGAGAGGGCCGGTGATCTCCCTACTGGACTGAACACAGATTTTGCCTGTGACTGCAACTGGTGGGATAATTCAAAGAGGATTTCTTAATGAGGCACAGATTTCTCCCACACTGTTCCAAGCCACTTGGGTGGATGTGGCCTTCAGCTATCATCCTCCTCCATCCTTCCTCATCCTCCTCCAAATGTTCAAATGGCTCTGCATGCTCTGTTGATTATGCCCATGCAATCTTTCAGGGGGATGCTTACTCATGCTCTTAAGTCGAGAAGTGACCGTTTCATTCAGAAGGGTTGAAGCCAGGACAAACTCCGTCACGATTTGGCACACCAAATTCCTGTAAACTTCAGCAACTGCACGGAGGATATTGGCTGAACATGGAGCTCTGTAATGGCAGTGCTGGAGTCAAAACAGCATTGTCACAAATATGTGCATGGAGGATGAATATTACTTTGAAACCCATTTTGCTGTTGTAATATTCATCGAATTGTTCATTTCAAACAATATGTTTGATTTAATGTAAAGCAGATTTTTTATTTATAAAGACGTGTGTGTTTTCCACTCTCAAATTATCCCATGGGTACAGCAGCCAGCAATGCATGGCATTCATTTCCAGCGTCATATTTTATTCTTGCGTACTTTGGTAACAAAAAGAAAACAAAGCTCAATATTGGATGCAATCCCATGAACTCGTGATAGTTTTCAGGGAAACCAACCCAACTATAAGGGTATTTAAGGTACAGCTAAATTTGAAGGTTTTAGTTTTGATTGCAAGTTCTTAGAATTCCTATTACATATATAAGCTTTCTTACTTTTTTATAAGGGATTGAAAATAAACAATGATTAGGGGGAGCCAAATCTAGGAGGAGTCGGGACTCGAGTGCCTGCACGAGGTTGAATAGGCTGAGACTCTATTCCTTGGAGCACAGGAGGATGAAGGGTGATCTTATAGAGGTGTATAAAATCACGGGAGGAATAGATTGGGTAGGTGCACAGAGTCTCTTGCACAGAGTAGGGGAATCGAGGAACTGAAGGCATAGGTTCAAAGTGAAGAGGAAAAGATTTAATAGAAATCTGAGGGGTCACTTTTTTATGCAAATGGTGGTGGGTGTATGGAACAAGCTGCCAGAGGAGGTAGTTGAGGCAGGGATTATGCCAACATTTGAGAAACAGTTAGACATACATGGATAGGACAGGTTTAGCGGGATACAGGCCAAATGCAAGCAGGTGGGACTAATGTAGCTTGGACATTTTGGCCGGTGTGGGCAAGTTGGACTGAAGGACCTATTTCTATGCTGTATCAATCTATGACTCTATGACAAAGAGATAGATGACATCTTATGCCTAGATCTTGTATCAAGACTGACAGTCAAGACTAACTCAGCAGGGACAGGCAGTATCTCTGGAGAGATGGAATGGGTGACGTTTCGGGTGAAGAAGGGTCTCGACCCAAAAAGTCACCCATTCCTTCTCTCCAGAGTTTGTTTAATACTCCTAATTCTAACATCTGCACGCACATGTGTCTCCAAAGGTTAGGAGGAAATGTTTCCATTGATGGAAGGGCCAAGAACCAGAACACATAGATTTAAAGTACCAGCGTAGCAAGAGGAGAAATGTTTTCTTGCAATGAAAGTGAGATACATCAAAATACACCAGATTCAGGGACAATTTCTTCCCAGCTATTATCAGCCAACTGAATCATCCTACCATAACCAGCGAGCAGTGCTGAACTACTATCTACCTCTTTGGTGACCCTTGGACAATCCTTGGTCAGACTTTGCTGGCTTTACCTTGCATGTATCACCTTATCATGTATCTATACACTATGAATGGATCAATTGTAATCATGTACAGTCTTTCTGCTGACTGGTTGGCACGCAACAATAGCTTTTCACTGTACCTCGGTACACATGACAATAAACTAAACAGAACTGGCGTATCCCTTGGGATTATTTGAAAGGTTGGTGGAACAAATTCTCCAGGAAGAAATAATTGTAGGGCTTTAGAGAAAGATCAGGTGAATAAGGCACTGAAGAAAGGTCCGGTGAAGGGTCCCTACCCGGAAACATCGCCCATCCATTCCCTCCACAGAAGCTGCCTGACCCGCTACGTTCTTCCAGCACTTTGTGGTTTGCTTGAGGTTCCAGCATCTGCAGTTCCTCATGCCTCCAGGTTAATAGGACTGCTCACATTTCTCATGCAAAGAGCCAGTGTGGTATGAATGGCTGGCTACCCTCTGGGCTTTCGTTGTTCTTTGATTCTGTGATTTCATTCAATGACTTGTGCCAACAATTTATCTTTTTTTAAATTGTTGCATTCACAAGGAACTCCTGAAGCAGCATCACTCCCATTGCAGAGTTCTAATACTAATCGATTTACAGAGAATAACATACAGTCGAAGCTCTATTGCACTTGGCTTAGGGTACAACTTTGTATCAGCTGCAGAAGTAGATGAGCCTGGGAAAACACCCTGACTGGCCCGCAATGCTGTGTTTATCTCCCATGTTAGGCTTATTTATTTTTTCTCTTACTTCCAATTCCCATGCACTAGCTTTGCTTTTAATCACGCTGCGGTTTCACTTGTTATTTTTTAACATTCAGATAACTGCTTGGGATCTTCAAAGCACAAATTTCATTGTAGAACACGGTGGAGCAGTTAATCTGTGATGTGGTCATTCGATACTTCCTGATTTCATTATGATGCCAGACAGACTATCGCAAAACCTATGATGTGGTTAAAATGTGAACATTGTTTTATTAACAGTAAAAGTATTTGAATACCTATTAGTTGCAATATGGGGCTAATTTACTTTCTGAAATATTGTTACAATCCACACAACGTGCATTTAAATCTCACAATGGCAGGTTAAAAATATTTATTTTGTATGGAAAGTCTGGACACAATTGTTCTGTAAGGAAGGAAATCTGTTCTTTTTACCTTTATCCTGTCGGACAATTTTTGTTTCCTATCTTATACCAACATGCTTGCCTTTTATTTGCCCTTTGAAGTGAATCCGCAAGCCATTTAGTTGAATTAAACAACTCTTAAAACCAACGAATATCAAGATTGCCATCATTGTCTTCTCAGTGCAGCTTTGAAGTGTCTCAGTGTAGACAATTAGAAGTGACTTCCGCAATTCAGATATAAACGATAGAGTGACCAGAATATGCCAGTTCCATCCATGAGTGCTTTATCCAACATTACTAGATATTAAGGGACACTCCTGAGAAATGTTGGGAAACCATAAATAACTTGGAACATGAAATGCGAATCTTTGGAAAGAAACCTCCCCCACTGGAGGTTGTGGGTTGCTGTCTGATGGTTGAGATTCCTTGGCTGCAGCACAAACATGGAAAATTATTTTCATAATATTAGCATGACGGAGTACATTAAAAGGATAGCCTCGTGAAATATTGATGTGCAAGCATCACATGTCATGTTGTTAGCTAGAAATGGGGCTGTAATAATCTGTAAATAAATCACTGGTATTCTCTCTGCATACCTCAGTATTATACAAAATAATGGAGTCATTCACTGAAAGTCTGCAACAGCTGGATGTATGTATTTATATGTTATTCTTTATATACATTTAAATAGAATACACATGCATGTCAACATACACATAAAATATTTACCTACTTTAAAATAATTGGAATTAATGTAATCATTTTATATGCAAGTTGAAATAATAATTTCAGGCACATAGACTCAGTTAAACATAAAAACAAAAACTAATTGTAGATACATTACACATCAAATTTCCAAAAGAAAGAAGACTCTGCCAAAAAGCAAAATGTTTGGTGAAAAACACAATTAGAAACAAAAAAAGACACAGGTCCATGGTTGTGCAAGTGATAGTCCACGGTATTCCCTAATCAAGGTTGGCTTAGGGTTCTGGGTGTTGGTTCAAGAACCTGTAGCTGTTTCTGAACCTGTTTTGTGTGGGACTTCTGTACCTCCTGCCTGATTGTAGCAGTGAGAAGAGGGCATGGCCCAAAAGGTGGGTATCCTTTATGATAGTTGAATTAATAACAATTCAGAGTTCTTGATGAGAGATGTTGTTGTTGTTCGTCCTTCGGGTTCGAAGATGACCATGACTTCACTTTCAGTTGGAGGATTGGTGACTGTGGGTCCGGAAGTGACTGGTGAGGCCAATCCGGGCCCGGAAGGCACGCCCACACGTAGGACACAAGTGGTTGGCTGCTGCAGTGGAAGTGGAGGTAGCCCGGGCCTTGCGCGGATGAGGGATAATAATTTGGTAGCTGGATATGTTAAGCGCACACAATACGATTTCTGAATTGAACATTCCAACAAAATGTGCTAGGGATTTAACAAACAGTAATAACTAATTGTTGCAGTGTCACTGGCTCAATGTTTATAGTATTTTAAGTAAGGCCTAATGCGCAGGTCATTCTGTCTCAAATATTCATGCTAATGGTTTGGGACCATGTAAACCACTTTCATCTAATCCCATCAATGTAACTTTCTATTTCTTCGCCCTTTTGCATTCATCTGGTTTTCCTTTAAATGCATGCAGGTTATCAACCACAGTCATTTATTGCCTTAGCAAATTCCATTTTCAAAACACAAGGGAGAGTCAACTCATTCTACGGTCTGAAGAAGGGTCTTGACCCGAAACCTCACCCGTTCCTTCTCTCTAGAGATGCTGCCTGTCCCACTGAGTAACTCCAGCATTTTGTCTATCTTCGATTTAAACCAGCAGATGCAGTTCTTTCCAACTCATTCTACCTATCAATGCTGCATTATTTAAAGATATCACCATCTAACTTAATTTCATCGCTGGTTGTTTTCTTTGATGTGCTCTTTGCTTCTGCAAATATCTGGTGTTTTACATGGCTCAAATGAAGAGACAGAGGTATGCCAACAGATCCAAAATATGTGGCTGATTTCTCTGCATTAATCTCCTTAATCTGGCTGCTTGCAGTTGGTGGGAATCCTACTTGCATTAAAGTATGCCTGAGAAAATGAATGGGAGGCAGGGAAAGTAGGGCAACTGTTGAAGGTGGGAGGAGGGGGAAGAGGTTAAGAAAGAGAACGGGTTTCAGCAGGATGTCGTATTATAGAAACATAGAAACATAGAAAATAGGTGCGGGAGTAGGCCATTCGGTCCTTCGAGCCTGCACCGCCATTCAATATGATCATGGCTGATCATCCAACTCAGTATCCCGTACCTGCCTTCTCTCCATACCCCCTGATCCCTTTAGCCACAAGGGCCACATCTAACTCCCTCTTGATTATAGCCAATGAACTGGCCTCAACTACCTTCTGTGGCAGAGAATTCCACAGATTCACCACTCTCTGTGTGAAAAAAAACTTTCTCATCTCGGTCCTAAAAGACTTCCCCCTTATCCTTAAACTGTGACCCCTTGTTCTGAGCTTCCCCAACATCGGGAACAATCTTCCTGCATCTAGCCTGTCCAACCCCTTAAGAATTTTGTAAGTTTCTATAAGATCCATTGCCTCCATTGAGGCACAATGGCTTGGATATCCGTGGCTGAGTGCGGAAGTACTGATTAAAATCATCCATATGCTGCAATCACAGCAGCAGCCTTGTAGTGGTGGATGTACGGCAGCTTCCAGGTCTGGAATGGAGACTGTGCCTTTCGCCATTGAGTAAAGGAAATTGCTGAAGCTCCCTCTTCAAGGGCAGCTAAACTAAATTTAATCCTGTGGAATAGAATTCGAGGGGAAGATATGGTGGAGGAAGCCCTGAATCTCCGGAGAGTCTCACTCCCCCCACACCCTCTCACAGCCCAGGAACAAAGTGAGGAGGGAGGGGGAAGCTATGAAAGCTATATCATTATGCGGCACGGTAGCGCAGTGGTAGAGTTGCTGCTTTACAGCGAATGCAGCGCCGGAGACTCAGGTTCGATCCTGACTACGGGTGCTGCACTGTAAGGAGTTTGTACGTTCTCCCCGTGACCTGCGTGGGTTTTCTCCGAGATCTTCGGTTTCCTCCCACACTCCAAAGACGTACAGGTATGTAGGTTAATTGGCTGGGTAAATGTAAAAATTGTCCCTAGTGGGTGTAGGATAGTGTTAATGTACGGGGATCACTGGGCGGCACGGACTTGGAGGGCCCAAAAGGCCTGTTTCCGGCTGTATATATATGATATGATATGATAAAATACATTTCTACGAGGCAGTGCGAAGTGTGGATGGAGTCAATGGAAGGGCAATGGTTGGTTTGCGTAATGCTCTGGGCTAACTCCACAACTATCTAAGAGAAATTAAGATTGCAGATTTGAAGGTTGTAAGCGAGCAGATTTATCCTGAGTGTCTATTAATATTAAGATGCAAAACTGTCCCTCGTGTCTACAGATTAGCAACAGTTCATAAAACTCTTGAAGTTCTTATCTTGACTAATTAGAGATGGGCAACATGAATGGAGAGCAAGAGATGAAGCCAAAGTCAATGGATGCCCCTTGTTCATGGCTGGGAGAGCCTGCAAAGCTGGTCCTGCAAAGAATTCATGCTCTGATAAAACGAAGTTATTATCATGCAGTCTCTGTGGCATCTGCAGATCCCATTCATTTTGCGAGAAAAAGTTGTGGAAACCTCCAGATCCCTCATGTCCTTGGGCAGATGATCAGTAATGGCTTTCCTTCCAACTACTCCTCCTGAGGGTCACGCGATTTTATTGAGAGATTCCACCATCAATGCTACATCTGCATGAGCAAGATCTGCATCCTCAGAAATGTTGTTGTTCCCAGAGCCTTGGTGAATACAAGCCATTGTATTCGCATTTGTTTTGCCTAATGTTTAGTTCATTAGTTCAGCATCTGGTTTAATGCTCGTGCCAGGATTACAAATACTACTCTGCTGAAGCAAAAAGTATTTCCGATCGATTTTATCAACTTAGCATTTCATCTGCTTCCTGCAAAATAGTTGTCAATACAATTATTCGGCATTTAGTTAGCTAAGTCGTTGCTCTTTATGGGAAAACCGGACATTAAATTTAAAACACCTCTGAAAATGTCGTGATTCTTCTCAATGAATTGCAACACAGAGACATTTATCAAGACAAGTGCCATCTAATGTCTTCAATGAATATGGTTGATAGAAATCCTGAAGGATTTCTGATGGAATGAAATAATCATAAAGTCACACAGCATGAAACAAGCCCTTCTGCTCAATTCATCCATGCTGACCAAGATGCCCCATCTAAGCTAGTCCCATTTGCCTGCTTGTGACATATATCCCTGTAAACCTATCATATACATGTACTTGTCCAAATGCCTTTTGAATGTCATAAATGTATCAATCTCCATCACTTCTGGCAAATCATTCCATGTGTGAAGAATATCCTCAGCATGATAAATATCCCCATGTGTCCAAGAGATTCGCTGGAATGCCATAGTTCAGCTGCCACAAGCAGCAGATGGCTCCTGCGAACGTGTTTCCAACCTTAAACATTAATACTGTTACTCTTCCCACAGATAAGTTCAAAAGTTCATAAGTTCTAGGAGCAGAATTAGACCATTCGGCCCATCAGATCTACTCTGGAGGGTTGCCAGAAGGTTGATGGTTCTCCACCTTTGTGTGAAGAAGTTGTCCCTCAGGTTCCAGTTAAATCTTTCCCTTCTCACCGTAAACCTATGCTCTCTAGTTCTTGATTCCCCTTCTGCACTCTTGGTCTCTGGGAGGTAGGAGCTCTAACAGCTGTGCTACTATATCTTCTCTCTCACCTGTGTGGCCTCTGTGGATGAGCTCCTTCCAGCAATAAACACATGGAGCCACAGAGTCACAGAGCTATTCAGCATGTAAAAAACCTCTGTGGCCCAACCTATCCATGCCATCCAAGTTACCGAACTGAGCTTGTCCTGGCCTATATTTCTCCAAACATTTCTCTCCTGTGCCTGCCTGAGTGCCTTTTGAATGTCAAAATTGTACCTCCTCAACCACTTCCTCAGGCAGTTTATTCCATATATACATCACCCTCTCTGAGAAAAAAATTGCCTACAAGGTCTCTTTTAATTATTTTCCCTGTCACCTTAAACATATGGCCTCTAATTTTTTTACACCCCTAACCAATATAAAAGAATGCAGCAGTTCACATTATTTATGCATTTTATGATTATATAAAATCATTACAAGGGCATCTTCAACCTCCTACACTCAATAGACAATAGACAATAGACAATAGGTGCAGGAGTAGGCCATTTGGCCCTTCGAGCCAGCACCGCCATTCAATGTGATCATGGCTGATCATTCTCAAACAGTACACTCCACAGAAAATAGCCTATCCAACCTCTCCTTATAATTCAAATCCTCCAGACCCAGTAATATCCTTGTAAATGCTTTTTGCAGGGTGACAGGAATTGTACAGTACTCACAAATGGTTTTTATCACTGTCTTGTACAGCTGCAACATGACAAACCTGCTCCTGCCTTCAATACCACCACTGATGAAGGCAAACGTGCCAATTGCCTTCTTCACTGCGCAGTCATGATGGAATGGTAGAGTAGACTGGATGGGCTGAAAGGCCTGATTTTGCACTTATGGTCTTAAACAAGTTAGTGGCTGAAAGGAGTTTCTTGGTTTGATAAGCAATACGGCTGTGTTGCTCAGCGAGGTGATAAAATGCTATGAGGTGATAAATGCCAAGTCATTGGGTATGTTTAAAGTGACGATTGATAGGTTCTTAAATTAGTAAAGGCATCAAAGATTACAGGAAGAAGGCAGGATAATGGGGTTGAGAGGGAAAAATAGATCAGCTATGATTAAATGTTGGAGCAGACATGATGAGTTGAATGACCTAATTCTGCTCCGAATTCGTGTGATCTTATAAACATTTCCTCTCTGGGGTCAAGATGGAAAATGACTCATTTAAACCCTTGGTACATACATAGGGCCTGGTAATGAAAACCTCTTTCCCATCCTGTTTCTGCATCTTTCAGTTGTTTGTCTTGCTCCAGATGTTCTGTGTCTATTCTTTTAGTTACAGTAGGATGTCATTCCAAGAGGGATGCTTTTTTAGTGCACCCTTGATTGTGATCAACCTGTTTTTTTTTTTACCAAAGCCTTGAAATTAACCAAATCCTTAGGGATTAGACTGCCAAATTTGTAAGTCTTTCGAACATGAAACTGCTGCACAAGACAATGACCTTAAAATATTCTGCATTCAAATCCTATGAGAATTTATTTTCCAGATTTGAAGTATTGGCAAAGCAATGTAATTTGAATCTTTATTGAGAATTCTGCATTTACTAGCATCACCCTGTCCGGATGGACTTTCACTGGACTTTCAATTTAAACACAGACTAAGTGTTTAAAGACAGACCACATCTATGTTGGCAAGTTTCTGCTGAAACACAATAAGCATTCATTTAAACTGACCTTTCCATTACCAAAGTGAACTATAAGGTTGTATAATGTGTGTAATATTGCAGAGATAATTATTTATTTGTGGCATTTGTTTCTAAAGATTAAATTGAACTTCGTCACTTTGGGGATAGTTTTGAAACTAAAGGAATGTGTGCCTGAAAATCCATATTGTTGTTAATACAGCCATGACGACAGCAACAGGTCAGTGAGGTCTGGCCTTTGAAAGGCCTGGTGATGACCTGGACTGCTGACGCATGTGGAATTTACAGGGCCACATACTGTGGAATGGGAAATGGCTGTGTTCTCGTGCTATCTCGAATATGAATGATTCACTCTACTGGGTGTTGCAGGCTCCCACTGAGTCAAGTGACAATTAAAAATACTGGAATCACACACAACAGGTCAGGCAGCGTCCGTACTGGGTGATAGCAGCATGTCAGGGTTATGGGGAGAAGGCAGGAGAATGGGGGTGTGAGGGAAAGATAGATCAGCCATGATTGAATGGTGGAGTGACGGGCCAAGTGGTCTAATTCTACTCCTATCACTTAGCCATGATTGAATAGTGAATTAGACCTGATGGGCCAAATGGCCTAATTCTGCGACTAGAATTTATGAACTTATGAACTTATCTGTGGGAAGAGTAACAGTATTAATATTTAAGGTTGGAAACACATTTGCAGGAGCCATCTGCTGTTTGTGGCAGCTGGACTATGGCATTCCAACAAATCTCATGGATATATGGGGATATTTATGATGCTGAGGATATTTTTGCCAGTGTTCACACTGGATGCCATCAAGAAGGGGGATTTCAAGTTGAGTTATTTTCTATGTCTAAAATGGTAATCTAAAATCTAATCTCCCAGCTAGGATCATACCAGCTTCACAAAGATCAGGCAGCAAATTTTAAATCTTCCTGAAGTCTGAATGATTCTTTACACATTTGACAATGACACCTTTTATTTAGGAAGCTGACAAATTGTTAATTCATAGAAAACTTTAATTTGATATATTGCAGAAAATACATGACTGTACCATTTTATGCCCTGTGTTTTTGCCTTGGTTTGAAAAGGTTGATGAGCTTTCATTGTTGTGCCTGCAAAATCTGGTCCCGGTACTCGTGTTTCAATGGAGATAATCAGTATTATCTACACTACTTGGGGAGAAAAATAAAATAAGAATAAATTTGTCCCATGCTTATCCATTCCTTTCAATCCAATCCGATACACGCTTATCTTTACCTTCCACAGATGTAACCTCGTCCATCGAGTTACTCCAACGCTTCATCTTTTGCTCAAGATTCCAGCGTCTGCAGTTCATTGTGTCCCCGTGCTTAAGTTGCTGTTCTTGGGACTGTGGCCTTTTGCACAAAAGTCTCATGAGCCTGTTTGTTTCTAATGGTGTTTGCCCATGGCTGTCGCCAAGTAACGAGAGAAAAAAACACCCACATGATAGACTGTGAACTGTGAATAAAGATTCCATGCAATCTTTTAAATTCATCAAAAGTGAGATGAACAGGTTGTAAATCTAATTTGCTGTTATGCCCATCTTCACCCGTCACCATAACATGACAGTGTTGTAACTTGTTTGTGAAAAACATGCTTATTATTTGATATGGCCTTCAATGCTCCAGTTCAGGGCCATTGGCTTGTATACACAATGGATAAAATTCTGGTGCTTGAGTCAGGTCCCACATATATATTATCAATATATAAACTAGCCATTCAGTGCTAAACTTGTGAAATCTTCCACTCTACCTTGTACAGACAGCATTAGAGAGCCAAACACCCCCATTGTTAATGCAAATAGGAAAAAATGATTAAAATAGGGACCTATTACTTGTGTGTTTGTAATATTGAAAAAAAATAGCACCAAGTATTCAAGTTCATTGCTGTTTAAAGATAATTGGAGATAACTTTCCTAAATAATTTTTAGGTCCTGTGAAAATTTATCCACTTGATGGTTGCTGGGGAAGGTGCATGAAAGTATTTTAAGCAAATTTTATTATTGGCCTAAGAAGTACTGTGGCCTGGAAAGACACAAAGTGCTGGAGTAACTCAGTGGGTCAGGCAGCATCTCTGGAGAACATGGACAGGTGATGTTTTGGATCGAATCCCTTCTTCAGACTGATTGTTGCAGGGGAAGAAAGCTTGAAAAGTGGAAAGACAGGACAAAGCCTGGCAGATTGACACAGGTGAGGGGGTTTTTGATAGGTAGATGGTGGCTAAAGGCCAGAGAGGCCCTCATCTGTATCCGACCCGAAACATCAGCCATTCCTTCTCTCCAGAGATGCTGCCTGTCCAACTGAGTTACTCAAGCTTTTTGTGTCTATCTTCAACCTATAACCTGCCAGGCTTTGTCCTGCACCTCCTCTCTTCCAGCTTTCTTCTGCCTCCTACAATCAGTCTGAAGAAGGGTCCCGATCTGAAATGTCACCTATCTATGCTCTCCAGGGACGCTGCCTGACCCGCTGAGTTACACGAGCACTTTATGTCTTTTGTTTTGTAAACTAATGTCTGCATTTAGTTTAATTTAGTTTAGTTTAGTTTAGAGATAGAGCATGGAAACAGGCCCTTTGGTCTACTGAGTCCATGCCGACTAGCAATACCCGATCCTTATTTCCATGTATCTACTGTAGCTGAGAAGTTTGAAAGCACTACATTTAACATGGAAGCAATGTGCCACAACCATATTGGAGCAGGGCACGTCCCTACCATTGGTATTAGCATTGACTATGCTGCAATCACAATATTGGAACACATTGATAAAGAGCCCAATAGTGCATTTTAATAACTCATCTCCAATCTCAACATTACTATACTATTGAAGTTGTAGCAAATGGTGTGTTGGCAAACTGAAAACATTGCAATTTATGCCAAGAAGCTGACACAGTCAACAAAGGTGTCCTTTGATTTTAAAACTATTTGATATGACCATTTTTAAACATCTATTGATGATGTGGAACATAGAACAAAGAACAGTACAGCACAGGGATGAGCTCTTTGGCTCACAATGTCTGTGCTGAACAAGATGCCAAGTTAAACAAATCTCCTCTGCCTGCATGTGATCCATATCCCTCTATTCACCGCATATCCATTTGGCTACATAAAAGCTTAAATCTAAAATCTAAAATTTCCTCAAACAAATATTTTAGTTTAATTCTTAATCTGAATGTGACTGAGCTTCCACAGAAATTGAACCATGGATATTGATACAGGATCTAATGGTAGAATGTCTTCTTCAACACTACAGTCCTAATTTTTTGATATTGGTAATCATTGCCTAGATCTGCTATATTTCAGCAGATACAATTTTTAATTCCTTCCTGACCGCAATGGCCTGCCATTTACTCGGTTTATATTGTAAAAAAGACTGGCTTTAATTTTGAAGGTAGACACAAAATGCTGGAGTAACTCAGCGGGTCAGGTAGCATCTCAGGAGAGAAGGAATGGGTGACGTTTCGGGTCTCGACACTTCTTCAGTCTGAAGAAGGGTCTCGACCCGAAACGTCACCCATTCCTTCTCTCCTGAGATGCTGCCTGACCCGTTGAGTTCATCCAGCATTTTGTGTCTACCTTCAATTTGAACCAGCATCTGCAGCTATTTTTCTTACACACTGGCTTTAATTTTAGTGCTGTTGGAAAAAGGACAAAGGGAGACACTTTTGAGCAGATTAATGCTGCAGTCTCACAGCTGAAGAGATCTAGATTTGATTTTGATCCTGGGCGCTTTCTTTGTGGAGTTGTTCCTTCTCATAAGGTCATATGGTCATGTGATAGGACTAGAATTAGGCCATTCGGCCCATCAAGTCTACCCCACTATCCAATCATGGCAGATCTATCCCTTCCTTCCAACCCCATTCTCCTGTCTTCTCCCCATAACCTCTGACACCTGTACTAATCAAGAAGCTATCTATCTCTGCCTTAAAAATATCCACTGACTTGGCTCCACAGCCTTCAGTGGCAAATAATTCCACAGATTCACCACCCTCTGACTAACAAAATTTTTCCTCATCTCCTTCCCAAAAGAACGTCTCTCTGTATCTGCATTGGATTCCCTTGGGTGCTTTCATATTACAAAGGCAGGTAAGTTCATTGGCTGCTATAAATCAGCCCTAGTGCAGATGGGGGGGATCAGAGGCTCAGGGAAGTTAATGGTTTGTTGAAAGAGAAGAGGTTACACGGAAATATGTACGGGAATGGAACTGATGGTTTTGCTCTGAGATTACTTAGTATACAATATTCTCACCTTCACTGCAACCTCGCGGCTTCACATATGCAGGAGATCATGAGGACCATGGATAAAGTGAATGCTCACAGTCTTTCTCCTCAGGGTCGAGGATTGTATAACGAGAGAGCATAGGCTTAAGGTGACAGGAGAGAGATTTAAGTGGCACCACAGAAGCAACTTTTTCACTCAGAGGGTAGTCCGTATCTATAATGAACTGCCAGAGAAAGCGAGAGAAGAGAATACAATTATGACTTTCAAAATATATTTGGACAGATATATGGATAGGAGGAGTTTGAAGGGGGGCAAATGCAGGCAAATGGGATTAGCCGAGAATGCCAATTTGGTTAAAGGGCCTGTTTCCCTGCTGTATAATTCCATGACTGTATGTCACAGAATTTTGTATTCAGGTTTATGTAAATACTTAGGAATTATTTGGGACTGTTTCAATTCTTATGAAAATGTTGAAGCAACTTTTACAAGTTGTACCATATAAAAGCACGTGCATAAAATTCATCAACAGATGCAATGTAGAAATGTAGAAACATCTGGGCCTGTAAGATTATGCTTAATGGTGAGACCACAGATGCTGGAATCTGGAGCAAACAACAAACAACTAGAGGAATTCAGTGAGTCGAGCAGCATCTGTAGGGGGAAAGAACTGCCGACACTTTGGGGATGTAAACGGAAATGCTTGACACCCTGAATTCCTCGGGTAGTTTGTTTGTATCGTATTTATGGCCTCCATCCTTCAAATTATTTTTAGATCACTATATTAGATTATCACATTACTAAGATCAGTTCTAAATTGAATCATGTTACACATGAGAATGCCTCCAGAAATGTCTTCAAATAATCTTTCAAATGTTTCAAACGTTTTCAAAAGATGAAAGCATTTTCTTTGACTTTGTCTACCTTAGATTTTCCATTTGTCTGAGCATCGATATCTTGTTCGAATGTAAATTTTCTCTGTTTTTCTTCATTTACAATTGTCACAAATCATCAAAAGGTTTGGGTTTCAATCATTTACAACCTTCATTGCACATATATTTTTCAGAAAGGAAGAAAGGTGCTCAAAATATTTGAAAATTGCACCACATTATTCATAGTTCCAGTCTGTTTGTGTGTCTGCAGTCTGAATTTCGTCATGAGTAGACACAGGCACGATTGCAAAATATGTTCATGTTTCAGCAAGACTTTTGATCCTTATCTTTAGTTGGACAAATTTACATATGATAGCTTTTCTACACGCAGTTCAGTATTTTGTTGTTGTTAGTGATCGATGGACAACTCAAAATAACATTCTTGGTATATATATATATATATATATATATATAGAAAGCATATATATATATATATATATGTGTATATATATAGCTGCTCCTTGATTTAACAACAATGGATTCAAAGAAGATTAATCTCAGCATTCCCTCTTTGATTATGTAATCGTTCAGTGGTTGCTTAATTATTTTGCAGTTGGAAGTTATTAGTCGAGTTCACTGACACTGAGGAACAAAATATTTTAATCTTTTCCATTCCTGAAATATTTTCCCAAGATAAAGACAAAAATGTTAAGGATTCATGATGAAAATGGTTGTATGGGAGGTCAAGTATTGCCCAACTTATTTTCAAGCTGTTCAGGCCTTGGTTTAACATTGACTCCAGCTTGCCACATCACATGCAGAGTGTTGGAGAAAATGGTGCAGATGCGTTGCCCAGTCTAAGCGGCAGCTGGGATGACCAGCAAGCCTACTTTCCTTCCAGCTCTTTCTCCAGTCAAATGTTGGCATTGGAAAGTCAAATTGACTTGATAGCTCCAGACGAAATGTGTAGGAAGGAACGGCAGATGCTGGTTTAAACTGAAGATAGACACAAAATGCTGAAGTAACTCAACGGGACAGGCAGCATCTCTGCAGAGAAGGAATGGGTGACATTTTGGGTCGAGACCCTTCTTCAGACACTTGGTCTCGACCCGAAATGTTACCCATGCCTTCTCTGCAGAGATGCTGCCTGTCCCGTTGAGTTACTCCAACATTTTGTGTCTATCTTCGGTTTAAACCAGCATCTGCTGTTCCTTCCTGCACATTTCGTCTGGAGCTATCAGACCCTTGGTCTGAAGAAGGGTCTCTACCCGAAATGTCACCCATTCCTTCTCTCCAGAGATGCTGCCTGTCCCGTTGAGTTATTCCAGCATTTTGTGTCTATCTTTGATAGCTCCAGGTGTTTCTTTCTGAAACGTTCTACTTTCCAGCTGTGTTCTCTTGGTGCCAGTGCTACTTGAGGTCTCATTCCATGATTGTCTCAAGAGCCTTCAGTGAATAACCAACAGGTTTTATTCAGCTGCTTTGTGGCTATTATAGTGGCACCTCACAACAGAAAGTGTGCCTCTCAAATAGGCAAAAGGTTTTAGTTTTTTAAAGCTGGTGTAACTCAATGGGTCAGGCAGCATCTCTGGAGAACATGGATGGGTGATGTTTTGGGTCGGAACCCTTCTTCAGACCGACGTGTTAAGTTGAGAGGTGCAGCATGCAAACAGGCCCTTCAGTCCACCGAGTCCATGCTGACCCTTGATCACTCGTTCACACTAATTCTCAATAGTCGTTTATTTGTCACATACACATAAATGTGTAGTGAAATGAAACATTACCCGCAGTTCACAATAAGATCAATAAGAATAATCAATAAAAATGCAATAACACATACAATCATAAACTAACACCAAACAAAAGAAACATCCATCACAGTGAGTCTCCTCCAATCCCTCCTCACTGTGATGGAAGGCCAGAATGTCTTTTTCTCTTCCCTGCCGTCTTCTCCCGCGGTCAGGCTGTTGGAGTTGCCACGTCGGGGGGGGGGGGGGGTCGGGGCTCCCGACATTGAAGCCCCCACTGGGTGGTGAAAGGTCCGCGGCCTATTTCAGGCCGTGCCGGACGGTGAAAGATCCGCGGCGGGCCGACCCAAGCCCCGCGATTTGGGGCGGGCGAAGACGCTGTCACTGCCGCTGCCGGAGCTCCCGATGTCGGCCCCCACCCAGGGGCCTGCGGGCTTCCGACGTCCACGCGGCCCGCGCCGGAGCATTCCGAGACGAGTCGCAGCCGCTCCCGCAGCATCCGAAGGCAGCCAGCGCCGCAGGTGGTGAGTCCGGGCCGCGGGCTCTGCGAACCAGAGCCCCAGGTGGTCCCAGGTGCATGGCCTGTGGTAGGCCGCAGCGGGAACGGAGACACGACACAGAAACAAAGGTCGCATCTCCGTTCGGGAGAGAGAATGTTACAGTTCCCGTTCCCTCCCACCCCCCCCCCCAACATAACATACAAACACTACACCATATTAAAACTACAATTCAGACAAAAACAACAAAAAACACAAAAGACAGACGGACTGCAGGCAAGCCGCAGCTGCGAGGGCAGCGCTGGCTCCTCCTCTATGTTATCCCATCTTCTTATTCACTCCCTACACATTACAAACCGTCTTTGGGATGCGGGAGGAAACAGAGCACCCAGACAAAATCCAAGTGGCAACATGGAGAACGTGCAAACTCCACACAGACAGCACCAGAAGTCAGGATGAACTCAGGTATCTGATGTTGTGAGGTGGCAGCTCAGCGCCACTGTGCAGAGCAAGGAAATAAACCTGCTTGTTGCAATTCCAGTTTCGGTGACAGACAGTATCAAGCCTTTGTGATCTTATTTTAGATTCATAGAATTATAGAGTTGTAAAGTTGTTCTTTAAAATCCCTTCCTCTCACCTTAAACCGATACCCTTGGGAGAAAGATTTTGATTATCCATCCTATCTATGCCTCAGAATTGCCTATAATTGTAACAGGCCACCTCAGCCTCCAGAAAATAAAGCCAGGCTATCCTATTGCCAGTGCCAAAACCCTCAAATCCAGGCAACATCATGGTGAATCTGCACGATCACCTGCATAACTAATGGTTACAGTTTGCAAAAACAGAAATAACTGATTTATTTCTCCTGTGGGACGAGGCACAGATGGACTCTGTAGGAAGGAACTGCAGATGCTGGTTTACACTGTAGAAAGACACAAAATGTTGGAGTAACTCTGCGGGATTGGCAGCATCTCTGGAGAGAAGGAGTGGGCGATGTTTCCGGTTGAAACCTGAGGTCTGAGGAAGGGTCTCAACCCGAAACGTCACACCATTCCTTCTCTCCAGAGATGCTGCCTGTCCCGCTAAGTTATTTCAGCATTTTGTGTCCATCACAGATGGTCTCTGTTGCCTTTCCCACTGATGCGGCCTGACCTGCTGAGTGTTTCTGGTGTTTTCAGTTTTTATTTTAGATTTCCAGAATTGGCAATTGTATTTTTGATTCCCAGGTTTATTCCACATCTTAGTTTTCAACCTGTTAACCAATTCCCAATTGACACTGGTATTTTTTCACCAATTTCATGTGCTCTAACCTTTTTCAGCATCTTCCTGTATTTGCACCTAATTTGAAGCCTTCTGAAAATAAAACACGCAATATTCACTGGCTCTCCTGCAGCTGCATTGTAAGCCACATCCGCAAAGAACTTTAATACGTTGATCAAAAATGATTTATTTCATAAGTCCATGTTAACTTGCTTCAATCATAATATTATTTTCCAAGGGTCTCGATGTCACTTGGTTTATCATTGCCTCCAGTAATTTCCCATCTACTGATGTCAAGCTAACAGGTTGGTAGTTCTTTGTTTTTCTCTCCCTCCTTTCTGAAAGAGTGAAGTCACATTAGTTGCCTTCTAGTCTGCACGAACTATTCCAGAATCGACATGATCTCGATGAGAATAACCAGTGCATCCACTATCACAGGAGCCTCCTCCTTAAAACCCCTGGAAGGTAGATTGCCAGTGTGTAGGAAGGAACTGCAGATGCTGGTTTGAACCGAAGATAGACACAAAATACTGGAGTAACTCAAAAGAGATAAATATTAGCAGACTAGTCTGAAGAAGGGTCTCGACCCGATACGTCTCCCACTCAGTCTCTCCAGAGATGTTGCCTGTCCCGCTGTTACTCCAGCGTTTTGTGTCTATTTAGATCATCAGATTGTTCAGATGTTTCTGATGTTGCTCTCTTTAATCTTTGCAATGGCATTTCTTTGCTAATACTTATTCTTTTACATTTTTCCCTTCAACGCACGCTGGATTCTTGCTTCTCCAATATTTCTGGGGGGGGTTTACGTCTTTTTCTGTGGAGGTACACGGTGGTTTCTTCAATTCCACAATAATTCCCTTCTTCCCCAATATAAATTCTCTCATCTCTATTCTTTTTCTTTGTACATACTCTCATAATCTTTTTTTGTTTTGTTTCTCACTACTTTTGCTCTTCTTTAATGAATTCTAGGCCATCCTTTATTGATTTCCAAAGCATTGCCAATCCTCAGTTTTACTGCTTTCCCTGCTATCTTTAAAGACTTTAGCATAGCTTTAATACTATCGTTAATTTCACACGTCATCCTTGGTGGTATCTTTATCCCTCAATGTAATGTATATTTGTGGCAGTCTACCTCAGTCTGCCTGCGTGCACCTCGTTTATTTGTTTAGATTGAAACCTCTGGCATCAGTTTGACTGCATCACTTTCAAACTTAACAGCAAGTCCTGTTGCATGATTACTCTTCTTTTGTTATTTTCTTTCTCATATACATGGCCTTCCCATTCCAAAGGTAACCAGAGAGGAGCAGAATTTATACAGGCCTGTTTCAGCACGACTAAAGGCGATCTTCCCGAGCAGTTCCCCAAATGGTGTAGACAGCTCGACCCTATAGAGGTCATAGACTCAGACAGCATGGAAACAGGCCCTTTGGCCCAATGGTACATGCTGCCCAAGATGCCCCATCTGAACTAGTCCCATTTGCCTCATCTGAACTAGTCCCACGGTGGCGCAGCGGTAGAGTTGCTGCCTTACAGCGAATGCAGCGCCGGAGACTCAGGTTCGATCCTGGGTGCTATCTGTACGGAGTTTGTACGTTCTCCCCGTGACCTGCGTGGGTTTTCTCCGAGATCTTCGGTTTCCTCCCACACTCCAAAGACGTACAGGTATGTAGGTTAATTGGCTGGGCAAATGTAAAAATTGTTCCTAGTGGGTGTAGGATAGTGTTAGTGTGCGAGAATCGCTGGGCGGCGCGGACCCGGTGGGCCGAAGGGCCTGTTTCTGCGCTGTATCTCTAAATCTAAATCTTGCCTGTTTTTAGCCTTTATCCCTTTACACTTTCCCATGCCATGTACCTGTCCAAGTGTCTTTAAATGTTGTTATTGTACCTGCCTCAACTGTCTCCTCTGGCAGCTCATTCCATACACGCACCGCCCTCTGAATGAAAAAAAGTTGCCCCTCGGGTTCCCATTAAATCATGCCCCTCTCACCTTAAACCTATGTCTTCTAGTTCTTTTGATTCCCCTACTTTAGGCTTTGTCCTCACCTTATCTATTCACGGCATGATTTTATACACCTCTATAAGATCACCTCTAGAACATTAAATGAGTGTTGGGGACAATTGAGCCATGGAGCTACACAGCACAGAAACATTCCCTTCAGCCCAACTCATCAATGCCAACCAACCTATCTACCCAGCAAGTTGCACTTGCCTGCACCTGGCCAACATCCCTCTAAACGCTTCCCACCACATAACCATCCAAATGATTTTCCAATGTCATGACTGTACCCACCTCCATTATCTTCCATCGGCTCCTCGCTCCATACACCCACCATACTCTGTTCAAAGGTTGTCCATCAAGTCCCACTCAAATCCTTTACATCGATTTCTTAATTGGTTTCTCTTCATAACCCCTCAACACCCATGCCCCAAGCTTGTGACTCCATCGAACTACCCTATCCCACCCTTTCTTTCTTCACCACGTTCAATTTGTCTACCAGACTCATCCTCCACATTCATTGATCTGTTGACCTGGGCTGACTAAAGCTTCCCTTGGAATTTCTCCCTGACAATTGACTGCAACCCTGACTGCCAATCCTAACCTATGGCCACTAACTAGCCTCACCTTCTGGCTACTTTTCCTAATCCCATCTACAACTCCTGTAGATGGTTATGCATGCAACCTATACTGTAGCTACCTTATCACCACTAACCACGCCCCATCCTATTAGTACAACTGTAGTCTCCTCCCTTTGTTCCACCCTTTTAGGTCCCGGTACGTCTGAAGGCTGGATGCAGTCAGTGCTGGGACGTGTGTGCCATGTGCTATAATAAACTACCAGTAAAGGTTACAGTGTGTCAGAGAACACTCCTTTACATGGTGTCAGAAGTGGGATACGAGCGTTTCCCGTTTACCGGTTTTCATTTATTTTGTTCCCGTTAGTGCCCAGTTTCGGGTTTCCCTCGATATGGCGTCCTCATGCCGAAAGCCATCTCCCCTTGTCTTCGATGCCGACATTGCGGAACGATGGTCGACTTTTGTGATGGACTACACTCACTACGTCAATATTGCGAACCGGAACGACCCAGCCGCGGTCAAAGCATCACTTTTGCTCAACCTGGCCGGTCCCGACGCAATGAAGAGAGCTCAAGCCTTTGTCTATGCACCAGCGGTCCTGGATGACAACGACCAGCCGGTCGAGCCAGCTGAATCGGCCGACGACCCGGTATGTCTTTTGCGCAAATTCGCGGAGCTATGCGACCTGCCCTCCAACCGTATACTGGAGCGGGCCAGGTTCTTCTCACGCAAGCAACAGCCGGATGAACCTGTTGAATGCTTCATTGCCGACCTGCGACACCTTGCCCAGCGGTGCCGATTCGAAACCATGCGCGACCAGCTCGTCAGAGACATTCTCGTTACCGGTATGGTCGATCAGAAGCTGCGTGCCGACCTGCTGCAACGGCCTGACCTAACCCTGACTCAAGCAATGCATGCGTGCCGCATTGCCGAAGTGGTCCACCATCCTCACGGACAGAGGGGGTCTGACAACCGAGCCGTAAATTTAACTGGAGTTGCTGGACAACGACGGATGAGGGAGAACTTTCGCCCTCCACAGCGGCCCGTTCGCACACCCCGGGACCCAAGATCTAACAAGTGTCCTAACTGCAGCTACGTACACTCCTCAGAATCACAGTGCCCAGCCCTTGGGAAGACATGCAATTTCTGCGGGAGAAGAAACCATTTTGCGGCTGCCTGCCGATCCCGTGGGAAAGTTCCCTCAGCTCCCAGACAACTCCTAGACAATCTTTTGCAGGTTGATAGCGAGATGGACTCTGAGCCCAGCTTTTCCACGGGAGATGTAAGTATTTACACTCTCCTCCACAGCCGATCTCGCCTCCCCGATCCTTCTGTGAACATAACTGTCAACAATAAGTGTTTCTCTGCTAAACTTGACACGGGGGCGAAGGTGAACGTAATGTCAACAAAGCTGTTCCACCGGATAAGGAATAATGAGCTGCTGATTGCCGACCGCTCTGTTTTGCGTGCCTATGGGGGAGAGGAACTAACACCTGTGGGGAGGGCGACCTTCCACTGCGTGCTGCAGGAAGGTTCCCAGGACCTGTCTTTCTTCATTCTGGACAGTGACTGTGTGACGTTGCTTAGCAACCGGGCATGCCAGGATCTTGGGCTGGTGTCGTTTAACCATACGGTCCACAAGGTGCAACCTGTGATGGATCCACTATGTGAGTACCCAGACCTGTTTGACGACAAGCTGGGGAAGCTGCCGGTGGTGTACAAGATCGCGACAGACCCATCTGTGGAGCCCGTGATCCGTCCACCCCACAGGGTGTCTTTTGCCATGAAGGGCAAAGTGGAGAATATGCTCAAGGACATGGTCAACATGGGAGTGCTGGAGGCTGTCAGCGATCCAACCGTATGGGTCTCCACCATGGTCGCCACGTTGAAGAAAGGAAAAAATGAGATACGGGTGTGCATTAACCCCAAGGACTTAAATATGGCAATTAAACGGCCCCACTACCCCATGAGGACTGTCGAAGATGTTGCCGCCCAGGTGGGACAAGCTACTGTGTTCTCCGTCCTCGATGCAAGGAGCTCGTTTTGGCAGATACCCCTGGACAAACGCTCCACGGATCTGACCACGTTCAGCACGCCCTTCGGCAGGTTTAAGTTTTTACGGATGCCGTTCGGCATCAACTCTGCCAGCGAGGTATTTCAGCGTTCTATGGAACAACTATTTGCAGGTCTGCCCTGCGCGATTATTGTGGATGACATTCTGGTCTATGGGAGGGACGTGGCCGAACATGACCACAACCTCCGGCGGATTTTGGACCGTGCCCGGCAGATAAATTTGAAGCTCAATCGGTCAAAGTGCAAGTTCCGGGTGCCTGAGGTCACATACGTCGGACACATCTTCACAGCCCAAGGGTTAAAGCCAGACCCGCAAAAGACCAGCGCCATCTCTGAGCTGCCGGCCCCGACTGACGCTGTCAGTCTGCAGCGCTTCCTGGGCATGGTGAACTACCTGGGGAAGTTTATCCCCGACCTCAGCGAGTTGAGCGCACCCCTGAGACAACTCACAAAGAAGGACATTGCCTGGGCATGGTTTCCACACCACCAGCAGGCGTTCGACCTGCTGAAGACGAGGCTGGTCAGCACACCAACACTAAGGTTTTTTGATCTGCTGCTTCCAATCGTGGTCACCTGCGACGCCTCCCGATTTGGACTGGGTGCTGCCTGCCTGCAACTCCACGCTGACGACTCGCTGCAGCCTATCTCCTATGCCTCTAGGACAATGACGGCCACAGAGCAACGCTATGCTCAGATAGAGAAGGAGCTGCTGGCGGTGGTTTTCGCGTGTTCGAAGTTTAGAGACTTCTTATTCGGCACCAGGTTCACCATTGAAACGGATCACCAGCCACTGGTGACAATACTTAATAAACCGATACACTGCGCTCCTGCCAGACTACAGCGGATGATGCTGCAGCTACAGCGCTTTGACTTTAAGATCGTATATAAGAGGGGCACCGAGATGCATGTGGCTGATGCACTGTCCCGGGCCCCCCGGACCTCCTGCGACCAGCACCCCTTCGAGCAGTCGGACTTACAGGTACTGAACGTCAACTTCGTCCCTTCTCACCAGCTGAAATGCCTGGTTGAACACACCGCAAACGACCCCGACCTGCAGCAGCTTGCTGCTGTCATCAAGCGCGGGTGGCCCACCAAGCGGAATTCGTTGCCTGCCAGCGTCCACCCCTATTTTTTGGTCCGCGATGAGTTAGTCCTCCGGGATGGTATTATTATCAAAGGGCACAAGGTTGTCATCCCGGAATCACTGCGTGGCTTGTATTTTGATGCCGCCCACATGGGACATCCCGGTGCAGATGCCACCATCTCACATGCCCAGGACCAGTACTACTGGCCGGCCATGGCTAAATACATCCAAGCCCGAGTCGATTCCTGTCCGGACTGTCACTCGCTTGCCCCGCATCAGCAAAGACAGCCACTTTTGCAGCAGCCTGCACCTGAAATGCCCTGGACTTCTCTGGCTGCCGACATTTTCGACTGGCGTGGTAAGCAATACCTTGTGCTAGTAGACTCTTACTCGAATTGGTTCGAGGTGGACTTCCTCCCTGCCATCACCTCCGAGATGGTGATCAGCAAGCTTCGCCGCCACTTTGCCACGTTTGGTTCCCCTGTCCGGCTGCAGACAGACAACGGTCGCCAGTTCACCAGCGCTGAGTTTCGAGCGTTTGCCACAAAGTGGAACTTTAATCATTTCACTAGCAGCCCGGAGTACCCTCAAAGCAATGGTCTAGCGGAACGGGCGGTCCGGAGCGCTAAGCACCTGCTTGAACAAACCCGCCTCTCGAACGGGGATTTCTATCAGTGTCTCCTGAACCTTCGCAACATTTCTCGAGACATTTCCATGGGATCCCCTGCCCAGCGACTCATGTCCCGAGTTGTCCGCCCTCCGATGCCTATTGCCCAGCAGTCCCTGATGCCTAAAGTCCTGCAGCCTGCTGATGTCCAGAAACGTATTGCCCAAAAACACGAGATCCAGCGACGGTCGCATGATAAATCCTGCCGCCCTCTTTCTCCACTGATGCCGGGACAGGTCGTCCGTTTGCAGACGTCCACCGGCTATTCCCGACTTGCCACCGTCGTCGGGTTTGACACCGCGCCACGTTCCTACCTCGTGGATTTCGAAGGGACTGTCTACAGACGCAGCCGCCAGCACCTGTTGGCGGTTAACGAGCCCAAACCACCTCCTGCGGTTCCGTATACCCCTCCATCGCGTGTCGAGCCTTCCTCCACTAACGTACCCTCTGCTCCCTGCATGCCACGGTCGGTCCTTTTGCCTCGGGTAGCCCCCCCTGCTCCTCCCGGGCTTGCTCCCCAGGCTCTGTTGTCCCCTGCAAAATCTTCTCTCTCTCCAACCTCAACTCGTTCTACCCCTTCATTTTCGCCTGGCTCTCCTGTGTCTCTCCGTTCCCCCTGCAAGCTGGGTTCTCCACCCAGCTTCTCTCCTCCTGTTTCTGTTCTTGTCCCCCCTCCTACTCTTTCGGGCGGGGAGGGTGAAGGTGCTGTGCGCACTCGCTCGGGTCGGATTGTAAAACCTCCGGCTCGCTACGGAGAATATGTCTAGCTTTGCAGGTACTGTATAATAATCCTGCTACTGTAGTAACTTGTTTGAATTGTAAGGGGAAGGATGTAGATGGTTATGCATGCAACCTATACTGTAGCTACCTTATCACCACTAACCACGCCCCATCCTATTAGTACAACTGTAGTCTCCTCCCTTTGTTCCACCCTTTTAGGTCCCGGTACGTCTGAAGGCTGGATGCAGTCAGTGCTGGGACGTGTGTGCCATGTGCTATAATAAACTACCAGTAAAGGTTACAGTGTGTCAGAGAACACTCCTTTACAACTCCTATCAAAAACAGAGGAATGATTTTGAATGCAAATAACGTGTGAGTGATAGAATTGGGAATCTCCAGATGTTTCCAATATCGTGCATGAAATGTGGAATTGGTTGAAATATATTTATGAGGCACAGCTGGCCTTTGTGATGGTGTCCTGTTTTGGTGGGAACTCGCACTTCAACCACTGGGGCTGCCTTGTGCCATTTGACCATTGGAGTTGGGAGAATATTGGAAACAAACATAACATGATTCTGCTGAATGAAGTTACTTTTCAGCTCATTGTAAAATTATGTTCTACCTGTATTTCGGTCACTCTTTCCTTGGAGTTCCTTTTACAGCAAAATGCAAGAAAAATAACAGTGGCACAGTGGTGCAGCGGGTAGAGCTGCTGCCTCACAATGCCTGAGACCTGGGTTCGATCTTGACCTCGGGTACTATCTGTGTGGAGTTTGCACATTCTTCCTGTGACCGTGTGGGTTTCCTCCGGGTGCTCTGGTTTCAAACCACATATCAAAGATATGCAGGTTTGGAGGTTAGCTGGCCTCTGTAAACCAGTCCCTGGTGTGTGGGGAGTGGTTGAGAAAGTGGGATAATATAGAATTTGTGAGAATGGCTCATCAATGGTCGTTGTAGACTTGATGGGCCAAAACATTATGATGGGGTAGCGAGAATGAGGATGAACACCATCTAGAGAGAAAGGGGAAGATTTAGCCCAGAGAACAAAATGCTTTAAATTAAGTAAAATTCTCACTGGTGTCCTTCCCAGGGGTAGGCCAGTTAGGTTAATGCATTTTCACTAATGTTGGATGAGGTCGTCACTTTGCAGGGAAAGCCAGCAACTAGATTAGTGACACAGTGCTGTGTGGCCTCCGGCCTACACGTGCCTAGGCTCGTTACACACCTCGTTAAACACCGAAAGGCTCATAAGTCAGCTTCTGGGGAAAAAAACAATATGTACCTGGTGTCTGTAACTTCTTTAGTCATCTTCTTAAAATAATTCCACCACATCAGAAGAAAATGTTTTATAGAAAAGATCAGTAGGATCATGTAGATGTGACTGTTTGTGTTTATCCAGGGCCAATCGACGTGAAATGAATGTTCTGGTAACTTTTGTAGAAAAAAACCCCCTCTTCAAACAACGCCTTGAGTTTGCACTGATTCAGAAACATAGAAACATAGAAATTTTTTGGCCCTTTGAGCCACCACTGCCATTCATTGTGATCATGGCTGATCATCCACAATCAGTCACCCGTACCTGCCTTCTCCCCATATCCATTGATTCCGCTAGCCCCCAAGGTTCTATCTAACTCTCTTTTAAATTGATCCAGTGAATTGGCTTCCACTGCCTTCTGTGGCAGAGAATTCCACAAATTCACAACTCTCTGCAAAGTCTTTTCTCATCTCAGTTTTAAATGGCCTCCCTTTTATTCTTAGACTGTGGCCCCTGGTTCTGGACTCCCCCAACATTGGGGACATGTTTTGCTGCATCTAGCTTGTCCAGTCGTTTTATAATTTTATACGTTTCTACAAGATCCTCTCCCATCCTTCTAAATTCCAGTGAATACAAGCCCAGTCTTTCCAATCTATCCTCATATGACAGTCCCGCCATCCCGGGGATTAACCTCGTGAACCTACGCTGCACTGCCTCAATAGCAAGGACGTCCTTCCTCAAATTAGGAGACCAAAAATGCACACAGTACTCCAGATGTGGTCTCACCAGGGCCCTATACAATGGCAGAAGGACCTCTTTAATCCTATACTTTGTAATACAGGCTTCGTTTTTAGGAGCTAAAGCGAGGTTGAAGTTTGGGGATTGGAATGCTGGCTCGTGATCTGGTCAGCTGGGAGCATAATCATAGAATCATAACATTGAACAGAACAGAAACAGGCCCTTTCAGTTCATCTCGTCGATGCCGACTGTGAGACTTTTGAACTATCATTAATCGGACTTTATTTTGCACTATATGTTGCAACCCTTTATCCTTTGTTTGTGCAGCTTGCTTGTATATCGTCTTTTCTTTGACTGGATAGCACACAGACAAACACTTTTCACTGTTAATGTGACAATAATAAACTAAGCTAAATTAAACTAAATGAAACAAAACTAAACTAAACTAAACTAAACTTCACTAAGGAAGATACACACAATCTCCCAGATGTTTTAGTGGCCAGAGATCCTAGGGTGACGGAGGAACTGAAGGAAATTCACATTAGGCAGGAAATGGTGTTGGGTAGACTGATGGGACTGAAGGCTGATAAATCCCCAGGGCCTGATGGTCTGCATCCCAGGGTACTTAAGGAGGTGGCACTAGAAATTGTGGACGCATTGGTGATCATTTTCCAATGTTCTATAGATTCACGATCAGTTCCTGTGGATTGGAGGGTAGCTAATGTTATCCCACTTTTTAAGAAAGGAGGGTGAGAGAAAACGGGAAATTATAGACCAGTTAGTCTGACATCAGTGGTGGGGAAGATGCTGGAGTCAATTATAAAAGACAAAATTGCAGAGCATTTGGATAGCAGTAGCAGGATCGTTCCAAGTCAGCATGGATTTACGAAGGGGAAATCATGCTTGACTAATCTTCTGGAATTTTTTGAGGATGTAACTGGGAAAATTGACAGAGGATAAATTAGAGCACATGGTATTGGGGGTAGGGTACTGACATGGATAGAAAATTGGTTGGCAGATAGAAAGCAAAGAGTGGGGATAAATGGGTCCCTTTCAAAATGGCAGGCAGTGACTAGTGGGGTACCGCAAGGCTCGGTGCTGGGACCGCAGCTATTTACAATATACATTAATGACTTGGATGAAGGGATTAAAAGTACCATTAGCAAATTTGCAGATGATACAAAGCTGGTTGGTAGTGTGAACTGTGAGGAAGATGCTATGAGGTTGCAGGGTGACTTGGACAGGTTGTGTGAGTGGGCGGATGCATGGTAGATGCAGTTTAATGTGGATAAGTGTGAGGTTATCCACTTTGGTGATAAGAATAGGAAGGCAGATTATTATCTGAATTGTGTCAAGTTAGGAAAAGGGGACGTACAACGAGATCTGGGTGTCCTAGTGCAAAGGAAGCATGCAGGTACAGCAGGCAGTGAAGAAAGCCAATGGAATTTTGGCCTTCATAACAAGAGGAGTTGAGTATATGAGCAAAGAGGTCCTTCTGCAGTTGTACAGGGCCCTAGTGAGACTGTACCTGGAGTACAGTGTGCAGTTTTGGTCTCCAAATTTGAGGAAGGATATTCTTGCTATTGAGGGCATGCAGCGTAGGTTTACTAGGTTAATTCCTGGAGTGGCGGGACTGTCATATGTTGAAAGACTGGAGCGACTAGGCTTGTATACACTGGAATTCAGAAGGATGAGAGGGCATCTTAACGAAACGTATAAGATTATTAAGGGGTTGGACACGTTAGAGGCAGGAAACATGTTACCAATGTTGTGGGATTCCAGAACCAGGGGCCACAGTTTAAGAATAAGGGGTAGGCCATTTAGATCGGAGATGAGGAAAAAAATTCAGTCAGAGAGTTGTAAATCTGTGTAATTCTCTGCCTCAGAAGGCAATGGAGGCCAAGTCTCTGAATGCATTCAAGAGAGAGCTAGAGAGAGCTCTTAAGGATAGCGGGAGAAGGCAGGAACGGGGTACTGATTGAGAATGATTAGCCATGATCACATTGAATGGTGGTGCTGTCTCGAAGGGCCGGATGGCCTACTCCTGCACCTATTGTCTATTGTCTATTGTCTATTGTAAACTGAACTAATCTAAACCAAACTAAACTGAACTAGACTATGATGTGAATCAATGCTACTTGCATTTGCCTGCACTAGACATGTATCCCTCTATGCCTTTGCTATCAGAGTACATGCCCACATGTATTTCAAGGGCATAAGGACCCAGCAGCATTGTGAACATCCTACTGTAAGCATGCCCTGGAGCTATCTGTACGTAACCCTCCAGGACTTTCAAAAAAATCGTTTGCTCGATTTTCATTAAAAATCTAGGACTTGCTGCTTCTGTTTACAGCTGAGCTGAGATTTGGTTCTAAAATTATTTTCTTGTTTCAAAGCCAACTTCTTACTGAGCTCTGAGTTAAAGTTTCATGGGCTGCCCTGATGAAGTTTGGAATTAACTCCTGTTTTTTTTGCTAACCATTCTTCCTCAAAACAAATGTGCAGTCTATTTCACCGAGAATGAGCTGACTAATGTGTGACTGAGTGAAGAATACAATGCAGGCAATATCAATCAGCTCCTTGAATTTTATGTCTGTTGAAAGTACTGAATGTACCAGTTCAGCAAAGCTCCGAGCAAAAAGGGGAAGAAAAATTGCCGTAAAACAAAACTGAAATAAATATTAAATATTTTCAAAACTATGAGGCCTGAAGTGGGATGATGATATTTTCTGAGGTAGAATAGATGGGGTGGGGGTGTGGGGTGTGGTGGTAGGAGGTTGGGGGGGGGGGTTGCTGAAATGAGATTTAATTAAAATATATACAAGTGGGAGAGAGCTTGTTAGAGTAAGTATTTATTTCTATTGGCTGGGAAACCAGTTGTAGAAATCTGAATATCACTGCCTGAAAATGTGGTAACTTTCATCATTGCATTGTGCTGGAGAGGGTCCAGAGGAGGTTTACGAGAATTACCATAGGAATGAGTGAGTTTTTGACAGCAATGGGCCTCAACTCACTGGAGTTTAGAAGGATGAGGGGGGGCCTTATTTGAAACTTACTGATTCCTGAAAGGCCTGGGTAGAGTGGATGTGGAGAGGATGTGGGGAGTGGATGTGGAGAGGATGTTTCCACTAGCGGGAGAGTCTAGGACCAGAGGTCATAGCCTCAGAATAAAAGGACGTTCCTTTAGGAAGGAGATGGAGGAACTTCTTTGGTCAGAGGCTGGTAAATCTGTGGAAGTCATTGCCACAGAAGGCTGTGGAGGCCAAGCCAGTGGATAATTTTAAGGCAGAGATAGATAGATTCTTGATTAGTACAGGTGTCAGGGTATATGGGGAACAGGAGAATGGGGTAAAGAGGGAGGGATAGATCAGCCATGATTGAATGGAGGAACCCTGTGGCCTAATTCTTCCTCATGCACCTCTGCCCTGTTGCTGCACCTTTTATCTGCTCAAGCTACCTGCCTCTTACACCTTTTTGGGAATCTTCAGCTCCTTTAATCTCATGCCCATCCTATCAGTACTCCTCTTCCCTACACTCTTGCTCTTGTTCCCATTAATTGTGTTTTACAAAGGGCATATTGCAATGCATTTAGTTTCTGTCTTATTCACCACATCCTCATTTTTTCTCCAACCACTCATTCTAATGTTGAAAGCGGTGGCTAATGTTACCAATTCTTATTGCACTCACTTCACCCATTGCTTCCCTTGGGTCCCGATGAAAAATCAATACCCATACTTCATCTGACCAGAGATGTCCACTCATGACCAACTCTTGTCAAGAGAATTAAGGCTTCTGCCAGGGATGCCTGAATATCACGAGAGCCAAATGGCACTAAAATTATTTCACACTTGTATGATGGACAAGATTTTCACCATTTCACACAACCTTTCCTTGTGGCCAAGAAAAAGACTTTGGAAACATGAAATGAAACCTCGTAAATTAAAGAAGTGAGGTAATGCTTTTAGTGACAGCATTAAACTCCTTTCAGTGATTTTCCACAGAATCCTTCTTGATTTTCTCCACATATTTGGTGGAACACGGATACAAGCCATTAACCTTCCAACGAAGTTACATGGGGAGCTCAGGTAATTCCCGCACAGATTATCTTCCTTATGTTGTTGATTTAGATCATCCCTGTTTAGATTGCATGGGTTCCAAGGAGCGATAACTGAATGGATAGAAAATTAGCTTCATGGAAGGAAGCATAGGATCATAAGTCATGTCATAAGGAATAGTAGTAGAATTAGGCTATTCGGCCCATCAAGCCTACTCTGCCATTCAATCATGGCTGATCTATCTCTCCCTCCTAACCCCCATTCTCCTACTTTCTCACCATAACCTCTGACACCCATACTCATCAAGAATCAAGAGAAGTGCAATGTTGCTTTTTGGATTGGAGGCATGTGACTAGTAGTGTGCCTCAGGGTTCGATGCCTGGCCTATTGTTTTTTATCATCTTTATTAATAATTTGGATGAGAATGTACATGGCATGGTTAGCAAGTTTTTAGATGACACAAAGGTGGGTGGTATTGTAGCTAGTGAAGATGGTTGTCAATAGACAATAGACAATAGACAATAGACAATAGGTGCAGGAGGAGGCCATTCAGCCCTTCGAGCCAGCACCGCCATTCAATGCGATCATGGCTGATCACTCTCAATCAGTACCCCGTTCCTGCCTTCTCCCCATACCCCCTCACTCCGCTATCCTTAAGAGCTCTATCCAGCTCTCTCTTGAAAGCATCCAACTTACACAGTGAATGGTAGAGCTCTGGGGAGTGATGTAGAGCAGAGGGATCTAGGGGCACAGGTACAGTGTTAGTTGAAAGTGGCATTACAGACAGATAGGGTAGTCAAACAGGCTTTTGGAACAATGGCCTTCATCAGTCAGACCACCGAGTATAGACGTTGCGAGGTCATGTTGCAGTTGTATAAGATGTTAATGAGGCTGCATTTAGAGTATTGTGTTCAGTTTTGGGCACCATGTTATGGGAAAGATGTTGTCTAGCTGGAAAGGATGCAGCGAGGATTTACAAGGAGGTTGCCAGGACTGCAGGGTCTAGGCAACAAGGAAAGGCTGAGCAGACTAGCACTCTATTCCTAGGAGTGCAGGAGGATGGGGGGTGATATTATACAGGCGCATAAAATCATGACAGGAATAAATCAGGTAGACGCACAGTCTCTTGCCCTGAGTAGGGAATCAAGAACCAGAGGACATAGGCTTAAGGTGAGGGGGGAAAAGATTTAATAGGAACAGAGGGATAATTTTTTCACACAAAGGGTGATGGGTGTGTGGAATGAGCTGCCAGGGTAGGTAGTTGAGGCAGTTTAAGAAACATTTCGACATGTACATGAATAGGACAGGTTTAAAGGGAAATGGGGCAAATGCAGGCAGGTTGGATGAGTATAGATGGGACATGTTGGTTGGTGTGGGCAGGTTGGGCCGAAGGGCCTGTTTGCACGCTGTAAGACTCCATGACCCTATGACTCTACGATCGACCTACTGAATAGAGCACGGCAGATTTTGGTCGATTTGTTTTTTCTGGGCTTGATTCACACATAAAAATCTGTCGTTCATATTTAGAACATATTGCCAGAGGAATCTCCCTGCTGCCATTTGAAAATGACCTCCTCCCCCAAATTAAGATATTATTCAGCTGATAAATGATGGGCTTTGATCAGATAACTGGTGTCTAATCTTATCTCTGTAAAGCCAAATTAAATTTTACAGTTGATGCTTATTTCTGGACTGATGCCAATAGGGGAATAACTGACAGGGGAGGGCCTGGTGAGGAGAGGTGTGGAGAAATTGATTCCCGTGATCTTAGCATAATCATTTTAAGACCTGAAATCTATCCAACTTGCCAAGCATATTATCATAAAACCAAAGATAGATACAAAAAGCTGGAGTAACTCAGCGAGGCAGGCATCATCTCTGGAGAGAAGGAATGGGTGACGTTTCGGGTCGAGACCCTTCTTCAGATAAGACCAAAGCCTTCTGGCATCATGATGTATTTTTCTTCCTTCAGTACATTGACGAAAACTGATTTTCTTCCTTGTTGGTTCCTTTCATACAGTATAACAAAAAGCAGTGCCATTCTGTACCTCAGGGCAGTTGGAAAGATAAAATGAATGAAGCCTGTTTCCATTGAGGATGGGGGTTGTGTTGAGGGCTAATTAGATTTTATTTTAGATTTAGATTTAGATTCTACAGCACGGAAACAGGCCCTTTCGGCCCACCAAGTCCGCGCCGCCCAGCGATCCCTGCACATTAACACTATCCTACACACACCAGGGACAATTTTTACATTTTACCCAGTCAATTAACCTACAAACCTGCACGTCTTTGGAGTGTGGGAGGAAACCGAAGATCTCGGAGAAAACCCACGCAGGTCACGGGGAGAACGTACAAACTCCATACAGACGGCGCCCGTAGTCAGGATCGAACCTGAGTCTCCGGTGCTGCATTCGCTGTAAGGCAGCAACTCTACCGCTGCGCCACCGTGCCGCCCTTATGCAAGGCATTCCTTCTATTTCAGTTTTTTTTTAAAAGTGAGATTGTGGTTGCTGAACTCACTGCTACAAGGAGGAGACATTTAGAGACTACAGGCTGCTTTTGATTGAATTGATTAAAAGATACAGCATGGAAACAGACCCATCAGCCCACTGAGCCCACGTCAACCATCGATCACTTGTACACATTTGTTCCACGTTATCCCACTTACACATCCACTTCCAACACACTAAGGGCAATTTACAGAGGCCAATTAACCTACGGACCAGCACATCTTTGGGATGTGGGAAGAAACTAGAGCACCCAGAAGAAACCCAAGCGGTCACAGGGAGAACTGGCAAACTAGACACAGACAGATTCAACCTGGGTTTCTGGTGCTGTGAGGCAACAGCTCTACCAGCTGTGCCACTGTGCCACTCCCTTACTGGTGCAGTCTGCCAGTAAGAAAGATGGATTAATCTGGCATCGTTAGTGACATGGCTGTACTGGTAGGAATTTCCACTCCTACTGTCTTAGCTCACATGGAAACTAGCAGAACATTCTGAATAACCGTTTGTGTCTCTTGCCCTGAATTTCCTACAATTCAAATATTTCTGGGGAAAATTAGACTTACCCCAGTTCTAGTTCAAATTTGTTCCTAATTACCTCTCATCCATTCCTCCATGTGGGCTATTCCTTCACCTTCTGTTCCATAGTTTCAAAAATGCAATCACTTTGTGCATTACCTATCAATACTGCTCTTCTATTCTCCCAAACTTGCATGTACTTTTTGTGTAATTGACCCAGTCATGAATCCTTTGGTCCAGGTTGAACATATTTTGCTTTCAGTTAAATTTTGGATCTGTCTGAATGGCAACAACAATCATGGAATGCTTGACACACCCGATCAATGTCCTTTTGAAACTCTCACTGATTCATCAAATGCAAAGAGTTCATCATTTAATTGTCTCCATGATCAAGACTATTGCAATAGCTTCCTCAACTGTTTATCCCATTCCTCCATTGTACCTCCAATTACCTAATTTCCCACCAAATGCAGCTTGGAATTTCTCTCTCTCTCGACATTCTCACACTTTGTCCTTTGCAAGCGACTGGTAGATCACTTATTTCTGTGCTGTTAGATTTCAAGAACATTTAATGGGGTAAGAAATCATTTGATGGAAAGAAACATCAACTATTCATTTGATTGTTCTTATTCAATTCCAGAGTACTCAACACTAATTGCTGTCCAACATATAATCAGTGGTTCACTTTCCTCACCCTTTTCCAAATCACTGTCATCAATCACCAAACAGCGATCCCTGCACATTAACACCATCCTACACACTAGGGACAATTATTTTTACATTTACCAAGCCAATTAACCTACAAACCTGTACGTCTTTGGAGGTGGGAGGAAACCGAAGATCTCAGAGAAAACCCCCGCTGATCACGGGGAGAACATACAAACTCCGTACAGACAGCACCCGTAGTCAGGATCGAACCCGGGTGTCCATGCTGCTTTTGCTGTAAGTTAGCAACTCTACCGCTGCGCCACCATGACCGCCTACTGTGTGTAGGATAGTGTTAATATGCGGGGATCGCTGTTTGGTGATTGATGGTAGTGATTTGGAATGATGTACCGTGCTTGTTGGCACGGACCTGGTGGGCTGAAGGGCCTGTTTCCGCTCAGTATCTCTAAACTAAAATAAACTAAACTAAACTATCCACCTGGTCTGCAATGGCTCAGGAACAATTTTGCCTCCCAGCTCTGTTCTCAAGTCTCAGGATATCCTCAGCTGAATCACAAATTAATGAAAATACCTTTGACTTACCGAATTTCTGTTTTTGATTCGGCTGCATTTAATTTCTATGAACCTATTTGTGAAATATTTCATGCCAAAAGTGCTCTATAAAGGAAAAATGCTTTTACTAAATTGGTATCCATTGTGAAAGCTGACAAATTTGTCAAGAACTCTGTTAATTGAGAGCACAGACGTGTTGAATTTTCCATTGGTTTTAAGAGCAAAATTGAAAATTCTAATTGTGATTGTAATTAATTTATTAGCCAAGTATGTAAAAACACACAAAGAATTTGATTTGCCATACCGTCACACAGTCATACCAAAAAAGCAACAAGACTCACAACTACATAAACATTGACATAAACACCCACCACAGCGCACTGTGATGGAAGGCAACAACGTATTACATTCTTCCCTCCTTTTACTCCCGTGGTCGGGACAGACGAAGCAACCGCAGTTGGGGCAACAATGAATGGACATAATGCCTTAGTGGTTGACTCGGGCTTTCCAGATATCAGCGCCGTCAGCAGTATTAGCTTCACCACTGATGCAGCGATTCTCAATAGAGGCAGAGTCAGCAATATTAGTGTCATGCAATTGTCAACACAGAGGATCATCCTCGAGTTGCAGTGACTAACAGCAAGCTCCTCTTCCCATAAGGAATCCAAGGGAAACAAATGTGCAAGCAAGGTATGGGGGAATATTAAAAAGTACCATTTTTAATATTTTCATTTTATTTAATCTGATGATTATCTGATGATTTGAGGAAGGATATTCTTGCTATTGAGGGCGTGCAGCGTAGGTTCACTGGGTTAATTCCCGGAATGGCGGGACTGTCATATGTTGAAAGACTGGAGCGACTAGGCTTGTATACACTGGGATTTAGAAGGATGAGAGCGGATCTTATCGAAACGTATAAGATTATTAAGGGGTTGGACACGTTAGAGGCAGGAAACATGTTCCCAATGTTGGGGGAGTCCAGAACAAGGGGCCACAGTTTAAGAATAAGGGGTAGGCCATTTAGAACGGAGATGAGGAAAAACTTTTTCAGTCAGAGAGTTGTGAATCTGTGGAATTCTCTGCCTCAGAAGGCAGTGGAGGCCAATTCTCTGAATGCATTCAAGAGAGAGCTATATAGAGCTCTTAAGGATAGCGGAGTCAGGGGGTATGGGGAGAAGGCAGGAACGGGGTACTGATTGAGAATGATCAGCCATGATCACATTGAATGGCAGTGCTGGCTCGAAGGACCAAATGGCCTACTCCTGCACCTATTGTCAATTATCTATTGTCCATTGATATTAGGGTTCTCTGAACAAAACTTTATACAACCACAGTCTGCTATTCATAGGTTCAAACTGGAATCAGAAGAAATTTTCATGTGTTTCACAAGAGAAGCACCAAAGCTTATTCATCTTTGTTCACAAGATCACAAAGAAAGCTCATGAATGTTCCTACTTCCTCACATATTTGATGAGATTGGGCAGTTGACTGAATACTGTCTTGAAATTCTACAGATGTACGGTGGAGGGCAATACTGACTGGTTGCATTATGTATGGCTTGGTTCGGTAACTCAAATGCCCAACAACATAGGAGCCTATGACTCAATCCACCATCAAAATTCATCTCCCCATCACTGAAGGGAGTTAAAGGAAGCACTGCCTTAAGAAGGTGGCTGATATCATCAAAGGCACCTATTGCCCTGGCCACGTTCGCATCTTGCTACTTTCATAAGAAAGCCTAAGACCTGTTATCTCCAGGTTCAAGAATAGCTTAGGGTGGCACAGTGACACAGTGGTAGAGTTGCAGCTTTACACCGCCAGAGAGACTGGGTTCGATCCTGACCGTGGGTGCTGTCTGTATGGAGTTCGTAAGTTCTCCCTGTGACCGCGTGGGTTTTCTCTGGGTGCTCCGTTTTCCTCTCACACTCCGAACACGTACAGGATTGTTGGTTAATTGGCTTCTGTAAATCGTAAATTGTCCCTCTTCCGTAGGACAGTGCTAGTGTATGGGATGGTCGTTGGTCGGCTCGGACTTGGTAGGCCCATGGGCCTGTTTCCACTCCGTATCCCTGAAGTCTAAAATCTAAAGCTTCTTACCATCAAATTTTGAACTACGCTTTACTATCCTGACGACATCCCTACTCAGCAATGAAATATTACGAGCTTTGTTGAAGAGCCGCACTATGTACTTTGACTTGGATTAATTTGATCTGGTTACTGACAATTTATTGAATTATTATTCATTGTACATTTATTTGTTGTGCAGTTGTGTCAAAGCACCTGTAAAAGTTGTAACGACTAAGAATGTCATTGTTCTGTTCTTGGAGCAATTAAACGAAACAGTCTTGACTCTTGACTCCTGAATCTGATCATTTCTTTTGATTGATAAAAATATCCATAAAACAAATATTATGTAATTTTGAATAACATATTCTTCACAAAGTGCTGGAGTAACTCAGCAGGTCGGGCAGCATCTCGGGAGAGAAGGAATGGGTGACGTTTCGGGTCGAGACGTCACCCATTCCTTCTCTCCCGAGATGCTGCCCGACCTGCTGAGTTACTCCAGCACTTTGTGAATAAATACCTTCGATTTGTACCAGCATCTGCAGTTATTTTCTTATATATTCTTCATAAGAACTGGTTGGGATGATACTGAAGATAAAAAAATATGTTTGCCATTATTACAATTGAAAAACAATTCCCTTGGGTAGAGCTAAGCACAAAGTGTTGGATGAGCTCAAGGGGTCAGGTTGCATCTCTGCAGGGAATGGACGGGCGACGTTTCAGCTTGGGATCCTTCTTCACTGATGCTGCCAGACCTGCCGTGTTCCTCCAGCACTTCGTGTTTTCCACAAGATTCCAGCGTCTGCAATTCCTTGGTCTCCCTTGAGTAGAGTTTTGGACATTCTGATTTAAATTAGACTCAAAATTGTTCTACACAATTGCTTGATGCAGAATGTAAATTTTTCCGTGAGTCTACATAATTAAATGATGTTTCACTAAACAAATATCCCTGACATATATAAAAGTTATCACATGACATGTTGTTAATAATGCAGATAAAAATGACCTTATTATAGTTACTGGTAAACTGTCGAGAAGTAACTTGATATTAAATATCTAAACTTTATTTTGAAAACTAAACACAGTTTCTAGTCATGTTTGCATCCATTTTAAGTTTTTACTAAATTAAAATATTTCTCAATATTTGCAGACTTTTACACATTTGCTGTTAGTAGCTTTGTAACTTAACTGGCAGCTTCTCTTTGAGGGCTTCCTTGAAAGGTTGCAAATGGCAATGGTTACTCCAAACATGATGCAGCGATTAATCCAACCATTGAATTGGGGGACGGATTAGTATGCGGCTGCTTTTTAAACCCGCTCCAAATTGTGGAGACAAAAGGAGTAGCAGATGCCAGAATATAGAACAAAAACCAGAATGATGGAAGAACCTACCCTGTCAGTTAGCATCTGTGGATGTAAAAGCTATAAGTTGACATTTCAGGTTGAGACCCTACTTCAGGACTAAGAGGGAAGAAGAGAGATGACCTGGTTGGTGGGTGATAGATGAAACTAAATGCAATGGGGGTGGAAGGGAAGGTGGGATAGACAGAATGTGGTGAAGGTGAGGGAAGGGCTGGGAAAGGTGAGCAAAGGGAGATGCAACGAGGTGCAACGAGCGAGGAAGGTAAACATTGGGGGTATGGGTTATAAATATTGAACTTTCTGATTTCAGGTAACACACCTTTAATAATTGTGGACACAAGGGACAAAGGCAGATGCAGGTTTACAACAAAAGTTTGAAGAAGGGTTCCAACCCAAAACGTCGCCTATCCACATTCTCCAGAGATGTTGCCTTACCCGCTGAGTTGCTCCAGCATTTTGTGTCTTTTTTAAATTAATTGGGGGGATTTATTTTCTGAAAATACATCTGCAGCATAATAGAACCCATAGACCATTGTGCCATTGCACAATCATTACATTTATTTTCCTGGGTTGACCTTTGACCGGGAACATTATTCAAATACCCTGCTCTGCCAGCAGTAAGTCTCCATCAAATACACATTCCTTGTATATGCACATACTTGGCCAATAAACTTATTAATTAATTAATGAATGAATGAATTAATTGATTCATTAATTCATTCATTCATTTTGAGATCTAATTTGCTCTATTATCCTTCTGTATATGCCTATTCCTTTATACATTTTGGAGACATTTTTCAAATATATGAAACATGTTTATGTTGTTACAGAACATTCAAAACTGTAGAGGAGCCCAAATAGCTTAGGAGTGGACGTCCACATTTCCAACACTAAGGTAGTCTTTTGCCCTGCAGCACTGAGACTCCGATTCTCTGCAATCATAACCTTGTATCCCTTTGTGACTTACTTTACACAGTTCCGACGTAATATTGTATGCCAGGAACTGCACTGAGTGGCTCGTTTGGCTTCCTAATCATGTGTGACAAGAGCTTCAAAGTCATGGACTCAGTGGAGCAACCAGCACACATCGCTAGTACACTGCCCAAATACCAAATTCTCAGATAAAGGATTTTAATGACATTTTAGTCCATCCCTGAGTTTTCATTACTAATTATATTCATAATGGCAATTGGTCTCCATGTCCTCATTCCTCCCGTTGTATTCTTCTTTAGCTCTACAGAGTTTTGTTACTCCAATTGTCTGTGCAGAATTTGCATGTTCTCACTGTGGCAGCATGGGTTTCCTCTGGTATCCTCCCACATCCAATAGATGTGCAGGCTTGTAGGTTAATTGGCTGCTGCAAATGGGCTTGAGTGGGTAGCGAGTGCTTGCAAAAGTGGAAGAACATAGAATTGGTGTGAACGGGTGATTGATGTTCAGCATGGACGAGGTGGGCCAAAGGGCTTGTTTGCGCACTGTATTTCTAAGTGCGAAGTACAATTCTGGTTCATTAAGCATGCTCCATTTTAATTAGTTTATTAATTCTTGGCTTGTTCCTTGAATTCTGAAATTTCTTCCCCAGTCCTCTCAAACTTACCCTCCCATTCTTTAATCTGAAGAAGTCTGAAGAAGGGTCTCGACCCGAAATGTCACCCATTCCTTCTCTCCCGAGATGCTTTCTGACCCGCTGAGTTACTCCAGCATTCTGTGCCTACCTTCGATTTAAACTAGTATCTGCAGTTTTTTTTCCTACTCCCATTCTTTAAACACCTTTTTGACTAAAGCCTTTGTTGTTGTGTTGTGATACATATGCTCCTGAGATTCAAATACTGTTTGGTAATGGCTCCTGTAAAGCATCTTGTGCCATTTTACTGTGCTAATGTGCAACATAAATGCAAGCTGCTGTTTTTTATTGTCATCTGATATTCAGGGTAATACTTCAGGAAACGGGTTTATACATTCAATGGGAAATAAACCCCTTAATGTAAGTGCAGTCATCTATATAACTAAAGCTCTTGTTTGTTTGTTCCTGAACTACAGTCAAAACGGTACGCGATAGCGCAACAATTTTAGGCCCACCTTACTCACTGTCTAACGGTGCTAATGGAAGAAGTTTCATTGTGTTATGTTTTTAAAGTTATTCACATTTTAAAGTTTAAATCTATCTCCTAGCGAGGGAGGGAGGGAGGAGGGAGGAGGGAGGATTAGGGGAATGGAGTGGGGAGGGGAGAGGGGAGGGGGAAGAGAGGGTGCTGTACCAATGCAGGAGAGGTTTGGGCCCAACGGGTCTACTTGGTCTAGTTTTTAATTAAATTTTAAAGACTTCAGGTAACTTACTTTGTCTGCATTTGCATGTGATCCAGTCATGATGTCTGTACCTCAGTTAATAATTTATGTCGGGACACATAATAATAACCATCAACGTGAGAGTTCATGACCTTCAAGTACAGTAAGTTTATTGTTAGAAGTCTGCTCTATTGCTTGGTGTTATTATTCTGTGTACATGATACAAACTGTTGTTCTTACATTTTACATGTTTAATGCTTCGAGTATAATGGTTCACACAATAGAAATGCAAATGCATAACATCCATGGTTGAATTCTTGTTGTTTTCACCCTACTGGGTGGTTAGCAAGGAATGTATGGGTTGAGAAAGTTAATATTAAATAAGGCAAAACACAAAGTGGCTGATTGCTACGTCAAGTCAATCCTTTTACACAGCATTTACAGTTCATTTTCTCATACTCTTTCCCTTGTCATTTACCCTCAAAAATAAAAGATATTGCAATATTGCAGATATTGTATCCTCTAAAGGGGCAAATAAGATAAAACACCAAAATCCCTTTTTTCCCCTCAGTTCACTCTTTGCAGTTGCCTCATGCTTGATTATAACTGGGCGGCGCGGACCCGGTGGGCCGAAGGGCCTGTTTCCGCGCTGTATCTCTATATCTAAAATCTAAGATCTAAACTTGCTACATCTCAAACATTGACAATAGCTTATTAGCTTTCTACAGATGCTGTTTGATCTTTCAAGCATGTTTTTTTTGTCTTCCAAAATATTTTCCAGGTGTGATATCGCACATTTCAGATCCCGGATCGGATAAGTTCTTTGGCAAGAATTCTTTGAGTGTAAGTATTTGGGAATCATTTTCCTCACCCCTTTCCCTATGTTTTTTAAAATCTTCAGTCTGTGAATAAGCAGTGGGCCTTTTCAGCCCCTTTCACTTGGCACTGCATCACTCAGTGATCTTTTCATTCCGTTCACCTCGCTGCGGGCACTGAGAATACCTTCTTCAACAATAACAACAATAGGTTTCATAAAGCAATTCACATAGTAAAACTTACAGAGACGTGTCACAACTGGAGCACCAATAAGAATGTCAAAACATTTTGTGCTGACTCACAGAAAGAGCGGGATCGTGGTGAAGCAGTTCAGCCGCTGCCTTACAGCACCAGAGACCCTGGTTCAATCCTGACTACGTGACCGCGTGGGTTTTCTCCGGATACTCCAGTTTCCTCCTACACTCTAAAGACCTACAGATTTGTAGGCTAATTAACTTCAGTAAAATTGTAAATTGTGTCCAGCGTGTAAGACTAGAGTGCTCGAGTATGGGGTAATCATTGGTCGGCATGGACTCGGTGGGCCAAAGGGCCTGCTTTTACACTGTATCTCTACAGTATAAAGAAAGAGCTCCAGAAAAGATGATTAAAACCCATGTCTTAAGGTTGATTTTAAGGAGCATCTTATGGGAGGAAAGAAAGAGTGCCAGACAGAACAGGTGGTATTTCAAGCAAGTCGGGCCTTGGCAGTTGAAGACATCACGATCAAGGATAAAGTGTTGAAAGTCAGGTGAGTAGAAAACGGAAGAATTGATGGGATGCCACAATCTCAAAGATTGTATATCAGGAGCAGGTTACAAGAGGAGAGGAGGGGTCAATAGAGATGCCTAGATTTTTTACAGCCTATTTTGGCTCAGGTTTCTCCTTTGGAAGTTTCAAAGGCCATTCATAGTCAACTAACTCTTGATTACATTTCCAAAGTATTACATTCCACTTTGATGGTGAGAAACCATGCCTCCAGGCCTTGCTCGTTAAGGTATTTTGCCCTTTCTCCAGTTTGTTACCTCTTTGTTATGGATTCTTTTGTAAGACAGTGGAGGAATTAAAGTTAAAGCAAAAGCATTGATGGAGGGCAGTTATTCAAGTGACCATCACCTGAATCCATCACCCTTATAGTTTCAGAATCTTCTTTTTTTTTTCAGGCAGTGTCCTGGGATCAAAGGTGACTTGCTTCCCACTTCTGTTCTGAGGTAACTGAAGAGACCAATGTGGGATCCGCAGGCTCTGCCACAGGTAGGATAAGAGGAGCGTGAAAGGATAAGTGGGTTGTTAGCTCGCCAGGTGCTGTGTTCTTTATGTTCTTTATGTTCTTTACACATATTCATGCCAAAGTTCTTCATTCTCCCATTGAAGACACCCCGCTATAGGAAGTGCAGTGAAGATTTACAAGGATGTAGGTTTAGGGAGCCGATGGGCAGACTAGGACGATATCCGTTAGAATGTGGGAGGTTGAGGGGTGTTCTTATAGAGGTGAATAAGATTGTGAGGAGAGTAATAGGGTAAATGCACAGAGTCTTTTACCCAGAATAGGGGAATCAAGAACCAGAGGACATTGGTTTAAGGTGTGATGGAAAGACATTAATAGGAACCTGAGGGGCAACTTTTGCACACAGAGGGTGGTGGGTGTGTGGAACAAATTACCAGAGGAGGAAGATGAGGCAGGTACCATAACAGCATTTAATAGACCTTTGGACAGGAAAGGTTCAGGGGAATATGGGCCAAACACAGGCAGGTGGCACGAGGGTAAATGAGACATCTTGGTCAGCATGTGCAAGTTGGTCTGAAGGGCCAGTTTCCATGCGTATGACTCTATGACTCCACAAACCTATCACTGGATGTTTTCATAGCCAGGGTTGAGCAGTTATTGGCTGTAATTTCTCAGAGTTGGTGTGGATGTTATGCTTTTTCAAAGAGACTTGGCAACATGCCATCAGTCTGAAGAAGGGTCTCGACCCGAAACATCACCCATTCCTTCTCTCCCGAGATGCTGCCTGACCTGTTGAGTTACTCCAGCATTTTGTGAATAAATACCTTCGATTTGTACCAGCATCTGCAGTTATTTCCTTATATGGCATCATGCCTGAATCATTTCATCTGTCTATCTATTCATTTCCTTTTGCGATGGACTCAGATCCGAGCATTTGTTTTGGGAGTCTAATGTCAAGCATGTAAATAACGTTGGCTGTCCACTGGACATGGCCGAGTGTAGTTAGAGCCTTGATGTTGGGGATGTTGGGCTGGGAGGGGATACTGACATTGGTTTGTTTATCCTGCGAATGGATTTTGAGGATTTTGCAGTCACAGTGTTGGCGGTACCACTCCAGTACTTTCAAGTGCCTGCCTTAGGTAGCTCACATCTCAGAAGCATGCAGGAAGGCAAGGATCGCCACTGTCCTGTGGACCATGAGCTACGTGTAACGGTTGAGGTCTTCATCTTCAAACACTTGTTTGCTCAGATGGTCAAAGTCTGCGCTAGTGCCTTTTGCTTTGCTGCCCCAACCATGATGGAGTTCGGAGATAAATTAGGTACATCTTTCCAAATCCTCATTGAACCAGTGTTCCTTCCTTCACCCTCCTCTTCCAGGCTTGTGTTTTAACTGCCTGGGAATATGTTGGGCAGATACCACTACTCATAACTCTAACAATGAAGAAATAAAGGCAATTAAGCAGGGCAAGAAGACAAATGATATGTTGGCCTTTCTAACAAGAGGGTTTGGTTACAGGAATGTGCACTCTTATTGGAATTATATGGGGTCTTATGATTGCATCTTGGACTTGTTGGTACAGTTTTGATCACTTTACTACAAAAGGAAATACTTGGCATTGGGGAAGTGCAGCAAAGATTCAACAAACCTGTTTTAGAAACATAGAAACATAGAAAATAGGTTCAGGAGTAGGCCATTCGGCCCTTCGAGCCTGCCCCGCCATTCAATATGATCATGGCTGATCATCCAACTCAGTATCCCGTACCTGCCTTCTCTCCATACCCCCTGAACCCTTTAGCCACAAGGGCCACATCTAACTCCCTCTTAAATATAGCCAATGAACTGGCCTCAACTACCTTCTGTGGCAGAGAATTCCACAGATTCACCACTCAACAAAACTTTCTCATCTCGGTCCTAAAAGACTTCCCCCTTATCCTTAAACTGTGACCCCTTGTTCTGCACTTCCCCAACATCGGGAACAATCTTCCTGCATCTCGCCTGTCCAACCCCTTAAGAATTTTGTAAGTTTCTATAAGATCCCCCCTCAATCTTCTAAATTCCAGCGAATTTTAGGTGTGGTGAGGTTGCCAAATAAGGAGAGATTGAGTAATGTGGGAGAGTTTTCTCTGGAGTTTCGTAGAATGAGGGAGATCTCCTCAAAATTTACACAAGGGGCTTGACAGGTTAGATGCATGGAGAATGCTTCCCTTAAATGAAGAGTCCAGGACCAGGGGGCATAGAATGAGATAAGAGGCATGTCGTTTCGGACTGAGGTGAAGAAAAATTTATTCAGCCAGAGGATGGGAAATCTTTGGAACTCTCTGTTTATAGAGCTATGGAGACTTACTTATGGTGTTCATTCAAAACAGAAATGGATAGATTTCTGGATATTATGGGAATCAATGGAAGTGTCACTGGGTATTAGATCAGCCATGAATGATTAAGTAAGGCTGAAAGATCAATCCATGCTCCTATTTTCACTGTCATTGTGTTGTTATGACAGCCATGAAATTCTTTCAGTAATGTTAAGGTTATTGGTGGGGTACATTTTAAGCAATTGAAGCAATTAGTGCAGGTGTGTGCAATGTGTGTATCCCATTAATCAAGATGTAACAAGTTAATATACAAGGAAAATAATAAAAAACGGTATTCTTGCGAGAACTGTATTCTCCCAATCCTTTCCACTCATCACTTTAATTTCACGTTTCATGTATCTTGTGTTTTATTTGACTGTTGGCAGATCAATTTCCCTCCTGGGATGAATAAGGTTCTCTTGCATTGTATCGTATCATATCATATACTTGTGATCAGGCTGGAGTACTTCAACCTGTTTGAGGGCAGAGGATATTCTAGACTGTGGTGTCAGACACGTTAGAACTGAAATGTCATGTTAGCAAGGTTGAAGAAATAAATGCGTCAAGAGATTAGATATAAAGGCATGTGTGCTAAGTACTTGATTATATAAAAATAGGGACTTTTTTAAAATCAGATTTTTAAGCATAGATTGTGCCTTTCTATTGCTTTATCTTCATCTCTGTATCTGATGAGCTGCTGTTATAAACTTTCCCTTGCCTCTTCTAATACTTTCTTTATAGTTACTACAAAGAGGATTTCATTTGCAGCAAACACACTTATTTAATCTGAAATTATTTTGTATTGGTTTGCTCCTATGTAAGTCCATGTAATTGATTTTAATTGCATGTAATTGCATACCATCAGATATATCCAAGGACATTGAGGGAAACTAAAGAGGACATTGCAGGAGCCCTGGTTGAAATCTATGAGTCGTCTTTAAATACAGGAGAGGTGCTGGAAGACTGGAGGGTGGCAGATGTTGTGCCTCTATTCAAGAAGGGCTGCAGGGGAAATGCTGGGAACTATAGGCCAGTGAGTTTAACATCTGTAGTCAGAAAGTTACTGGAGAGTATTCTGAGGGATAGGATATACAGGCATTTAGATGGACAAGAGCTTATTAGGGATAATCAGAATGGTTTTGTACATGGGAGGTCATGTCTCACAAATCTGATTAAGTTTTTTGAAGACGTGACCAAAAAGGTTGATGAGGGCAGAACTGTAAACCATGTATATATGGACTTCAGCAAAGACTTCGACAAGTTTTCGCATGGTAGGCTGCTCAGGAAGGTTAGATTGCATGGGATCCAAGGAGAGATAATATGCAGGAATAGAAAATTGGCTTCATGGAAGGAAGCAGGGGGTGATGGTGGAAGGTTGCTTTTTGGACTGGAGGCATGTGACTAGTGGTGTGCCTCAGGGTTCTGTGCTTGGCCCATTGTTGTCTGTGATCTATATCAATGATTTGGATGAGAACATTCACAGCAAGATTAGGATTTTTGCAGAGGACACAAAAGTGGGTGGTATTGTAGATAGTGAAGATGGTAGTAAAAAATTGCTGAGGGATCTAGGAGTACAGGTGCATAGTTTCTTAAAGGTGGAGTCACAGGGTGGTCAAAAAGGCTTTTGGCACATTGGCCTTCATCAGTCAAAGTATTGAGTATAGAAGTTGGGAGGTCATGTTGCAGTTGTATAGGATATTGGTGAGGCTGTATTTAGAGTATTGTATTCAATTCTGCGCACCATGTGATGTGAAAGATGTTATCAAGCTGGAAAGGGTACAGAAAACATTTATGACAATTTTGCCAGGACGAGCAGGTCTGAGCTATAGGGAGATGTTGAGTAGGCTGGGACTCTATTCCTTGGAGTGCAGGAGGATGAGGGGTGATCTTATAGAGGTGTGTAAAATCATGAGATGAATAGATTGGGTAGATGCAAAGAGTCTCTTGCTTAGAGTAGGCGATTCGAGGACAAAAGGGCATAGGTTTAAGGTGAAGGTGAAAAGATTTAATAGGAATCTGAGGGGTATCTGTTTCACACAAAGGGTGATGGGAGTATGGAACAAGCTGCCAGAGGAGGTAGTTGAGGCAGGGACTATCCATCATTTAAGAAACAGTTAGACAGGTAATTGGATAGGGCAGTTTTGGAGGGATATGGGTCAAACATGGGCAAGTGGGACTAGTGTAACTGGAACATGTTGGCCAGTGTGGACAAGTTGGGCCTAAGGGCCTGTTTCCACACTGTATCACTCTATGACTCTACGACTCTATGTTTGTAACAAAGGGGCATGTAGTAAAATTATAACAGGAAACATTCAGATGTATATCATCGGAAATCACCCAGGGAGTAAAATTGAAAACATTTCACTAGGAAGAAACATCTGCATCAGTTTTAATTCTTCTTCTGCTTATGTTTTGGATGCTCATAGTACAAAATCCTAATATTAATATGAGAGTGTTGTTATGAATATTTAGTGCAATAACAGATGTTTCTCACATTCAACTGTTTAATTAATACAAGGTGACTTTGTTTTTTTGATCTGCAAATGTTAACTACATTCGACTTTGTATTTATGAAACAAGCTATGAAATAAAATGTATTTACAACTGGACCAAGCAATCATTAACTATCTTTATTTCATAGTAACTTCATTCTAAATTCTTATTCGTGTTTACAGCTATTTGGAAAGAAATACAGACTTCAAGAGAGTGGAGTAACTGGGCATTTGGGGTTCAGAGATTTTAATCAGCAAAAATCTCACAGTGCCTTTAATGTACAAAATATTCCAGGCCACGACACAAGTTTTATCAAATACATTTTTATGTCAGGTAACAAAATAGATATTACGGAAAGTATTGGTCAAAATATATATTTTTTTAAAACTGAAAACATGTTAAAAGAGCATCTTAAATAGACATGTTTGGAAAAGGAATACAAGAACTAATGGCATCAGTAGGTGAGGGAATGGTGATGAGATGAAGTTTTCAGTGAATTCAATTCAATTATTAGAAATTGTGAGCTGAAAAGTGTTGTAGGAATTCTTTGGTAGACACAAAATGCTGGAGTAACTCAGCGGGTCAGGCAGCATCTCAGGAGAGAAGGAATTGGTGATGTTTCGGGTTGAGACCCTTCCTATCTTCCTATCAAAGATAGAAAGGTCTTGACCCGAAACATCTCCTATTCCTTCTCTCCTGAGATGCTGCCTGACCCGCTGAGTTACTCCAGCATTTTGTGTCTACCTTCGATTTAAACCAGCATCTGCAGTTTTTTTCCTGTAGGAATTCTTTCATTGTTGTACTGCCATTGACAATGCCATTGATTCCAGGTATACAGTATGCCTGTTATTCAACACGGAAGGAGATCAGTACTGAAATAGACAAATTTGTTAAATAAACTTTGACAAATCTATGTAGCTGTGGATAAACAGCAATTACTTTAACAATATTTGCCAAGCCAAAGTAAAATATGATTTGAATTGTGCTTGAACATATTATATCAAAGCCCGGGAAAAATTCCATTGAGCTGTCCATCTACCAATCTATCTGAACCCAATGTCTATGTGTTACACCCATGTTCGGTAGAAAAAATATACTGGGGACTCATTTATCTGCACAATCTTCGCCACAATTACCTGCTTCATAATGGAATTCATGTCATTATTGTCCCATTGCAGCTATTTCTGAAATCACACCAATTGGAAGCAGATATAAATGGAGACAAGAAAGAACCAGAACAGTGGAGAAGAGGCCAACTTACCCTGATGATAATAGTACTCCATTGCTTGCATTGCTTCTTAAGGTCAACTGATAGGAGCAGAATAAGGCCATTCGGCACATCAAGTCTACTCTGCCATTCAATCACGGCTGATCCCATTCACCTCCTAACCCCATTCACCTGTTTATTCCCCATAACCCTTGACACCTGTATTATTCAAGAATCTATCTATCTCTGCCTTAAAAATATCCATTGACTTGGCCTCCACAGCCTTCTGCGGCAAAGAATTCTAAGGTAACCGGCAATACACATCAAACATGGAGACTTTATTGTGCTATGCATCATGTTTCAGAACACCAAGACTCAGGACCCCAGGACACAAAGATGGTGGGGCGAGGAGAGGAGAGGGGCATTGGTTCGCGGGAACTGCTCCAGTACTCTGAGCGCACTTTGGACTTTGAATAATGGTGCCAAAAATGGCGTGTGCAAAGTATGCAAGAGGCATTTCACTGTGCAGTTACAAACATGTGACTGTAATAAAGCACCATTGAACCATTGAACCAGAATGGTGTCAATAGAGGACAGCAGTTACTGCTGCAGAAAGATGAGCAAGAATATTAAGTCAGAGAGGTCCATAAGGTGGAGCTGCAGAAGCAAGAGGAGGAAGAGGAAAGTGATTCAGGGCGAATCTGAGGAAGAATCGCTGTAGCGAGAGGTTGGTTGCAATTTGGAACACACTGCCTGAGAAGGTGTTGGACATAGGTACTTTCACATCATTTAAGGTGCAACTGGACAAGCACCTGAATTGTCAAGGCACAGTAGGCTCTGGACCAAGTATTAATAAATAAGATTAACGTAGATAACTACTTGATGTTTGGCATGAACATAGTGAACTGAAAGGCCTGCTTCTGTGTTAAATGACTATGATCGTGAGGACTAAAAAGGCTGCAGGAAATTCTTGATTCGTGTCCACAGCCTCACCTCCCAACTGAATGCAGAAAAAAGAATGGAATAGAAAGATGTAGCAACCACAAATAAGCATTGATTGTGAGCCGAACTAGCAGGTTTGTTATATTCCCTGCTCTTGGGATAATTTTAGTCTCAGTGTACCCTCTGCCTTTAAGGAGGAAGAAGGTCTCCTTCAGCCAGGTGAGATGTTGAGTTTGCAAGGACCTCTCCTCAGCATGTAGTCTCCCTCATGTTGTTCCTAATTCATCCTGAATGGGCAGCTGGGTATGGAACTTGTGAGATGGTCCTTTCCTTCTGCCATTTCTGCGGGACTTCGGTGTGCTGTCGATGCATGGACTCAATACTCTTACTACCATCTCAAATGTCTCATCTGCACTTTGTGAGCTGGCAGTTTCCAAGATTTTAGTTGAGTTTATTGTCACAGTGAATAGCTTTTGTTGCGTGCTAACCAGGCTGTGGAGATGTTCTATCTTTTCAAATAGGCTTTGGGCACACTCTTGAAAATCTTCCTGTGGCAGATCTCAGAACAGAGTGCTTATTTAAAAGTCCAGTGCCTAGCATGTGAATGATGTGGCTTGTCCAAGAAAGCTGACCGAGGATTACTGGCAATTTTGGGGACACTAATGTTGCTGTGCTTCTCCCTCCTGAGAATTTGGCGGATTTTGAAAATCTGGCGTTGGTGGTATTTTCAGCACCCTGAGACACCTGCTGTTCATGGTCCAAGTCTTAGAGGCGTAAAGGAGGGCGGGGATCACTGCTGCCAGTTAGTCCATAAGTTGTGTGTTAGTTGTGAGGCTTTCATTTTCAAACATTATTTTCCAACACTATTTCCCAACACTATTTCCAAACACTATTTTCCAACACTATTTTCAAACACTATTTCCAAACACTATTTTCAAACACTATTTTCAAACACTATTTTCAAACTATTTCCAAACACTATTTCCAACACTATTTCCAAACACTATTTCCAAACACTATTTTCCAACACTATTTTCCAAACACTATTTCCAAACACTATTTCCAAACACTATTTCCAAACACTATTATCAAACACTATTTCCAAACACTATTTTCCAACACTATTTCCAAATACTATTTTCCAACACTATTTTCAAACACTATTTCCAAACACTATTTTCAAACACTATTTTCAAACACTATTTTCAAACACTATTTTCAAACTATTTCCAAACACTATTTTCCAACACTATTTCCAAACACTATTTACAAACACTATTTTCCAACACTATTTTCCAAACACTATTTCCAAACACTATTTCCAAACACTATTTCCAAACACTATTATCAAACACTATTTCCAAACACTATTTTCCAACACTATTTCCAAACAATATTTCCAAACACTATTTTCAAACACTATTTTCCAACACTATTTCCAAACACTATTTTCCAAACACTATTTCCAAACACTATTTTCCAACACTATTTCCAACACTATTTCCAAACACTATTTTCAACACTATTTCCAAACACTATTTCCAAACACTATTTTCAAACACTATTTTCCAGAGAGCTGTGCTGGTGCATCAAAGGCGGAAGTGAATTTCAACCATGACGCCAGCCTTTGCTGATATGGGAAGTGGTCAGGAACGGAAAGCCATCACAAAGGAGCAACAGTTTGGAGCAGGATCCTGCCAAAAGTTCTGGTTCCTCCCAAAGGAAGTTCAAACCCCAAGATACAACGCTTCCTTTCTCTAATTGCATCCACTACTAATAATAAAGTCCTTCAGCAATGAAAACCAGAAGATAATTCTCTGCTGGGCCAGTGGAGTAAAAAAAATAAATGAAGGTAAAAACATTTCTGTTTGCCTGCCTGAGTTGAATGTTTGCTGGAGCAAGAATAAAAATGCAATTGAATAAATGGGCAACATTCCAAAGGATCACATCTTGACCACAGCATATTCAACTCTTCCAGTAACTGGCTGAATGCACAAAGGACTAGCCAATAAAATAGAATGAACACAGCAAGAGATCAAGTTAGTTGTTGTTCTCCAGAGAGTAATGCGTTGATCATGAATCACAAGTGCAAATAGCTGAGGATTAGGAAATATTTCTTCTGATACAAAATTCAATGATATGTGGCATGATCTTTGATGCACAAGATATCTCCAATAATTCATCATGTCTTATGCTTTGGTGTTCGGCAGTTGGCAAATCATTGCTGATCCGTCGAGGCAGTAATTGGTGGTTCTGTGTATCTATCAAATCAGTAATGCACGGTTTAGATAATGTACAGTAACGTGCTTTCCACTGTTATCGGGAAGGATAGCAAATCATTTACAAATATCTGTTATAGAAACAGTTTTGTTTATACCAATCATAGTTAGAGTCATACAGCATGAAACAGGCCCATTAGCCTGACTCATCCTTCCAACCAAGATGCTATGCTAATCCCATTTCTCTGCATGTGGCTATATCCCTCTATTCGTTTTCTATCTCTAAGTTTGCGGATGACACGAAGCTGGGTGGCAGTTAGGTGCGAGGAGGATGCTAGGAGGCTGCAGAGTGACTTGGATAGATTAGGCGAGTGGGCAAATGCATGGCAGATGCAATATAATGTGGATAAATGTGAGGTTATCCACTTTGGCGGCAAGAACAGGAAAGCAGAGTATTACCTGAATGGTGACCGATTGGGAGAAGGGGAGATGCAACGTGACCTGGGTGTCATGGTGCACCAGTCATTGAAAGCAAGCATGCAGGTGCAGCAGGCAGTGAAGAAAGCGAATGGTATGTTGGCATTCATAGCAAGAGGATTTGAGTTTAGGAGCAGGGAGGTTCTGCTGCAGTTGTACAGGGCCTTGGTGAGACCGCACCTGGAGTATTGTGTGCAGTTTTGGTCTCCTAACCTGAGGAAAGACGTTCTTGCCTTAGAGGGAGTACAGAGAAGGTTCACCAGATTGATCCCTGGGATGGTGGGACTTTCATATGAGGAAAGACTGGATAGACTGGGCTTGTACTCGCTGGAATTTAGAAGACTGAGGGGGGATCTTATAGAAACATATAAAATTCTTAAGGGGTTGGAGAGGCTAGATGCGGGAAGATTGTTCCCGATGTTGGGGGAGTCCAGAACCAGGGGTCACAGCTTAAGGATAAGGGGGAAGTCTTTTAGGACCGAGATGAGAAAACATTTCTTCACACAGAGAGTGGTGAGTCTGTGGAATTCTCTGCCACAGAAGGTAGTTGAGACCAGTTCATTGGCTATATTTAAGAGGGAGTTAGATGTGGCCCTTTTTGCTAAAGGGATCAGGGGGTATGGAGAGAAGGCAGATACAGGCTACTGAGCTGGATGATCAGCCATGATCATATTGAATGGCGGTGCAGGCTCGAAGGGCCGAATGGCCTACTCCTGCACCTATTTTCTATGTTTCTATGTTTCTATCCATTTACTTGTCTAAATGCTTTTTGAACACTCTGTTTGTATCTGGCTCAACTGTCTTCTCTGAAGGCTTCTGTTATGTACCCAGGACACTGTGTGAATAAACCTCCCCTGTTAAGATCTCCTTGAATTCTTCCCCTTCTCACCTTAAACCCATGTCCTTTAGCTTTAGAATCTCTCACCCATTGAAAAAGACTGTGACTATCTACCCTGTCTATGCCTCTCATAATTTTTTTAACCTCTAGTATGTAGTATGATTCTATGACTCTATGACTCTAACTTTCCCAATGAAGGCAAGCAAGATACATCTTCCTCTGAGATTTCTATCACCACCAGCGTGATCCCACTACCAGTCACATCTTCCCATCCCCTCCCTTTTCCACCTTCCGTTGAGACCGCACCCACTGCAGCTCCTTGATTCACTCATCCTTTCCCACCCAAACCATCCCCTCCCCAAGAGGGAAAACTATAGGCCGGTTAGCCTGACTTCAGCGGTTTGTAAGATTTTAGAGTTCATTATCAAGGAGAGGTTTCTGGATACTCACAAGCTCATGATAAAAATAAGCCGAAGTCAGCATGGTTTTGTGAAGCGGAGATCTTGCCTGATGAACCTGTTGGAATTCTTTGAGGAAGTAAAGAGCAGGATAGACAATGGAGAGTCAGTGAATGTTGTTTACCTGTACTTTCTGAAGGTCTTTGATAATGTGCTGCACGTGAGGCTGCTAAAGAAGATGAGAGCCCATGGGAGCAAAGGGAAGGAACTACCATCGATAGCAGGTTGGCTGGGTGGCAGAAGGCAAAGAGTGGCAATAAAGGGGGCATTTACTCTTGGGCTGCCAATGACCAGTGGTGTTCCACAGGGGTCAGTGCTGGGGCTGCTACTCTTCATGTTGTATATTAATGATTTAGATGAGGGGATTGAAAGGTTTATGGCCAAGTTTGCAGATGATATGAAGATAGATGGAGGGGCAGATAGTGTAGAGAAAGCAGGGACCCTGCAGAAGGCCTTGGGCAGGTTGGGAGAGTGGGCAAAGAAATGACAGATGGAATACAGTTTAGCAAAGTGTGGAGTCATGCGTTTTGTTAGTAGGAATAAATGCGTAGACTATTTTCTAAATTAGGAGAGAATTCTGAAAATCAAAGGGACTTGGGAGGGCTGGTGCATGATAGTAAGGTAGTAAGGAAGGTGAATGCAGTGCTAGCATTTATTTTGAGAGGACTGGAATACAAAAACAGGGATGTAATGCTGAGGCTTTATTAGGAGTTGGTCAGACCGCATTTGGAGTGTTGTGAGCAATTATGGGCACCATATTTGAGGAAGGATGTGCTGGCTCTGGAGAGGGTCCAGAGGAGGTTTATAAGAATGACCCCAGGAATGAATGGATTAACATATGATGAGCATTTGATGGCACTGGGCCTGTACTCGCTGTAGTTTGAAAGGATGAGGGGGGGACATCATTGAAACTTACCAAATAGTGAAAGACCGGGATAGAGTGGATGTGGAGAGAATGTTTGCACTAGTGGGCGAGTCTAGGACCAGAGGCCAAAGCCTCAGAATAAATGGACGTACCTTTAGAAGGAGATGAGAAGAAATGTCTTTTGCAGAGGGTGATGAATCTGTGGAAGTCTTTGCCACAGGCTGAGGCAGCCAAGCCAATGGATATTTTTAAGGCAGAAATTTATAGATTCTTGATTAGCAATGGTGTCAGGAGTTATGTGGAGAAGGAAGGAGAATGGGGCTGAGAGGGAAGAAAGATAGATCAGCCATTAATGAATGGCAGAGTAGGCTTGATGGGCCAAATGGCCTAATTCTGCCCCTATAACCTATGAACTATGAACAGCACCTCATATTCTGCTCAGGTAGCTTACAATCTAATGGCATGAACATTGAATTCTTCAATTTTAGGTGACTACAAAACAGCCCCCTCTATTTTTTCTTTCCCCATAACACCCTCCCACTGTTCTGTTCCCGCCTTCCCCTCTCCTTTATGCCCGTCTGAAACTCATAACTATTTCTTCCCTCCCTCTCCCTGTCCACCTACATTATCATATCATATCATATCATATCATATATATACAGCCGGAAACAGGCCTTTTCGGCCCTCCAAGTCCGTGCCACCCAGCGATCCCCGTACATTAACACTATCCTACACCCACTAGGGACAATTTTTACATTTACCCAGCCAATTAACCTACATACCTGTACGTCTTTGGAGTGTGGGAGGAAACCGAAGATCTCGGAGAAAACCCACGCAGGTCACGGGGAGAACGTACAAACTCCTTACAGTGCAGCACCCGTAGTCAGGATCGAACCTGAGTCTCCGGCGCTGCATTCGCTGTAAAGCAGCAACTCTACCGCTGCGCCACCGTGCCACCTTCCTTCTTATTAATTCACAAATCGCAACTCTTTAATCTATTTCGCTCACACCTTATCTTTTCATCTCTGGCCTTTGTCAAACCACCTGTCTTCAAAAATGCCCATCCCCTGTATCAACCTATTACTTGCCAGACTTTGCCCTGCAACTCCTCTCTTTCAGCTTTCTTCCCCCACCACAATCAATTTGAGATACATCCCGAACCAAAACGCCACGTATCCATGTTATCTAGAGATGCTGCTTGACCTGCTGAGTTACTCCAGCACATTGTGTCTTTGTTTGGAAACTGCCATCTGTAGTTCCTTGTTTCTTCAAGATAAATGCCTTCTTTATTACCCTGTGCACCACTGTCATCATTTTCAGGAAAGCTACGAACTCACACCCCAAAATCACTCTGTACATCAGTGCTTCCAAGTTCTCAGCCGTTTTCTGTGTTATGTCCAGCCAGTGTTAGATGGCCCGATTGCGATACACCAGTTTACATAAAAATTGGAATGTATAAAAAGAAAATAACATGTCAAGGAATCCAACAACAGTGTGAATCTGCCACAGATTGATTTAGTGTACTTCATGAACTAGTTTGTGTTGGCATCTTGATCGTATTACTACATAGAACACAGTCTTATGAAATTCCATGCTATTTTTGGTTTGTCTACTGTGTTTATTCAAGGCTGGCATTTTCCATTGCATTTTTTTTGGTCCAGAGATCGATCAGTCCCAACAAGGTTCTATTTTGACTGTTCCCAGCATTCCTCCCATTTAATCCCTCATGACTAATTAGAATGAGATTCAATACTACCGTGAGCCCCACATTTCATTCATTTAGTGTCAGGAAGTTAAATTCAATGGAAAGGAATATATAAGTTGCTGCTGTTACCAGAGACACATGAATCTGCTGGAAGTCGTGGTTTTAACTAAGCCTGGAGACTGCTGGAAGCAGTAAATACAGCAGTTGGGAAAGGCAAGAAACTACTTGAAATGATCTGATCAGTGATTTATACCAGAATTTACATTGGATTACTCCCCAAGCTTTCCTTTATTGACTTACCGGCAAATTTTCCTGGAAAATTGAATTTGATCATTTGCAGCAAACAGTATTGCATCAGAAGTGACACCGACAATTGCAGGATTCACATCTTATCCATATGTCCCTTTTATTAGCTTCTGACATTATTTCCTGGCATTATTTATCAGGAAAATAAAATCAGATACTGCAGCACACACAGATCTTTGGAGAGAGATTCATTAATTTTTTTAATCTCAATATCTTTTAATCAGAACTTCAACAAATGTGTCCAATTAACACAATATGGGCCAAATGTGCCTCCAAATGTGATGTACAATTTCATGATTCTGTCTTTCACTGTGTTTTTATTGACTCTAAATTCAATTGGGTAGCGCAGCGGTAGAGTTGCTGCTTTACAGCGAATGCAGCGCCGGAGACTCAGGTTTGATCCTGACTACGGGTGCTGCACTGTAAGGAGTTTGTACGTTCTCCCCGTGACCTGCGTGGGTTTTCTCCGAGATCTTCGGTTTCCTCCCACACTCCAAAGACGTACAGGTATGTAGGTTAATTGGCTGGGTAAATGTAAAAAATTGTCCCTAGTGGGTGTAGGATAGTGTTAATGTGCGGGGATCACTGGGCGGCACGGACTTGGAGGGCCGAAAAGGCCTGTTTCCGGCTTTATATATATGATATGATATGATAATTGCAAATGTGTGCTGAATGAGAGTTTTGTTGGTGATTTTTTTTGTCTGTTGTCCTTAATTTTGTATCCCCACAGGGATCAGCTCAGGACATGATTGTTCACGTGTTCATCATGCATATCACACGTTAACCAATTGTGGCCTACTTGTACCTATCTGCTTAAACATCTGTCGCTGTCTTTTCCCGCCAGTGGCCACTGCACCTTGAATCTACAGTATCCTCTTGTTCAACAAACTTCTCTTCTATCAAAGATAGACACAAAAAGCTGGAGTAACTCAGTGGAACAGGCAGCATCTCTGGAGAGAAGGAATGGGTGACATTTCGGGTCGAGACCCAGTCTGAAGAAGGGTCTTGACCTGAAAAGCCATGCATTCTTTCTCTCCAGAAATGCTGCCTGTCCCGCTGAGTTACTCCGGCTTTTTGTGTCTATCTTCCGTTTAAACCAGCAACTGCATTTCCTTCCTATACTTCTCTTCTATCAACGCCTGGTTAACCTCTGCCTCCGGAGTAAAGTTGCACGTGTCTGGAATGACACACATTATCTGAGTGGTGATGTATTGGGAATAGGGAGTGAACATCAAGATCTGGATGTCCTTGTACACCATTTACTGAAAGCAAAAGTTGTTAGAAAGGCAAATACCATTGGTTTGGAGGACGGAGCAAAAGCGTAGTTGTGGAAGATTGTTTTCCTAATTGGTAGCCAGAGACCAGTGGAGTGCCATAGGGGTCAGTGCTAAGTCTACTGCTGTTTGTTATTTACATTATTGATTTAGATGACAATGTAGTTAACATTGTTAGTAAATTTGTAGATGACAGCAAAATTGGTGGTGCAGTGAAGAAGGATATCTACGTTTATAACAGGATCTAGATCAGTTAGGAAGTAGTTCTAAGGATTGGCAAAAGGAATTTAACTCTGACAAGTGTGAGAAGTTGCACTTTGTTATGTGATAAACAGGGTGGGACATGCACGGTCAATGGTAGAATCCTGGAGAGTTTTGCAGAACAGAGAGATCTGGGAATAAAGGTGTATGGTTCCATGAAAGTGGCAGGTCAGGTGAACAGTGTGATGAAACAGGCATTTGGGGGACTTTGGCCTTCATTGGGAAGGGGATTGAATAGAAACATTGGGACATCGTGATGCAGCTGGACCATTCTTTGGAGCCACTGTGTTGGAGTACTGTCTGCAACTCTGCTTGCCCAGGTATAGGAAGGATGGAATTACGTTGGAAAGGATGCAAAATAAATTAATCAGGACTTGCTTGCGGGCTTGAGTTATGACAAGAGGTTGGATATGCTAGAACATTTTTATTTGGAGCAGAGGATGCTGGGGTATGACCTGTTGAGGTGTACAAGATCATGACGAGCACGAATAAAATGGATGCCCTCAGCCATTTTCCCAGGGTAGAGGATTCTAAAAGTAGAGGACATAGGCTTAAGGTGAGATATTTAAGAGGGGCATCAGGGACATCTTTTTCACTCAGTGGGTAGTGTTTACTTGGAGTTAGCTGCCAGGAAAAGCGATTGAAGTGGATACAATAACATTTTTTAAAAGACATTTGTACAGATATGTGGATAGGAAGGCTTTAAAAAGCTATGGGCCAAGTGCAGAAAAAGGGACGAGCCCAGTATGCCAACTTGTTTGGCGTGCAGTTGAAATATCGTGCATTGTTCTGGTCACCACACTGTCAGACAGATGTGATGTTTATGGAGTGAGAGCAGAGGAGATCACCAGGATGTTGTCTGGATTGGAGAAGTTAAATTATGGGGAGAGATCGGGTAGGCTGGGTTTGTTTTCTCTGTGTATTTAAAATCATGAGGCAGATGTGGGAAATCTTTTTCCCACAATGGGACAGTCAAACGGAAGGGCATGGGTTTAAGGTGAGAGGAAGGTGCTTTAAAGGGGATATATAGGGTGATTTTGTTTACAGAGCATGCATGGCTGATATCGAGCATGCTGTCGGAGGAGGTGCTTGAATCAGAGAGAATCACTATGTGCAAGTGGCATTTAGGCAAGCACATGTAAAAGCAAGGCAGAGAAAGAAGCTGTTCTAATACAGGCAAATGGGATTAATGTGGATGGGCAAAGAGGTCATCATGGACATGGTGAGACGAAGGGCCAGTTTCTGTGGTTGTACGGTCCTATGACTCTGTGAAATGACATGCCACACTGCCACCAAGTGGTAAATATCAGGTGTTGACATCAAGGGAAGTTACTTTAAACTCAATGAATGAGTAAATATTCTTAAAATATTAGGATCTCTCCATGGTTTTGGCAAATAGGCCCAAAAATTTCTGCACTATAAAAATTGCCAGTATTTGCAACAGATTTAGGTGACTAGCAGAAACTTACTTTTTCTGAAATCACAGTTGTCAAACAATGTTCTGTGTTTGTAAAATGGCTTGGTGGGGTGGAAAGGTGTGAGGATGTTGAGCAGAAAATAGCAGATTCATTAAGTTCCACTCAAGAAAAAATCTTTGATGGTGAGGTTTCTTTAGCCACTGTTCAGGTGGCTGTCAAAAATGTCAAAAATATCGGATGCGTCTGAATGCTTAAAATGTTGACATTAGAAATACATTCAAAGAGTATTAAAACCAAACGATCAAACTGCCTGAGGAGGTAGTTGAGGCAGGGACTGTCCCAACATTTAAGAAACAGTTAGTCAGGTACATGGATAGGACAGGTTTGGAGGGATCTGGACCAAACGTGGGCAGGTGGGATTGGAATAGCTCTGACATGTTGGCCGGTGTGGGCAAGTTGGGCCAAAGGGCCTGTTTCCACACTGTATCACTCTATGACTCTATGACTCTTCAACAATAATTTTTATTTTTAACTGCTCATCTCCACTCTGACGGTATGTTCTTTTATTCTGAGGCTGTGCCCTCAAGCTCTAGACTGTCCCTCTAGTGGAAGCATCTTATTTATATTTACTCTACTTAGGCCATTATTCTGTAGGATTTAATGAAAATCCCCCTCATCCTTCTAAATTTCAGCGGGTAGAGGCACAGAGCACTCAAACGCTCCTCATATGTTAAATCAATCATCCTGGGATCATTCTCGTAAACCCCTTTGCCTTCTGCCAATTTTCTATCCATGCTAGTTAGTACCTTGCCTCTAATCCCAAGGGTTCCTATCTTGTTTAGCAGCATCATGTATGGCACCTTGTCAAAAGCCTTCTGAAAACCAAAGTAAACAACATCCACTGACTCTCCTCTGTCTATCCTGTTTCTTATCTCCTCAAAAAGTTCCAACAGTTTTGTTAGGCAAGATCTCCATTAAAACCATGCTGCCTTTGGCCTATTTTATCACGTGCTTCCAAGTACCCAAAACCTCATAATAAAGGACTTTAAAATGTTACCAACCACACAGGTCAGACTAACTGGCCTATAATTTCCTCTTATTTGCCTCTCTCTCTTCTTAAACAGTAGAATTACATTTCAGATCAGATAATACTACACATAAATACAATCAAGTTAAATTTAAGTCCAATACGTAGAGTAAAGGGAAAGATATACAGAGCAGAATATAGATCTCAGACTTGTAGCGCATCAGTTCCATAGACAAACTCCAATATCCATAATGAGGTAGGAGTGAATCGGACTGTACCCTAGCTTATGGAAGGAACATTCAGAAGTCTGATAACAGAGGGGAATAAGCAGCTCCTGGCGCATGCTTTCAAACCTCTGTATCATTTGCCGAACGGAGAAGAAGGAATGACTGAGGTTTCAATTGAATGTTTAGGGTTTCTTGTTTCTGTGTACAAATCCCAAATTGCTTTTTCTGGACAGTCACCACATTAGCGAATATATATTCTGTTGGTTCAGTGAATGAATATCAAAGGTAGTGTTATAAATTGAACATCCAGATGTATTAAAGAGAGAGTTAAGGGCCTGTCCCACTTAGGCGATTTTTTAAGCGACTGCCGGCGACTGTCAAAGTCGTAGCAGATCGCCAAAGTTTTCTTTTACCCTACGACAATGACCACGACAATGCCGAGTCAGGTCGAGATTTTACCATCTTCGGAAACATCGCTTATCATTTCTTCACCGGCGTCCTCATTTTCGCTGAAATCACGGTGCGGCTCGGCCGCGGGGCCTTCCATCGCCCGGCGCGGCTCGGCCGCTGGACTTAACATCGCCGGCGCGGCTCGGCCGTGGGACGTTTCAGTGTCCGGTACGGCCGCGGGACGTTTCAGTGTGGGGGCTGTGCGTGTCGGTCGCCTCGTTAGGGGTCGAGCTGCATGTCCGTGGGCGTGGGGGGAAGATAGTGGAAATCTGGTTGCCTTCCATCACAGTGAGGGGGTGTTTGGACTCACTGTGATGGATGTTTGTCTTGGGGTCGTGTGTCCTGTGTACTTTTTTCTTTTTTTTTGTTGTGTTTTGTGACTGCTGTAATTTCGTTCGGTACTTGTACCGAATGACAATAAAGTTCTGTACTGTACTGTACTGACAAGTCGGTAATTACGAGAGTTTTGAAACATAACATCTTGCCCGGGTTACTTGAAAAGCAAGCTTCATGGTAACAAGGCATAAACTGGATTGACTTTCAGTTTACTAATAGCAGTATTAAGAAATTTAATTTTAGAAGAGGTTAAATGGATTTTTGAGCGGCGTGTAGGCATTCTTTGAAAATGTACGGGAGATGCATATCTGGTTTCTGGATTGCATATCTGGGTTGGGAGCCTACTTTATCTGTAATCGCTGATGGCCATAAATATCGCAAAAATTCTCACGCTTACCTGACTGTCAAACTGTCACCTCCAATCTACTTGTCAAATGTCCTGATGGTAAATAAATTGGTTAAACACAAGTATTTTATGGTATCTTCAAATGACTTTACTTAATTTAATATTACGTGGTTCTAAATGCATCTAAGAGAACCTAGCAAACCTGGGGACAGCATGCGACAGCGCCCGCAATAAGCAACGATACCTGGCGACCAGCCAGCTGTCGCCGAGAAAATTCATATCAGTTGATTTCTCAGCGACGCGCCGAGATCCACTACGATTCTTTGAAGACTCCTCATGATCATGCCCGCGACACCCCGGCGAACTGTTGGCGACAGCCTAGTCGCCGGCAGTCGCCTTAAAATCACCTAAGTGGGACAGGCCCTTTAGATATAGCTCTTAGGGCTAACGGAATCAAGGGATATGGGGAGAAAGCAGGAACAGGGTACTGATTTTGGATGATCAGCCATGAACATATTGAATGGTGGTGCTGGGACGAAGGGCTAAATGGCCTGCTCCTGCACCTATTTTCTATGTTTCTATCCTTTATAGAAGGCAGTAACTCTCAGTTAAATTGTAGTATTTGGGTACAACAACCTATGAGGAGTCTTGAGATGTAATCAAAAGTTGTTTTGATAGGGGCCTTGTATATTTTATATACTCGACTGCTTTCCTTTTAAAAAGAAAACAATCCACCTATATAACCAATTAAACAATTTGCACATCAAATTATACAATTGGGTGACTATTAACATTGTATTTATTCACAAAATGCTGGAGTAATTCAGCAGATCAGGCAGCATCACAGGAGAGAAGGAATGGGTGACATTTCGGGTCGAGACCCTTCTTCAGACTGATTAACATTGTATACTCAACCAATTATTAATTCATTACATCTCTTTTTCTCACACCCTAGTTTCATTATCTATTTACTGAACTCTGGACTGCAGATGTAGTAGACCTCTAAATATTGTTCCCAGGTATTCTCAATTCCTTGGGCATGCTTTGTTGGTTCCTGGTCTTGCAGCATCCATCCAGCAATTGCTTAACTGCCTTCACAATCTTGAATGTATTATCCTACATATTCTGGATCATGATCTTTTTGATGCGTCACCTGATGTCACGCTAAACTATTCACACAAAGTATAAATAAGAAATAAAAACGGCAATTAGTAAGTACAGAATTTACAATTATACACTCTCTTTTGAACATAATGCAAATCATGAACTCACTCGCAACAACTCCACGATGGTTGGTTCTTAAAGTTCTTCAACCTGGTGCCTCTGCTTTCATATTGCCTTGCAATCTGAGTCCTAGTCATAGAGCCATGAAGTCATACAGAATGGAAACAGGCCCTTCAGCCCAGCTTGCCCTTTGCCGATCAAGGTGCCCCATCTACGCCAGTCCCACCTGCCCGCCCATATCCCACTAAACCTTTCCTACCCATGTATCTATCTAAATGCCTTTTAAATGCTATTATAGTGTCTGCCTCAACTACCTCCTCCAGCAGCTCAATCCATACACCCACCGACCTCTATGTAAAATAGTTGCCCCTCAGATTCCTATGAAATCTTTCTCTTCTCACCTCCAACTTATGTCCTCGGGTTCTTGATTCCCCTACTTTGGGTAAAAGACTATGTGCATCTATATCTATTCCACATGATCTTAATCACCTCTCTAAGATCACTTCTCATCCTGTACTTACAAAATCTCTTGGGATTATCTTTAATATTATCTGCCAAACTCACTGAATACCCAGTTCTTTTGTCTTTCATGCTGTGACCTCTCTATCATTTCTTCTGACTATCCTTCCATACTCTCTTACCCTTTCAATTCTGAAACTTCTGCCTATCTTTTCATACTCAGACAACACTCTGTTGGGCTGACATTGACAAGTCCAGGCCTGCTACATGTCTCCTGCAGAGAACATACAAAACTTTGGGACCAATGTAGTCTTTTCCGACAGCATAGATTTGGTCTATCCATTAATCCTGTAGCATGTAAGCAGACATTGAGATATTCTCCTCAACTCATGTGGTTTCATATTCTCTGCATCTCCTTTGGCAGATGACGTTGATTTCAGTTCACTGCAGTATTTCATGCTGAGTCAATTGTTTTTCATTTTGTGGACTCCTAAAACAATACATTGATCTGAGATGGTCAACTCACTGAGATAGGGATGTCTTTGATTCAGGTTGTTCTGATGGCCTCAGACCAAGAATCTCTTTTTCTGAGGCATGGTTCTGTGACATCCTAATTACCACTTGCAGCTCTGATCTTAACGTCATGGCTACCTCTATGGATGCTTCTGTAATCAATATCATCTGACCTTTAAGATGCATTCCATTATTGGCCAGTGGTGAAATCATCACACAGCCAGGTCTTGCTAGCAGGCATCTGAAAAGCCTTCAACTCAGCGACCTTTATAGAGACGTGACACTTCATTTATGGTTGTTTCCTCATTTTGCAAGGTTGTCTTAAAAGTACTGTCCTTACCACTCTGTTCAGGTGTGCTATATACACCGTTAAATATTCTTGTTTCTACTAACTCATTGCATGGTCCTACCCTTGCATATTACTCTAGCAGAACTGTTGCATTCACTTGTATAAAATCATGAGAGGAATAGATCGGGTAGATGCACAGAGTCTCTTGCCCAGAGTGCGTGAATTGAGGACCAGAGGACATAGGTTTAAGGTGAAGGGGGAAAGATTTAATAGGAATCTGAGGGGTAATTTTTTCACACAAAGGGTGGTGGGTGCATGGAACAAGCTGCCAGAGGAGGTAGTTGAGGCTGGGACTATCCCAACATTTAAGAAACAGTTAGACAGGTGTATGGACAGGACAGGTTTGGAGGGATATGGACCAAATGCAGGCAGCTGGGACATGTTGGCCGGTGTGGGCAGGTTGGGCTGAAGGGCCTGTTTCCACATTGTATCACTCCATGACTTACCTCTTTGCTTCTGTCTATTGCATATTCAATATATATGCCCATCGACACAGTGAAGTAATCTTACAGTGAAGCAACCTGATCAGTGAAGCAACCTGATCCAGAAATATCACTCTTTTGGAAATGGTACATTTTTGCCAGTGCCTTTAACCCAACCATGAATCAGCCAACTATTTCCTGTCGTCTCCGTTACACCCATCAAGCTCAGCTCAGAGCTTTCAAAAACGTCTGACTCCAATGGATTCAAGATTTTCATTCTGAGAGTCTGTAATTTGTGGCACTAATAGAATCACCAATGTTGTACATATCGGTGGCATTGCCTTCAGCAACCAATTGCCAACTCTATGTATAGCTGACACGCATATCGTCCACAACTTTGAAGTTTGGGACAATCTAGCATTGATCTTGCAACCGAATATTAGCGATTCGCCACTGCTATGTTGTGGTTAGGAGCTTTCAACTATATCACGGCTATGCTTCTTCCAAAAATATGGTATAATTTAGCCCACCAATTTGAAAGTATTTTTGATCTTAGGAAGTATACAAAGGTGCATCCAGAGGTCACATTTCATGTGGTATCACAAACAATTCAATTTTTTGGAACCTTGGAACCATGAAGTATAGCCACTAATTATATCCAGATAACATTTCAAATAAAAGTTCAATGGTTTACTTTGAAAGAAAATGTTAAAGATTGCCCAAAAAATAGTTGACAAACCATTTACCCACATCAAAGGTTACATTTTAGCTCCATTACATCTTCTAGGTGACTTACATTGCCAAATTTCCAGAGGGATAATTGGCTCATATTTCCATACCTATTGAGACATTCCTAATGATATTTATCTGAAGATAATGTGCAGTGTTTACAAAAGCAAATTTCTTGAATTCGGCTGCAGAGCATTTCCAAGAAAACATAAATGAAGCATTACACAATGATTGCTGTCTTTTCAGCAGTAGCCAATTGCTAACATTTTATTATGGGTAATAAAATGGAGGTTCAACTGTCCGTAATTTCAACATCATCCTTGTAAGCTATATGTTTAGTTTAAGTTAGTTTAGAGATACAGTGCGGAAACAGGCCCCTTGGCCCACCGAGTCCGCACCGACCAGTGATCCCCACACATTAACACTATCCTACTCATACTAGGGACAATTTGACACATACACCAAGCCAATTAATTTACATGTAGATTAATGTACGTCTTTGGAGGAAACCGACGATCTGTGAGAAAACACACACGGTGTCGGGGAGAACGTCCAACCTCCGTACAGACAGCACCCATAGTCGGAATCGAACTTGGGTCTCCGGTGCTACAAGCGCTGTAAGGCAGCAACTCTACCGCTGCGCCACAGTGGCCAATAATGCACCTTGTTTTATTGAACCGTAACATTGGCCCGATACAAAGGACGCATCACCTGTCTGACTGAACAGGTACCTTAAGTGCATCTTCCATGTAATATATGAACTTCTCTGAACCAGACAATGAGTTGCACATGGAAACACTGATGGAAACACATATCATATCCTTGTTGCAAATACATTGTCATAGCTAATTCTCCCAGTCTTTCCCAGCATATACCAGTTGTTGGATCAGATACCTAACCTTGTTTCGAAGCCTGAACAATAAGATTAACATAAGATATTATCTCTGTCGTATGATAATAATATATATTTGGGTATGATGACAAGCGGGGAAAGCAGTTATCAACCCATTATTTTCTGCCATTTTGCCTTAATTTCAGAACTTGTTAGTATTTTGGTAAATCTGAATCATGGTTGAATTATTGCACTGACTGGGCTGATTATGGATGTTTATTGGCAGTCTTTTTTTCTAGACAAAAGGGTGCCAGGACCTATATCAATTAAAATTAAGCTACATTTATCATTATTTTTTTCCATCAATATACCCAACATTGGCAATACTTTAACTTGTAATCGAACAACTGAATTCCAAGTCTAAACAAATAGATGTTCCAATTCATTCACTTACATCATCCATTAGCTAAGCATGATTAATTAATCAAGTCAAGTCAAATTTATTTGTCACATACACATACACGATGTGCAGTGAAATGAAAGTGGCAATGCCTGCGGGTTGTGCACAAAAAGAATTACAGTTACAGCATATAAATAAAGTTAATAAGTTACTATTAGTGTCGACAAAAATTTAGTCTCTGGGGTTATAAAAGTTGACAGTCCTGATGGCCTGTGGGAAAAAACTCCGTCTCATCCTCTCCGTTTTCACAGCGTGACAGCGGAGGTGTTTGCCTGATCGTAGCATCTGGAACAGTCCGTTGCTGGGGTGGCAGGGGTCCCTCATGATCTTGCTTGCTCTGCATCTGCACCTCCTGATGTATAGGTCCTGCAGGGGGACGAGTGTAGTTCCCATGGTGCGTTCTGCCGAACGCACTACTCTCTGCAGGGCCATCCTGTCCTGGGCAGAGCTGTTCCCAAACCAGACTGTAATGTTGCCGGACAGGATGCTCTCTACAGCCCCAGAGTAGAAGCAATGAAGGATCCTCAGAGACACTCTGAATTTCCGCAGTTGTCTAAGGTAGTAAAGGCGCTGCTTAGCCTTACCCACCAGTGCGGCAATGTGTGTTGCCCATGTCAGATCCTCTGCGATGCGGACTCCCAAGTATTTAAAACTGCTCACCCTATCCACAATAGACCCATTTATCTCCAGTGGCGTGTACGTCCTTGGATGTTTAGCCCTTCTGAAGTCCACAATCAGCTCCTTTGTTTTAGTGACATTCAAGAGGAGGCTATTGTCCTGACACCAGAGTGCCAGATCAGCCACCTCCTCCCGGTAGGCCTTCTCATTGTTGTTGGAGATCCGGCCCACCACCACAGTGTCATCAGCAAACTTGATGATGGAGTTTGAGCTGAACCTGGCCCCACAGTCATGTGTATACAGGGAGTACAGTAGGGGGCTAAGGACGCAGCCCTGGGGGGATCCTATGTTCAGGGTGAGGGAGCTAGATGTGTGTTCCCCCATCCTGACCACTTGGGGCCTGGCAGTGAGAAAGTCCAGGACCCAGGCACACAGAGGGGTGCTAAGCCCCAGTTCCAGCAGCTTCTCAACCAGTCTGCTGGGGATTATTGTGTTGAATGTTGAACTAAAGTCAATGAACAGCATCCTCACATAGCCCCCCTGGCTGTCCAGATGAGAGAGAGCGGTGTGTAGAACCTGGGAGACCACATCATCCGTGGACCCGTTCGGACGGTATGCGAACTGCAGTGGGTCCATGTTGCGAGGAAGGAGGGCGCAGATGTGCTTCTTGACTAGCCTCTCAAAGCATTTCATGACAACCGAGGTGAGGGCCACCGGTCGGTAGTCATTTAAACACGCTGGAGAGGCATTCTTTGGCACCGGTACAATGATGGATCTTTTGAAGCATGCAGGGACCACGGACTTTGCCAAGGAGAGGTTGAATATTGTGGTGAGCACTGGAGCAAGCTGAGTAGCACAAGACTTTAGTATTCACCCAGATATACCATCTGGGCCTCCAGCTTTCCTCGTGTTCACACGCGTCAGAGCCCACCTCACCTCATGCTCGGACACCGAGAATGTGTGCACATCCCCGGGGGTGGATCCCCCTCCAGCCTCGCTAGCCAACGCCCCTTCGGTGCTGTTTTTAGACGGCGAGCTGGTGGTGTTACCCGTCTCAAACCGTGCATAAAAAGAGTTCAGTTCATCAGCTAAGGAGGAGCCGGCACTTCCGGTTGAGGGGGTGCTGGACCTGTAGCTAGTTATTGTCCGTAGCCCCCGCCAAAGGCGCCTGGTGTCCTGCTGCTCCATCTGTGACTCCATCTTGTCCCGGTACCTCCTTTTTGCATCCTTCACTGCCCTTCGCAGTCGGTAGGACTCTCCCTTGTAGTCGTCCATGTTGCCGGATGCCAGGCCGGAGTTGTAAGCAGCGGTGTGAGCATTCAAGGCCACGCGAATAGACCTGTCCACCCAGGGTTTTTGGTTAGGGAAGATACTGGCCCTTACCGTGGGGATGATGGTATCGGCTATTGTGGCAATGAAGTCCGTAACCGCTTCCACAAACTCATTTACGTCTCTGGAACTTGCTTGGAACATGTTCCAGTCGACTTCGCTCAGTGCATCTTGCAGCCTGGCCTCTGAATGGTCAGCCCACCGCTTTACGTCCCTCGTCACTGTCGCTTCCCGTACTATCCGTTGTTTGTACTCCGGCAGCAGGAAAATGGCAGCGTGGTCAGATTTTCCAAAAGGAGGGAGAGATTCGGCCTTGTAGCCTTTCCTGAACGGCGTGTAGCAGAGGTGCCGTTACATAGTACTGGTGAGCAGTGTTTCAGTGCTAAATTTTTAGCTGCCGGAGCTGCCACTGGTAGAGCGGCTGCTGTTAAAGTCCCCGCTATTTAAAATTCCCCGCTGTTTATTTTTAATTTTTTTAAAGAGGTGCCGGAGCGGCGCTCCAGTGAACTCCAGTAGCACTGCACACCTGCTGGTGAGTACAATCACAAAACAATACACTGCCTATGGGAACCTATTGAAACTGACAAAGATGTGTGACACAAGTCATAAGATCATAAGTGATAGGAACAGAATTAGGCCATTCGGCCCATCGTCTATTCCGCCATTCAATCATGGCTGATCTATCCCTCCCTCCTAACCCCATTCTCCTGCCTTCTCCCCATAACCTCTGACACCTCTGACATAACCAAGTCATAACGTGTTCCAGTCAACTGCTGAAGTTGCCTGTTCCGATCTGATGTGCTCACATCTTACATGGTTTTGAGACTCCATCTCTCCACTCTCACCCTTCGCTCTCCCTCCTCCCGACTCACTATCCTATACCCCACACCCAGGTCCATGCACTTGTTGAGAAAAAAAGCCTCCACAGTTTTAATTCATTACAAATGATGCCGACGTGATTCATCACCATTGTTCTTTTTATATCTTTGATGAGTGGATAAACATTTTTCAGCAAGAGAAATTGCAGACCCAGGAAGATTGCCATGATGTTTTCTCATGTGGCAGTCGATCATAGTCACCCTTAATCACTTACAGCCAAGTCTCAAGTTGGCTGACTAATGATTAGGACTCATGACTCCATTTAGGCATTCATGAATAGACTGGATTGAATAAATATTCTGATACTGGCAAAACCGCAAGAATTTTAATAGTGTATATAGACACTAAATGCAGGAGTAACTCAGCGGGACAGGCAGCATCTCCGGAGAGAGGGAATTTTAATAGTGCCATCCATATGCTGGAGAGGTCTTGCTGAAGCTCTGCAGCTCATCACGGTCAATCTCCAGAAACATGACTTTCTGCTGCTTTCTTCAGAACAGGATCATTTAGAAAGTTGAAGACAGCAAACAATAACAAAAGGAGTTAAACCATTTGGAAGGTAGACACAAAATGCTGGAGTAACTCAGTGGGACAGGCAGCATCTCTGGATGGAAGGAATAGGTGACGTTTCGGGTCAAGATCATTTGTTCCCTCGTCAGAAGGTCCATTTTTGTGCTGAGATTGCGTTTATATATGACACACCTGTAAGTGCCTTCTACATGTGCATAGGGGACTTATGCACTTATATAACTGGATTATATAAGTGTAGAAGTGACAACAAGTGAAAGATATACAGAGCTTTATTCAAAATCAATCTCAACATTTAAATTGTAAAGACAATGTGGAAACTCTCACATCCTGCAGAATATAATACCTGTCAAGATGCTGGGAGAACAGTTTCAGACAGACTTGTGACTTTGTTCTCAGAGAACCAGAGTCAACATCTCTCCTTAGTCTGAGGGTCATAAGTGATAGCAGCAGAATTAGGTCATTCAGCCCATCAAGTCTACTCCGCCATTCAATCATGGCTGAACTATCTCTCCCTCCTAACCCCATCCTCCTGCCTTCTCCCTATAACCCCTGACACCCTTACTAATCAAGAATCTTTCTAACTGCCTTAAAAATATTCATTGACTTCTGTGGCAAAAAAGATTCATCATTGTCTGACTAAAGAAATTCCTTCTCATCTCCTTCCTAAAAGACCATCCTTTAATTCTGAGGAACTCTAGTCCTAGATTCTCCCACGAGTGAAACATCCTCTCCACATCCACTCTATCCAAGCTTTTCGCTATTCTGTACATTTCAAGAGGGTGCCTCTGCAATCCCAGATTCTTCTGATACATCATAAGGAGATAAATTCTGCATCCAAGATCCAGCTACTATTTCGTAGTTCTCCTCCAATGATAGTATGGCATTGATAGTTTAGTTCAGGTCACACTCATTTCTTGCATCTACATCCCTTTACAGCTAGATTATTGGTTGCCATTTTTCACTTCACCAGTGGTGGGGCATCTTAATTCTTGGTACTGACCCAATCATTTATGGGGGAACATGGCATTGATTGTTCCTGACAGTTCAGACAATGCATCACTGCCATTTGGGTCTTATGAGCAAGACTCACCATGTGGATAGACACAAAATGCTGGAGTGATTCAGCGGGACAGGCAGCATCTCTGGAGAGAAGGAATGAGTGATGTTTCGGGTCGAGTCCCTTCTTCAGACTGAAAGTCACGGGAAAGGGAAACGAGAGATATAGGCGATGAAATAGAGATATATAGAACAAATGAATGAAAGAAAGGCAAAAAAGTTACAAAGTTAAAGGAAACAAGCCATTGATAGCTGTTTTTGCGAGGTGAGAACGAAAAACTGGTGTGACTTGGGTGGGGGAGGGATGCAGAGAGAGGGAATGCAGGAGTTACATGAAGTTAGATAAATCAATAAGATCAGAAGATAAGGGATAGGAGTAGATTTAGGCCATTCGGCCCATCAAGTCTACTCCGTCATGGCTGATCTATCTTTCCCTCCTCACCTAATTCTCCTGCCTTCTCCCCATAACCTCTGACACAATGACATAATAACCTATGACATATTATTTATACTCCTGGCTCAAGCAAAATATGTTGATATTTTACTGTCCTAACCTAGGCCTCGAGCAATTTCTTTTTGTTATCATATCAACAAATTCTTCTGCTACAATTTAGCCTTTGGATGCTATTGGACATTACTTATAATAGACCTATTGTTTCTTATCTCACTACAAACAGTTGGCAACTTCCCAATTAATTAAGCCTTTGAAACATTAAGTCTTATTAAAGCAAGTTCTGCACCTGTTCATCAATCAGTGATGCTGAGAGAATGTCAGAATGGGGTCTGGTCCCTTGTGTCATGCTGGACTAGATCATCTGGTCATTAATCCACCTTGGAGATTCATTACTTCAATTAAAAAGTTTTCAATCTCTTTGCTTATGTTTTCTTTACATTGTCAGAGAATTTCACAGAGCAATAACCCTGTGTGTGGGTCAAACTGTAAGGTACTTGTTTTTTAACATTTTCAGACTACAACAAGATGCTTGGAAAAAAAACTGGTATAAGAGTCGACAACCTACGTGGGAGAAAGGGCAACTTTTAACTCCGGCCTTTAGTTAAGGAATTGACACTTTTTATTTTTAAAAAAACCTGAAAGGTTCTTGAGTTGACTTCTGGAATTGAGCAGAACAGTTACCTCCTCCATCAATATTGCATCATATTTCATGGGTTCATGCAGCACTGAAACGTGTGCAATCTTTCTCATCATTGCCTGCACATTTACATCCAAATCATTATAGAGCTGGTCGTAGTGCTTCCAGCAACAATCCCTCTCATTCACTGTCCATCACAAAGCACGATCCTCCACTATCAGCAGAATGCTGCCTGGATGGGGAAGCATTAGCTACCCACAACCTTCAACCTCCCTCCTCCCTACCCACTCTCCTCTCCCTCACCGCCAAGCCCTTCCATGCATCCAATGAGAATAAAATTCTCATTGGTTTTCCCACTCCTTCGTGAACTGCTTCATTCATTAAAAATGATGCCGGCCTGATTTTTCACTATTGTTCTTTTAATTTCTTTGGTTTACTTTAGAGACACAGCGTGGAAACAGGCCCTTCTGCCCACCAAGTACGCGCCGCTCAGCGATCCCCGCACACCAACACCAGTGCTACCCACACTAGGGACAAGTTACAATTGTACCAAGCCAATTAACATATAAGCCTGTACGTCTTTGGAGTGTGGGAGGAAACCAGAGCTCCAGGAGAAACCCACGCAGTCACAGGGAGAAGGTACAACCCTATGCAGACAGTACCCGTTGTCTGGATCGAATCCAGGTCTCTGGCGTGTAAGGCAGCGACTCCACCACAGCGCAATTGTGCTTGATGAGTGGATCAACATTTTTCAGCAAGTGAAAGTGCAGAAGCAGTAAGATTGCCATGACGTTGTCTCATGCGGCAGTCTGTCATGCTCAGCTTTAATCACTTAGAGCCAAGTATCAAGTTGGCCGACTAATGATTAGGACTTGTGTCTCCAATTAGGCATTCAGCACAGACTGGATTGAATAAATATTCTGATACTGGCAAAACTGCAAGAATTTTAATAGTGCTATCCACATGCTGGAGAGGTCGTGATGATGATGTGTGGTTAAAAATACTGAAGCTCTGCAGCTCATTCACACAAAGGGTGGTGGGTGTATGGAACCGGCTGCCAGAGGAGGTAGTTGAGGCTGGGACTATCCCATCGTTTAAGAAACAATTAGACAGGTACATGGAAAGGACAGGTTTGGAGGGATATGGACCAAGCACAGGCAAGTGGGACTAGTGTAGCTGGGACATTGTTGGTCGGTGTGGGCGAGTTAGACCGAAGGGCCTGATTCCACACTGTATCACTCTATGACTCTAAACATGACTTTCTGCTGCATTCTTCATAACAGCACCATTCAGAAAGTTGAAGACAGCGAACATAACAAACCAATTTCTGCAGTCTTTTTCTTTTCACTGACTTGCAAAATGTATGTATTTGTTTCTGTCTTTTGGAGTCTATGTTCCTGCAGTGGTGCTGCACGTAAGGTCTTTATTGTACCTGTACCTCACCATACTTGTGCACATGATAATAAACTTGATTTGACTGGAGAATTCCAGAGATTCACTCAGTCTCAAATGACCAACCTTTTATCCTGAAACTATGTCCCCTCGTTCGAGATTCTCCTGTCAGTGAAGACATCTTGACATCCACCTTTTTGTGTCTAACTTCGATATAAACCAACATCTTCCTTCCTTGACATCTACCCTGTCATGCTTCCTTAGGATCTTGCTTGATCTGCTGAGTTCCTCCAGTATATAGATTTTTTTTGTGCTTAAACTTCAGCTTCCGCAGTCTCTTGTGATCCCTTTTTTCCACATGGCCCTTTGAGCCCATACGTTCAACTCTGGTCTGTTTGATTTTACACCATTTAGCATGCGGCTCATATTGGTAATCCAAAGGTTATACCTTTAAGAATGAAGACCCAAACTGTCTGATCTTTCTTTCTGGGAAAGTCCTCTCATCTCAGGAATGACCACGGTGAATCTCCTTTGGACCACCTCCAACATCACTAAAAGCTTTCTTAGTGGGGTAAGAAGGAAAACAATCTTGCCTGTGAAATGCACATTTAATTGAATGCATTACAGTTAATTGAATTAATTTTGATTATTAACCTCTTAACTGTGGCGCAGTGGTAGTGTTGCTGCCACAGCGCCGGAGACCCGGGTTCAATCCTGACCACGGGTGCTGTCTGTACGGAGTTCTCCCCGTGACCTGCATGGGTTTTCTCCGGGTGCTCCTATTTCCTTTCACACTCAAGATGTGCAGGCTTGTTGGCTAAATGGCTTGGGGTATAAATGTAAATGGTCCCTAGTGTGTGTTACGATAGTGTTAGTGTGCGGGGATCGCTGGTCGGCATGGACTCAGTGGGCCGAAGGGCCAATTTCTGCACTGTATCTCTAAACTAATCTAAAATGAACTAAACTATACTAAACTAAACTAAACTGCAATTAATGTTGCTTGCAAAAGAGCATGCAAATGAATAAAAATAATAAATTGTTCTGTTCGATCTAGATTGTTTTAAATTATACAATATTTTATATTAATTATGAATTGAATGACTGCTATGGGATCAAAGTATGGCCTTCCCGCACAGATCATGCACTCTTCCCATAGTAGGCCTGAAGGTACAGTCACCACACAGTGAGAGCAATGGTGCACAGCTATTAACCCAAAAGAATTTCACAGGGAACTCTAGGTTTTACCCAAACCTGTCAGACAGCTAATCTGCACACAAGCCTAACATCTTGCTATTGAGGGCGTGCAGCATAGGTTTACTAGGTTAATTCCCGGAATGGCGGGACTGTCATATGTTGAAAGACTGGAGCGACTAGGTTTGTATACACTGGAATTTAGAAGGATGAGAGGAGATCTTATCGCAACGTATAAGATTATTAAGGGGTTGGACACGTTAGAGGCAGGAAACATGTTCCCAATGTTGGGGGAGTCCAGAACAAGGGGCCACAGTTTAAGAATAAGGGGTAGGCCATTTAGAACTGAGATGAGGAGAAACTTTTTCAGTCAGAGAGTTGTGAATCTGTGGAATTCTCTGCCTCAGAAGGCAGTGGAGGCCAATTCTCTGAATGCATTCAAGAGAGAGCTAGATAGAGCGCTTAAGGATAGCGGAGTCAGGGAGTATGGGGAGAAGGCAGGAACGGGGTACTGATTGAGAATGATCAGCCATGATCACATTGAATGGAGGTGCTAGCCCGAAGGGCCGAATGGCCTCCTCCTGCACCTATTGTCTATTGTCCATTGTCTATCAACGTACATTGAAAACATAATTGGTATTTGTAATATGAAATGTTTTCCAAATAATACTTGTTTGTTCAAAAATATAGGAACAGCCAATGTGAACCTTTGAGTCTGTTCCACCATAACTGCTCGTGTGCATGAAGTTCATTTTTCTTTCCTGGAATGCTGGTGTAAGATTTGAGAAGTTTTCCCTCATTCTGCAATCAACTCAAAACCAAAGAGCTGCAGTTTGGACATTTTATACGGGACTGGGGCTGATAGCGGAGAAAGGCTGCGGTCAGTTTGTTAACAAGGGATGTCACAATCCGTGGGTCCCAAGATGGCCACGGGACCTCGTGACCAGCCACAAAAGCAAAAACCCCACAGCCCAGTCTCTAGGTTTCTGCAAAGCCACGGCCAGAACAATGGATGGATATTGGCCGTGCAGAAACCCGCAAAACCAGGTCGAAGTCCAGACACTGGGGCGCTGACATCAGCATACTCACAATGCCCCAAGCCGACCTACACAGTTAATCCCGTTAAGGGGGCACAATAGCCCATAGAAACCTACCTGGCAGGTGATGGGAAACCAGTTAAACCCATCACCTCTCAACGAGAAACAGATTAACAGACCGTCTAGCCATCACCGGTACCCCCGGACATAACGCAGATCAAAGAGAAATCTCGAAACCTATCTTTGAAACAAAGAGATCCCGAGATCTGGCGGGAGATAGGACGGGTCAGGATTAGTATAACTGGCCACGACTTTTGGGTTTTAAACTCATGCAAGGCAGAAGTCAGAGGACGCAACAAACAGCACGGAGAACGGAGACTCACCGAGAAGAACGGAAGGAAGAAACTCACGGAACAAGCACGACCCTCACGGAAAACAGCGGAGAAGCAGCCCGAACAGCCAGTAACCCCAGTAATAGCCCCATGGTGAGCATGTACCCCGATCCTGCACATCCTGGACATAGTTTTAGTGTAGAGGGGAGGGTGGCTTAATTAACGTGGGTGTATAAGTAAATATGTGTTGGCCAATTTTGCGATTGGTCGTACGTTCCCCATCTTACAGTCAGTATATGTCTTATAGAACTGTGCGTTTATAATTCAGAGTCAAAGTATTCATGTAATTCAGTATATGTCTTATAGAACTGTGTAAAAGCATTCATGTACAATAGTCCCAAGTGCACAATAAAAGCCTTTTCCGTTTAAACCCTGGTCTTCAAATTTGGTCTGGTTGAATTTTTCTGCACTATCAACGCTCCTGCATCTAAGTCCAGTGTCTAGAACCGTAGGGGGTGAGTGGGTCGAACCACTCACGGGGAACCTGTGTGCGCGGCCTGGTCGAGGGACCAGAGCAAGGCATGGGGACCTTAGGTCGGGCGAAAGCTCGGCGCAGAAACCCCTTACACTGGATTTCCCTAAATATATTGATCTCAGTCTTATATTGATTTACAGACATCTGAGATAGAGAATTCCAAAGCTTTATAATATTCTGCTCAAATAAATATTTCCCAATCTTACTCCTAAATGGTCAACTGCTTATGCTGGACCAAATCTAAATATTCTGCCAGGGCAAAACAGCCTCTCAGTAGCAACACCAATATCTCATAGTTTCTTGCATTGTTGGATTGTTGGATATAAAAGAGAGAATAAGTGACATGGAAAATAAGTGGGAGAAAGGGATTTCTCTGCTTGCAAGGACTCAGTGGGCAAAATGGCCACTTTCTTTGTTGTAAGGAAAATGAGGAAGAGGTGTATAAAATCATGAGAGGAATAGATCGGGTAGATGCACAGGGTCTCTTGTCCCGAGTAAGGGAATCAAGAACCACAGGGTGTAGGTTTAAGGTGAGGGGGGTGGGGTGGAGGGGAAAGATTAAATAGGAACCTGAAGGGTAACTTTTTCACACTAGAGTGGTGAGTGTATGGAAAGAATTGCCAGGGGAAGTAGTTTGGGTAGGTACTATCGCAATGTTTAAGAAACACTTGGACAGGTGCCATGGATAGGACAGGTTTAGAGGGGTAAGGGCCAACCCAGGGAGGTGGGACTAGTGTAGATGGGACATGTTGGTTGTTGTGAGCAAGTTGGGCCAAAGGGCCTAGCCATACTGGAGAATAACTATGAAATATGAGGAATTTTATTGAGATAATCTTTCATCTTCTAACTCAAATTTTGTTATCTTTCTGCATCGGCCACTCTCAATCAATGATCCTGTTGATCAATCTTATAAATTTATGCACTGATTCCAATGCCAGCATGTCCAATTATTTTATCACCACAAGCCTTGTACAAGCTCTGAAAGCTTTTTCTACATTTGTACACTTGCTCTCATTCCCAGAAGGGAAACATCACAGTTTGGGAACAGCTCCACCCAAGACCACAAGAAACTGCAGAGAATTGTGGACACAGCCGAGACCATCACACAAACCAACCTCCCTTCCGTCGACTCTCTTAACTCACGCAGCCTTGGCAAGGCCAGTAGTGTAATCAAGGATGGGTTGCACCCTGGCCACTACTTCTCCCCCTTCCCATTGAGCAAAAGGTATATAAGTAACGCCTCCAGTTTCAGGGACAGTTTCTTCCTAGCTGTTATCAGGCAACTAAAACATCCTGACACAACTAGAGAGTGTTGGGACTTGGGAGTGCTGAGGCAGGATTTCCAAAAGGTTAATTTGCAGGTTAAGTCGGTGGTAAGGAAGGTAAATGCAATACTAGCATTCATTTTGAGGAGTCGAGAAAAGCAAGGATGTAATGCTACTTCTTCTTCTTGTGTTTGAGGCAACAGAAGTTATGAAGCTGCTTCTGCTTCTGCTGTCTCTGTTTGTTGTCGTTCGCCTGACTGAGATGAGTTGACAGGGCTCACCACCGGGAGGTCGACAACGTGAGCCCTGATGTAATGCTGAGGCTTTATAAGTCACTGGTGAGGACACATTTGGAATATTATGAGCATTTTTGGTCTGATATCTGAGGAAGTATGAATGAATGAATGAATGAATGAATGAATGAATGAATACGTTTATTGGCCAAGTATGTGCATATACAAGGAATGTGCCTTGGTGCTCCGCTGAAAAATGACAACACGAACATACAGCTAACAATTAAGAATAAAGCATAAACACATATGTGCTGGCATTGGAGTGGGTCGAGAGGAGGTTTACGAGAATGATCCCATGGATGATTGGGTTAATACCTGACAGGCATTTGATGGCTCTGGGGGGCCTGTAACTCACTGCAGTTTACAAGGATGAGGTGGGATCTCATCGATATCTACTGGATAATGCAAGACTTAGATAGAGTGGGCGTGGAAAGGATGTTTCCAATAATGGGAGCGTCTAGAACCAGAGGCACAGCCTCAGAATAAAAGGATGCAACTTTAGAATGGAGACGAGGAATTTCATTAGCCAGAGGGTGGTGAATCTGTGGATTTCACTGGAAAAGGTAAAATAAAATAACCCATGGCTTGAAGGTGGTGCAACAATGAGGCGGAATTTGCATTGCTCTGAAATTGTTGCCCTTTTCCTCTGAACCAGGCTGTTTGTTGAGGTAAGGTTATCCAATGCAACATTCCATGGGTCCCTGCTTTCCAGCTTCCCAGCCTGAGACAGCTCGCAAGTGCACGATCTCAGGTTCATGGGCTGACAAAGCTCTCGAGGTGACGAAGGTCACTGAAAGTTTGCATTGAAAGCAAACATTCACAAACATTCAGTAAAAATCAGTACACGTTTACTTGTTCCTAAAGCAGTTAAGTGTCCTATTTCTTTTAAAAGTAAAAAAGTTAGAAAACATATGTACAGACTAAAATTCAAAAAAATAATTAAAATTAAATTAAATTAATAACAAAGATATGACTTGCCTTACTCATAGGAGCTGATGTTGACTGGGGCAAACATACTGAAGTCATTTTTAATCCATTGGAGATTCATAGCTAGATTTCAATGTCCTTCTGAGTCACTGGAAGGCTGGCAGAGGATTTTACTGCCTCACCAGGGCAGCTGGCAGCAAATGCAGCAAGGTGGAACCTGGCACTGCCTGGTTAGAATGATGGCAACAATAGAATCTCATACACCTGATACCGAATGAAATCGTGCAGTGGGCAGGTGTCATAGACCTGCACGTGAAGGTAGACGTTCCTGCCCCCACGAGTCTCGGGCAGATGAGGCTCGTCAGCCTGGGAAGGCAGTCCATCTCGGAGAGGGAAAACTCTGATCTAAAACCTCCATTGCCTTGTGGCCATATCCAGTCATGGAAAATGCTCCAGCAGTAAACCTCAAGAAAAATCCGGAGTCGGAATCCCTAAGGCAGTTCGTCGTTGTCTACAACCTCGTTCTGGCAGCTCCTGCGACGGGCTGGTGCCAGACTGTAATGGCTCTGCTGTTCCTTTGGATCAATCAGCGATGTGGAGAGGGGGGATGTGCTGCATGGGCAACAGCCTGTCCTTCATATGACATCGCCCAGGCTTGCATCTGACCACACATCAGTGTGGAGCAAGCAGCCAACTGGGATGCATCACCCATGGTCAGCCATGACCGAGGGGGCCTAAGAAAATACCGGATGGAAGTCTCATACTGGCGTTGGGGCGGAGGATCTACCAAGGTTTCTTGTTGCCATGTGAAGAGAGACCTAGTAGGATGTGCCACTAGTCTTTCAGATTTAGAAGAAAGAGACAGATTTCAAAGAAACGTTTCCATTTCTTGAGTGGACCTACACTTGGTTGCTGAAGGGCTGGTGAACCAATTTACCAAGTAAGAAAATGTAAACCCACTGTTTTTCTCAGAGGGTTATGAACGTTTAAATCTTCCATCTCAGAGACATTTTGTTGCCCATCTAAGAATGAGATTGATAGAGTTTGGACACTGAAACAAATGAAGGATTATGGGCCCTTAAGAATGTAAGGTCCAATCTACATGATTGGCAAAGCGGGTATGCTCCTGTTCCCACTTCTTATGCTCCGAAGAAAACTGTAATGCAGAGAAAATTCAATTAAAAACTGGTCCTGATAATTGTGAACCCACCCACTCTCTACAACTAGTCCTCACCAATTAATCATGCTTTTTGTGCTTTAGAATTCCTCAATTAGACCAGAGTGAGAGCCAGTGATCGCCTAGTTTTGGCCTTCTAATGCTAATGCTAATATGCAACTCTCGGTCAGTGACTCCGAAGACGTACAGGTATGTAGGTTAATCGGGGTGGTGTATGTGTAAATTGTCCCTAGTGTGTGTAGGACAGTGCTTAAGTGCGGGGATTGCTGGTCGGTGTGTTCTCGGTGGGCCGAAGGGCTTGTTTTCGCGATATGTCTCTAAAAAGAAGATGAAGGTAAAGAAGAGTGGCTTGATACAAGAGTCAAGAATCAAGAGGAATTAATAGTCACATGTACCGACAAAGGAACAATGAGTGACAATGGAACAATGGAATTCTTACTTGTGTAACAGGCCAGTAAACAAAATATATTTTAATACTATATATGAATGAATGAATGAATGAATGAATGAATGAATGAATGAATGAATACGTTTATTGGCCAAGTATGTGCATATACAAGGAATGTACCTTGGTGCTCCGCTCACAAATGACAACACAAACAAACAGTTAACAATTAAGAATAAAGCATAACACATCAAAACAATAAGGATACACCATTACGGTCTAAACATGTGGGTGAAAATAAACCAGAGCATAAAAGAGACTACAGACTTTGGTTATTGAGTAGAACTATCACTCGTGGAAAAAAGCTGTTTTTATGTCTGGCTGTGGCTGCTTTGACAGTCCGGAGTCGCCTTCCAGAGGGAAGTGCTTCAAAGAGTTTGTGGCCGGGGTGAGAGGGGTCAGAGATGATCTTGCCCGCTCGCTTCCTGGCCCTTGCAGTGTACAGTTCGTCAATGGGGGGAAGGTTGCAGCCAACAACCTTCTCAGCTGTGCGAACGATCCGTTGCAGCCTCTGGATGTCGTGCTTGGTGGCTGAGCCAAACCAGACCATGGTGGAGAAGGTGAGGACGGACTCAATGACAGCAGTATAGAATTGGACCGTCATTGCCTGTGGCAGATTGTGTTTCCTCAGTTGCCGCAGGAAGTACATCCTCTGTTGGGCCTTTTTGACTGTGGAGTCGATGGTGGCCCTCCACTTAAGGTCCCTGGAGATGATGGTTCCAACAAACTTAAATGACTCCACAGATGTGACTGTGGTGTTGTTGATGGTGAGTGGGGGGAGGGGATGGGGAGCTCTTAACAAAATCTCTAATAAACAAAAACAATAAATTAATCACCCAATACTAATGCAAAACAAAACGAAGTCCTTTGTGCAACTGGAGACAGCCATAGCTCACAGTTGTGGTCAGTGTTGTGCACTGTTCAAGAGCCAGATGATTGTTGTGAAAAGAACCTATTCCTGAACCTGGTGGTCAAGGCTTTCAGCAATGACTTCTGATACTTGGAAACACTATCTGAACTTTTTTTAGGTCACACCCCAGCATTTATTGGACATCTCACAGCATCTGTTCACCTTAATAGGTTTGATCTCCCCTTGAGGGACTCAGACATGTATCTGTCATTATGTCACTGTCACAGAAAAGGAGAAAGAGTAATCCAGGATGGAGCTTTGCAGACCACGGCACAACTTAGAGTGGACACATCCATCAGATCTTGCTCCTACCATTCTCTTAGAAATGGACAGGCAACACATGAGTTGCCACACTGTGTGACAGTAGTATGCCTTACCAAAACACAGTAGGATAATTCAGTGCTTGCTGCTATAAAATCTCGCAGGTGCAATTAACTGTCTGCAATACTCTGCTTTCCAAGCAATGAATTTTCATTAAGGTCCTACATTTCAAATAAAGTAGCGCGCTGCTCCACAACATGACACATTCCAGATACACAGTAGCCCTTATTTTCTCTTTTGTCCATCCCACGTCGTGACAGCTGGCTTCAAACGACCATCCCTCCCTTTCCCCTGAGAGAGAGAAAAAAACAATCAGCATCCTTGAACACAGACAAAATCCATGTTTTGTTCAGCCATGACTCATCTCGTTGCCACGGAAACCAGATTCTCGAATATATTTCTTTCTGTTATTTATGAAAAAATCTGAACACATTTGATCTATCTGCACTTGTTCTCTTTCTCTGCAGCCCAGATTTCGTGACTACTTTGAAGGCCAAGGGAGCTGTCTTGCCCAAACTACTTAGTGTTGCTTAAAGCTAACGACAGCTAGAAAACCGAACCCATTCATCCTCGTAACTTTGAAACCTGTGGGCATTTTAATCAGGCAGTGAAAACCTACATTTTGCCTTGATGCTTGCTCGTGCAATAAGAGAACGAGCTAATTATTCAGACTAATATTCCCAAAACATCAAGATGATTTTAACCCTAAGCAGCCAGTGAGAACATGAGCAATGGACACTTCAAATCGCCAAGGCCATTCACCTCTTCATGCCTGCCAGCCTAATGGGGGTTGATTTCCATCCACGCTCCTGAACAGATGATAATCACATCTGCCCACCAGCAGGTTTAGTTTTTCGGCATTAGGTCATAAGTGATAGGAGTAGAATTAGGCCATTCGGTCCATCAAGTCTACTCCACCATTCAATCATGGCTGATCTATCTTTCCCTCCTAACCCCATTCTCCTGTCTTCTCCCCATAACCTGGCACCCGTACTAATCAAGAATCTATCCATCTCTGCCTTAAAAATATCCACTGATTTTGCCTCCACAGCCTTCTGTGGCAAAGAATTCCACAGATTCACCACCACTCTGACTAAAGAAATGTCTCCTCTCTGGTGTAGAGGTACAGTGCGGAAACAGTGGCTTCAGCCCACCGAGTCTGCGTTGGTCAGCGATCCCCACACACTAACACTATCCTACACACACTCGGGACAATTGTACATTTATAGAGAGCCAATTAACCTACAAACCTGTACATCTTTGGAGTGTGGGAGGAAACCGAAGATCTCGGAGAAAACCCACACAGTCACGGGGAGAACGTACAAACTCCGTACAGACAGCACCCGTCGTTGGGATTGAACCCGGGTCTCCGGCGCTCTAAGCGCTGTAAGGCAGCAACTCTACCTCTGCGCCTGCGTGCCGCTGGCCTGGACTGGAGGCCAAGGACTCGCCTACCGGAGACCGGGGGACTCGCTCGCCATGGACGGAGGACTCGCGCGGACTGGGAAGCTGCCCTGAAGGCCCGGCTCACCCGCCTAGAGCTGGTAAGTGGACCAGCTGCAGGAGGGAGTGCACTGCCTTGATGGTGGAGTTGGCTGCTGGAGGCCCCGCAACAGCCTGGGGCTTGGCTGGACTGGGCACCACTCCCAGAGGCCAAGCACGTGGACCGGACGTGGCCTGCAGTGGCGCAGCAGCAACAGAGGATACAAAAGACAATAGACAATAGGTGCAGGAGTAGGCCATTCAGCCCTTCGAGCCAGCACCACCATTCAATGTGATCATAGCTGATACCACAGCTACGCTTGGCCAGCTTGACTAAGCAACGCCACCAGGACAACAGGCCTTCATGGTCAGACCAAGATCCCTACACTTACAACATCTGGGACTTGAAAATGGCGCCAAACCGGTGACTCTGTGTACTACTGCTATCTCAGAATAGGAGTTTTTTAGCCATTAGAGGGCAGAGCACCGAAATTAGTGAGATCAGTGATAGCGTTAGTGATTAAGGTCTGGTGCTCGTCGGTGGGGTCATGGTCCAAGGATAAGTAGGAGGAGGTGTCTGAGAGTTGCCTGACCTGGCCTCAGTCCGGTAGCGGTCAGTGCGCCAGACTGAAGAAGGGTCTCGACCCGAAACGTCACCCATTCCTTCTCTCCTAAGATGCTGCCTGACCCGCTGAGTTACTCCAGCATTTTGTGGTAACTGCTATCTAAGGTATATCTAAGTGCTTACATATAGTGATACTTGTGCTGATCTGTATACAAAAATGAATTTCACTGTACCTTGGTACACGTGACAAATAAAGTACCATGCCATACCATTTGTGACACAAGATCCAAGTGCAATTTTAATTCAGTTGCCCGACCAGTAAAAATAAATAAATTGAATTTTTAACTTTATATCTCACTTACCATGTACAGTGAGAAGGGGCAGCTCTGGCTCGTTTTGTTAGGAGAATCCTAGTGAGTTAACTAGCTGCTGAGTTAAAGTACGCTTGGTTACATCTCTGCATTAACAAGCAAATTTTGACTTTTTCCTTGAAAACTGGCCCTTGACCAAAATTAAGCCATTGTTTTAAGTGGATGTTTAAATATTGAACTGGAAACATGTCTCATGTTTCTGGCTTGCATGGAAGAACTGATATCATAACTGACTGAATCAATATTTCCACCCAAAACAAACCGCATTTCTGCTTCACTGAGTGAGAAGACTTTAGACTTTACTTTGGAGTTCAGCGATACAGTGTGGAAACAGGTCCTTAGGCCCACCGAGTCCATGTCGAACAGGAATCACCCCGTACACTAGCACTATCCTGCACACCAGGGACAATTTTAAGAAGGCAATTAACCTACAAACCCGTACATCTTTGGACTGCGGGAGGGAACCGGGGCAGCTAGAGAAAACCCACACGGTCATAGGGCGAATGTACAAACTCCGTTCAGACAGCATCCCGTAGTCAGGATCGAACCTGGGTCTCTGGCGCTGGAAGGCGGCAACTCTACCACTACGCCACCGTGCCGTCTTTTCTGTGCTAAGGGACCCTAGCAAGTAAGTCCCAGTCTTCCTCTTGTCCCAACACTACCCTATTCCAAATTTGCTTCTGCATTGGACATGGCGTAATGTAAATTTGCTGCAGTTTCTTGGCATCCTATCATATCATATCATATCATATATATACAGCCGGAAACAGGCCTTTTCGGCCCTCCAAGTCCGTGCCGCCCAGTGATCCCCGTACATTAACACTATCCTACACCCACTAGGGACAATTTTTACATTTACATTTACCCAGCTAATTAACCTACATACCTGTACGTCTTTGGAGTGTGGGAGGAAACCGAAGATCTCGGAGAAAACCCACGCAGGTCACGGGGAGAACGTACAAACTCCTTACAGTGCAGCACCCGTAGTCAGGATCGAACCTGAGTCTCCGGCGCTGCATTCGCTGTAAAGCAGCAACTCTACCGCTGCGCTACCGTGCCTGCTGGGGATTCTCCTTATTTAACCAATGTCTTCATTTATTTCAATAGAGGGCAGGTTATGGGGCCAAAATGAAATTGTCAGGTAATCAACTTTACGGTTTAATTTATTTCATTCCAATTTATTTAATTGTTTAATGTGTTCCCTAATGAAGAGACAATGGAAACCATATTGAAAGGCAGTTACAAGCATTCATAGAGCTCGACGCCTTTAACATCCAGTTTAGTCAGGAGATCAGGTGGCTTAGGACGCAGTGGCAACATATCAGTGGGGATTTGCCATTTGCTGCTGGAGTGCAGGCCTTATCAACCGAGTCGCTCTAAGTAAAAGCAGATTTAGTGGGTAGGTAAGTACAGATCCCACCACGAGTCACATCATCCCATTTCCACCCCTTTCCGCCTTCCACAGAGACCGTTCCCTCCGCAACTCCCTGGTTAACTCATCCCTTCCCACCCAAACCACCCCCTCCCCAGGTACCTTTCCCCTGCAACCGCAGGAGATGCAACACCTGTCGCTATACCTCCTTCCTCGACTTTGTCCAGGGACCCCGACAGTCCTTCAGGTTCGGCAGAGTTATGGAGCCATAGAGTGATACAGTGTGGAAATAGGCCCTTTGGCCCATCTTGCCCACACTGACCAACAGGTCCCAGCCACACTCGTCCCACCTTGACCACGTTTGGTCCATATCCCTCCAAACCTGTGCCCTTCTAACTGCTTCATAAATATTGGGATAGTCCCTACCTCAATGACCTCCTTTGGCAGCTTGGTCCATACATCCACCACCATTTGTGTGAAAAAGCTACCCAGAGAGTTGTGAATTTGTGGAATTCTCTGTCTCAGAAGGCAGTGGAGGCCGATTCACTGGATCATTCAGAAGAGAGTTAGATAGAGCTCTTAGGGCTAGAGAAATCGAGAGATGTGGGGAGAAGGCAGGAACGGAGTACTGATTGTGGATGGTCAGCCATGATCACATTGAATGGCGGCGCTGGCTTGAAGGGCCGAATGGCCTACTCCTGCACCTATTTTCTATGTTTCTATGTAACCTATACGCTAAGGGCAATTGACCTACAAATCTGCATGACTTTAGGATGTGGGAGAAAACTGGAGATCCCGGATGAAACTCACACAGTCACAGGGAGAATGTGCAAACTCCTCATCGACAGTATACGAGGCCAGGATTGATCTGTAAGACAGTAGCTCGATCAGCTGTACCACTGTTCTGAACTAGGAGTCGGGTGGCATGGTAGTGCAACGGTAGAGTTGCTGCCTCACAGCGCCAGAGACCCACGTTCGATCTTGACTGCGGGTTCTGTCTGCACGTTCTCCCCGTGACCGTGTGGGTTTTCTGCGGGTGCTCCGGTTTCCTCCCACACCCCCGAAGGCGTAGTTTTGTGGGTTAATTGGCTTTGCTAAAGATTGTAAATTGTCCCTAGAGTGTGGGATAGGGTTAGTGTATGGGGTTCGCAGGCCTGCTGAACTGTTGGCCTTTGGTCCATGTGAGTGTCAGGGTCTTCAGGACTCCACTACAAATTAGATTTGTGAAGCTGTGGTGTTAATTTCCTGACAGTGTTCTGATGGCGGATGACAGTCACACGGTCTCCAATGAAACTGCCTGTGGACACCACTGGGGAACTTGTGACTGGATCTGTGTAAGATCAGACCTGGCATAGAGAGTGAATGAGGAGAGATGACCCTCACCACTCTGTGACAGAACACTTGTCGTTAGGCCTGTGACAGATATTTAAAGGAAACGTGCCTGCAAGCTACCAGGTGACGTATATGATTTCATGCCCCACAGTTTGCTGCTCACTGACAAGTGTGCCAATGAGGTAATTAACTGGTAGTTATCTGCTAGGGTAGAGTATTCCTCATACATGGCTTCTAATGGGAAGATGATCTGATGATAATTGATCCATCCAACTCTTGTGTTAGAATCAGATGAATAACATCAAACAGGGTAAGGCCCTCTGACCCACACCATTATATGTACCGCAAATTAGACGCTCCTCACCGAACACTATATGATAATCAGGATATTCAAAAATCATTTCCAGTCCTGATAGAAGCAGGTTCATCTTTTGCACGAAGGAAGTTAATGATGTGGTGGCCACTACATAAATGACTGAGCCGAGATCACAGTTCAGTCTAATTGGTAGAAATATTCACCCTCTGACAGGTTGCCTGAACCTGACAATGCAACCAGAGATGGTGATGCCAGTCTAATGGAGCGAATTATCAATGTAAGCAATTACTTATATCACCTTATAAACTGAGCAGATCACTCTTAAACCTGCATTAAAAAGAGAGCACCCTCTCTTTTCATGTAACTAGATAGAATCTTTTGATTTCAAGACAGATTTTTGACAATCAAAGCAAGATACAAAAAGCAGATATGTGCGCAGGAAAGAACTGCAGATGCGGGTTTAAATCGAAGATAAACACAAAATGCTGGAGTAACTCAGCGTGGCAGGCAACATCTCCGGAGAGAAGGAATGCGTGACGTTTCGGGTCGAGACCCTCTTCAGACTCTGAGACTGAAGATGTGTCTCGACCAGAAACGTCACCCATTCCTTCTCTCCAGAGATGCTGCCTGTCCCACTGAGTTACTCCAGCCTTTCATGTCTGAGCAGATATGTGTGTTGACTTAGGCCACAGATCACATCAAATGGTGGAATGAACTAAATTGTTTATTCCAGTTCCCAGTCGTTCTATTTTGATTGGCCAAGTTACTTTTAGAATTTTGCAAAGTCAAAGCCAAACCTAATGCAAATTTGTCCTGACTTTTGCCCCAAGCTTTCTGATACCGCATATCCATCAGCACAAATAAACAGAGTCTGTGCTACTGGTGGTAAGCCTGAAGCTGTGCATGGTAGTCCCACAATAACATAATGGCAGCTGACAGCTAAGACTTTCCGGCAGTGGACGAACTTGAGAATTTCTCCTCATGTGAGCTTAAAATGTCAGTTCCCTTTTTGCCTCATCAATCCTCTCATCGTCTTCTGTTCTTTACCACTGAGCCAGTTATTAGTTGTCCAAATCGCAAACATCCCCCTTTTAAATAGCAGGTCCATCAACTATTGAACTATTCTTTCAGTTAATTAAAATAAAAAACTTAACCAATACATTGGAGACAAATTATACTTTGATGGATTAAAACTTACATACGAATCTGGTGATATCATATCATATCATATATACACAGCCGGAAACAGGCCTTTTCGGCCCACCAAGTCCGTGCCGCCCAGTGATCCCCGTACATTAACACTATCCTACACCCACTAGGGACAATTTTTACATTTACCCAGCCAATTAACCTACATACCTGTACGTCTTTGGAGTGTGGGAGGAAACCGAAGATCTCGGAGAAAACCCACGCAGGTCACGGGGAGAACGTACAAACTCCTTACAGTGCAGCACCCGTAGTCAGGATCGAACCCGAGTCTCCGGCGCTGCATTCGCTGTAAAGCAGCAACTCTACCGCTGCGCTACCGTGCTCGGTGCACAGATATGTGATTGGAGCCATGTTCAGCTTATATGGTAAAAAAAATGGCAATTAAATAACTGAAATATGATTAACAAGGGGACAAATGTACAATATGTACTCTATCGCAAAATATTTAGCCATGGGACACTGTCGAATTAGGTAAAAATAAGGTCAAATCAAGATTAAGCAACTGTTAATAAATGATGCTACTTTTAGGAGTGCATGCCCCAAGTAGATGGTATTTTAACAGAATGTCCTGGATGGCCTTATATACAAATGACAGTAAGTTAATACAGTAAGTCTGAAGAAAGGTCTCAAAACATCACCCATTTCTTCTCTCCAGCGAAGCTGCCTGTCCCAGTGAATTACTCCAGCTTTTTGTGTTTATCCGATTTAAACCAGCATCTGCAGTTCTTTCCCATAGAGTAAGTTAATATGCAGGTTCTGCAAACTATTAGGAGGTAAATGGTATATTGGCCTTAGTTGAAGGGGAATTGCATACAAGAGGAAAGATATCTTACTTTAACCATATAGAGTTAGAGTCAGAGGGTGGTGAATCTGTGGAATTCTTTGCCACAGAAGGCTGTGGAGGCCAAGTCACTGGATATTTTTAAGCAGAGATAGATGGATTTTTGATCAATATGGGTGTCAGAGGTTATGGGGAGAAGCAGGAGATTTGGATTAGGAGGGAGAGATAGTTCAGTCATGATTGAATGTTGGAGTAGACTTGATGGGCCGAATGGCCTAATTCTGCTCCTATCACTTATGAACTTATGAACTTATTATGTGAGTTGTCGTGGAAAATATATCCATCTGGAACATTCAGACCAGGTGCAGATCCCCTGCTTGAAGAAGACCATAGATTCTCTCGAGGAGCACACAAAGGTTCACCTGATTAATAACTGGGTTAGCAGGTTTGTCACACAAAGAGAAATGAAGATATATTTAGCTTGATCCCCCACTTCTAAGATTAGAAGTGAGGATATCTCATTTGAAATGCATAAAGTTCTTATAAGGCTTGGCATTGCAGATGTGGCTGCGTTGTATCTAACTAGGAGTAACACCCTCAAAATAATGGGCTCACCATTCAAGACAGAGATAAGAAGGACCGAGTGTAGGAAGGAACAGCAGATGCTGGTTTAATCCGAAGATAGACACAAAAAGCTGGAGTAACTCAGTGGGTCAGGCAGCATCTCTGGAGAGAAGGAATGGGTGACGTTTCGGGTGGGGACCATTCTCCAGCAAGTGATGGATCTTTGGAATTCACCACCAAGAAAACTCTGCAGGCTCACTCACAGAAAGCGAGAGTTTTAGATGTGAAGCGGTTCATGTGGTATAGGGCTAGTGCAGAAAAGTAGCTCTGAGTTAATAGATCAGCCTGGGTCATTAAATGGCTGAGCTGGTACAACATCTCGAGTGGGAGCAGCACTGAAGAGGCAGCAGCATAAACGTTTGAGTTGGCCTGGGCCTTTGTTTAATCTCTCATTTTATTTCAGCAGGTTGCTTTTGTTATTTTAAGTCCTAGGAGAGGATAGAACATAAAGTGCTGGAGTTACTCAATATGTTAGGCAGCATCTCTAGAGGACATGGAGAAGCAACATTTTGGGTCGGGACTGCAGGAGGGTCATTACCCGAAATGTCGCCTATACATTTTCTCCCAAGATGCTGCCGTAACCCGCTGATTTACTCCAGCACTTTGTATTTCTACACAAGATGACAGCATCTGCAGTTCTTTGTGTCTCCTGTAGAGATTAGCTCATTTGAAATTACAATTACACCTCTTTACAAGTGCTGAGCCACAAACCTTTTCTGAAAAGCTGTTGAAGTTTGAAGGATCTATTAAAAAGCCATCAACAAGACTGATCATAGATTGTTCTGGGCACAGTTTATTAATGTGGCTGTGCCTACCCTACTGCAGGTCAATAGTTATCTGGATATTATTTATCACAGATTGGATGTTAGTTCTTTACCATCAAGGATTCATAGACTTTGAAATAGTAACTGATCAATATATATTATAGCCATTTCTTGGGCATTACTCGGGGCAATTTAGTATTTGTTAGGCCTGCACCTTATCTATGCCTCCTGTTAATGCAGAAGCTCCCATGGCTACAGTCTTTGCACTATGCACCGTGGACTTCCCTAAGGAGAGGTCATGAAAGAGCAAGTTGAATCAAGAAGGTTAATTATGCCCAAAATAGACACAAAATGCTGGAGTAACTCAGTGGGATAGACAGCATTTCTGGAGATAAGGAATGGGTGTCGTTTCTTCTAATGAAGGGTCCTGACCCAAAACGTTACCCATTCCATGTCTCCAGAGATGCTTCCTGTCCCTATGACGTTCTCCAGCATTTTGCGTCTACCTTCGGTTTAAACCAGCATCTGCAGTTCTTTCCTAGACATTGCATAACATTGCTTGTGTTGCTATTTTAGTGAAATAATTTACCTGCTTAAAATAAATGGGCTAATATGTTTGTTATTACAAAAGACCAAATGAAATTCATGTAAACACTTCAAGCATTTATCTGGTAATATTGGGAGCAGAATCCCAAGGTTCCCAGTAATCCTGTTTGTAAATTGTCGGGTTGAAAGGGTAGCTGATCTCACACACGCCTCAAGGTGGAGCTATGAGACCAACGTTTAACAATCGTTTTTAATTAAAAGGCTCTTTTTGAAAGCAATAACACTGAAAACCTTTCAAAGTGAAGGCATCAACAGATGGCCAATAAAACTAATAAAAAAACCCAAATGGCTCCGTCCTGGCAGGTTTATTTAAAGAACCTGGAGGCATCCTGGGAATTTTTTCACATATAATAAAAACTGTTAATGGAAATCAAGTTTCAAAGGAAAATTGATCAGGCTCTGCCAGGCCAATTCTTGGATTGCTTTCAAGCCTACAGTTGGTGACTGCACTTTTTGAGTGGTAATGGTTCATTTTCCATCTGGCCAGTTCACACCCTGTGGATAATGACACCCAATGGTCAGACTGAACCTGATATCAGCATGCACATTCTCATCATGTCAAACTGAAGCAATTTACAGCTTTTATAAGTAACTATTTAGACAATAAACAATAGACAATAGATGCAGGAGGAGGCCATTCGGCCCTTCGAGCCAGCACCACCATTCAATGTGATCATGGCTGATCATTCTCAATCAGTACCCCGTTCCTGCCTTCTCCCCGTACCCCCTGACTCCGCTGTCCTTAAGAGCTCTATCTAGCTAAATTTAGTGTCATATTACACTTCTGGACCAGATATCATCTGTTCCCTGTCTCTCCATGATATTGGAAAGATCTGGTAATATACTACGGAAATTACGAAAGCTCTGTTGTTGGTGATACACAGTGTATAAAATTATGAGAGGTGTCGAAAGCAAGAAACTTTTTCCCAGGGTGGAAATATCATAGAGGAGATAGCTTTAAAGTGAGAGGGGCAATGTTTAAAGGAAACTAGATCATGTGGACCCATTGGGCCCAAACCTCTCCTGCATTGGTGCAGCACCCTCTGCTCTCCATCCCCCTCCCCCTCCACCTCCCTCCCCCGTTCAACCCCCTCCACTCGCCCCTTTCCCTCCACCCACTCCATCCCACTCTACCCCCCTTATCCTCCCTCCCTCCCTCCCTCCCTCCCTCCCTCCCTCCCTCCCTCCCTCCCTCCCTCCCTCCCTCCCTCCCTCCCTCCCTCCCTCCCTCCCTCCCTCCCTCCCTCCCTCCCTCCCTAGGAGACAGAAATAAACTTTAAAATGTGAATATCTTTACAAATATACACCGATTTCAATGAAACCTCTTCCATTAGCACCAAAGGGATAACGGTGAGTAAGGTGGGCCTAAAATTGTCGCGCTATCGTGTACCATTTTGGCTGCAGTTCAGGAACAAAGAAAGAAACAAACAAGAGTTTTAATATATAGATGTACGGGGGAAGTTTTTTTATGCAGAGGGGTGCATGCTTAGGTTGTTGCCAGAGGTGGTGGTTGAGGCAGATGCAATGGAGGCTTGTAGATAGGCACAAGGATATACTGGGAGGAATCTGAAAAACTTGCAGAGGAGATTAGTTTATCTTGGTATCATGCTCGGCATGGACATTGTGGGCTGAAGGACCTGTTCCCGTGCTGTACTGTTTTATATTCTACGTTCCAGATTAAAAATGTTATGTAAGTGTTTTTTTGGGGTGGCTTTGTTTGATGAAGCCCTGGGAGAGAAGAATGTGTGACCTTTTTAAATTCAGCCTGAATTATGTAGCAATAATTCGTGGAAACGACAAGGATGCTCTGAAGCTTTTGGTCCATTGAATGTGGCTGGGTAAAAAACAGGTACATTCCTGTAAAGGGTGTGAAGACTCGCACTATCCCCGTTAACAGGGTCAAGGCATTAATTTTGAACTACTCACTGCTTTACTGCTGAGGCATGCAACCTGCACCATCAGCTTGGTTCATTGGTTGCATCGGTTAATGAGTTAATATTGTAAGTGGCTGTCATTCCTTAAAAGAGAGTGGAGAATTTCGTGCTTGGTTGCCTTTTGGCCAAATAGTGAACGTCTTGGGTAAAGTGGATGCTGTATAGGATGTTTCCACTAGTGGGAGAGTCTAGGGCCAGAGGTTGTACCCTCAGAATTAAAGGACGTTCCTTTAGGAAGGAGATGAGAAGGAATTTCTTTAGTCAGAAAGTAGTGAATCTGTGGAATTATTTGCCACAGAGGGCTATGGAGGTCCTATGGAGGTTGACATTAGTACAGGTGTCAAGAGTTTTGAGGAGAAGACAGGAGAATGGGGTTAGGAGGGAGAGATAGATCAGTCATGATTGAATGGCGGAGTAGATTTGATCGCCGAATGACCTAATTCTGCTCCTATTACTTATGACCTTATGAGCTTTTATTTCAGTTTTACCTGAGCACTGTGATGTGACACTCAGTCAACTGTTGACTTAATGTTACTAATGTTACATGCAGTCAGTCTCACGTTGCCTTGATCATACCTGCTGTATCAGTGTCTCCAGACCCCAAACAGTGATTGATCCGCAGCACCATCAACCGCCATCTCTAGCCAGCGTGACCAGCAACAAGCTATCATCTTTTGCCTGAGACTTGGGCTGTTATGAATTCCAGAATCGAGTTGTCTGAACAAAACTCAAAGTGGGCATTAGTGAGTAACTGATGCTTTTTTTTTTTAGCATTTCCTAGCACCTTCCATCACTTTGCTGGTTAAATGCAAACTGGTTGGATGGTACTTAGTCGGATGACAAATGCTCTTATTTTGAGAATTGGACATATCTGGGAAATGTTCATATTGATAAGTAAATGCTAGTGATGTAACTGCTGGAAGAGCTTGGTTAGATGACTTGGGTCTTCCCATTCCACATTGACCTTTCTGCCCTGGGCCTCCCCCATTGTCAGAGTGAGGCCAAACGCAAATTGGACGAATTGCATCCCAGATTTCGCTCAGGCAGCTTGCAATCCAATGGTATGAATATTGATTTCTCTAACTTCAAGTGACCCTCTCTCTCCATCCCTCCCCCACCAAAGTCGTACCAGCTTCAAAGTCATCTTGTTGAGTCTCATTGTTTGTAACTCGTTTTCACCTAGCGCACAGCTGACAATGGCCTGCTTCATTTATCATCGTTACTTTTTTTTTGCATATCTTCCATTCATTTGTTCTATTTCATTCTACATCACCATAAATATCTCTTGTTTCCCTTTCCCCTGAAGAAGCATCTCGACCCGAAACATCACCTATTCCTTTTCTCCAGAGATGCTAACTGACCCGCTGAGTTACTCCAGCATTTTGTCTCTATCTTGAAAGAAAGGTTGTTGTCTTGACATCAGGACACAAGGTTCTCGATCTCCTTCCCGTTCTCCGTCTCATTATTATTTGATATTGGCCCACAATGGTGGTGTCGTCTGCAAATTTGAAAATTGAATTAGATTTGTACATGGCTGCACAGTCATATGTGTACAAGGAGTAAAGAAGGAGGCTGAGAACACATCCTTGAGACGGTTAAGGATTATCATCGAGGATGATTTGTCTCCGATCCTCACTGATTGGGGTCTGTTGGTCAGGAAGCCGAGGATCCAGTTGCAGAGATGAGTGCTGACACCGAGTCCCACGAGTTTGGTAATAAGGTCATAAGGTCATAAGGTCATAAGGTCATAAGGTGATAAGCTTGGATACTATAATGGTGTTAAAGGCAGAGCTGTAGTCTATGAGTAGGAGTCTGACATAGGTGTCTCCCTCATTCATGTGTTCCAGGGATGAGTGCAGGGCCAGGGCGATGGCATCATCAGTGGACCTGTTTTGGCAGTAGGTGAACTGCGATGGGTCAAGGCCCCTGGGTGGACTGGATTTAGTGCATTCAATAACTAACCTCTCAAAACATTTCATGATGGTGGAAGTCAAGGCCTCTGGACAGTAGTCATTTAGGCATGAGGTCCTGCTTTTCTTTGGCACCGAGATGATGGTGGCCTTCTTGATGCAGGTGGGTACCTCAGAACGGAGTAGAGAGAGATTAAAGATATCCGCGAATACTCCAGCTAGCTGCTCTGCGCAGCTACTATGGACATGGCCAGGAACTCCGTCTGGGCCAGTTGCTTTTTGTGGGTTCACCCTCAGGAAGACCTCTGCTACAGTCACCCTGGCGAAAGGCATATTGGAGTCTGAAGGGCCAGGTGTCACTGCCCTGTTGGCCTTCAGCTCGAAGGGAGCGTAGAACGCATTCAGTTCATCAGGTAGGGTCGCACTATCACCAATGATGTTGCCTGACCTTGCTTTGCAGCCAGTTACCTTAGTCTGACCTTGCTACATTCTCCGTGTGTCCGATTATATTGGGTCTCAAGTTCGTGCCAGTGTTGTCTCTTGGTATACTAAATTATAGACAATAGACAATAGACAATAGGTGCAGGAGTAGGCCATTTGGCCCTTTGAGCCAGCACCGCCATTCAAGGTGATCATGGCTGATCATTCTCAATCAGTACCCCGTTCCTGCTTTCTCCCCATACCCCCTGACTCCGCTATCCTTAAGAGCTCTATCTAGCTCTCTCTTGAATGTATTCAGAGAATTGGCCGCCACTGCCCTCTGAGGCAGAGAATTCCACAGATTCACAACTCTCTGACTGAAAAGGTTTTTCCTCATCTCAGTTCTAAATGGCCTACCCCTTATTCTTAAACTGTGGCCCCTGGTTCTGGACTCCCCCAACATTGGGAACATGTTTCCTGCCTCTAATGTGTCCAACCCCTTAATAATCTTATACGTTTCGATAAGATCCCCTCTCATCCTTCTAAATTCCAGTGTACACAAGCCTAGTCGCTCCAGTCTTTCAACATACGACAGTCCCGCCATTCCGGGAATTAACCTAGTAAACCTACGCTGCATGCCCTCAATAGCAAGAATATCCTTCCTCAAATTTGGAGACCAAAACTGCACACAGTACTCCAGGTGCGGTCTCACTAGGGCCCTGTACAACTGCAGAAGGACCTCTTTGCTCCTATACTCAACTCCTCTTGTTATGAAGGCCAACATTCCATTGGCTTTCTTCACTGCCTGCTGTACCTGCATGCTTCCTTTCGGTGACTGATGCACTAGGACACCCAGATCACGTTGTACGTCCCCCTTTCCTAACTTGGCACCATTCAGATAATAATGGCCATGGAAGGATGATCAGAAGTTAGACACCAGAAGGGAAGAAGCTGGTCCTGGGTTAAGCCATCTGAAATCGAATATTGAATTGACATGGAGTAGAATTGGTGTCTGATTGAGGTAGTTGCGTTATTTACTTCAAAGGGGTACGTGGGTCTCTTTAGTTTTGGTTTCATTTTATATTCAAGATTTCAAGATCAATTTATTGTCACATGTACCAATTAAGGTACAGTGAAATTTGAGTTGCCATACAGCCATACTAAGTAAAAAGCAACACAACACACAAACACATTAAAAAAAATTGAACATAAACATCCGCCACAGCGGATTCCACATTCCTCACTGTGACGGAAGGTACTAAATTTCAATCGTCTTCCTCTTTGTTTAACCACGGTCGGGGTTGTTGAACCATCCGCAGTCGCCGCTGCTGACTGTCCGAAGCCCTCGCGTCGGGATGATCGAAACTCCCGCGTCGGGACGGTTGAAACTCTCTCCACAGCATGGAGCTCCCGAGTCGGCCCCTTCTTACCAGAGACCGTGGGCTTCTTGATGCTAAAGTCCGCAGGCCCCTCAGTTGGAGGTCTCCACAGTCGATGCTCGGCAAAGGACCGCAGGCTCCGCGATGTTAAAGTCCGTGCAGCGCCCGCGGAATGAAGCGCCGGGCCGGTCTCCAGAAAAGGCCGCCAACTCCTCGATGTTAGGCCGCAGTGAGGACGGAGATACGATACGGAGAAAAATCGCACCTCCGTCGAGGTAAGAGATGGAAAAAAAGTTTCTCCCAATTCTCCCCCCCCCTTCAAAGGGACACTCTGGAGATACAAAGAGTGAGGAAGGCAACAGAAAATCACATTGGCTACTGTCCTGCAATGTTATTGAAAGAACCAACAAAAATATCTACAGTGTCAAGTAGCACTATCAATGAGTCACGTCTTCAAAGAGACTTGCTAATGATCCAATTAGATTTATGTTGTTGGCTTGGCAGAGAAATGTATCAGTTACTCCACCACTTACAAGGTCATGAATCTTTCATTTTTGAACTCCTTTTTAAAGGCTCCATCTTCCTTATTATGAAAAAATGCACTTAGGAATTATGCTGTTGCATTAGTAAAAGAAATCCAAAGAATTAATTTTTGCATGGCATGTGAAGTGGGCAGTGATTAGAATTAACTTCTCCCACTGAAAGATGTTGCAGGGATGATTGATTAAATTTCACGGTGAGCTGGGAGCAACAATTCCATTTTGTGCAAGCAAAATATTGGTTGGAGCTGCTTCTCTTTCAAGGGAACAGGAAACATTTCAGGGGATTGGTACTCCTAATATTTCACAACCAAAGTATTGCTGATGCTGAAAATTTGAATTAGACTAGAAAATGCTGGAAACACTCCAGACCAGGCAGCATCTATGGAGCAAGAAGCAGAGTTAATGATTCAGATTGATGAAAAGCTAGAGAGCAAAAAACAAAATCAGCTCCAAAGAAAAGGAGGAAGGAGCAGAGAACAAAATGTAGCCTCTGTGACTGGGTAGTGTAAGAAAATAACTGCAGATGCTGGTACAAATCGAAGGTATTTATTCACAAAATGCTGGAGTAACTCAGCAGGTCAGGCAGCATCTCAGGAGAGAAGGAATGGGTGACGTTTCGGGTCGAGACCCTTCTTCAGACTGAAGAATGGGTGACGTTTCGGGTCGAGACCCATCTTCAGTCTGAAGAAGGGTCTCGACCCGAAATGTCACCCATTCCTTCTCTCCTGAGATGCTGCCTGACCTGCTGAGTTACTCCAGCATTTTGTGAATTAATACCTTCACTCTGTGACTGGGTGGTAATCATGGGAGATTGAGGACCAGAAATGGTACTAGTGGTGGCTGAAAGAAAGTGGTCTACGCCAGTGAACAAGAAAAGGAGGTATAAGTTGGAAAGGATGAATGAAATCTGAAATGACTAAAAGGCAAGAGGAAAATCCTAAATGGTGTAAATGTGAGATACAAGACTGGAATGGCTGGTGAAAAGAAATTGCTGAATTCAGCAATGGGTCAAGGAAGATGTATTGTGCCTAATAAGAAGATGAAGTATTATTCCTCAACCTTGTGCTGAGATCTGTCGCAACAGTGCAGGAGCCCAAAGTGTAAGAGGTCAGAGGTGAAGATTCAAAGTGACCATCTGGATCAACTGAGGGGATCGACTGAAGGTGATCTGCAAAGGGGCCACTCGATCTGCATTTGTTCTTCCACTTTAGAGGAAGCTACATCGTAAGTACTGAATGGCAGAGGCATTCAAAAATCACTGCTTCATCTGAAAGGAACATTGGGCTTCATGGATGTGAGAAAGGAAAAGTAAAGGCGGGTGGGACATCTACTGCATTTGAGAGAAGGGAAGTGAGTACAATTGGAGGTAGAAATGGGAACCAGGTAGTCCGGAAGAGAATGTGCCCTTGGAATGCAAGAGACTATTTTATCACCCTGCTACAGGAAGGATGTGATTGAACTAAAAAGGGTGCGAGACAAGATTTCCGAGGATGTTGTCAAGTCTAGAAGGTTCGAGCTATAATACGAGGCTGGTGAGACTGAGCCTTCTTTCCCTGGAACAAAGCAAGCTTGAGGGTGACCTTATCAAGATTTATAAAATCATGAGTGGCATTAAAAAGATGAATAACCACAGTCTTTCGGTCAGGGTAGGGAAGTATAAAACTAGAGGGAATAGTTTAAAGTTGAGAATGGAAAGACTTCAGAGGGACCTGAGGGGCAACTTTTCCACACAGAGGGAATTGTGTATCTGGAACAAACTGCCAGAAGATGTGATAGAATGACATTAATAAAAACATTTGGACAGATTTATGGGCAGCAAAGGTTTGGAGGGACATGAGCCAGGCACAGGCAAGTGGGACTAGCTCCGTTAGGCAACTTGGTTGGCACGGATGAGTTGGGCCGAAGGGCTTGTTTCCATGCTGTGTAGTTTGATGACTAACTTCACACTCAAAGAATGCTGTGTGTTAGCATCTGGGCCAGCCACTTTGATGGAAGGTAAGGATGTCATATTATTCTTTTGATGTGTTACTGTTGGAAGGAATTATATGTTTGATCTGTACCCTGAATCAGGCTTTCACATAAGCCATCAACTCACTTTTCTACACCACATGTTTTATATTACATTAGTTTAAAGATACAGCTTAGAAACAGGCCCACCAAGTCCACTGAGTCCACTCCGACTATCGACACCCATTCACACTAATTCTATGTAATCCCACTTTCTCATCCACTCCCTGCACATTTAGTTCAGTTTAGTTTAGAGATACAGCGCGGAAACAGGCCCTTCGGCCCACCGAGCCCGCACTGACTAGTGATCCCCATCCATTAACACTACCTTACACACACTGGGGACACTTTTACATTTATACCAAGCCAATTAACCTACAAACCAGTACGTCTTTGGAATGTGGGAGGAAACCGAACATCTCGTAGAAAACCTATGCAGGTCATGGGGAGAACGCACAAACTCTGTACAGACAGCTCCCATAGTAAGGATTGAACCCGGGTCTCTGGCGCTGTAAGGCAGCAACTCTACCACATTAGGGGCACATTAAGGGCAATTTTTACAGAGATCAATTGCAGCGGAGGCAGAACAGCGGGGTTGGAGAGCAAAGATCTGCCCGGTAGAAGTTGGATGTCGAGGATTTGTGGCAACATCTACCGTAAGACTGATGAAGGACCTAGGGATCAGCGGACAAGCCCTACGCCAGGCTATCAAGGAAACATCACAGGTGGCAGAGCAGAGCAGTGGCTCTGGCTGAAGAGGAAAGACCCCATCTGGTCTCCCAAATAAGCCGGCTAGGCAGATGCAGAGGGGGGTGGTTCTGGGACACCAGAATGCACTGCTGAGCCTACTGGAGACGTCGTGGGTCCAATCAGCGAAACGTCGATGAAAGTAGGTGCCCACTTGATAACCCCAATGACGTGTCTGCCTAGCCTTTCTCAACATCGGAGGAGCATAGGTGAGTGCATAAGCCTCCCATCACCACAGGGAGCAAGTTGACATTTGGCACTTTGGATTTCTAACATCTTGTCTTGTGTATTTGGAAACCGACAAACCCACGCTTCTTTATGACGTGGGAGCAAACGGAAGCAATTGGAGAAAACCCATGAGGTCACAGGGAGAACGTATAAGCTCCACACAAACATCACCCGAGGCCTGAATCAAACCCGGATCTCTGGCACTGTGAGGCAGCAGTTCTATCAGCCTGTCAGTTATATGCCTAGTATCCGAGTTTAATGGAATTCTCTTTACATCTGTTGCAGTTCTCCTTAGTGCTGTTGCACATCCTCCAAATCCCCATCTTTAGTTTGCTGTCATTCCTGAAGATGGAAATTATGTTTTGGATTCTGAAGTCTAAATAATTACTATTAATTCTAAACAACAGCAACTCCAGTATTGACCCTTTTAGGTCTCGACATTCATTTCTGCGAATTTAAATAGCTACCCTTTTCACCTACTTTTTCTGTGCATCCTACCATTTGTTCCCGACTCTACTCATTAATCTATAATTGGGCAGCTCATTAAAACTCCATTGGAAATGTAGTTAATTTACATTACTGCATTAACCTTTTTTCCTCTAATACCTTTTCAGAGAATTAAACTTTTTGCCAAACAGCTCTTGGTCTTTAGAAATCCATGCGATCAAACTATTATGCTTTTTAGATGTTTTTCTATTTTCTTCATTGCTATTCCTACCACCAAGGTCGAAGCTGTCAGCCTTGCAGTTCTTTGGATGAACAAATCCCTTTTCATTAAATATAGCTACTTGTTAGTTATTAAGTAGTCCTCTGTGACTAAAAATGAGAATGCTGGCAGAACTCAGCAGTCAAGCAGGTTGAGGTGAATCAGGGATGAGAGGGAAGAGGAAATATTGTCAGCACATAGTCGTATGAAGGAGGTTGTGAAAGAGGCTGGTCGGTGATAGGTGGTAGAAGTTGGGGACGGGATGATGAGCAGATGGAAATAAGTGGAGGGAGGACGAGGAAAGCTTGCAAAAAACAGAGAAGAACACATGGTGGATGGGTGTACGTATGTGGGAGGAGGGCAGTTGAGTTCAGGTTATCTGAAATTGGAACAGTCAGTGTTCATACCATTGGTTGTGAGTTACCCAAGCAGGATATGAGATGTTGCTCTTCCAATATGTGCCTGGTCTCTCTGTAACAGCGGAGAAGGCCGGACAGGTCGGTGTGATGGTGGGAAGGAGAGTTAAAATGACTCTCTGATATAGGGTCCTGAACTGAAACATTGACTTATACCTCCACATAGTCTCACCGTTAGACTTTAGAGATACAGTGCGGAAACAGGCCCTTCGGCCAACCGGGTCCGTGCCAACCTGCGATCACCCCATACACTAACACTGTCTTACACTTTAGGGTCAATTTACAATTTTACCAAAGCCAACTAACTTACAAACCTGTATGTTTTTGGAGTGTGGTAGGAAAATGGAACACTTGGAGAAATCTCACACAGTCACAAGGAGAGTATACAAACTCTGTACAGACAGGACCCATAGTCAGGATGGAACGCGGGTGTCTGATGGTGTAAGGCAGCAACTCTACTGCTGAGCCACTGTACTGACCTATTTAGTTCTTCCAGTTTCTTTGTGTTATATATTCCACCATCTACAGTCCCTTTTAGCTTCGATCCTCTGCCACTACCTATTTAACCATTAAATTATTAATTATGTATGATTATACTTTTACCATCCCTTCCCTTTAATTTTAGATACATTTGTATCATTTGTAGTCTCATCTGATGTATCGTCCACTCCATATGTCCCTCTGGTCTTTACCATTTTGTCATGACCACCTATAATTTTACTTTGTCCAATCCTGGTGGCTTTAGGCTGACTTTCACCATTTATGCCAGTATGATATTTCACAAAGCTTTTGATAATTTAATTCCATAACTATTGTGAATTCCAAATTATTACTTAAATTTATTTCCAATGTTTGCATTGTGACTTGAAATGCTTTTAACTGAGGTCAAGTTAAATTTCTTCAGTTGCTTTCTTTTTTCACATTGGATTTATCTGCATCTCAATCTGGGCTTGTTCTTGTTTTTATTTATAATTTGCACATAGCTCAGTGCTCCCTCCCACCAACCACAATTGTTTTTCTATATCATTTATATCATTTATGTTTCATTGAAACATGAAACATGCTGCAACACAGGAGGATGTCATTCATTACGTACAGGTATGTAGGTTAATTGGCTGGGTAAATGTAAAAATTGTCCCTAGTGGGTGTAGGATAGTGTTAATGTGCGGGGATCACTGGGCGGCACGGACTTGGAGGGCCGAAAAGGCCTGTTTCCGGCTGTATATATATGATATGATATGATATGATTACATTGGGTCTGTTTTCTATCAGAACATACTCATTAGTTACCTCCCACCCCAGCTTACTGGCTTTTAATAGTCAATAGTCATTTATTAATAGTCAATAGTCATTTATTTGTCACATACACATAAATGTGTAGTGAAATGAAACATTACCCGCAGTTCAACAATAAGACCAATAAGAATAATCAATAAATATGCAATAACACATACAATCATAAGCTAACACCAAACAAAAGAAACATCCATCACAGTGAGTCTCCTCCAATCCCTCCTCACTGTGATGGAAGGCCAGGATGTCTTTTTCTCTTCCCCTGCCGTTTTCCCCCGCGGTCAGGCTGTTGGAGTTGCCATGTCGGGGCGGTCGGGGCTCCCGACATTGAAGCCCCCGCCGGGCGGAGAAAAATCCCGCGGCCTATTTCAGGCCGCGCCGGATGGTGAAAGGTTCGTGGCGGGCCGACCCAAGCCCCGCGATTCGGGGCGGGCAAAGACGCTGCCGCTGCCAGAGCTCCCGATGTCGGCCCCACCCAGGGGCCTGCGGGCTTCCGACGTCCAGGCGGCCCGCACCGAAGCCTTCGGAGATGAGTCACAACCGCTCCTGCAGCCTCCGAAGGCAGCCAGCGCCGCAGTTGGTGAGTCCGGGCCGCGGGCTCTGCGAACCAGAGCCCCAGGTGGTCCCAGGTGCATGGCCGGTGGTAGGCCGCAGTGGGAATGGAGACACAACATAGAAACAAAGGTCGCGTCTCCGTTCGGGAGAGACAATGTTACAGTTCCCGTTCCCTCCCACCCCCCCCCTCCACATAACATACAAACACTACACCATATTAAAACTACAATTCATACAAAAACAACAAAAAACACAAAAGACAGACGGACTGCAGACGCACATTCCTTGTATCTGCATACTTGGCCAATAAACTTATTCATTCATACATTCATTCATCTCTCTATATCACTGTCTACATCTCTCATTTCCCTTTCCCCTGACTCTCAGTCTGAAGAATGTCTCGACTCGAAACATTACCTATTTCTTTTCTCTAGAGTTGCTATCTGACCCGCTAAGTTACTCCTCCTTTTTTTGCTCTTTCTCTGTGTAAGAAAATAACTGCAGATGCTGGTACAAATCAAAGGTATTTATTTCACAAAATGCTGGAGTAACTCAGCGGGTCAGGCAGCATCTCAGGAGAGAAGGAATGGGTGATGTTTTGGGTCGAGACCCTTCTTCAGACCCTTCTTCAGGCTCTTTCTCTGTAGTTCTTCAGACCACAACAGAAGCAGCTGTCCCCACATTCAGTGCTTTCCAGATTCCAAAACCGAAACTGAGCTGGTCATAGACACAAAAAGCTGGAGTAACTTAGCGGGTCAGATAGCAACTCTAGAGAAAAGAAATAGGTGACGTTTCGAGTCGAGACATTCTTCAGACTGAGAGTCAGGGGAAAGGGAAATGAGAGATGTAGACAGTGATGTAGAGAGATGAATGAATGAATGAATGAATGAATGAATGAATGAATGAATAAGTTTATTGGCCAAGTATGCAGATACAAGGAATGTGCCTTGGTGCTCAACTCACAAATGACAACACAAACATACAGTTAACAATTAAGAATAAAGCATAAACACATCAAAACAATAAGGATACACCATTACGGTCTAAAGATGTGGGTGAAAATAATCCAGAGCAAAAAAGAGATTAAAGACTTTGGTTATTGAGTAGAACTATCACTCGTGGGGAAAAAAGCTGTTTTTATGTCTGGCTGTAGCTGCTTTGACAGTCCGGAGTCGCCTTCCAGAGGGAAGTGCTTTGAAGAGTTTGTGGCCAGGGTGAGAGGGGTCAGAGATGATCTTGCCCGCTCGCTTCCTGGCCCTTGCAGTGTACAGTGCGTCAATGGGGGGAAGGTTGCAGCCAACAACCTTCTCAGCTGTGCGAACGATCCGTTGCAGCCTCCGGATGTCGTGCTTGGTGGCTGAGCCAAACCAGACCATGATGGAGAAGGTGAGGACGGACTCAATGATAGCAGTGTAGATTTGGACCATCATTGCCTGTGGCAGATTGTGTTTCTTCAGTTCCCGCAGGAAGTACATCCTCTGTTGGGCCTTTTTGACTGTGGAGTCGATGGTGGCCCCCCATTTAAGGTCCCTGGAGATGGTGGTTGCAAGGAACTTAAATGACTACACAGCTGTGACTATGGTGTTGTTGATGGTGAGTGGGGGGAGGGGATGGGGATCTCTTCGAAAGTCTACAATTAGTTCCACTGTCGAGAGCATTCAGCTCCAGGTTGATGTGATGGCACCAGAATGCCAGCTGTGTCACTTCCCATCTGGAGTCAGATTCCTTACCTGGGAATGTAAATCATGGTTCATCCATGGTTTCAGGTTGGGGAACACTCAGATTATCTTCTTCGGCATGCTCCCAAACACCTTCCATGTGGCAACCAGGATCAAGCACACTACTCTCGTAGACTTAAGGTGTAAGAAAATAACTGCAGATGCTGGTACATATCGAAGGTATTTATTCACAAAATGCTGGAGTAACTCAGCAGGTCAGGCAGCATGTCAGGAGAGAAGGAATGGGTGACGTTTTGGGTCGAGACCCTTCTTCAGACTGATGTCAGGGGGGCGGGACAAAGGAAGGATATAGGTGGAGACAGGAAGATAGAGGGAGGTCTGGGAGGGGTAGGGGAAGAGAGGGACAGAGGAACTATCTAAAGTTGGAGAAGTCAATGTTCATACCGCTGGGCTGCAAGCTGCCAAAGTGAAATATGAGGCGCTGTTCCTCCTATTTCCGGTGGGCCTCACTATGGCACTGGGGGAGGCCCATGAAAGAAAGGTCAGACTGGGATTGGGAGGGGGAGTTGAAGTGCTGAGCCACCGGGAGAACAGGATGGTTAAGGTGGTCTGAGCGCAGGTGTTGAGCGAAACGATCGCCGAGCCTGCGTTTGGTTTCACCGATGTAAATAAGTTGACATCTAGAGCAGTGGATGCAATAGATGAGGTTGGAGGTGGTGCAGGTGAACCTCTGTCTCACCTGGAAAGACTGTTTGGGTCCTTGGATGGAGTTGAGGGGGGAGGTAAAGGGACAGGTGTTGCATCTCCTGCGGTTGCAGGGGAAAGTGCCCGGGGATGGGGTGGTTTGGGTAGGAAGGGACGAGTGGACCAGGTAGTTACGGAGGGAATGGTCTCTGCAGAACGCAGAAAGGGGAGGGGATGGGAAGATGTGGCCAGTGGTGGGGTCCCGTTGTAGGTGATGGAAATGTTGGCGGATGATTTGTTGGATAAGCTGGCTGGTGGCGTGGAAGGTGAGAACGAGGGGGATTCTGTTGTAGACTTGCTGCCTTTACAGTGCCAGAGACCAGGGTTCGATTCTAACTATGGGTGCTGTCTGGATGGAGTTTGTGGGTTCCCACTGTGGCTTTTCCGTGGGAGTTTCAGTTTTCGCCCACATTCCAAATGCATGCAGTTTTGTAGGTTAATAGACCTCTATAAATTGTCCTTCGTGTTTCGGATAGAACTAGTGTATGGGTGATTGATGGTCGGCATGGACTCGGTGGGCTGAAGGGCCCATTTCCATGATGTAGCTGTAAACTAAACATTTGCAGCTCTTTGGTACTCTGCCACCACCTGCCAAATATCTGAAAAGCATTGAAAGATTATGGTTAATCCCTTACATCTTCCTCCGATGTTTCCTTCAAAATTCCTGGATGCAATCCATCTGAGACTAGTCATCCCATTTCCATTCTATTTCCAAGTGTTATTTGTATCCGCTCAGAATCAACTTTTCTGTAAGTGTACTCATCATTATCATTTTTATTACTTTCCCAGCTTTTATTTTAATAGGGTTTCAGTCATCCTGCATACTGAAATAAAGCAGCCCCTGTGTAGATTGTTGAAGCTTGTTGCATTTTTACCCAATTTACTTGACTCTTCTGGCTAAATAATCTCCGGGCATTTGAGATGCTCCATAACTATAAATCTAGTGTTTAGGAAGGAACTGCAGATGCTGGTTTATACCAAAGATGGACGCAAAATGCAGGAGTAACTCAACGGGTCAGGGAGCATATCATATCATCATATCATATCATATATATACAGCCGGAAACAGGCCTTTTCGGCCCTCCAAGTCCGTGCCGCCCAGTGATCCCCGCACATTAACATTATCCTACACCCACTAGGGACATCTCTGGGAAAAAGTAATAGGCGATGTCGTGGGTCCGCATATTTCTTCAGACTGAAAGATAGAGGTGGGGAATGGGGGGGAAGGGGACGGGGGGAAATTTTCAGAACAAATCAGGGCCAGAAACAGATGACCTCAGGAAAGCTGGAGTTCATAATCATTCTAGTACAGTATTTACTCAATTTCATTTTACCAACATCCTAGCGGGAATGTTTGCTAATGCTACACGGGAGGGTTTAAACTAAATTGGAAGGGGGGTGGGATCTCATGCAGGACAGAGGCATGTGAGAAGCTCGAAATTGGTATGGAGGGTGGTGTGGGAAAGGTCAGTGAACAGAATAGGCAGGTGAAAGGTGGAGAGCGAGGAAGGAGGGTTGGTTTAAACTGAACGTATTTTAATGCAAGGGGCCTGACGGGTAAGGCAGATGAGCTCAGTGCGTGCATAGGTACGAGCAACTGGGATATTGTAGCCATGACTGAAACCTGGTTACGGGAGGGGCAGGACTGGCAGCTCAATGTTCTGGGTAACAGGAGCTTCAGGAGAGACTGGGGTGAGGGAAAAAGAAGAGGGGAGGTTGCATTGTTGGTTAAGGAGGATGTCACGGTTATGTTCAGAGGTGACAATATGGACAGTTCGTCTAGTGAGGCTATTTGGGTGGAGCTAAGGAACAAGACCTTTCTTGTTGGGAGTGTGCTACAGATCCCCGAATAGTCAATGGGAATTAGAAGAACAAATATGCCAAGAGATTGCAGACAGCTGCTGCTCATTTGTTGTAGCATGAAGGGTTTAGATGGGGTGCAATTCCTGAAAAGTGTTCAGGAGAGTTTTCTTAAGCAGCATGTGGAGACCCCCACACATGAGAGGGCAATGCTGGATCTAATATTGGGAAATTGGGAAGGGCAAGTTAATGAAGTGTGTCTGGTCTTTTGGAACCAGTGACCACAGTTCGACTTGGTTTAAGATAGTTATGGATAGGGACGGAGAGGGTCCAGGTGTTAAAGTGCTCAAATGGGGTAAGGCCAGCTTTGAGGGTATGAGAGAAGGTCTCGCTCAAGTTGACTGGAGCAGGTTATTTGAGGAGTAAGGAACATCGGTCAAGTGGGATGTTTTTAAAAGTGTACTGAAGAAAGCTCAGGATGTGTACGTCCGAGAGTGAAGGGCAAAGCGGGCAAATGTAAGGAAGCTTGGCTGACGAGGGAATTTGAGACATTAGTCAAAAACAAGAAGGATGCATGGGACAGGTAGAGGCAACTGGGATCAAGTGCATCCCTGGAGGAGTTTTGGGAACTAAGGAGTAAACTAACAAAGGAAATCAGAAGGGCAAAAAGGGGCCAGGAGATAGCCCTGGCGGGTAGCATTAAGGACAATCCCAAAAGATTTTATAAATACGTAAGGGGGAAAAGGGTAACTAGAGAGAGAGAGAGAGAGAGAGAGAGAGAGAGCGTGGGACCTCTCAGGAATCAGTGATCACCTCTGTGTGGAGCCACAGGAGACAGGCAAGGTCCTAAATCAGTATTTCTCCTCTGTATTTACCAAGGAGAAAGACAGTAGGACGGAGGAAATTGGAGCAGTCACTGGAAGTGTCTTGAGAGCAGTCAAGGTTACTGTCGAAGAAGTACTGAAGGTACTGTCGTGTTTGAAGGTGAATAAATCTCCAGGGCCTGATCAGATATATCTGAGGACATTGCGGGAGACTAGAGAGGAAATTGCAGGAGCTCTGGTTGAAATTTACGAGTCGTCCTTAAATACAGGAGAGTTGCTGGAAGACTGGAGAGTGGCAAATGTTCTGCCTCTTTTGAAGAAGGGCTGCAGGGAAAATGCTGGGAACTATAGACCGGTGAGCTTGACGTCTGTAGTTGGAATGTTACTGGAGAGTATTCTGAGGGATAGATTATATTGGCATTTGGATGAGCAAGGGCTGATTAGGGATTGTATAAGAAAATAACTGCAGATGCTGGTACAAATCAAAGGTATTTATTTCAAAAAATGCTGGAGTAACTCAGCAGGTCAGGCAGCATCTCAGCAGAGAAGGAATGGGTGACGTTTCGGGTCGAGACCCTTCTTCAGACTGATGTCAGGGGGGGCGGGACAAAGGAAGGATATAGGTGGAGACAGGAAGATAGAGGGAGAACTGGTAAGGGGAGGGGAAGAGAGAGACAGAGAAACTATCTAAAGTTGGAGAAGTCAATGTTTATACTGCTGGGCTGCAAGCTGCCCAAGCGAAATATGAGGGATAGTCAGCATGGTTTTGTATGTGGGAGGTCGTGTCTCACAAATCTGATTGATATTTTTGAAGATGTGACCAAAAAGGTTGATGGGGACAGAGCTGTAGATGTTGTGTACATGGACTTCAATAAGACATTCGGCAAGTTTTCGCATGGTAGGCTGCTCTAGAATGTTAGATTGCATGGGATCCAAAGAGCTATAGCTGAATGGATAGCATGGAAGGAAGCAGAGGGTGATGGTGGAAGGTTGCTTCTCAGACTGGATGTCTGTGACTAGTGGTGTGCCTCAGGGTTCGGTGCTGGGCCCGTTACTGTTTGTCATCTTCATCAATGATTTGGATGAGAATATACAGGGCAAGATTAGCAGGTTTGCAGATGATACAAAAGTTAGTAGTTTTGCAGCTAGTGAAAATGGTTGTGAAAGATTGCAGCAGGATCTGGATCGATTGGCCAGGTGGGCGGAGGAATGGTTGATGGAATTTAATACAGAAAAGTGTGAGTTGTTGCATTTTGGGACATCGACCAAGGGCAGGACCTACACAATAAATGGTAGGCCTCTGGGTGGTGTTGTAGAGCAGAAGGATCTAGGAGTACAGGTACAGGTACATGGTTCCTTGAAGGTTGAGTCGCAGGCAACTTGCACTTTACCCTGTCCAAAACTGTTACAACTGTTTCGTTTCGTTGGGTTGCTGCTGTCTAAATTACCTAAATTATTGCATCGTATGGGAGGCGCATTCCCAATCTCGTTGTACCCCTGGGTACAATGACAATAAAGATATATTGTATTGTATTGTATTGTATTGTATTGAATATAGAAGTTGGGAGGTCATGTTGCAGTTGTATAAAACGTTGGTGAGACGCATTTAGAATATTGTGTTCAGTTCTGGGCACCATGTTAGAGGAAAGATATTGTCAAGCTTGAAAGGGTTCAGAGAAGATTTACGAGGATGTTCCCAGGACTAGAGGGTGTGAGCTTTTGGGAGAGGAGTAAGCTGGGTTACTATTCCATCGAGCGCAGGAGGATGAGGGGTGATCTTATAGAGGTACACAAAATCATGAATAGATTGGGTAGATGCACAGAGTCATGAGGCCAGAGTAGGGGAATCGAGGACCAGAGGACATAGGTTCACGGTTAAGGGGAAAAGATTTAAAAGGAATCTGAGGGGTAATTTTTTTCACACAAAGAGTGGTGGGTGTATGGAACAAGCTTCCAGAGGAGGTAGTTGAGGCCGGGACTATCCCATTGTTTAAGAAACAATTAGACCGGTACATGGATAGGACAGGTTTGGAGGGATATGGACCAAACGCAGGCAGGTGGGACAAGTGTAGCTGAGACATTATTGGCCGGTGTAGGTGAATTGGGCTGAAGGGCCTGTTTCCACATTGTATCACTATGACTCTATGACCTAGAGTCTCAACCCAATAAGTCACCCATTCCTCAATCCAGAGATGCTGCCTGTCCCGCTGAGTTACTGCAGCATTTTGTGTCTATCTTTGGTACATAGACAAACTCTATGGAACGATTGATTCTTTTTTTACCCTTTATTTTATCTCCCATGTCTCCTGTGATGTTTATCAATTTTCCTGCTAACATTTTGTTATTTACAATTTGTAGCAACTCCACCACCCCTTTTGGCCTTTCCATTTCTAAATATATTACACTTACATTGTTAACTCTTGATTGTTCAGTAGTTATTCCTCTGTACACGTTCTTGAAATTTTAACCTTTTTAAATTGTTTTATTATGGACATTATGCATATTGTTTCTAACCATGAATAGCAATTCTCACTTTAATTTTACCAATCTTTTTTATAATTTTCTGTATTAATACACTGGTTATTTAAGACCTTCCCTGCTTTTGTCTATAAACTGCTCTCCCTCTCAAACTCATTTATATTTAGACTTGTTTCATTTTTAATAAACTACCTCAGTATGCTGACGATGCATGAAATTTATGTTGCACAGCAGACATTCCTGCTCAGACTTATATTTTAGTTTAGTTTAGTTTAGAGATGCAATGTGCGCATGCTGACCGAGTCCACGCTTGCCTACCACCCCTGTACACTAGTTCCATCCTACAGACTAGGGACAATGTACAGAAGCCAATAAGCGAGTTCAGTATCTCGAACGCGCATGCGCAGGTCATAGGTCACAAGAGCTAAACATTCTCGCCGGCTGATAACAGCAGGGAAGAAACGGCTCTTGAATCTGTTGATAAGTGATTGCAAGCTTTTGTATCTTATAGACAATAGACAATAAACAATAGAAAAAAGGTGCAGGAGAAGGCCATTCGGCCCTTCGAGCCAGCACCGCCATTCAATGTGATCATGGCTGATCATTCTCAATCAGTACCTCAATCTTGTGCCCAAACAGGAAAAAATATGACGAGGAAGGAGTGTGATTGTCGCCCTTGTTTTCCAGGTGTCGCAGCGGGGAACAGGGGAGTCTGCTGGAGTTTTAGCCTGGCCTGTCCGCCATCCCGGGCAATGGGGAAAAAGCCAGACGGTTGTGGGCTGTGCGTCGGACTATCGCCCAGCTGCCGGGCCACCTACACATGCATACTGTTGTCCAGAGGCGAGGTGTGCGGAAAGGGCTTTGGGCACTCCTCGAATTTGGCGAGGCACCGACACAGGCACACCGGCGAACGGTCCTTCCAATGCAAGGCATGCAGCCTCGGCGCTGGTGCAACACTGGCACTTGCACACCGGCAAGCAAGAATCCCGCTGCAGGCTCTGCAAGATGTCTAAAGATATCTTTAGTTCGAGATACTGAACTCGCTTATTAATCCTACAAACCCACACATTTTTGGAATGTGGGAGTGACCGTGTGCTCCGGTTTCCTCCCACATTCCAAAGAATTGTAGATTTGTCGGTTAATTGGCTTCTGTAAATTGTCCCTAGTCTGTAGGATGGAACTAGCATATGGGTTTTAACTGGTTGGAGTGGACTCGGTGGGACGAAGGGCCTGTTTCCACGAGGTATGCCTAAACTATTGTTTGTTAGACTGTCCTTTCAAGCACCCTATCTTGAGAAGAACAACCTTGTGCTTACGGTCCTTTGGGCAGGGTGTTTACTTTTGAATTACCTCCTGCTTACTCAAACTCTTCATATGAATTGTAGTAGCTCTCTCATGCGTTTTGCATGGAACGGAGCTGATTTATGTCTGAATATGCCACAAAGCGAGAGCACCATTTAACAGCACCGACACTGGGAATGTTCTAGTGTTAAAAATTACTTTCCAGTGGGTCTCTCGTGAAGTATGCTAATTGCATATCTCTGTTATAATTCCATAAGGGAGCCACAAAGCAAATATTGCTCAAGTTACAGCAGCCCTCATTTGCATACAAGAGATAAAATATACGAATTCAGCACGATTCATGCTGTTTCAGTGTTTCAGGAAAACAAAGGTTTGAATGCAATGGAATGATGAAATGGATGAATACAATGCACTCTGTGAAATAATTTCAGGCCCTGTTGCTACAGTTCTGAAGATTCCCCTACATACAAGGTTACAAGTGATAGGAGCTGAATTAGGCCATTCAGCCCACAAAGTCTCCGCCATTCAATCATGGCTGATCTATCTCTCCTCTCGCCTGATTCTCCTGCCTTCTCCCATAAATCCCTGAAACCCCTGAGACATGAAATAGTTTCTCCTCTAAAAAGGAATTAAGGACATAAAATGAATTAAATTCCTTACTTTTATGAAGTTATTCACTCAGTTAGCTATTCAGATTGATACATGATCGGAAATTCAACGTCACAAATTCACTCAATCGCTCGGTTCACTGAGCACTTCCCCATTAACATCTCTGAAGTGTCTATTTAGGCTATTAAGGATTCCAACGAGTCAACCCTTAATATCGAACTTTCACACATTTAGTCTGGAGCTTTCATTGTATTAACAAGATTTATCTTTATAACATTGCTGTCACAAAGTTGGGTATAACAGGAATGTCTGTTGTGCAGCATAATTTTCATGCATCGTTGAGTATAGAAGTTGGGAGGTCACGTTACAGTTGTATAAGACGTTAGTGAGGCCACATTTAGAGCATTGTGTTCAGTCTGGGCACTGTGTTATAGGAAACATTTTGTCAAGCTGGAAAGGGTGCAGGGATTTACGAGGATGTTGCCAGGATTAGAGGCTCTGAGCTCCAGGCACAGTTGAGCTGGCTATTCCTTGGAGATGAGGGGTGATCTTATAGAGGTGTATAAGATCATGAGCAGAATAGATCGGAACATATGTGCACAGTAACAGTTTCATAACCTTAACACAAAATCTAATAATTCAAGTTAATAATGATAAAATTATGTGATGTAACTTGGATATCAAGAACGCAAAATCAACAGTAGATTCAGGAGCTGCAATGCAATTTTACAAAAAAAAGAGACACAAGGTAATGGAGTGACAATGGGTCATGCAGCATCCCTAGAGAACATGTATAGGTGCCATTTTGGATCAAAACCCTCATCAGACTGATTGTTGGGGAGGGGGGAAAGAAAGCTAGATGAGAAGAAAGGCAATTTGATGGATTCAGGATTGGAAAGAAGTTCCTCCTCATCTCCATTCTTTCATTCTGAAGCTGTGGCCTCTGTTTCTAGATTCTCCCTGGAAACATCCTTTCCGTGTCCGCTCTGTCTAGACCTTCCATTAGTCAAACTGTTCCCATAGCTAGAGTCTTGGTTGGTTTTAGATCGTTCGCACTTTAACTCATGGTCATTTTAGCTTCTCTGCTTCTTTTCTCAGCCACTGCAGTGTATGCCGCTTTCTGTTGTTAAAGAAAACTTTCAAACACACCACAAAGATCGGGAAAGGCACTCAAGACTTTATTCAAGAGCGTCAAATACAATGAACACTGGGAGCAATTCAGGAGATTGCTCAACGAACAAAGATTCGTCTGCTCCTTATATACCAAGTTTCGCTTTGATGTGCATGGAGTCCTTTTGATTTCCCGTTCCCGCAGGCACTTAAGCCCTTTTTCCTCTTCACATAGTCCTACAATAATTATAGAGGGCGGCACGGTGGCGCAGCGGTAGAGTTGCTGCCTTACAGCGAATGCAGCGCGGGAGACTCAGGTTTGATCCTGACTATGGGTGCCGTCTGTACGGAGTTTGTACGTTCTCCCCGTGACCTGCGTGGGTTTTCTGCAAGATCTTCGGTTTCCTCCCACACTCCAAAGACGTACAGGTATGTGGGTTAATTGACTGGGTAAATGTAAAAATTGTCCCTAGTGTGTGTAGGATATTGTTAATGTGCGGGGATCGCTGGGCGGCACGGACTCGGTGGGCCGAAGGGCCTGTTTCCGCGCTGTATCTCTAAATCTAAATCTAAACCCTCAGAAAGACACAGATTAATAAATACATTACAATTGCACCTAGTGACAGGTAGAAATCGCACCCAGCGGCAGACAGACAGATGTCCTGTTACTCTTTAGATCTCATTTTTACTGTAATTGCCATTTGTTCTTTCACATCTCATTGAATTATTTTCTCTCCATCAGCACAATGGCACTGCATATAATGTAGTTGTCTTACAGGACCAGCAACCTACGTTCTAATTTGACCTCTGATACTATCTGTGTGGAGTGAACATATTCTCCCTATGATCGCATGGGCTCTCCGGTTTCCTACAATGTCTCAAGGATGTGCTGGTTTTAAGGTTAATTGACTACCTATAAATTACTTCTGTAAGTTACAGAAGGGGAAAATTAGATAGGTATTAATGGGTACATGTAAGAGTAGACAAGGAGGGAGTAAGTGGGGAAATGATGGCTCTGAGAGGTGATGGGCCAAATGGCCTCCTTTTATGTTGCCAAAGAATATAAGTGAAATTCAGACAATAGATTTTATTATGTCATAAATCCGACTGGAGAGAGAGCTTTGCTCTTCAAGAACATAGTCTAAAAAGTGCTTTTGAATGTGAACGATTGCCTTCAATGAAGAGAAGTGGCAGACTGGACAGAATTTTTTTTTTCGCAAAATTTCCTGGTTTTAGTGACTAAACAGTTGGATTGATGGTCATAATTCCTGAGGTTTCATGTTATAATCTCTGCTGTTTATTTCAGAGTTCTTCTTACCCCCCTCCCCCCCCCCCACCCCGCCCCCATCTTACCGCCTCCGACCCACTATAAGACATCAACCTCCCCCTGAATGTTGGCAAGGCAAAAAAAGATTGTGATTGACTTCAGGAAGAGAAGTAGTACACAACCTCAACATGCATTAATGGTGCCGAAGTAAAGGTGGTCGTAAGGTTCAAGCTCCGAGGAATAAATATCATCAGCAACTGGTCCTGGACCAGTCACATCGAAGCTATGCCAAGAAAGAACACCAATGCCTTTATTTTGTTAGAAGGCTTTGGAAGTTTGGCATGTCCCAACAATCCTCACCCACGACTTCCCCAGGTGCACCGCAGAAAGCATTTTATCGGGATGCATCACAGCATGGCTTGGGAACAGCTTCATCTAAAACCGCACGACATTGATGGATTGTGGACAGAGCCCAGACCATCCTACAAAGCAACCTCCCTTCCATTGACTCCATCTACACTTCACACAGCCTCAACAAGCCCGCCAGCATAGTCAAGGACCCGTCTCATCCCGGTCACTCCCGCTTCTCCCCTCTCGCATCAGGCAAGAGGTACAGAATTTGAAAACGCATACCTCCTTAGATTCGTGGATAGTGCCTTCCCAGCTATTATCAGGTACCTGACCGGTCCTCTCATCAGCTAGAGTGTGGTCCTGACCTCCCATCTACATCATTGCAGACCTTTGAACTATCTTTAATCAAACTTTATCAGACTTCAATGTGGGGTGGGAGCTGCTTTACGTCCTCGTCGTCCACCCTGGGTAGTTCTACAGAACTAGCAAAATTTGCAGCAAAGCGTCAACTACGGAACTCTGAAGCACCAATTGCCACTTTAGATTGTTGTAGTTGACATACGAAAGAAAGAAAGAAGACTTCAATGTTATATCTTGCACTGAATGTTGTTCCCTTTATCCCCTTCATCTGTGCACTGTGGACGGCTTGATTGTATTCATGTATAGTCTTTGCTTTGACTGTATAGCATTTCACTGTGCCTCAATACACATGACAATAATAAATAAAAACTAAAATGAAACAAAACTGATATTACCACAGCCTCGACAAACCCTGGAAGAATTCCAGTACCATTTTATTCCGACCAGCAACAAGGCTGCCAATAAGTTCCTTCTTTCATCATTAACTATTTCTAGTGTGAAAGAATGACATTGAAACACTTTCAAAGAACAGCATTAATTGCACATTGACCTGCAAATAACATTGTAATCTCTAGCCTGTGGTTAAATACTTTGTCAAGTTGAATGAAAACAGGTATCACAAAACATTTTTCACAGATTGCTTTTTTTTTAGTTAAGGTTTAGTTTAGTTTAGTTTAGAGATACAGTGCGGAAACAGGCCCTTTGGCACACCGAGTCCGCGCCGACCAACGATCCCTGCACATTAACACTATCCTACACACTAGGGACCATCTACATTAATGGAAAGCCGATTAACCTCCAAACCTGTACGTCTTTGGAATGCGGGAGGAAACCGAAGATCTCTGAGAAAACCCACCCGGTCATGGGGAGAACATACAAACCCCGTACAGACAGCACCCGTAGTTAGTATCGAATCCGGGTCTCTGGCGCTGAAAGCGCTGTAAGATAGCCACTCTACCGTTACACCACCGTTCTTCCAGTCCTGCTATATTTTCATAAAACCTTTCTTTTCTGGTGGCCTCCCTGCGATATTTGAAACACTGATTTAACTGGGGGGTTTTTCTGGAGATATCAACACTACTTACCTGGCATGTCCAAAATTGAAAAGAAAGCCAAACTGAAAGACAGCTTCTGTAATAGAATAAATAAGACTCTTTTGGAATGGCAGGCATTAAGTAGTTGTGCTCCGTAGGAATTGGTGTTTGGATGCCAGCTTTTCATCATTTGTGTCAATTATGTGGTTAAGACACCGAAATAGAATACTTCTAAACTTGCTGGTGACACAGAAAAGTGTGGATTTGTGGGTTGTGACATGAATGTGTAGAAGCTTCAAGTTGATTTAGACAAGTTGAGTGAGTGGGTGATATGCTGGAGGCAATGTAAGTGGATAAATATAAAGCTATCCACTTTAGTAGGAAAAACAGAAAATAAGAGAATTGTTTAAATGTTTATAGATTGGGAATTGTTGATATAAAAAAGGGACCTTGGTTTGAAGAAGGGTCGTGAACCGAATCATCATCTTTTTAGTTTTAGTTTAGAAATACAGCACGGAAGAAACAGGCACTTCAGCCCATTGAGTCCACACCGACCAGCGATCCCTGCATTTTAACACTATCCTACATTTACACATACACCAAGCCAATGAACCTACATACCTGTATATCTTTGGAGCATGGGAGGAAATCCAAGATCTCGGAGAAAACGGTCACGGGGAGAACGTACAAACTCCGTAGTCGGGATCGAACCCGGGTCTCCAGCGCTGCAAGCGCTGTAAGGCAGCAACTCTACCACTGCTCCACTGTGGCAGCCCTGTTCGTTCTCCTTACAGATGCTGAATTGGGCCTGGATAGAGTGCATGTGGAGAGGATATTTCCACTTGTGGAAGGGTCTAGGATCTGAGGCCATAGCCGCAGAATTAAAGGATGTACCTTAAGAAAGATGAAGAGGAATTTCTTTTGTTAAAGGGTAGTGAATCTGTGGAATTCATTGTTATAGAAGGCTGTGGAGGCCAAGTCAATGGATATTTTAAAGGTGGAGATTGATAGATTCTTGATCAGTAAGGGTGTCAGGGGATATGAGGCGAAGTCAGGAGAATGGGATTGAGAGGGATAAATAGATCAGCCATGATTGAATGGCGGAGTAGACTTGATGGGCCAAAAGGCCTAATTCTGCTCCTTGAACTTATGGACATCTGAACTACTTGAGGTCAGGAACTTTCTGAAAAAGAATCAAGGTTGTTTTGATCAAGATTCCTACATCTGCAATACCTTGAGTCTCTATTTAGTGTGACGTGATTGTTAGTCACTAACCTTAGCTGTACAAATAATAGTAATAATAATAATAATAATATATTCCTTTATTCGTCCCACACCGGGAAAATTTACAGTGTTACAGCAGCAAAGTGGATAACAAGAGGTCATTCATTATAAATAAAAGTAAAGACAAGGATAAATTGTGATCGGTTTTCTGTGTATTCTTAACTGTTACTGTTGACTCATCTGCTGGGAGCAGTGCTGGTTGTGCAGTCTCACAGCAGCGGGAAGGAAGGACCTCCTATATCTCTCCTTCACGCACTTGGGGTGAAGGAGTCTGTCACTGAAGGAGCTACTCAGTGCAGTGACAGTGTCCTGCATGGGGTGGGAGTCGTTGTCCAGCAGCAATGTTAACTTTGCCACCACCTGCACTGAGTCGAGGGGGCTACCCAGGACAGAGCTGGCCTTCCTGACCAGCTTGTCGAGTCTCTTCCCCTCCGCCGCTGAGATGCTGTTGCTCCAGCAGACCACTCCATAGAAAATGGCTGATGCAACCACCGTTTTGTAGAAGGTCCTTAGGAGTGCCCCCTGCACTCTAAAGGACCTGAGTCTCCTTAGCAGATAAAGTCTGCTCTGGCCCTTTCTGTATAGCGCATCGGTCTAGTCCAATTTATTATCGAGGTAAACACCCAGGTACTTATAAGAATCCACCCTCCCGATGTACATTCCCTGGATGTTCACCGGTGTCGGGGGGACCTGGCTACCACCATCTCCCTGGTTTTCCCCGCGTTGATCCGTGATATAAGCCTGTGAGGTTTCATCTTATTTATCCTTTTAATATTACTGCTGAGGTGACCCGTTGCCTTGTCAAATACATTTAATTGTACCGTTGACCATGTGCCAACCTGCATATGACAAATAAAATTTATTATTATTAAAATTTATTATTATTATACTTCTCTCCAACCTGTTTCCTTTGAGAATGATATATCATTTTTAGCCAGTGAATGTATTAGCCTCTCGGCACTTTGTTATTTCATTACGAGTTTCCAGTACTCACTTATCAATCATGGGCACTGAAAGGATACGGCGACTGCAAAGCGGTACAGCGGTAGAATTGCTGCCTTGTAGCGCCAGAGACCCGGGTTCGATCTTGACTATGGTGCGTGCTGTCCGTATGGAGTTTGTACGTCCTCCCTGTGACCATGTGGGTTTTCCCCAGTTGCTCCAATTTCCTCCCACATTCCATGGATGAGCAGGTTTGTAGGTTCCTCCAGTGCTTCTACTCTGGGGCTGTAGAAAGCATCTTGTTCGGAAACATCACAATCTGGTTTGGGAACAGCTCTGCCCAGGACAGGAAGGCTCTGCGAAGAGTAGTGTGTTCGGCTGAACGCACTATGGGAACTACACTCGCCCCCCTGCAGGACCTATACAACTGGAGGTGCAGATCCAGAACCAGCAACTTTAAGGGGGACCCCTACCACCCCAGCAACGGACTGTTCCAGCTGCTACGGTCAGGCAAATGCCTCCGCTGTCACGCTGTGAAAACAGAGAGGATGAGACGGAGTTTCTTCCCACAGGCCATCAGGACTGTTAACTCTCATATCACCAGGGACTAATTTAATTTACTGCATTAATTTATTTTTTGTGTTAAAAAAAAAATTCTATTCTGTTTTGTAGTTTTAGCACAATCCGCAGGCATTGCCACTTTCATTTCACTGCACATCTTGTATATGTATGTGACAAATAAAGTAGACTTGACTTGACTTAATTTACTTTCTGTAAGTTGTCCCTCGTGTGTAGGAGGGAACTAGTGTGCAGGTGATTGTTGATCGGCACGGGCTCGGTGGGTCAGAGGGCCTGTACCACACTGTGTCTTTAAACTAAACTAAACTAAACTAAACTACAAAATGATCAGAAGAATCTGCTTGCTTTCAATTTCATGCTGTGTGGGGCAAAACATGGCCCGCTGATTGGAGAAGCACTGTAAGCAGCAGCATTTTGCAGGCATCTATGATTATTATTCCCATAATTCAGGGGAATGTAGAGAAAATTGTGAACCAACCAGATGCATTCCAACAGCAGCTCCCTCCTTGAAAGATCAGAAGAAGTGTTTAATTTCGCTATTTTAATGCAAGTTAACGCCGTGACACAAATTAACGCTGAGACACCTTTGCACTCTGACCCAAGAGCAAAACAAACGAGGCCTTTCCAGACTCAGATTGGATTTTTTGGCAGGATGATGCTGCAGAAATTTGTGTTACCATGGCAACTGAAGGTCGAATCATGTCCCAAACTAAACCACATGGAGTAGGAAAATATTAAGCAGTGATATGTCTAAGCCAGGCTGGGCATCAGCCAAGGAGGGCCAGTCCTCCTAGCAACCACATCAAGAGCATCGCAAAGAGTCCCGGGTGTCCTTGTGTTGAAGATATTTCATTTGCTGACGATTTTGAAAGAATATTTCGAGCAGTTGAGAATGACAGGGACGTAAATTCAACACATGTAATCAAAGGCTGGAATAAATCTCTAAGTATATATTGTTACACTAAAACATTTATCAGAGCTCTTTGATGAAAGATTATCATTCTGAAGTATTAACTTTGTTTTTTCCTCCCCAGTTGCTGCCTGACCCACTGAGTTTTTCCACTGTTTTTAATGCAATAACCCATTAGTCTATTTCGGCCTTGCTTCTGGGCAAGGCCCACTAGTGGTTAATGACTTCAATCTGAAAAATATTGATATGAAATGAAAAAGATATGGAGAAAATGCCAAAATTCCTCACAATTCATTTTCTTACTTTCAACTGGCAGAATCTCCCAAAAACTGCTTTCTCAATTGAAAGTGGTTTGTATAGAATGAAGCTATCCCTTCCAATTAGAGGTTTTGAAAAGGAGTTAGCAGCAGTCTCCATCAGTATATGGACAGATGTGATTCATTTTATTTTGGCATTTCAATAAGGAAATAGTGTCTGGAGACAATCTGGCTACTAAAACAGAAGCTGGGAGCATTAATGATCCAACAGGCCGCTATGGAGACTGCAGCAAAAACAAATTGTTCTCATGATCCGGATTACCCTTCACATTTGCTGGGTTTTGTTTTACCCAACTCCATTCTAAATAGCTGAAGATAGGATATTAGTTTGGTACAGCTGCTCTCTTGTTCATAGCAATGGGAACAAATCAGTTAGAGTCATACAGCACAGAAACAGGCCCTGCTAAACTAGTTCTATTTGGCTGTGTCTGGTCCATATCCCTCCAAACCTTTCCTATCCATGTATCTGTCAAAATGACTTTTAAAGTTTGGCTACAATATCTCCCTCAACTACCTTCTCTGGCAGCTTGTTCTATTGACCCAGCATCTTCTGTGTGATAAAGTTGCCCTTCAGGTTCCTATTAAATCTTTTCCCCTTCACCTTAATTCTCTGTCCTCTGGTTCTTGATTCCCCTACTCTGGATAAAAGATACTGCGTATTCTCCCCATCTATTTCCCTCATGAAATGATATACCTCAGCCTAATGTAGTCCAAGGAATAAAGTCCTAGCCTGCCCAACTTCCTTGTATAGCTCAGGCCATTGAGTCCTGGCAACATCCTCATAAATCTCTGTAATCTTACAACCTTAATGATATCCTTCCTATAGCACAGTGACCAAAACTGAACATGTTACGCCAAATGCAGCCTCACCAATGTCCTGTACAACTGTAGCATAACATCCCAACTTCTACACTCAATATCCTGACTGATGAAGCCCAAAGTTCCAACATCTTTCTTGACCACTCTATCTATCTGTGATGCAACTTTCAGGGAATTATGTGCCTGTACATCTATGCTCCACAATAATCCCCAGGGCCCTGTCATTCATAGTAAAGGTCCTATCCTGGTATGACTTCCCAAAATGCAACGCCTTGTACTGAATTGCATTAAACACCATTAGCTATTCCTCCTCCCACTAGCCCAGCTGATCAAGATCCTGCTGTAATTCATGATTATAAGATCATGAGTGATAGGAGTAGAATTAGGCCATTCGGCCCAACAAGTCTACTCCGCCATTCAATTATGGCTGATCTATCTCTCCCTCCTAGAACACAAAGTGCTGGAGTAACTCAGCGGGAAGCCATGGATCGTGACGTTTCGGTTCGGGGCTTTTCTACAGAAAAGTTTGAGGAAACGTTGCCAATCCATGTCCTCCGTGGATGCTGCCTGATCCGCTGAGTTACTCCAACACTTTGTATTTTACTTAAGATTTCATAATCTCGTGTCTACAGGTGAACTTTGAATTTACTTTTAGGATTTTGTAACTCATGAGAAGCAGGATTTACGCCACAAAAGGTGGCCTTGAATCCCCAACTGATGAATTATTCTGCATCTTTCCCACACCCTTCCAAATTACAGTAAGACCATCGCATATCCCAATCGCGGGACCCTTGCACATCCCGACCATGGCAGACCCCCACGTCTGTCCCAAATCCTGGTAATGAGGCCCACTGTACGAGATATCTACCCCACAATTTCCAACTCATCCTCAGCTACGGCTGCCTCCCAAAAAGAGTTTCTTCACCTATCCTCTTGCCAGGTTCCCCCATTTAATTAAAGACTTTTCTAACTTCAAGTAACCCTTGTTTTCCCTCTCTCTCTCCATCCCTTTATTCCTTGTAGTGCAGAAGGATGACAGGCGAACTTATAGAGGTGTACAAAAACATGCCAGGAATAGATCAGGTAGACTCACAGAGTCTCTTGCCCAGAGTAGGGGAATCAAAAACCAGAGGACACAGGCTGAAAGAATTAATAGGAACCTGAGGGGCAACCTTTTTATACAAAGGGTGGTAGGTGTATGGAACGAGCTGCTGGAGGAGGTAGTTGAGGCCGGTACTATCACAAAGTTTAAGAAACATTTAGATAGGTACATGGATAGGACAGGTTTAGGGGAATATGGGCCAAACACAGGCAAGTGGGATTAGTGTAGATGGGGCATGTTGATCAACGTGGGAAAGTTGGGTCAAATGGTCTGTTTCCTCACTGAATAACTCTATGACTCTATAATCCTTGCCAGTATGAGTAGAATATCAAGGACCTGTGATTAATTCACACCCTGACTGTTACCACTACCCAGTTATCTGATCTCACTGCCAAAATTCCAGTCAAGTAATTTGTGTCAGTAATAATAGCAAGAAGTTGATATTATTAACCTTTTTTCCTGGCTGGAAACTTTGCAGGATGGAATGGTGACAGAGGTGTAATTTGGAAGTGCTCCCCATGATTTCCCAACGTGAATCATCTCCCCAAAATGTGTTCCCAGCTGGTGAAATTGTTTGCCAAAGATCTGATTTTATGAAATCTGATTTCCGGCATTTGAAAACAAAATCTCTGCACCGAAGGGAAACAAATATCGTTATTTTTCCTAGCTGGATTTTGACAGCCCGAAGTATATTTTTACTGCTTTTTATCTAGATATAAGAAAAGTATTATTAGATTAGTCCAGTGTACGAAAATAACTGCAGATGCTGGTACAAATCGAAGGTATTTATTCACAAAATGCTGGAGTAACTCAGCAGGTCAGGCAGCATCTCAGGAGAGAAGGAATGGGTGACGTTTCGGGTCGAGACCCTCCTTCAGACTGATTAGTCCTAACACTCCTTTGGGCCTGCTCCTTCATTAAACACTCAGCCCACTCTCTTAACCTGTCCCTGGTTCCTCTACATTTTCTGCCCCTCTATCTATCTTTGTCTCATCTGCAAACGTGGCCACAAAGCCTTCAATTCCCTCATTTATATACACTGTGAAGAGTAGCGGCCCCAGGACCAACCCATGTGAAACACTGCTGGTCACTGGCAGCCAACCTGAAAATGCAACTCTTGTCCTTCTGCCATCCAGCCATCCTGCTATCATGCCCTCTGATGCCATAGGCCCTCATCTTCCTTAGCAGCCTCACATGTGGCACCTTATCAAAGACCTTCGGAGAATCCAGCTAAACAACACCCTGCTATTTATTTCATCGAAGAATTCCTAACAGGTTCGTCAGGCAAGATCTCCCTTTCAAAAAATCATGTTGGCGTTATGCCTATTTTATCGTGTGCTTCTAAGTATTCAGAAGCCTCTTCTTTTATAACAGATTCTAAAATCTTACCAACCACCTAGAGTTTCCACTCTTCTGCCTGGCTCCGAAGTTCCATCTTTCCATTCCCTCCTCACCTGACCCGATCAGTTACTCCAACACTTTGTGTTTTACATCATTCTAAATTGTGTTATTTTGCTCAAGGGGCAATTGATTCTTCTTTCCCATTGAGAGAGCTAGATAGAGCTCTTAAGGATAGCGGAGTCAGGGGGTATGGGGAGAAGGCAGGAACGGGGTACTGATTGAGAATGATCAGCCATGATCACATTGAATGGCGGTGCTGGCTCGAAGGGCCGAATGGCCTACTCATGCACCCATTGTCTATTGTCTATTGAGTTCCATATGACAACAAAAATAATTATACATAAAACTGATGCCAGCATAAACTATCCCATCTGATGGACTGGATTAACTATTTTTTTTGTAAGAGATAGAAGTGGAAACAGGGTCAGTAAATTGAGTAAAGATCAATATAAGTGATGATCCAAGAAAATAGTGAAATTGATTCAACACGCTAAATGACCTTCGTATTCAATATTCTTCAGAGTCTGAATTCTCCATAATGAGAAGGCATTGCAGTTCTCTGGGAACTGCAACACTGAATATGGATAAATAATTATTTGTGAGCCACAAGGACAGATTGAAAAGGCATAACGTGGAGCCAGAGAAGTGAATGAGTTACTAAATGGAAATAAATAAGTTATGCTATGCTATAACATAAAGCAAATCCAGTTGAAAATATAATACATACTTTCAATGCTCATTCATTTGACTGATGTAAATAGAAGTTCACACTGGGAGACAATATGTTTAGGGTTTTTTTCCCCTCCAAAGCTTCTGGAAAACACATACATATCACACACAGACCCTCTCACCAGAAAGGCTCTGCTCCTGTTAACTATATAATTTTGCTGTTGACATTCCGGTGGAATCATGAAAAAAAAAAGCTCATGAAAGCACGCAGAGAATTCATAATGGTTGCCATGGGTTTCTGGGAGTTGCTCTTGTACAGTTTCACTCGAGTACAACAAATCACTCTCACTGTGGCTGGTTTTCTTTATTGCCGAAGTGATATTTATGGAGTGAGCAAAACACATTGCGCGTGGCTTGCATCTTACGTAAATATACTGTAGAGCCAGGCTCTGTAAAAAAAGACATGTTAAAGATTTAACCTTGCATTTATTATGACGTTTCATCCAGGAGACAAAAAAGCTAACTAAACTCCTCCTCAAAATTACCACTCAGATGAGACGAAGAAACGTGGAAAACAAATCTTGTTGAGAATATTAATACTGCTATTGCGTTTGCCCCGCGAATGATGTGAACTGCTGGGCGTGAGTCACCAGGAGTGGTTTTGTAAAACCACATGAAGCTTCTGGAGTGTCAGCATTGCTGGTGGTGCGACTGCAACTCCCACAGGCTAATTTACATCAGCATGTAAAAGGATTCTGTTCAGGTCAGGAGGGGAGCGGGTGCTGAGAAAACTGCGACCTTCATTCGATCCGCCGACATTTCATAGTTATTCACATTCAGATCACCTGGCTGATTTGAACAACAAAAAAACAGGTCCGCTGAAAGCTTTTGCCGTGCGGTGTGGAATTAATTCATCGGCGGCCAGCAGAAATGTGGGAATAAACAAATCAGCATTTCACAGCCCATCTGCCGATAACCGAAACACATCCATTAAACGAATGTCCAGGTTCAAAAATGCACTTGCCATAATGTTGCCACAGCATACTAGGTCAGATATCTCCACCAACAATATTTACACTGTTTTGCAGATAAAGGCACAAAGTGCTGGAGTGATTCAACGGGTCTGGGCAGCATCTCCGGTGAACACGGATAAACCATGTTAGACACAAAAAGCTGGAGTAACTCAGCAAGTCAGACAACATCTCTGGAGAACAGTCTTTCATATGTTGAAAGACAAGAGCGGCGAGGCTTGTATACACTGGAATTTAGAATGATGAGAGGGGATCTTATCGAAACATATAAGATTATTAAGGGGTTGGACACGTTAGAGGCAGGAAACATGTTCCCAATGTTGGGGGAGTCCAGAACCAGGGGCCACAGTTTAAGAATAAGGAGTAGGCCATTTAGAACAAAGATGAGGAAAAACATTTTCAGTCAGAGAGTTGTAAATCTGTGGAATTCACTGCCTCAGAAGGCAGTGGAGGCCAATTCTCTGAATGCATTCAAGAGAGAGCTAGATAGAGCTCTTAAGGATAGCGGAGTCAGGGGATATGGGGAGAAGGCAGGAACTGGGTACTGATTGAGAATGATCAGCCATGATCACATTGAATGGCGGTGCTGGCTCAAGGGCCGAATGGCCTACTCCTGCACCTATTATCTATTGTCTTTTGAATAGGTAACGTTTCGGGTCAAGACCCTTCTCCAGAGATGCTGTCTAACCCGCTGTGTTACTCCAGCTTTTTGTGTCTATCTTCGGTTTAACCAGCATCTGCAGTCCCATCCTACACGTGGATAAATGTTGGTTCAGGTCAGGACCCTTCAGTCTGATCAACTACACGCAAAGTGGAGGAACAGCACCGCATATTCCGCTTGGGTAGCTTACAACATGATCGTTGAATTGTCCAATTTTGGGTAATTAACCAAAACCCCTCCTTCTAGCCCCAACCTTTCTTCCTGCTCTCCTTTGTAGCCCACCTGGACTCGCATCTGTTTCTCCCTGCACCCACCCTTCCACCTACATTCCTTCCTCTAGCTTCACAATCTGCAGAACTTCAATCCTTTTGTCTCACACCTTCTGTCTTTTCATCTCTGGCTTTGTGCGACCATCTGCCTATCAAACCCCCTCACCTTTACCCACCTATTATCTGGCTTTGCCCTGCACCTCCTCTCTTTTAAATCTCCCCCCCTCAACCACAATCAGTCTGAATAAAGGTCCTGACCTGAAACTTTGCACAGTGGCTTAGTGGTCGGGTCGCTGCCTCACAGCACCAGAGACCCGGGTTCGATCCTGACCTTAGCTGCTGTCTGTCCAGAGTTTGTATGATCTCCCTGTGCACGAGATAGCCTAGCTGTTGGTGGTTGTGCAATAGAAAACAGAAAGAGTGGGTTTTCTCTGGGTGCAATGGTTTCCTCCCACATTCCAAAGACATACAGGTTTGTGGATTAATTGCCTTGGGTAGAATTGTAAATTGTTCCTGGTGTGTAGGATAGGACTAGTGTGTACGGGGTGATTGTTGGTCGGGGTGGACACGGTGGGCTATAGGGCCCCTTTCTGCACTGTATCTATGAAGTCAAGTCTAAAGTATTTATGTTTTCCAGAGATACTACCTTGCCCACTGAGTTACTCCAGTACTTTCTGACTTTTTTCTGTAAACCAGCATCTGTAGTTCCTTATTTCTGCATAATTTAATGCCTCCACGGTTTTTTGCCCAAATGCACTGTGCAGCAAGGAATTGCCAGTCCCGATAATCATTTTTGGTGGCTCTTACAAAAGACTCTTTATCCATCTTAACCTTTTGACAAACGTTGACCTGATTTTCTGCACTTTTCTCCCCAAAATACCACTCAGCAGGAAGGGACCACACTGACCCAATTCAATCAAGACACCTGAGATTGCAGATGCTATTATTTGTGATCCTGATACAGGGTCCCAACCCAAAACATCGACCAACCCTCAGCTTCCACAGATCCGCTGATCTCCGCTAGCAGGTTTTGTTCCCTGATTAATTTCTTGCAAATAATATTTTTAAATAAAAATATTGCCAAAGGGCAACATATAAATTTTCACAGCTGATATAAGACTTACGGAATAGAGGCAGAAGGTAGTCATTTCATCCCTCATATCCATTCTGCCATTCAATAAGATAACGGCTGATCTTTCCTGAAAGAAATGTTGAAAATCATCCCTAGTGTTTTATGCTACAACTTTGAAAATTAAGCTAATATAATCTGCATCAGCATCTTTGGCATGAAATTTGATCAGTTTAGTTTTAGTTTATCGATACAGCGTGGAAAAAGGCCCTTCGGCCCACCATGTCCGTGCTGACCAGCAATCACCCTGTGCACTTGCACTATCCTACACACTAGGAACAATTTTCAATCTTTACCGAAGCCAATTAACCTACAAACTTGCACATCTTTGGAGATGTGAGAGGAAACCAGAGCACCCCGGGCAAACCTACGTGGTCACAGGGAGAATGTACAAACTCCGAACAGGCAGCACCCATAGTCAGGATCGAACTCAGGTCTCTGGGGCTGTAAGGCAGCAACTCTACTGATGAGCCAAAATTCAAGGCCAAAAAATGGGCCAGTTATGTTCAAGGCCAAGAAACAATTCCAGCTATTATTTAGTATTTTGTTCATAATGAGCACAATATATAATAGCTGGCATGCGTGATATTGGACTTTTTCTGTTCCCAACAGTGTTTGCAACAGAATATGCAACAATGGTTCATATTAAGAAGGGTCTCGACCCGAAAAATCACCTTTTCCTTTTCTCCAGAGATGCTGCCTGTCCCGCTGTGTTTCTCCAGCTTTTTGTGTCAATCTTCATATTAATTAGAAAAATGGCTAAGATCGGACAGAGGCCTAAAAAATGCCTTCCTTTTGACTTGTGTATATTTTGATTTGTGCACGTGATCAAAATGTAACTAATGAGCTGCCTGACCAAATGCAGTTACCAATAATATGATTTATTAGTTTACGATAATTACAATGCAGCAGAACAAGACATGGGATTAATCACTGATTTTGCATTCAATTCCTTTTTATGAGCTCTTCCTTGAGGAATCTTCAATTTCAGTTAGGCCCTAAGGTTTACCATGAACGTCCTCAAGTCATTGTGTTAATGCATCAAATTTACTGGCAATATATACGGGCGGCACGGTAGCGCAGCGGTAGCGTTGCTGCTTTACAGCGAATGCAGCGCCGGAGACTCAGGTTCGATCCTGACTACGGGTGCTGCACTGTAAGGAGTTTGTACGTTCTCCCCGTGACCTGCGTGGGTTTTCTCCGAGATCTTCGGTTTCCTCCCACATTCCAAAGACGTACAGGTATGTAGGTTAATTGGCTGGGTAAATGTAAAAATTGTCCCTAGTGGGTGTAGGATAGTGTTAATGTGCAGGGATCGCTGGGCGGCACGGACTTGGTGGGCCGAAAAGGCCTGTTTCCGGCTGTATATCTATGATATGATATGATATGACATGCCTGGCTGATGCTGAAAGTAATGAGTTCACAAATAAAGGCTCGGAAATTTTGACAAGGTATATTTTGTAATCCAAAGTTTTGCTATCGAGTGTTTATTGCAGCTGCTGAACGATTTATTTGGTAGAGGGAAAGTTTTTTCAAACAAAGCACAGCCGCAGAGTCAGGATGTAACTACACATCCTAGGGTGGTTACAGCCACTGACCCCATGCACCTCTTTGTTTCTGAGTCCTTACAACTTGTGGCCGAGGCTCTATAAGGCGCTGGTCAGGCCGCATTTGGAGTACTGTGAGCAAATATGGCCCCCATTTCTGAGGAAGGGTGTGCTGGTTCCGCAGAGGGTCCCAAGGAGGTTTACAACAAGAATGAGTGGGCGTTTGACAGCAATGGGCCTCTACTCGATGGAGTTTGGAAGGTTGAGGGAGGACCTCATTGAAACTTACAGAATAATGAAAGGCATAGATAGAGTGGATGTGGAAAGGATGTTTTCACTGAAGGGAGAGTCTAGGACCAGAGAACATATCCTCAGAATTAAAAGGGCGCTCTTTTAGAAAGGAGGTGAGGAGGAACCTCTTTAGTCAGAGGGTAGTTAATCTGTGGAACTCATTGCCACAGATGGCTGTGGAGGCCAAGTCAGTGGATAATTTTAAGGCAGAGATAGACAAATTCTTGATCGGAACAGGTGTCAAGGGTTACGGGGAGAAAGCAGGAAAATGGGATTAGGAGGCAGAGATCAGCCATGATTGAATGGCGGAGTGGACTCGATGGGCCGAATGGCCTAATTCTACTCTTATAACTTGGGAACTTGGGAACTTGAGAGGGGACGTCAGAATTTCACCACATATGGCACATTACATCATCACATTTGCTGGGTTTTTGCTGGCACCTGGATTTTTTTTTCTTTCATGTTTTACTCGGAATTAAAACAAGAACATAGAAATGGGCCCTTTGGCCCACAATGTCCATGCCGAACATGACGCCAGGTTAAACTAATCTACATGTACATGATCCATGTCCTCCTTTCCCTGCATATCTATGTGACTATCTAAAAGCTTCCATAATGCTACTATTGCATCTGCCTCCACCACCACCCCTGGCACCCATCATTCTCTGTGTAAAAAACCTGCCCAGTGCACCTCCTTTTAAGTTTGCCCCTCTCATCCCACAGCTATGCCCTATAGTATTTGACAGTTTCCACCCTGGGAAAAAGGCTATGGCTATCCTATCGATCCCTCTCATCATTTTATATACTTCGATCAGGTCTCTCCTCAGTCTCTGACATGCCAGAGAAAATAATCCAAGCTTGTCCAACCTCTCCTTGTAGCTAATACCCTCTAATCTAGTGCCCAACTTCTCCTCGTAGCCAAGTCCCTCTAATCCATTTACATTTCTTGGTGAGGTTCTCATCAATATGCTCACATTGCAACCACTGCAACTAAACTCAAGTCCGAAGCGAGGCTTATGGATTTAGATATGCCTTGTGCAGGAAGGAACTGCAGATGCTGGTTTAAACCGAAGATAGACACAAAATGCTGGAGTAACTCAGCGGGACAGGCAACATCTGTGGAGAGAAGGAAAGGAAATGTCACCCATTCCTTCTCTCCAGAGATGCTGCCTGTCCCACTGAGTTACTCCAGCATTTTTTGGCTATTTTCGACGTACCTTGGTTTATTTAGTAAATTATTTTATGCTGATTGCAGTGCACCTGGTCAAAACAACTATTGTTAGTTTATTTCGGATGATATACAATATTGAGTAATGTTCAAAAGACTAAGTTTAAATGAGGTTGCATAAAGTTGTACACATTAATTAGCTGATTTCATATGTTTAAAGTGAAGGGGAAAAGATTTAATAGGACTCTGAGGGGTAACTTCTTCACACAAAGGGTGGTGGGTGTATAGAACAAGCTGTCAGAGAAGGTAGTTGAGGCTGGGACAATCCCATTGTTTATGAAACAGTTGGACAGGTACATGGATAGGACCGGCTTGGAGGGATATGGACCAAGCGCAGGCAAGTGGGACTTGTGTGGCTGGGACATTGTTGGCCGGTGTGGGCGAGTTGGGCTGAAGGGCCTGTTTCCACACTGTATCACTCTATGACTCAATGACAATGACTTGATGCCTCAGAGGAGAGGGAGTCTAGAGATATGGAAGGGTAAATTGTGAAAACAATAGACAATGGACAATAGGCAATAGGTGCAGGAGGAGGCCATTCGACCCTTCGAGCCAGCACCGCCATTCAATGTGATCATGGCTGATCATTCTCAATCAGTACCCCGTTCCTGCCTTCTCCCCATACCCCCTGACTCCGCTATCCTTAAGATCTCTATCTACCTCTCTCTTGAACGCATTCAGAGAATTGGCCTCCACTGACTTCAAAACAACAGATTAAAGAAGACGATGAATCAAATAGGGGGAGCAGCGAGGCAGGGTGTTGTAGAACTCATGTCGGAGAGAGGAGGTGAACTTCTTCAAAGACGGCATACCTTGAGGAGATTTTGCTGTGGAGCAGACAACATGTGTATGAAGGAACTGCAGATGCTGGTTATACACAGAAGATAGGCACAAAATGCTGGAGTAACTCAGCGGGATAAGTAGCATCTCCACATTGGTTTCCTTTGACTCAACGTGCTGATATAAATAACAAAACGGCAATGAGATTTTTGCATGCTTCCCTTAGTTAGTGAGACTGCATTTAACAAGTATTATTCTGGCGCAGGAATTCTTATGTAATTCTTCCGAATACATTTAATTTTATATTCTGCATGGTAGGCAACCAAAAAAAAAAAAAATCAAGCTGAGAAGTATTATCAGTACAGGTTTCTGTAGGTGAGCATTTACATTTGGATCGCTTCTGAACAAGCAACGAGCGATAAAGATAACACGATCAGAGCATGTTGCAGGTAGTACATGAACTCTTGCTGCCTGCTGCTTAACATGATTGCCGCTTACAGCCAGCGTCATTCTCAGTACTCCTTGGCTGCAAGCATCAGCGGGGGTAATGGTGGAATGTCTGGTCAGGTCTCTTCAAGCGAAAGAGTACTGTGACTGCAAGGAGTGGTGGGAGTTTGCTGTGTTTGGAATCTCTAACACAAAAACGGAAAAATGGCCGAATTTGACAAGTTCTGATCCCGAGGACGTGGTGCAAGATATGCAGTGCGTTATCCACAGCATAGAACAATAGACACTTGAAATATATACGCTTAGGAGGTGCAGGCAAGAAATGCCTGGGGCACTGGCGTATCGCTTGACAGACGTAGATACAGGGCACCATGAGGTTCAATATCCAAAATGAGTTGTCACAGTGAAGGTATCTAACCTCAAAATAAAATAACCAACCGATTTCAAGTAACTCCTGCACACCTTTCCTTCCCTTCCCTCTCTCCGCCCTCCCCCACCCTCGTCATCCTACAAGTTCCACTGTTTGCAACCCTGTATCCCTGTTGTTGGCACATCTTCCCCAGCCAACAAAGGGCCATTATGGACTCCACCCTTCCTGAGGTCATCAGTTGCTGACCCTGTTTTGTTCTGGCCTTCTCTATCTTTCTGTCTGAAGACGGGTTCCGACCTGAAACGTCACTCATTCCTTTTCTCCAGAGATGCTGCCTGACCCGCTGAGTTACTGCAGCACTTTGTGACTATCTTCAGTATTAACCAGCATTTGCAGTTCCATCCTACTCAATTTCACTACTGATCTTATTCAGTGCTTAACGTTCTACATTTTCTTCATGCATTTACTAACGTTCTCAATCAATGAGAACTCAAATGTCTACTCCACCTTCACACCCTTAGTACTCTTGTGAGCTTCATACTCACCACTCTAAATCTCCCTGAAGCACTGGCCATTCAACCAAGACAGCTTGATCACCTAATGTATAATAGACCACTACCCATCTCACAGAATAAACTGGTGGCTTAAGTAAGGTAACATGGAAAAACTGGGGAAAGAAAAATGGATCTGTATAATTTCAGCAGCAGTTTCGGCATTTGTTGTATTCATTTCAAAATTTCAGCATCTGCAGTGTTTTTGATTTTCAATTTGAAGTAATAATGGAGCTTTTCCTGTTTGCAACTCCTTCGGATTGGACTTCCGTTACTTTATTCATCTGATTTCCAACTTCTGTCATGGCACCATCACCACTTTGGCCATTTAATCTCTCCTGCAATCTGCTTTGCCATAGATCGTTCCCATTGTTTTCCACTTCCATTCCCACTTCCAACATCATAATGAAAGCAAATAGAATCAAAGAAAAATTACAGCTCTGAAGAATGTCATTCAACCCTCACATCTGTGATGGTTGAACAAGTGCAACCCAACCTTGCCCCACCTTCCTGCACTATCCTGCAACCCTCCACGTTACTGATCTGCAAGCACACATACAAGTACTTTTTAACTGAGGTGACAGGTTCTGCCTCTGCCAGCCTTTCAGACTCCAACCATCCTCTGTATAAAAAAAGCCCTTTGCTCTTTTCCTCTCTAAGCCTGCTATCCACTGCTTTAAATGCATATTCCCTGGTTTTTGGCCTGGGGAAGGGAAATGGGTTGAGGAAATGGCTGAGGGAAATGGGTTCATCTAATCTATTCTATGCCCCCCCCCACCCCCATAATTTTGTACATCTCTGTTAGGTTTACCCTCATCCTTTTCAGTTGCCAACAAAACCATCGTAGCTTTTTCCAATCTCTCCATCTACTTAAATGGTTCCCATCCTGGTGACACCTTTTGAAATCTTCGCTGCACTCTAGCCAATGCTATCCCGTCTTTCATGTAATGTGGCAACTGGAACTGTAAGCAGCTCCCAAGCTAAAAGGCATTGGATACAATTCCAGCATCAGCTCCCTGCTTTTAATTTTAAACCTTGGCTAATAAAGCTCCTGTATGTCTTTCGACATGAGATTGGAGGAAATATGTTGGCATGAATTGAGAATTGTTTGACAGACTGAGTGTGAGCTTGAGGTGAATGCAAAGAAGCTCCGTCTTATCTAGACAAGTTGGGTGAGTGGGTGAGCGTTTGGCAGATGCAGTGTGGAATGGATAACTGTGAAACTGCTGAATTTCATTCTGAAAATAGAAAAACAGATTATTATCGAAATAACGTTGGATTTGCAAAAGGGATGTACATGTGTATGTGCCTGACTTACAATCTTTCATGCACTTCAAGATCCTTCTGTTCCTTCTGCTTTTCAATATCTTCCTATTTATTGTATATTCCCTTATCCTGAGCAGCATTGTTGCAATGCCTGCCTCAAGCTCAATTTCACAGGTATTCTATTTGCCACCACTTTGGCCACTGGCCAAATCAGCTAAAACGTTCTTCCTCACTGTCAACCACCTGGCCAATCTTTGCACCATTTGACAATAGACAATAGACAATAGGTGCAGGAGTAGGCCATTCGGCCCTTCGAGCCAGCACCACCATTCAATGTGATCATGGCTGATCATTCTCAATCAGTACCCCGTTCCTGCCTTCTCCCCATACCATTTGCTGTCTATATTACCTTTGAACGTAGAACAGTACAGCACAGGAACAGGCCCTTTGACCCATGATGTCTGCGCTGATCAGGACACCAATTTAAACTCTACATTTGCCGGCATGTGGTCTATATCTCTCAATTCGCTGCTTGTACGTATTTTTATAAATGCCCTTTAAAAGTTGTTATCGTATCTGCTTCCTCCACTTCCCTTGGCAGCATGTTCCAAACACCCACCACATAAAAACCTTGCCATATAAATCTCCTTTCAACTTTCTCATTGGTCAGGGGACCATATAACAGTCAATGATGAAAGGAAATTTAAAAAAATGTGATCCAGTGGGGAGGTTGTGAAATGATATAATTTATACTTCTTTTATTTATGTCATCCCCCGGAATGAAAGGCTTTAAGCCGTCACTTTCTCTAAGGAAACCTCCATTACCTGTTGCACCATGACCTACTCCTAGCTCCTCCAGGACCTGCTTTTCATTATCTCATCTAATTGGCGGTGGGCAAATGCTGTTCGCTTGCAGTGGTGAAGTTATTTGAGCGGCACTGTGGTGCAGCGGTAGAGTTGCTGCCTTACAACGTCGTGTTCAATCTTGACTCTTCGGGTGCTGTCCGTACCGAGTTTGTACCTTCTTCCTGTGACCACGTGGGTATTCTCTGGGTGTTCTGGTTTCCTTCCATGCTCCAAAGACATACAGGTTTGTAGGTTAATTACCACCAGGGGGCACTATTATGATGGCTGCCTCGCTAATGGTCTGTCCCATCTTTTTCCTTTGTGTTTTCAGTTTGTTGTAAAATATATGTTTTTGTTTATCTTTAGTGTTGTGTTATGTGGGGAGTGGTGGTGGTGGGGGGGGGGGGGGGGAGGGGGACTTTTTAAATCTCTTTCCTCGACAGAGATGCAATTTTTTCCGTGTCGTATCTCCGTCCACACTGCGGCCTAACATCGTGGAGCTGGCGGCCTCTTGCTGGGATCTCGGAGCTCCAACCGCGGGAGCCTGCGGACTTTTAACAACGTGGATATCGCGGTCCCTGGTTAGAGACCGACTTCGGGAGCTCCAAGCTGCGGGAGCTTCGATCACCCCGACACGGGAACCTTGATCGCCGGCTGCGGGAGCTTCGATCGCCTGCTGCAGGAGCTTCAATCGCGCCCGACTGCAGATGGTTCGACTCCCCCGACCGCGGGAGAAAAGGAGGAAAGAAGATAAGAATTTATTGCCTTCCATCACAGTGGGGAATGTGGAGGAGCCACTGTGGTGGATGTTTATGTCAAATTGTTGCTATTTTGTTATGACTGTATGGCAAACCATATTCCTCGTATGTTGCAAAACATACTTGGCTAATGAATTACGATTATGATTATGATTATTAATTGGCTTCGGTAAAAATCATAAATTGTCACTCGCGTGTGGGTTACTGCTGGTGTTTGGGGTGATCGCTGATTGACGAGGACTATGTGGGCCGTAGGGCCTGTTTCCTCCGTGTATCTCTAGAGTCTAAAGTCTAAAAATAGTATTGCACTAAATCTAGATACCTGCACAGTCGAGTATTGCAGAAACATCTGCCAAAAGGTTCACACAGCAGACAAGTTACTTGAAGAAAATGGTGTGTTCCATAATGTTCCCCATAACTGCAAGGCTTCCAGTATACAGTACCTGCTGCAGGCAAGAGCATTGCACGCTGGTGAATCAGTGGCTTCAAGCCGCAGCTGCGAGTGTCACTCCAAAAGACAACCGATTACTTGCCTTGGTGATTTGAATACAGATAACATAGAAGACTGCTGCAGAGTGAAGTGATTCTTGCTGTTGCCAAGGGAACAACCATTCACCTACATTATGTGCTGCCTGTAATCACACATCAGCTCCAGATCAAGAGAGTGGAATTCTTTGGATGAAAATAGCTAAGTTCACAGAAGGTGCACCCAATCCAATATGCATACTCCATTGGGAAGTCTGCAATCCATGTAAATGTGTGTGTAAGAAGGAACTGCAGATGCTGGTTTAAACCGAAGATAGACACAAAAAAAATGGAGTAACTCAGTGGGACAGGCAGCATCTCTGAGAGAAGGAATGGGTGACGTTTTGGGTCGAGACCCTTCTTCAGACAAATTTGTGTGCTTGTTCTTTCTGCTTATCTTTGTTGGTGAGGAATGAGGCAAGCAAAAGGAGTGAATAGTACTCTACATTGAGGGCTTCTTTGTATACAAAAGCATGGTAGAAATTCTAAGATGTTGCTCATGTTTGCAGCAGCAGCCTGGAAGGAGAATCAGGTTTAACAATTTAAAGTCAAAGCCATAGGCACTGGAGTCCTTTTCTGGTTGGAGGTTGCTGTTGTGGCTACGGTCATTGGCAAATCTCAATTACTTCCTCTTGTGAAACAAAGGTGTCTTAAGACCAGAAGACCTAGGAGCAAAATTAGGCCTTTTGGCCCATTGACTCTACTCAACCATTCTTTAGACTTTAGTCTTTTGAAATACTGCACGGAAACAGGCCCTTCTGCCCACCGAGTCTGCGCCAATCAGTGATCACACTGTGCACCAGTAATATCTTACACACTAGGGACAATTTACAATTTTACCAAAGCCAACTAACCTACAAACTGCACGTCTTTGGAATGTGGGAGGAAACCGGAGTATGTGGAGAAAACCCATGCAGTCTCAGGGAGAACGTACAAACTCCATACAGACAGCACCCTAAATCACGACCGGACCTGGGTCTCTGGCACTGTGAGGCAGCAACCCTAGCATTGTGCCATTGTGCCATCTTTAGATCAATCATGATCTATTTTGCTCTCTCAACCCAACTCCTGCCTTCTCTCTATAACATTTTATACCCTTACCAATCAAGAACATTGGTCCCCAGCGAAAGTTGAGGGAAGCGAATTTCTCTCTGAATGCCCTAATCTAACATATTGTCTTGGTCAGAGTCCTTCACTCTCATCCGCCTCCCGCTAATGATTGTTAGTCCCGAACAGCCTCTCTTTATTTATACAACGGCTGTAGCAGACCATCCTTCCTGAAAGCAAATACTTTTTTTCGCTAAACCAAAATAATAAATGGCAAGATGGAGACTGAGATCAAGCGGACTATTTTCTGCAAAGTTAACTGTGTTGTTGAAGCCACGTACAGTTACCCACATTTGGGATTGCAGTTTCAGTAATTTAACCAAATGTTAGTTTAGTTTAGTTTAGAGGTACAACACAGAAACCTAGTCCACGCGGTCCATCGATCACCCATTTACATTTAATTTCGTATTCACTTCCTACACATAAAGGGGCAATTTACAAAGGGGAATTAACCTTAAAAAGTCACATGCCTTAGGGAAGTGTGAGGAAACCGGAGCATCCAGGGGAAACACATGGGGTTACAGGGAGAATGTGCAAACTCCGCCCAGGCAGCTATGTCCAAATGCAGAAACAACAGACAGAATAAATACTCCAGCAACAAACCTTGAATATCTTTGGGCCTGAACACAGCATTGGTGGAAGTCGTGCACGTTCCTATTTGAGATTTAGACGTTGGCTGGACTGCGAAGATGGAAGAAAGCAATGTAGCTCCAAATCTTTGTTGTCATTTCACTGCAATACACATTTCCAAGCCTAATTAGGCTTGCTTTCAATCCCTTTTGCATTCCATACGTTTTCCCCAACAAATGACCATATGTATTTCAGACCAAATGTAGCTTTTGAAAATGGGGTTTTAAAAATTAGTATCCATGAAACCGCTCTGCGCAACATGGGTTGCCAGAGACCCGTGTTCAATGTTGACCTCTGTATGAAATTTTTATGTTCTCCTTGTGACCGCATGGGTTTCCTCCAGATGCTCCGATTTCCTCCCACATCCCAAAGATGTGTGGGTTTGTAGGTTAATTGGCCTCTGTAAATTGCCCCCAGTGTGTAGGGAGTGGATGCAAAAGTGGGATAACATTGAACTGGTGTGAATGGGTGACCGATGGCCAGCATTGACTCAGTGGGTCGAAAGGCCAGTTTCCATGCTGCATCTTCTAATCAATCAAAAGCATGGAAGTAGAAAACATGATATGACTTGATTGGTTCCTTACTTAGGCATAAAATACACATATGATGGACTCAATAATTAAATTATACAATTTATGCATAGAAAGGAGCTGCAGATGCTGGTATATACTGATGATAGACACAAAATGCTGGTGTAACTCAGCGGGTCGGGCATCTCCATAGATGCTGAGATACTCCAGCACTTTGTGTCTATGTTTGGTAAATACCAGCATCTGCAATTCCCTTCTACAGCAGTCTGAAGAATGATCCCGACCAGAAAAATCACACATCATTTTTCTCCAGTGATGCTGCCTGATCTGCTGAGTTGCTCCAGCACTTTGTGTCTATCTTCTACACGATTTATGTAGTGATTTCTAAATTAAATCTTATTTTCATTCAACCACCTGTTAATATAAATACTAGCCTTGTTTTCATAGATTTGTTCTGGCACATGACCAGCTGGTGTCCAAGACCACATTCTTACTCAACCAGAAACAGATTAACAGAAGCGATGGGCAACAAGCAGAGCACTCACCAGGAAGCCACATGCTGACCTAATTGACATTTCTAGGACCAATCTAACTCAGCAAGTGGTATAGCTTCCCACCACAGGCTGCACAGACTCCTGCAGCTTATAGACATGTTATCGAATGCTTCACAAAGAAAACAAGTACTTCCTACATCATCTGGTATTGGATAGAATGGATTACTATGCAGGCTAAAGTATTTAGTTAATGGAGAAATATTGGCACAAAGAGAAATCAACTTCCCTTCAAACTCTTGATTTTATTGCACTGACTTAAATTGAATTGAGTTGAATTGAATACTTTATTGTCACATGTTAAGAATAAGGGGTAGGCCATTTAGAACAGAGATGAGGAAGAACTTTTTCAATCAGAGTTGTGAAGCTGTGGAACTCTCTGCCTCAAAAGGCAGTGCAGGCCAGTTCCCTGGATGATTTCAAGAGAGAGTTAGATAGAGCTTTTAATGATAGCGGAGTCAAGGGATATGGGGAGAGGGCAGGAACGAGGTACTGATTGTGGATGATCAGCCATGATGAGGGTGAGTGGCGGTGCTGGTTCAAAGGGTCGAATGGCCTACTCCTGCACCTATTGTCTATTGTCATGTGACAAGTCACAGTGAAATTCTTTGCTTGCATATCCAAGGTATGTAAATGGTCACCACATGAAGGGCGCCTGACTTCAGCTGTGAAAATTGAGGCAGAGGACCCGAATTTGTTATGTCCTGTGGTTGTTAAACATTTGCAATCTTGTGAAATTAAATAAAACAATGAAATATTTGAAACGTAGAACAATATTGGTTGGCCCATCATTTTATGGAGTCTCCAATTAGGATGGTGGTTTCACTCCCATTTCAATTTGAAACATTCAGTTTTAACAGACATCCACGTACTTCCGAGCCCTCAGGTTGTTAACTCCTGCTGAAGCTTGTAAGGGACAGTTCATCATCAGAGCCCTGTGTGTATAGACTTGATCAAAGTTATCAGCATGTCCGGGAATATAAATTGGCCTCAGCAAGCAATTTGGACAGAGACTGAAAAAAACCCTGGCTGCAATGATTCATTCATATTTAATTCAAAGCTAATTAACGAAAGTCCTCCACTCTGCATGGTGCATGAAGTATTAAAATACTGTAGTGGATAGCAATATTCTTCTCAGGCTTTAGAACAAAAAATAAACATGATTCACTGTATTATAAAAGAAAGGGTTGAAAATCACAATACCCAGCAGATATCGAGGGTTATAGACAAACAGGTTAATATCAGAAAGCTTAAATAAGCATTGTTTGGTTGACAACTTTTTCTTGGCCAACTATTGTCCTGGCCCAAGAACAAATTTATTTTAAATGAAATGAAGTCGGAAGAAGGGTCTCAACCCGAAAACATTATCACCTATTCCTTTTCTCCAGAGATGCTGCCTGACCCGTTCAGTTACTCCAGCATTTTGTGTTTATCTATGTTTGATAATCTGTCCATTCTTGACCCATTTGAGGTAAGAACAAAAGAATAAAAGAAGACCTTCAGACGCCATGATGTAAAGGTTACTTTAATACCACGGCCATTTTGTCTCAAGTGGTATTTTTAGCCTGTTCTTGGCTGCCAGTGTGTGTGTGTATGCATATATTGACTGTTATATGTGGAGCAACTCATAAATGGAAATGCACAAGACTACTTTCGAAAGAAAACTACATTTGGAAAGAGAGGGTGCTAACATAGTCAATAGAACCCAAAGGATCTGCAATCGATTTGAATTGGGATCGTCTGTTGCTATAGTTAATTGAGGGCCTAGTTATCATCGTCAATTGATAATATTTAACATAATAAACATAGACAATAGACAATAGGTGCAGGAGTAGGCCATTTGGCCCTTCGTGCCAGCACCACCATGCAATGTGATCATGGCTGATCATTCTCAATCAGTACCCCGTTCCTGCCTTCTCCCCATACCCCCTGACTCCGCTATCCTTAAGAGCTCTTTCTAGCTCTCTCTTGAATGCATTCAGAGAAGCAGGGGAATTTATTATGGGGAACAAAGAAATGGCAGACGAGTTAAACCGTTACTTTGGATCTGTCTTCACTGAGGAAGATACACACAATCTCCCAAATGTTCTAGGGGCCGGAGAACCTAGGGTGATGGAGGAACTGAAGGAAATCCACATTAGGCAGGAAATGGTTTTGGGTAGACTGATGGGACTGAAGGCTGATAAATCCCCAGGGCCTGATGGTCTGCATCCCAGAGTACTTAAGGAGGTGGCTCTAGAAATAGTGGAAGCATTGGAGATCATTTTTCAATGTTCTATAGATTCAGGATCAGTTCCTGTGGATTGGAGGATAGCAAATGTTATCCCACTTTTTAAGAAAGGAGGGAGAGAGAAAACGGGTAATTATAGACCAGTTAGTCTGACATCAGTGGTGGGGAAGATGCTGGAGTCAATTATAAAAGACGAAATTGCTGAGCATTTGGATAGCAGTAACGGGATCATTCCGAGTCAGCATGGATTTACGAAGGGGAAATCATGCTTGACAAATCTACTGGAATTTTTTGAGGATGTAACTAGGAAAATTGACAAGGGAGAGTCAGTGGATGTGGTGTACCTCGACTTTCAGAAAGCCTTCGACAAGGTCCCACATAGGAGATTAGTGGGCAAAATTAGGGCACATGGTATTGGGGGTAGGGTACTGACATGGATAGAAAATTGGTTGACAGACAGAAAACAAAGAGTGGGGATAAATGGGTCCCTTTCGGAATGGCAGGCAGTGACCAGTGGGGTACCGCAAGGTTCGGTGCTGGGACCCCAGCTATTTACGATATACATTAATGACTTAGACGAAGGGATTAAAAGTACCATTAGCAAATTTGCAGATGATACTAAGTTGGGGGGTAGTGTGAATTGTGAGGAAGATGCAATAAGGCTGCAGGGTGACTTGGACAGGTTGTGTGAGTGGGCGGATACATGGCAGATGCAGTTTAATGTAGATAAGTGTGAGGTTATTCACTTTGGAAGTAAGAATAGAAAGGCAGATTATTATCTGAATGGTGTCAAGTTAGGAGGAGGGGGAGTACAACGAGATCTGGGTGTCCTAGTGCATCAGTCAATGAAAGGAAGCATGCAGGTACAGCAGGCAGTGAAGAAAGCCAATGGAATGTTGGCCTTCGTAACAAGAGGAGTTGAGTATAGGAGCAAAGAGGTCCTTCTACAGTTGTACCGGGCCCTGGTGAGACCGCACCTGGAGTACTGTGTGCAGTTTTGGTCTCCAAATTTGAGGAAGGATATTCTTGCTATGGAGGGCGTGCAGCGTAGGTTCACTAGGTTAATTCCCGGAATGGCGGGACTGTCGTATGTTGAAAGGCTGGAGCGATTGGGCTTGTATACACTGGAATTTAGAAGGATGAGGGGGGATCTTATTGAAACATATAAGATAATTAGGGGATTGGACACATTAGAGGCAGATAACATGTTCCCAATGTTGGGGGAGTCCAGAACAAGGGGCCACAGTTTAAGAATAAGGGGTAGGCCATTTAGAACGGAGATGAGGAAGAACTTTTTCAGTCAGAGGGTGGTGAAGGTGTGGAATTCTCTGCCTCAGAAGGCAGTGGAGGCCAGTTCGTTGGATGCTTTCAAGAGAGAGCTGGATAGAGCTCTTAGGGATAGCGGAGTGAGGGGGTATGGGGAGAAGGCAGGAACGGGGTACTGATTGAGAGTGATCAGCCATGATCGCATTGAATGGCGGTGCTGGCTCGAAGGGCTGAATGGCCTACTCCTGCACCTATTGTCTATTGTCTATTGTCACTGCCTTCTGAGGCAGTGAATTCCACAGATTTACAACTCTCTGACTGAAAAAGATTTTTCCTCATCTCCGTTCCAAATGGCCTACCCCTTATTCTTAAACTGTGGCCCCTGGTTCTGGACTCCCCCAACATTGGGAACATGTTTCCTACCTCTACCATGCCCAACCCCTTAATAATCTTATGTGTTTCGATAAGATCCCCTTTCATCCTAAATTCCAGTGTATACAAACCTAGCCGCTCCAGTCTTTCAACATATGACAGTCCCGCCATTCCGGGAATTAACCTAGTAAACCTATGCTGCATGCCCTCATAGTTTAATAGGCCAATGTTTGTAGGGAAGATGCTGCTCCTGAACCTGGACGTTACAGCTTTCAGGCTCCTGTAGCTTTTTCTCAATGGCATGAATGAAATTAGAGTGTGGCCATAGTGGTGTGGGTCTCAGATGCTGGCTGCATTTTGAGGCAATGATTTCTGTAGATCCCTTCGATGATGGAGAGTTCAGTACCCGTGATGGACGGAGCTGTGTTGACCACTTTTTGCAATCTTCTTCATTCCTGGGCATTCGAGTTGCCGAACCAGGCCATGATGCAACCGGTCAATATGCTCTCTACTGTACACCTGCAGAAGTTCAAGAGAGTATTCATTGGAGTAGAGGCATTGATGAGCTTTCTTTATGTGAAATTTACATTTCATCAATGTTCTGGGCCCAGAACATATCTTGTGAGATGTGTACGCCCAGGAATTTAAAGTTCTTGACTTTCTCCAGCACTGTCCAATTGATGAAGACACGTTCGTGGATCTGCATCCTTCTTCTTTCAAAGTCCGCAATCAGTTCCTCAGTTTTACTGACGTTGAAAGTAAGGTTGTTGTTCTGCTACCATTTGATCAGTCGATCGATCTCCCTCCCATGCTCTGGTTCATTCTGCTTAAGTCCTTTGCTCCTCTAGGGAGCATAGGCCATTGACAAATCTCCTCCACCTCATTCGGTTGTTGGCGGTTCTTTCGAGATCTCCCCAGTTGAGCCCACACCCAGACATTTCTGCCTGGACACCTCTTCTCCAGCTGTTCCTGGGGTGACCTATTTTCCTTTTTCCTTGTGGGTTCCATTTCAGGGCTTGCCGGGTGATGTTTGCGGCAGGTTTTCTGAGGGTGTGTCCAATCCAACTCCATTTTCTTCTTTGAATTTGTAAGTCAATGGGATCCTGGCATGTTCTTTTCCACAAGTCCACATTGCTTACTTTGTCTCTCCACCAGATGTTTAGTATTCTCCTGAGGCAGGTGTTAATGAATGTTGCAGCCTGTTTGTTGTGTGTTTTGTTGTTCTCCATGTCCCTGATCCATACAGCATCACCTGCTTCACGTTTGAGTTAACGATGCGTATTTTGGTGTTGATTGAGATGTGTTTTGAGCTCCAGATCTTCCTGAGCATGTTCAACACCACCCTAGCTTTGGCTCATTGTGATCTGTAATTCATCCAATAACTGTGGTAGTGTTGTCGGCGACTTTGAAGATGGAGTTGGAACTGTGCCCGACTACACAAGTGTGAGTGTAGAGTGAGTAGAGCAGGGGGATGAACACGCGGCCATGAGATGTTCCTGTGCTCTTGGTTATCGAGGAGGAAGTGTTGCTGTTAATTTGTATAGATTGTGGTCTGTTGATGGTTGTGTGGGAGGGAAAGTGTTGGGGACTATTTTGTTGGGGAAGAGGGAGGCTCCCTTTCCTTAGACCCAGAAACAAAGATATAAATACATTTGTGGCCCTTTGTAGAAAATTAATCCGTATTGATGAAAATGGATATGCGAGAAATATTGATGAGGATGGCCTAGTGATTTCTATCTATATCAGACTAAATGGAGAGACAGGACCACACAATTTTGTTTTCCTTATAAATGCAGCATGATTAATGCAACATGCAACAAAACAAAGGATTAGTGTAAATGGCTGATTGATGGTGGGCCATGGGATCTGTTTTTACGTTTTATGATTTTATGACTATAATAACCAGAAAAGTTTGCAAGTATGCAAAACCCTCAGGGTAGAAAGCAACCCATGAATTACTGAGATATAATTAGATAAACATGGATACTGAGTCAGAAAGAAAAACTTACAAAGAGACATTGAGGAGAGGGAATGATTCGAGGGTCATCATTGAGCATACTGTGAAGATTGTTCATATGGAATCAGGGACTGAGGAGAAGTAACGAGCTGCCCTTGGTTGGTCCAGGTATGCAGCCCACGTTTGTAATGGCAAAGCTATTAGCAGTGTTCACCAGTGGGGTTATCAGTGAAGAACCAAGAAACATTCAGAAAGAAGCTCAAGTACCAAGAGCAATAAACTCTGGCAAGTCAGAAAAGGGCGAAATGCAATTCCACAGGGCTTGCACATCTTGGGAAATGTTCCTAAATATAGGAAGGTGTTAAAGACTGAGAGCATCTGGAGCACTTCAGGAGCATTGCTTCGATCAAGCCAACCAGGGATGGATGTAATTAGTAATCATGGATTAAAATGGGAAGTAGCAATACCAAACTTAGCTGCCAAGGTACCAGAACAGAGAAAAAACACAACCAATTGGAGTAACTCAATGGGTCAGGCATTTCCAGTCTGAAGAAGGGTTGCAACCTGAAACATTGCCTTTCCATTCCTTCCACGTATGCTGCCTGACCCACTAAGTTACTCCAGCAGTTTGCGTTTTCCTCAGAATTCCAACAGCAGTAGTTCTTTGAGTCACCAGACAGGGGTAGTCCAGTAGAGAATAGTGTCATGAGAAAGTGCTTGAAAGCTGGTGTAAATGACAATGAGGAGAATCCTGGAGGGGATTGTACAAAGTAGCTTTCTGTCCGTAAATGCAATGTAGTTGTGATGCTTTTGCCATCAAGCAAGAGCAGAAGATGGGATGGAAAGTAACAATGGTAGAGCAGAGTGGTGGGATCTGAATGGTACAGAATAAATGTGTGCAGCAGAGATATACGGGTCTGTTGGTAAGGGAGTAAAGGAATGTTTCATCATTGAAATAATAGGTTTAGCAGAAGATAAAATCGATTGGTACGACACTGTTGAATTAGTCTAAATGTGCATTTAAATTTGTGAGGTTTTAACATGTCTTCTGAAATAAAAATAAAAGTATGCTCAAGCAGTCAAGCTGACTTCAATTTGTTTTTAATAGATATATAATTTACTATGAAATTTAAAGAAGCTTCATACCAAAATTTGTATCTTATTCATGAGAAATCATGCTGATGGAAATATTCGGGCTTAAATATTAATGAACTAGAGTAATGGTAAAAAAGTTGATAGGCAGATGGCATACTGCTGAACTCCTTTCCAGCAGGCCCATACTCCAGACACAGTTTGGAACACCATATGGTGAATTTTATTGACTTCAACTGTGAAGCTGAGAAAACTAACAGGAGTGGGTGCACATCTTGTTCTACCCTTGTTAACTTACACATAGACTGACTCGATTTGTGTCAGTGCAGCTGCATTTTAGATAGCAAAAAACAAAGTGCTAGAGGAACTCAGTGGGCCAGGTAGAATATGTGGATGGAAATAAACAGTCAACATCGTGGGGCATGCTCTGAATGTCATCTGACCTTTTCCCTCCACAGATGTTGCCTAAGCTACTGAGTTTCTTCAGCAGTTTTTTTGCAGTCTTTTGTGTCTGCACCTATAACAGAAGATCTTTGGGTCAATTTAACTTTGGACATGCTACTACATGGGCCATTTTGCGCCGTGAGCACATGCTAGTGCATATTTAGATCCGTGAGATAAATAAGATGATAAAAGTTGAAACAGAAATATGCATTTTTCTTTCAAGTGATAGGCAAAAAATTTGTGATGGAAGTCATTTATATTATATGACAACAATATTTCGCTTTAAATACATTTTATGGAAGATGGCACAGTGTTGTTTAGTTATAAAACAGTGTTGAGCGTTTATTTTAGCCCTAATGAATTACTAAGCCTGTGCATTTTCTTACCTCTGTTGTTATACGAGTCATATGAGTTTTGATCTTCTACTTGGGGAAAAAAACTGTAAACCTTCCACCAATATTTCAGACCATCAACTGTAAGTGGGAGGAAGGAAAACATTTGTAGTAGAACTTACAAAAGTTAGCATTCATAGCAAGAGGATTTGAGTATAGGAGCAGGGAGGTTCTGCTGCAGTTGTACAGGGCCTTGGTGAGACCGCACCTGGAGTATTGTGCACAGTTTTGGTCTCCTAATCTGAGGAAAGACATTCTAGCCTGAGAGGGAGTACAGAGAAGGTTCACCAGATTGATCCCTGGGATGGCAGGACTTTCATATGAAGAAAGACTGGATAGACTAGGCTTATACTCGCTGGAATTTAGAGGACTGAGGGGGGATCTTATTGAAACATATAAAATTCTTAAGGGGTTGGAGAGGCTAGATGCGGGAAGATTGTTCCCGATGTTGGAGAAGTCCAGAACCAGGGGTCACAGCTTAAGGATAAGGGGGAAGTCTTTTAGGACCGAGATGAGAAAACATTTCTTCACACGGAGAGTGGTGAGTCTGTGGAATTCTCTGCCACAGAAGGTTGTTGAGGCCAGTTCATTGGCTATATTCAAGAGGGAGTTAGATGTGGCCCTTATGGCTAAAGGGATCAGGGGGTATGGAGAGAAGGCAGGTACAGGTTACTGAGCTGGATGATCAGCCATGATCATATTGAATGGCGGTGCAGGCTCGAAGGGCCGAATGGCCTACTCCTGCACCTATTTTCTATGTTTCTATGTTTCTATGTTTCTAATCTTCTAATTAAAATGTTCTCTTCTATGATCAATTGTTGAAGATGAAGCAAGGCATTATTTTTTTTTCTCCCTCTGTGACCTTCCAGCAATGGTGAATGCAAGTAATCGATTGGATTAATTATGTTCAGTTGTGTTATGGTGCAATCAATGGGAAATCAGAATTAGGAGAAACATTTTTATCCAGAAAATGGTTAGAATATGGAACCTACTTCCAGAGGGAACTCCGATGATTAGCAAAATTGCAATTAAGGGGAAGTTAAATAAATAAATGGTGAAAGAATTAATGCATAGGAAGGAACTGCAGATGCTAGTTTATACTGAAGATAGATACACAGTGGTTTGGGCAGCATCTCTGGAGAAAAAGAGTGGTGACATTTTGGGTCAGAACCCTTCTTCCACCAGGGGGCACTGTACGATGGCTGCCTTGCCAATGGTCTGTCTTGTCTTTTTCCCTTGTGTTTTTAGTTTGTTGTAAAATGTATGTTTTAGTTTATCTTTAGTTTTGTGTTGTGGGGGGAGGTGGGTGGGGGAGGGGGGGGGTGGGGGAAACTTTTTAAATCTCTTTCCTCGACGGAGATGCAACTTTTTCCATGTCGTATCTCCGTCTGCACTGCGGCCTAACCGTGGAGCTGGCGGTCTCTTGCTGGAGCTCCAACTGCGGGAGCCTGCAGACTTAACAGCGTGAGTAGGCAATCCCTTTGCCAGGGATCGCCCTCGGAGCTCCAACTGTGGGAGCCTGCGGAAAAACAATGTGGAGCTAGTGGTCCCTTGGTTAGGGTCCGACTTCGGGAGCTCCAAGCCGCGGGAGCTTCGACTGCCCCGATCACGGGAGCCTCGATTGCCGGTTGCAGGAGCTTCAATCGCCCCGACTGCGGCTGGTTCGACTCCGCCGACCGTGGGAGAAAAGGTGGAAAGAAGATAAGACTTTATTGCCTTCCATCACAGTGGGGGATGTGGAGGAGCCGCTGAGGTGGATGTTTATGTCATATGTTTATGTAGTTGTGTGTCTTGTTGCTTTTTTGGTATGACTGTATGGCAAACCAAATTCCTCGTATGTTGCAAAACATACTTGGTTAATAAATTACGATTATGATGATTATGAATATGATTCTTCACACTGAAAATAGGTTGGGGTGGGGGGCAATAAAGGGGAGGTGTGAAAAGACCAGAACAAATCAGGGTCGGCAACAGATGACCTCAGGAAAGGTGGAGCCCATAATGGCCCATTGTTGGGGGATACAAGGATGCCACCAGTGGGACTGATAGTACAACTGGGGTGGCGGGAGAGGGGGAGAGGGAGGGGACAGAATGCAGGAGTTACTTGAAATTAGAGAAATCAACATTCATACCGTTGGGTTATAAGCTGCCCAAAATATGAGGTGCTGTTACTTCAATAAATGTGTGGTGTCAATCTGACAGTGAAAGAGGCCCAGGATAGTGAGGTCAGTAAGGGAATGGGAAGAGATGTTAAAATGATTGGAAACCGTGAGATCGCGTTGGCCAAGGCGGACTAGGCATATGTTCAGAGAAATAATCGCCAAGTTTATGCATTGTCGCGCCAATATATAGGAGCACACACTAGGAACAGCAGATGCAGTAGATGAGGTTGGTTGGAGGTGGTGCAAGTAAACCTCTGCTTCACTTGAAAGGATTGTCAGGGTCCTTGGATGCAGTCAAGGGAGGAGGTACAGGGACAGGTATTGCTTCTTCTGCGGTTGCAGGTGAAAGTACCTGGGGAATGGGTGGTTTGGGTGGGAAGGAATAAATGAACCAGGGAGTTGCGGAGGGAACGGTCTCTTCGGAAGGCAGAAAGGGGTGGTGATGGGAAGATGTGACTAGTGACGGGATCCCGTTGGTGGTGGCAAAAATGTCAGAGGACAATGCGTTGTATGTGACAGTTGATAGGGTGGAAGGTGAGGACCAGGGGGACTCTGTCCCTGTTGCGACTAGGGGGAGGCGGACAAGAGCAGAACTACGGGATACAAAGGATACACGTTCGAGGTCCTCATCTACGACTGAAGGGGAATGCCCCCTTCACCAAAGAATGAGAACATCTCTGATATCTTAGTATGGAACATCTCATCTCGGGAGCAGATGAGAAGATGGAGAAATTGAGAGTAGGAGATAGAGTCTTTGCAAGAGGCAGGGTGGGAAGAAGTGTAGTTCAGATAACTGTGGAAGTCAGTAGGTTTGTAATATTAAGAATGAATGTTGATTAAGAATGAATGTTTGCATGAAATTGAGACCAGTTGATCTGAATTTCCTGTTCCATTGCTGTACGTTCCATACAGTTTATAGCTTATAATATGTCATTTTCAGATAATGCCATCATCTCACTCCCACAATGCCCATCTGTATACACGTCTGGCGTAGCTATTAATAACTAAATATTTAGTTAGAAATATGCAGAGCATTCGGTAACTGCAATGAACAAAATTCTGTAGCATTCCAATTGTGCATGCAAGTCTCATGAACAGAACAACATGTATTTGACCCTGAAGCTACAAGAGAAATCTATTGATTGGCACATGTATATCACATCAGGAACAATACTTCAAGGTAATAATTATGTCACTGCGACCATATCTAGTGCTTTTTTATTACATTCTGCCTCACTCAATAAATGCAATACAAAAAATTCAACTGTAAACAGAATACAAAATTCACGTACAGGAGGAACTACAGATGCTGGCTTAAACCAAAGATCGACACAAAAAGCTGGAGAAACCCAACGGGACAGGCAGCATCCCTGGAGAAAAAGAATGGGTGACATTTCGGGTCAAGACCCTTCTTTAGACTGAAAGTCACGGGAAAGGGAAACAGGAGATATAGACGATGGTATAGAAAGATATAGAACAATGAATGAAAGTTATGCAAAAAAGTAACGATGAAAAAGGAAACAGGCCATTGTTAGCTGTATGTTGGGTGAAAACAAGATGCTGGTGCGACTTGGGTGGGGGAAGGATGGAGAGAGGGAATGCCGGGGTTACTTGAAGTTAGAGAAATCAATAGTTATACCCTAGACTGTAAGCTGCCCAAGCGAAATATGAGATGCTGTACCTCCAATTTGCATTTAGCCTCACTTTTGTTGTTGCTAAGGGATCAGCATGTTGGTGCCTTTATGTGCCCTCCCCATAACAGCCAAGCAACTGCACAAAGGTCACAGTGGAAAGAAGGAAAATGCATTGGGGGCAGGCAGTTACAGGGGCATATGTCTTCATTGCATTTGTCTGCACCCTTTCCACCTCCATTATTACACCCATGTAACTATTCCTTTGTCACAATAGCTTCTAACCATTGTGAGGTGTGTGCTCCTAAAGTAGGTGGGGATCAGGGAGATCCTACAGGCACTCACTCATACAGCATATCTTGCTGCATAAATGGAACTCTGGCCTTCCGAGTATGTACACTCTACTCAGGCAGCACAGGCTGCGGTGGCTGGGCCATGTCCACCGCATGGAGGATGGCTGTATTCCAAAGGACATCCTCTATGGAGAGCTAACATCTGGGAGGAGAACCATCGGCCGCCCCCAGCTACGTTACAAGGATGTCTGCAAGAGAGATTTGAAGGTGCTCGACATCGATGTGGAGTCCTGGGAGAGCCTTGCAGCTGACCGTACGAGGTGGAGAGGTACCCTGAACCAACATCTCAAAACGGGGGAAGAGAAACTGATGAACGCAGCGGCAGACAAGCGGGCACGCAGAAAGGAGCGCAGCAACTTCAACAGACCAGAGTCCACACACAAATGTGACCTTTGCGACAGAGACTGTCACTCCCGCGTTGGTCTCTTCAGTCACAAGCGACGCTGCTCTAGCTGAGGTGTGGAGCAAGCAGCCAACTAGGATGCATCACCCATGGTCAGCCATGGCCAAGGGGGCCTAAGTAAAAAAAAGTAAAAATCGGAACAATCATCGATCAGGCAGGCACTGTGAGGGGACAAAATATCGATGTGTTAACTGAGATGCTTTAATTTACATATTTAATTTCTTCTCACAATACAGGAGGCCGTTCTGCCCATCAAGTCTGTGCTTACCCATAGAGCATTCCCCATCAATCCCACCCGCTAATTAATCCTGGTAACATATTCTCTCCCTCAAGCCCATCAACTCCTTCCTGATTTTTCGGCAACCTTCCTACACAAAAGGCAATTTGCAGGAGCCAATTAACCTAAAAAAAAATTTAAAGACCATTTATATCCTCCATTTTAGTCCGCAAACCAATTTGATCATTGTTGAGTGAAAGCAATCGATAAGAATCTCAGCAAATTACTGCTCAATGGGAGACGACTTACGAGGGAGGAAACCAGAGCCGCTGTGGAAACCCATGAAGTCACAAAGGGAACGTGCAAACTCCCTACAGACAGCATCTGAGCTCTGGATTAAACTGAGGTCTTTGAAGCTACATAGCAGAAACCCTAACTGGTACATTACTCTGGCACACATGGCTGGGGACATTTGCAGAAACTGCTTCCATTTTATTAATGAATGAAAATGCAACAACAACGTCTCCTGGACCACCCACATTGAAGCAATGACCCAGAAAGCTTTGTTTCGCCGAACACCTCCGCTTGGTCCACCTTAACCTACCTGATCTCCCGGTTGCTCAGCACTTTAACTCCCCCTCTCATTCCCAATCTGACCTTTCTGTCCTGGGCCTCCTCCATTGTCAGAGTGAGGCCCAGCACAAATTGGAGGGACAGCACCTCATATTTCGCTTGGGTAGCTTACACCCCAGCGGTATGAACATTGACCTCTAACTTCAGATAGCCCTTGCTTTCCCTCTCTCTCCATCCCCACCCCCTTCCCAGTTCTCCCACCAATCTTACTGTCTCCGACTACATTTTATCTCTGCCCCGCCCACTCCCCTGACATCAGTCTGAAGAAGGGTCTCGGCCCGAAATGTCACCCATTCCTTCTCTCCAGAGACGTTGCCTGTCCCGCTGAGTTACTCCAGCATTTTGTGTCCACGTTCGATTTAAACCAGCATCTGGAGTTCTTTCCTACACATCTTTTGGTGGAAAGCCAGCTATCCGAGTTGCACAGTTGTCTTCAATTAATTCTGTGACTATTTTGGAAGGACTCGTATTGGTGAGGCCACTACACAAAATGTTATCTTACCACACAAAAACATTGAAATCCAAATCCTCGACACTAACATCATAAATTGGAAGATAATTGGTGTGATTTCCTTGACCTTATGCTCTCTGGCTTCTGATATTTTCCGGTCCAGTGTCTTAGCATTACAAATTAAAATTAAATGGTTGCCTGTATATGATGTATCTCTGATTGCAAAATATGTCAAGGCTTATTACTCCTGTTTTCCACTGCACCTGTTAACCAGTTTGAAAACGTATTCTAAGCAACAGCTCAAACACTAATTATCAGAGCTCACAGATTGCGGCTAATTGCTCTCATTCAACAGAAATATATTAGAAGAATTCAGAACTTTATAGTTGACTTAATTTTGATTTGAATACTTTCCTTTTTAGGACTAACTTAAGAGAAAATACCAAAGTTCATCCATTGTGAACTTAGCAACAAATACATTTCTTATTGAAATAGTCATGTTGAACATTTGAAAATTCAGACTTTTTTATTGGCAAAATTAAAGTCACCTCTCATTTTAATTGCTCAGCTTTAACTATCGATTGCATAACAGTGATCAAAATGGTTTGAGGAATAAAATGAAGGACATAATTTTTTTTAATAGTATTATTAAACCAATGAGTTAGCATCCATCCATCTGACTAGGCTATCCGTGACAGGAAAACCCTCCCACAGCTCCCACAGGTGATGTTGTCTCCAGCCGTTGGATTGGGAGTGTGTTGTTGTTGCCATTGATCATTTTGTGTTATCGGTGCCTAAGCCTGCACGACCTTGAACCATATGCTGTTGTGGGGTTTCAGACCCTCCTGGAGTTCTTTTCCCCACCTCCCCCAGTCCTCAGCAGCTGCTGCCCAGTTGTCAGTGCCAAAGTTAAAATGTTTCATATCTCTGTTAATTGTGTCGTCGTAGCGAAGCTTTGGTCTTCCTCATGGCCTCTGGTGACCTCTCTGCTGAGCACTTCTTTGGGGAAGTGTCCATTATCCATCTGGTGTGTACATGTCCAGGCAGCAGTGGTACTGTTCCTTGAGGACCGCTGGGATGCTGGGGCACGTTGGTCAGAGAGAAGACTCATTGGTGATTTTGGCCTGCCAGCAAGCTCCCAGGATGCGACAAAGTCAGCGGAAATTAAACGTATTCAGTTTCCGTTCTTGATGTAGGTAAGTCGTCCAAGCTTCACTGCTCTACAGCAACGGGGCTCACGGCACACACTTTGTAGACAGTCATCTTGGTCATGATTGTGAAGTTTCTGTTCTTCCACGCCCGCTCGGTTAGTCTCGCGAAGGTGCCATTCCTATACGCGGGTTGATTTCCTCATCCAGAGATCGTAAGTTCATCAGATCATAAGATCATAAGTGATAGGAGTAGAATTAGGCCATTCGGCCCATCAAGTCTACTCCACCATTCAATCATGGCTGATCTACCTCTTCCTCCTAACCCCATTTTCCTGCCTTCTCCCCATAACCCCTGACACCCATCCTAATCAAGAATCTATCTCTCCCTGCCTTCAACATAACCACCGACTTTGCCTCCACAGCCTTCTGTGGCAAAGAATTTCACAGATTCACCACCCTCAGCAGAGAGAAGCTATCAGTCACTGTAGACCCTTGGGAGGTGAATGTGTTGAAAGTTTGCAGCTGAGTGGTATTTAAGGTGATTTCAGGGGGGAATGGAATGCCCTGACCCATTGCAACAGCCTTAGCACTGATTGTTAATCGGAATTCGTTGTAAGGGGGTTTGAGGGGGGATGGAGTGAGTGAGTAGGTGAGTGGGGGGGGGGGGGGGGGGGGGTGGGATTTTGCACGGAGGGTTGCTGGGCCCACAGGAGAGATTTGGACCCAACGGGTCCACACCAGTCTCGTGTCACCTATTTCTTGTCTCCAGGGATGCTGCCTGACGCTTCGAGTTACTCCTGCATTTTGTGTCTGTCTTTGTGTCTGTAAACCACCACCTTTTTGTCTGTAAACCAGGACCTGCTGATCCTTCCTACACATTGAGTATAAGAGATGGCATGTCATGTTACAGGTCTACAAAACATTCCTCAGACTGCACTTGGAGCGTTGTGTACTGTTCCGGTCACCATACTACAGGAAGGATGTGGTGGCATTAAAAGGAGTGTAGAAGACTTTCACCCGGATGTTGCCTGCAGTGAAGAGCTGTAGTCATCTGGAGGGATTGTACAGGCTACGTTTATTCTTGTTAGAAAGTAAGAAGATGAAGGATGATTTAAAAAAGGTTTATAAAATTATGAGTGGCGTAGATGTGTTAGATAGTCAGAGAGTCTAGTTTAGTTTTAGTTTAGAGATACTGTGCAGAAATTGGCCCTTCGGCTCACCGAGTCCACACCGACAAGTGATCTCCGCACATTAACACTATCCGGTACACACTAGGAACAATTTGCACTTATACCAAGCCAATTAACCTCCAAACCAGTACGTCTTTGGAGTGTGGGAGGAAACCAAAGATCTCGGAGAAAACCTATGCGGTCACTGGGAGAACATACAAACTCCATACTGACAGCATCCGTAGTCAGGATCGAACCGGGTCTCCGGCTCTGCAAGTGCTGCAAGGCAGCAACTCTACCACTGCACCACCATAGAGAGGTGAGTCTAAAACCAGAGAGCACAGTTTAAGGTGAGAAAGGAGAAATTTAAAAGATACCTAAGTGGTAAGTAGACCCATAATGCTGGAGTAACTCAGCGGGTCAGGCAGCATCTCGGGAGAGAAGGAATGGGTGACTTTTCGGGTCGAGACCCTTCTTCAGACTGATGTCAGGGGAGGGGATGGAACAAAGATAGAATGTAGTCGGAGACAGGAAGACTAGTGGGAAAACTGGGAAGGGGGAGGGGATAGAGAGGGGAAGCAGGGACTACCTGAAGTTAGTAGTGGTAGGTTATATGGTAAGTGGTAAGTTATATGGAACGAGCTGCAGGAGGAAGTGGTAGAGGCGGATATGGAAACTATATAAAAGGCATTTGAACAAATACTTGGGTGGGAAAGAAGTAGAGTGACATGGGCTTAATGCAGAAAAATGGGATTAATGTAGACAGGCATCACAGTTGGTTGGCACAAAGAGTCAGTGTCTGTACTTTACAAACCTATGGCTCTCCATCATTCCAACAGTTTTAATCATATCCAGTTGATCCTGACAAATGAGATACAGAAAGAAGAACAGGCAGTTCCGCTATGTTTCCATGACATGAACTGGATATAACGTGAGTGATGAATTAGGGAAAACTATTTGTCTTACGTGGGGCAAATTGATTATAACATGATTTTGATCAGGAAGTGAGAACCACTTAGAAGTTACTTTGAAAGTTGACAAGCAGGGAAAAAAAGCTGTCTTAGATTTAAACAATATAGGGGACAAAAAAAACTGTTTCCATGTAACGTCCCCACAGTAATCAGCCACCATTGTCTCATGGACGCAGCTGCTGTTTTAGTGGTGGGTGGGTGTTGAAGTTGACAAACATTCCATTCTATTGACACTTGTGCAACAGTACCCTATTCAACAATATAACATGCAGCCCTTAATATTTTCAGCCCGCTGTAACAAAAATAAAATGATTGCTATTGAAAGGATCTTTTTAAAAATTCTGTGGGAAAAATAAATTTGCGATTGCAAGTCAGAAACTCTGCAACCCTTAACCCTCCATCTCCCAGTGACATGATTGACTCCATAATGCAACTTCAATAACACAAGGGGTTTTGGGAATGCAACTATCACATAATCTTAGAATAAAGGGGAGGAGGCCATTTAAAACTGAGGTGAGAAGGAACTTTTTCACCCAGAGAGTTGTGAATTTGTGGAATTCTCTGCCACAGTGGGCAGTGGAGGCCAAATCACTGGATAAATTTAAGAGAGAGTTAGATAGAGCTCTGGGGGCTAGTGGAATCAAGGGATATGGGGAGAAGTTGGGCACAGGTTACTGATTGTGGATGATCAGCCATGATCACAATGAATGGTGGTGCTGGCTCGAAGGGCCGAATGGCCTCCTCCTGCACCTATTTTCTATGTTTCTATAATAGCAGAACTATAATAGCAGAACCCAATGCTGTATACCATATTCCATAAACAATGCAAGAAATATTGTAACAGAATAAACAATATCCAATCTCCTGCTGTGACTTTTTTATATGCCTCTCCTCAGTGCTGCAAACCCTGACGTTTTGTTTCTGTCTTGCACCACTAGGCAATGGTAAAGAATAATCCCCTCCCAATATCTTAATTTTATGATTATTACTATATTTAGACCTGTTGAAGGTTATTGCCTTTATAAATTAGTTATCTATTATCGAAGAAGTGCATGAACAGTGAGTTTATGCTTCTGTTTTCATAGCTCATTTCCTTTGCTTTGAATGATTTTTTCTCTCTGGGGGAAAATTAGATCAAGTTCGAAAATGTGCACTTGATTTGTGATGTATAAATGACGTGCATCTACTCGACTCTGCTAAGGTCTCAGTGGCAATATGTACTTTCAACATGATCATGACTGGAACATCCAGCTAGCACCAACTATGCTTGTTTTCACATTAGCACATTTGCACAGATGCAATTTCGAGGAGTAACACAGTAACATCACTATCACAGACTGAAATTTAGTTGTGCTGATTGAATCCATGGCTTGCTATACCCTTAAATAGAAATGGCTTATGCCCCTAACAAATGCTTCCAAAACCGAGGAAATATAGGGGGTGAGAGAAGGCAAAGTGTGGAATAAAGCTGGCATCAAGCTGTTCTGAAGAGGTTCTGGAACGTTAGTCAATGAAGGAGAAAGGACAATGCACCTAATAAAGGAAATCTTCAACTATGTTGCAGAACATTAGTGAGGGGTTGGGGGAGGGGGGAATGATTAAAAAAACAGGGATTAGGTCAAATGCTGAGCAGCATAAGTTACTATAATCATGCATATTTGAAATTTCAAGTGATTCCATTAGCTCCCTTGACCTCAAAGAAGACACACCCTACCAAAGTTTGACACCCTTGTTTTATCACTTCAGCCTTACTTAATTGTCTTTCAGAGTTGTGGTTAACTGCAGTTAGATCATTAATTATTTTAAACCCACTCTGTTTACCATTTGTTAAGTGATTAACTATTAATACAGAGTCACTCTTAGATTATCAAGCGATATTTCTCCTCCTTGCCTCACTTCCCTCACCTTGTGATTGATGGTCAGTGCAGGTTTGATGGGCCGAGGGGCCTGTTTCCCTGCTGTTTCTATCAAACAATTCAATCAAGCAAATACTTCATTTTTTTCTGACTCCTGAGCGATCTCTTTCCTTTCACATAAACCCTTTCTTCATCACCCAATCGTTGGTCACCTCTTCATCTATGACACATCTCAATCCCACCATCCTTGACTGATGTCTTAACCCGCACCCCTGAACACAATCAGCACAGGGAAATAACCTTCTCTTCCTTTTTATTCACCACCAATGGCAAAGCTTGTAGGAGTGTAATGAGCCAGCCCTGTAGAAAAGATTGCCTCAGGGCTTGGGCACTGAAGACGCATTGGGTGAGTTTGAAAGGATTTTTGTTATCTCATTTTCAATGTTCTCTTACAAATAATTTCCAGGCCCACAAAAGGTAAGAACATCAAAAATAGTCCAATTGGCCTTCAAACTTGCATTGTCATTCATGAAGATTATGGCTGATTTTCTACTTCAACACTGTTTTTGCAGCACTCTCTCCCTATACTTTAATTCACTTAATTGAATTAAATTCAAGTGCAGAAATGTGTTGATTTCTCTTTTGAATGAACACTGTGATTGGAGCTGCTCAATAACCCCTTGTAGATAGGTGCATTATCCACACATCACCTCAGGGTTGAGCAACATAGAATTGCAATGTATGAGTTTGGAAAAGATAGTTGTAGTCTCATTACACATTGCTATTTCAACTGCCACTAATGGCTAATTGATCTCAGACCTAACCAGCCTACCCCTTATTCTCAAATTTTGCTCGATGATCCTAGACTCATCAGTCAGGGGAAACATACTGACTGATTTTTGTCAGTCAAGCACTTCAAGAAATTTACGTTTCATTAAGATCTCTCAACGTTCTGAACTCGAAAGAACACAATCTCAGACTATTCTGTCTTTCTTCACACATCAAACCTGCCCTCATTAGAACTAGTCCAGTAAATGCCATTGCATTCTCTCCATGGCAAGCATGTGTTGTGGTATGCGGATTGGAACTATTTACACTTATTTGCCCACGTTTTTCTTTTACAATGGCAAAATTCACAGAGTTAGTTAGGAGTTGTCAAAGTAACGTTACCAGTTGCAATCCTTACAGAATGCAAATCAATGAAAACTGCAGATGCTTGAAATCTGAAATTTAAAAATGGTGCTGGAAACATTCAAGCGTCAAGGGGCAAAAATGTTTTTAGTTGTCATAACTGGAACAATGAGATTCTGACTTGTTGCAGCTGTTCAAGCACATTAAATACAATAATGCGACAAATAAATATACAATAAACTATCTGTTATTCTAGTAATCCAGACCATGAAAGTGCAAGCTAAATGATATAGTGCAATCTTCATAAGTTCATAAGTGATAGGAGCAGAATTAGGTCATTTGGCCTATCAAGGCTACTCTTTTGCACCTCGGATTTCTGGATTCTCTCCCCATTTAGAAGGTAGACTACACCTCTATTCCTACTACCAAATTGCATGACTCCACACTTTGCTACACTATATTTCATCTGCCTCTTCTCTATTCACTCTTCCAACCTGTCCAAGTCCTTCTGCAGAGTCCCAGCTTTAAAGGTATTCAAACATGAGGCACGGCATGTGCCCATCCAGCAGCGCGACCACCTCATTTAGGAGGCTTGATGGTCGCCGGTCGTCTAGGCCCTCCATATGAAGGAGCCTGGCCGCCCGTTACATCCGGCTGAGCCCGTAAATCTGAAGCAGAAGCTCCTTAAGGCCGAGGTATTTATCGTCGGCCGGGGGATTTTGGAGGAGCTGGGTGACTTCTCCGGCCGTGTCCTTGTCGAGGGCCCCCACCAGGTAGAAGTAGCGGGTGTCGTCCACTGTAATGCCCCGCAGCTGAAATTGGGCCTCCGCCTGCTGAAACCAGACTCGAGGCCGGGCGGTCCAGAACGTCGGTAACTCAACGGAGACCGCGTCGAGAGACAGGGCCTGGTCGGCCTGTGAGGTGGATGGTCTGGTGGTTCTGCCTTTTAGCTCCATCACGACACTAATGGAGCTTCAGGGTCACCAATGTGGCGCAGCGATTAGGCCTGAAATGAAGGCGAGGAGCCAGATGTTTCGGGAAGAGTTATATTTGCTATTGAGGGCGTGCAGCGTAGGTTTTCTAGGTTAATTCCCGGAATGGCGGGACTTTCATATGTTGAAAGACTGGAGCGACTAGGCTTGTATACAGTGGAATTTAGAAGGATGAGAGGAGATCTTATCGAAACGTATAAGATTATTAAGGGGTTGGACACGTTAGAGGCAGGAAACATATTCCCAATGTTGGGGGAGTCCAGAACCAGGGGCCACAGTTTAAGAATAAGGGGTAGGCCATTTAGAACTGAGATGAGGAAAAGCTTTTTCAGTCAGAGAGTTGTGAATCTGTGGAATTCTCTGCCTCAGAAGACAGTGGAGGCCAATTCTCTGAATGCATTCAAGAGAGAGCTGGATAGAGCTCTTAAGGACAGCGGAGTCAGGGGGTATGGGGAGAAGGCAGGAACGGGGTACTGATTGAGAATGATCAGCCATGATCACATTGAATGGCGGTGCTGGCTCGAAGGGCCGAATGGCCTCCTTCTGCACCTATTATCTATTGTCTATTGTCTATTTGCTGTCGTTCTCTTGACCAGACGGGTCTGCAAGAGAACGATCGCGCCTAAACCCCTGCCATTTATCCCTGTAACTAGGGGCTGCCCCCGGACTAGTCCATTCAGGTGCCGAGGGGTTCGATAACAGAATGGCCCGACCCTTGGGAGCCGCCACAATATAAATACTCTAAAAGCTGAGAAGGATGTGGACTCCTAACAAAGTGACAAATTCAATACACTGAGTTTGCAACGGTAGAGTTGCTGCCTTACAGCGAATGCAGCGCCGGAGATTCAGGTTCGATCCTGACTACAGAGTCAGGAGTTTGTACGTTCTCCCCATGACCTGCTTGGGTTTTCTCCGAGATCTTCGGTTTCCTCCCACACTCCAAAGACGTACAGGTTTGTAGGTTAATTGGCTGGGCAAATGTATAAATTGTTCCTAGTGGGTGTAGGATAGTGTTAGTGTGCGGGGATCGCTGGGCGGCACGGACCCGGTGGGCCGAAGGGCCTGTTTCTGCGCTGTATCTCTAAATCTAAAAAATCTAAATCTAAATCTAAATCTAAAAGAGATACAAGAATAATCAAACATTCCTTTGAAGTTAATATTAACATAATAATTTAATTCAAATAATATTTGAATTTAATATTAAATTTGAAACGTAATATTTGCCTGTGGATTTGCTGTTCTTCTTATTTGCTAATTACCATTCAATTCAATGGAGGATTTTAGGTGTTTGTTGCCTTTTGTTGCATTTTAAAGGCCACCATGACTAATGATAGTTTTCTCATCAATTTCGATATATGCTAAACAGATGGAACAAGGTATAAAAGGAACAAGGTATTTAGACACCAGGATGTAAAAGCAGTATATGGACACAAAATGCTGGAGTAATTCAGCGGGACAGGCAGCATCTCTGGAGAGAAGGAATGGGTGGTGACGTTTCGGTTCGAGACCCAAAGTAGTTTGACGTGTTAGCTTGATTGTGAAGCATGGAGCACTGAGTTTAACTCTGATATATACATTCAGCTTTTATTCCAGTCACATGATTCTGAATAGCATGATGGTTAAAGAGATGCTCCTTATTCTCCACAGAGAGTGAAAGGTTAAGGAGCAAATGTTTTCAAATAAAATCAAATCAAGTTTATTGCCGTGCACGTCTGATGTGCTACAGGTACAATGAAAATCTTGCTTTCAGAAGCATCACGGGCACATAGGCTCAGACAACATGCAAAAGAACATCAATTATACATAAATTCTACAAGGCTGCAAATAAAAAGACATTTGTGCAAAACATAATTAGAAACTAAATCCATTGCAGTTCAAGAGATAGTCCATAATGTTGTTTTGTCAAGCTAAGATCAGGACTATGCAGTATAAGAAAATAAATGCAGATGCTGGTACAAATCGAAGGTATTTATTCACAAAATGCTGGAATAACTCAGCAGGTCAGGCAGCATCTCAGGAGAGAAGGAATGGGTGACGTTTCGGGTCGAGACCCTTCTTCAGGGTCTCGACTATGCAGGTCAGTTCAGCAATCTGATGGTTGTAGGAAAGTAGATGTTTCCGAACCTGGTGGTGTGGGACTTCAGGCTTCTATATATTGCTATTGAGGGCTTGCAGCGTAGGTTCACTAGGTTAATTCCCGGAATGGCGGGACTGTCGTATGTTGAAAGGCTGGAGCAATTAGGCTTGGATACACTGGAATTTAGAAGGATGAGGGGGGATCTTATTGAAACATATAAGATAATTAGGGGATTGGACACATTAGAGGCAGGAAACATGTTCCCAATGTTGGGGAAGTCCAGAACAAGGGGCCACAGTTTAAAAATAAGGGGTAGGCCATTTAGAACGGAGATGAGGAAGAACTTTTTCAGTCAGAGAGTGGTGAAGGTGTGGAATTCTCTGCCTCAGAAGGCAGTGGAGGCCAGTTCGTTGGATGCTTTCAAGAGAGAGCTGGATAGAGCTCTTAAGGATAGCGGAGTGAGGGGGTATGGGGAGAAGGCAGGAACGGGGTACTGATTGAGAGTGATCAGCCATGATCGCATTGAATGGCGGTGCTGGCTCGAAGGGCTGAATGGCCTACTCCTGCACCTATTGTCTATTGTCTATTGTCTATATACATCTTACCCGACTAGCAGGATGGTCCGGATGGTGGGGATCCCTAAACAAACATGCTGCCTTCTTGTGGCAGCGCCTTATATAGATGCTTTTGAAGGGTGGCAGAACGGTTCCTGTGATTGTCTGGGCTGAGTCCACCACTTTCTGCAGACTCTTGCGTTCCTGCATATCGATATTGCTGTAGCAGGTCATGATCAACTAGTCACGGTGCTTTCTACAATGCATCTGTAGAAGTTTGTTGGTGTATTCAGTGACATGACAAATCATTTTAAACTACCACGAGTGCAGTCCAATATTTATTACTTCAACTATTACCACTGAAAATTGATATGTTGAAAATAGCTCCCTTTGTTGATGACGAAAATTTGCAGGAAATAAAAAGCTTATTAGGTTTACCGACCTAATAATGCTTCACTGTATGCTGTCAGTTTGGAACCATTTCTATGACAAGGCACTATATATCTGCAATGTATTTGCCCATCAGTTCGAAAGGTAGGAAAGCTTGAATAAGATGTGGTTTTGTCCAGCAGAGAACACCAAATGTGACAAGACTGAGAAAGTGAAGGCCCTGTTGGTCTTGAAGACCATGGTAATAACAGATGTGAAGATCTCAAAATATGAGAGTATTCAGTTTGACGTGAAATGTTGCCCATCCATGTCCTCCACAGATGCTGCCTGACCATATGAGTTACTCCAGCCCTTTGTGTTCTATGCAAGATTCCACCATCTACAGTCTCTGTGTCTACATATGAGTGTCAAGTTTGGGCTGGTGAGGCTCATGGCTCTCTACAGGGATGGGGGCAGCATGCCTGTTCTCTAAGCTACAAAACATTGAAACACACCAACCTTCCCATGTTTTTCTACCTTCTAACCAAATAGCTCCTCCTGCCTTGGTGCTGATTGCCAAACAGCAGGACTCCCCACTGCAAGAAGTAAAGATATATAGCAGAGCCATGTCACCATCAGACCTTGAAGCATACAAGGTGTACCTGCATTTCACCATTGCCTCTACCTGAATCATCATTGCAAATGCCAGGAGCAAAGCAAGACCATGTGCAAACGATCATTGTGTAGGAAGTAGGAAATGAGGACTGCCCTTCTTTTGTATAATGACAAATAACTTATAAGCACCTGAACCCTGGAGGTCTGAAGTGCATTGAAACATTCTGACAATGGAACTGAAAATAAGCCCAAGGAAAAGGAAATTTGTGCCTTTCTGTTTTTTATTTCAGATTTCTGGCATTCTGAGATTTTTATTCTATTCTCAGGCACAAATGTCCTCTGTTATTCAACAGCTACCCTTCCGATATCTGAATTATACCCTCAAACAAAACAAATCACTTTCAAGTTACTTAGAAGTGATCTCCGCTTGTACATTAAATGCTCTGATCAGTCATCTGACTTGTGTGTTTAATTTAAGTGTGCTTGTGCATAATCTCTGGTTGGAAGAAAAGTTTATATTGCATCGCCCAAATGGAGGAAGTTTTCAACTCACATGCAAAACATCATCACATTCACAAATTCCGTGGACTTTTTGATCTCAGCAGTTAAGGCAGGATGGGAATTCATGGGCGGGAGCTGAATGAAACTGATGGAAATACGATCTTCTGGGACCCTTGGTTCCAGAGCCTTTCTGGATTATCCATTCACCTAAACAGGGAGGTTGAAATACTTTTAAAAATTAGTTAATGAGAGTCCATCACATCAGCTTGTTTAAATAAAATAAGTTAAATAAAGTAAATAAGTTCTAAAACTTAAGAAGCATAATGTAAGTTCTATTTTTTGGAAGGTTTTTTTTCTGGAAATCACAGAAATGTTACAATGGGAGTTAAGATGCAAAGTCAGCAGCTGTAAAAGCAAATTCGCAGAGAACAAAACAGTTTTTCCAGGACACATTTAATTTAAGATCTCCCCTGATTTTGCTGAGGTCTGTAGCTACAAAATTGTTTCAATTAAATAAATAGGGTGGCTGCATGATCTGAAATGTGAAGAACTATGTCCAAAAATAACAACTAAAACAATGCAGAGGAACCATAAAAATACAGACAGTGGGAGAAAAGGCTTTCTGGAGTGAAGAAAGTACAAGCTGAAGTTTAACATTCAGGTTAATTCCGAAAATAATCACAAGTAAGATCAACTCAAAAATACTACCAACATGACCAAACAAATTTAAATTTGCCCTGATCCCACAGTCGCAATGCAATAAGTATGTGTAACTATTTGATTGGTAAATTAAATATGTTTTTGAAATACTCTCAACAGTGCTGTTGACCCACGTCTTTGGATGTGGAGGAAACTGGAGCACCCAGAGGAATCCCACGCGGTCACAGGGAGTGCGTGCAAACTCCCCACAGACAGTGAGGTCGGGATCAAGCCTGGGTTTCTAGCGCTATGAGGCAACAGCTCTACCAGCCCCTGTGCCACCAACTGCTGTTAACCAATCAACCTTCTAAGGGGTGTGTCTGACTTGAGCACATAAAGCTTTATCTTGATAAATTACACTTTGTATGTCAGAGCCACAATTATGCGATATTACATATTGAGCTGGCATTCAGGCTTAAAGCTTTGGTTTACTTTTCATAAGTGGAAAGTGTGAACAACTCGACACACATTCAACACCAGGGCACCATTGGAGTAACCAGAGCATGTGTGATCTATAATGGCTTCCACTCCATCAATGGACAGTAGATGTCCAGCCACCTCCTGCAGATTTTCCTTCATGCCACAGTCCAATTCCACAACAACTTCAGATCTGAAAGTTGATTGAAGATGTATTGCTAAAATGAAAATATGATGTCCCCTTCCATCTTGCCAGGTGATTATTCACTGATGCTCATTGATTCCACCATTCATCAAGGGCCTCAGACCAAATCATCAGCGTCCATTTGACCAGAGCCTGTGGAAGTCCACTCATCTGAGCTTGCCTGATGTCCCTCCCCTCCAAATCTCCTCTTGCTCACCTGTAAAAATGCGAATCACCAATCCAGATTTCAATTATCTGTCTAACTAGCTCCACCATGGTGCCTACTTTGTGTGAATCTGGTCAGAATGCATCCGAAGAAGGACTCAGTTCAAATCATCGAAGAAGGGTCTCGACCCGAAACGTCACCCATTCCTTCTCTCCCGAGATGCTGCCTGACCTGCTGAGTTACTCCAGCATTTTGTGAATAAATCAGTTCAAATCATTTTCTGTGGCCTCTGTTCATTGCTGCTGAGGAACTGAAAACCTTGTCAGAAATATAAGGCATGAATCATCCCTGGCAAGGAAAGAATATTGCACCTTCCAATTCTGAAGAGGGTTGTATTTCACTTGCTGTTGTAAACAGGTTGACGTGCCTGAGTGCCAGCTGTGGTAATGGAGGCTGGCATTTAATATTGTGGCTGGGTTATTGGGACATTCCAGTCTTGCTGTGCCTGAAAGTTAGGGACGACAAAATAGAACAGTGCAGCACAGGAACGGGCCACAATGTCTGTGCTGAACATGATGTCAAATTAAACTAATCTCCTCTGTCTGCACCCGATCCATACCCCCCATTCTCTGCATATTCATGTTCCTGTCTAAAAGCCTTTGTAAATGACCCTATCATATCTTGGGTATTTATTCACAAAATGCTGGCGTAACTCAGCAGGTCAGGCAGCATCTCAGGAGAGAAGGAATGGGCGACCTTCCTTCACCACCACCTCTGGCAGCACATTCCAACCATCTTCCACTCTAAATATTACCTATTACCTAATTCTATAATACCTAAATATTACCTAAGATGCCCCACACAACTTTAAACTTTGCCTCTATCACCGTAAAGCTTTGCCCTCTATGCTTCTTTGACATTCTGCCAGAGGGTGGTGAATCTGTGGAATTCTTTGCCATAGAAGGCTGTGGAGGCCAGGTCAGTGGATATTTTTAAGGCAGACATAGATAGATTCTTGATGAATACGGGTGTCAGAGGTGATGGGGAGAAGGCAGGAGAATGGGGTGAGGAGGGAGAGATAGATCAGCCATGATTGAATGGCGAATAAGACTGGATGGGCTAATTCTACTCCTATTCCTTATGACCTTATGACATTCCCACCCTGGGAGAAAGGTTTGGACTTTCTACCCCAGCTATGTATCTCATAATTTGGCATGCTGTCGGATTCCCAGCCGCTCCTCCTTTGCATTTGTGACCTGCAAGTTCGGCTGCACTCCCTCACTAACCGGTTGCTTTTCTACGGTTGCTTTTTTTTTGTTGCAGCAAGGCAAACAGCTAACCCGATAAATGATTGGAATGGCAAGTGTTCATTTAATGAAAGCAAGGTATTTGTTAATGGTGGCTCTGAAAGCGAAGTATGAAATTGAGTAAGGATTGAGTGGAAAAGGTAGGTGGACTGTTGGGAATTGGAGAAACTAAATAGGAATGCAGAGTAAATAGGCTTTGGGAATGATGTGATGGAGTGTGCAGAACAAAGGGGTGAAATGATGTCGTAGAATATGGGACCGTGCTTCCCTTTCTTGACCATCTACTAGGCAACATCAGCCACCTTAACATCACAGCTCACGGTTAATATCAAGGCTTCATGTCGGAATAACATTTTGTCATTTTACATAGAAAGCATAGAAAATAGGTGCAGGAGTAGGCCATTCGGCCCTTCGAGCCTGCACCGCCATTCAATATGATCATGGCTGATCATCCAGCTCAGTAACCTGTACCTGCCTTCTCTCCATACCCCCTGATCCCTTTAGCCACAAGGGCCACATCTAACTCCCTCTTAAATATAGCCAATGAACTGGCCTCAACTACCTTCTGTGGCAGAGAATTCCACAGACTCACCACTCTCTGTGTGAAGAAATGTTTTCTCATCTCGGTCCTAAAAGACTTCCCCCTTATCCTTAAGCTGTGACCCCTGGTTCTGGACTTCCCCAACATCGGGAACAATCTTCCCGCATCTAGCCTCTCCAACCCCTTAAGAATTTTATATGTTTCAATAAGATCCCCCCTCAGTCTTCTAAATTCCAGCGAGTATAAGCCTAGTCTATCCAGTCTTTCTTCATATGAAAGTCCTGCCATCCCAGGGATCAATCTGGTGAACCTTCTCTGTACTCCCTCTAAGGCTAGAATTTTGTCATTCATGTTATTCGTTCCCATTGTATCTCAAAAAAGAGAATTGCATTGACACTGACAGAAATCCTGCCCAGCATGAACTTATTTTTGAATGACCGTGCATTCTATTTGAAATTAGTGGTGACGATTTTTCTTAACATTTATAAGCATAACGGTCCAATAATATCTTCACATTAACCGATGTGCTGTTCACCATTTACCTATGGGGTTCTTCAGTCTTTTGTCCTCATTTATTTAAGGCCACTCTTGGAGAATTGTGTGTGGTTCTGATTCTGGTTTATACAGGAAACATGTGATTAAGTTGAAGAGGGTGCTGAAAAGATTCACAGGAATGTTGTCTGGATTGGAAAGCTTGAATTGTAAGGAGAGATTGGAGAGGCTGGGTCTGTTTTCCTTGGAACAAAGGAGGCTAGGAGTGAAATAAAGTCACAGAGTGATACAGTGTGCAAACAGGCCCTTTGGCCCAACTTGCCCACACCAGCCTACATGTCCCAGCAACATTAGTCCCACCTACCTGCATTTGGTCCATATCTCTCTAAACCTGCCCTGTTCATGTACCTGTCTATCTGCTTCTTAAAAGTTGGGATAGTTCCAGCCTCAACTATCTCCTCTGGCAGCTTGTTCCATACACCTACCACCCTTTGTGTAAAAATGATAGAGGTATATAAAATTATGCCAGGCATTTATAGTGTAGATAGCCAGAGCTTATTTCCCATGGAAGGGGTGTATGAAACTAGAAGGTGTTGGTTTAAAATTGTAATATAGTTTAGGTTTATTATTGCCACAGGGACTGAGGTATAGTGAAAATCTTTGTTTTGTATGCAATCCAATCAGATCAGTTAACACTATACAGAAATACAATCAAGCCCAAGTCGAAGGGGAAGATACATAACGAATGATATTGCACTCAGCATTGCAGCGTATCAGTTCCATAGACAAAGTCCAATGTCTGCAATGGGGTTGAGGTGAATTGGACAGTACCCTAGCTTATGGAAGGACCGTTCAGAAGCCTGACAACAGAGGGGAGGAGTCTATTCTTGAGTCTAGTGGTGCATGCTATTTAGCTTCTGCATCTTCTCGCCAGTGAGGGGGGTGAGTTTAAAAGGGATTTGAGAGGTAAATTGTTCAGATTAGTTGGTACCTGGAATGAGCTGCCAGAGGAGGTGAATGATACAGGAACAGTAACAATGTTTAAGAAGCATTTAGATAGGTATCAATGTGCAAGGCATAGAGGGATATGAATTTAATGTGAGATTAGCATAGAAATGGCTGGCAGAGACATGATGGGTCAATAGGTGGCAGAGACATGATGGGTTCCTATGCTGTACAACTAGAAGACGCTAAGATTTCAGGTCCTTTCATTTTTATTCTTGTTTATATAAATTAATATTTTATAGGAATAACGTGAGGTTTGCTCACTGAGCTAAATTTTCCTACATTGCATCTATTAAAAATTTATTCTCACAGCATTAACTTCAATTACCTGTTTTCGATTTCAACATTTCACTGGCACGAAATGTCAGCTTTGGTAGGGCTTGAAAATACATAATACACAAGGATGTCACCGGCACAGGAGTTCTAAGTAGAGACTCGATAGGCTGGATTTTTCTTTTCCCTAGAACATTACATAGAATATGAAGCATAGAAAAGTAGAGCACAGGAACCCACCTTTCATCCCACAATGTCTGTGCCGAACATCATGCCAAGTTATGTAGAAACATATAAAATTATAAAAGGACTGGACAAGCTAGATGCAGGAAAAATGTTCCCAATGTTGGGCGAGTCCAGAATCAGGGGCCACAGTCTTAGAATAAAGGGGAGTGTGGCGGCTCCCGAGGGTCGGGCCATACCACTCACGACCCCTCGGCACGGGAATGGGTCGAGCCAAGGAGGCGGACTTCGGCCGGGAGTATAAAGGTCAAGGACCGCATGACTCTCATTCCCTTTTGGAGTTCCAGAGATACAGTAAACACGCTTTCGTTAACCTTGCCTACTTGTCGTTATTTTGGCCTACTTGGCCCACTACAGGAGGCCATTTAAAACTGAGGTGAGAAAAAACTTTTTCACCCAGAGAGTTGTGAATTTGTGGAATTCTCTGCCACATAGGGCAGTGGAAGCCAAATCACCGGATGGATTTAAGAGAGAGTTAGATAGAGCTCTAGGGGCTAGTGGAATCAAGGGATATGGGGAGAAGGCAGGCACGGGTTATTGATTGGGGACGATCAGCCATGATCACAATGAATGGTGGTGTTGGCTCGAAGGGCCGAATGGCCTCCTCCTGCACCTATTTTCTATTTTTCTATGTAAGTTAGATTATTCTCATCTGTCTGCACACAATCCACATCCCTCCATTCCTTGCCCATCCATGTGCCCATTTAAAAGCCTCTAAAGCAACACTGTCATGTCTGCCTTCACCACTACTGTTGTCAGCATCTTCCAGCCACCCACCACCCTCTGTGTAAAAACCTTGTCCGACGAGTCTTTTCAACTTAGCCCCTCTCACCTTCAAGCTATGCCCTCTGGTCTTTGACATTTCCACTCAGGGAAAAAAGTTCTGACCGTCTACCATATTTATGCCTCTGGTAATTTTTATATACTTCTATCAGGCCTCCCTCAGCCTCTAGCGTTGCAGAGAAAACAATCTAAGTTTGTCCAACTTCTCCTTGCAGCTAAGACCACCTAATCCAGGCAGTATTCTAGTAAAGACAGTAAATAGTAGAAGAGGGATGACCTAAAAGGAGTATATAAAATCATGAGGGGGCATAGATAAAGAAGGTCACCATCTATTTCCCTGGATCGGGAAGTCCACAACTAGAGGGCACAGATTTTAGTATGAGAGGGTAAAGATTCCAAACCACCCCCTCCCGATGTAACACCTATCTCTATATCTTTATCCACATTTGGGGCCATATCTGGGGAAGGATGTACTGGATCTGGAGAGGGTCCAGAGGAGGTTTACAAGAATGATTCCAGGAATGAGTGGGTGAGCATATGATGAGTGTTTGACAGCACTGGGCCTCTACTCGTTGGAGTTTAGAAGGTTGAGGGGGGGCCTCATTGAAACCTACAGAATAATAAAAGGCATAGATAGAGTGGATGTGGAAAGGATGTTTCCACTGGCGAGAGAGTCTAGGACCAGAGGTCATAGCCTCAGAATTAAAGGGCTCTCTTTTAGAAAGGAAGTGTAGAAGAAAAAAACGAAATCCTCTCTTATTTAATTTTGATCGGAATTAAGCAAGGTGACGAAATGGTGTGTGGATGTGGCAGCTGGCATCTCTCATTGACCAGGTGCAGAAGAGGATCGTGAGAATCAGAAAAATAAGATTTAGACGCATTACCTCTTGTCTGGGAATGCGTGGAATGGTGGATAGTGAATGTAAATATGAGATAATTAACAGAGATAAGGAAGCTTGTTTTCCTCTGTGGGATGTTACAGTAGACCACCCGTGCCCCCTACCACTAGTCGAGAAATGCTGCAGTTAATGGGGGCTTATGATTAGCTCCGAGAGGGGGCAGTGGAGCGGTCCACTTTAAAGGTGAGATAGAATAATGTCAGGATGCCCTTGTATTATGTTTGACTTGCATTAACCATCTATTATTATTATTATTTTTTTCATATTTTAGATACAGCGCAGAAACAGGCCTTTTCGGCCCACCAAGTCCCCGCCGCCCAACGATCCCCGCACATTAACACTGTCCTACACCCACTAGGGACAATTTTTACATTTACCCAGTCAATTAACCTACATACCTGTACGTCTTTGGAGTGTGGGAGGAAACCGAAGATAAGATCTCGGAGAAAACCCACGCAGGTCACGGGGAGAACGTACAAACTCCTTACAGTACAGCACCCGTAGTCAGGATCGAACCTGAGTCTCCGGCGCTGCATTCGCTGTAAAGCAGCAACTCTACCGTTGCGCCACCGCGCCGCTGTTGTTGAATAAGATTAACATAAATAAAAAGTATATTGTGACTAATAACATGATTAATACCCACGTAGTAGGTTGTTGTTATTGGACAACATATAGCCAAGGACAAAGTTTATTTTCGTCTAGTTGTATCTAACTAAAAGTAAAAGTTGTTTACTGCACGGTATAACTGTCGGCTAATTCTGCTGTGAAGTCAGAGAACTGGCGAGCAGTTAACTGCTGCCATCGCTCCAGGATATCGTGCAATAAACTTTCTTGAAGCAAACCTCAAAGTCTCCATTTTTGCCTTTAACTTCCCTCTGTTAATTTCTTCCACAGGAAGTGAGGATGGCCTAGTCAGTGGATATTTTTAAGGCAGAGATGGACAAGTCTTGATTAGAATGGCTGTCAAGGGTTATGGGGAGAAGGCAGGAAAATGGGATTAGGGGGCAGAAATCAGCCATGATTAAATTGCGGAGTAGACTGGATGGGACGAATGGCCTAATTCTACTATAACTTGCGATCTTGTGAATATCGCCTCCCTCGCCTCCATCCAAGGTGAGAGGGAGGTTCACCTGTACTTCCTCTAATCCCATGTGCTGCAGTCGGTGTTTCCAATGTGGCCTCCTATACATCGACAAGACCAAGTGTAGACTCAGCGAATGTTTCGGTGAACAATTGTGCTCGGTCCGGAAAGGCCTACTAGATCTCCTGATTGCTAACCATTTTAACTTCTCTTCCATTCCCTTACTGACCTTTCTGTTCTGGGCATCCTCCATTGCCAGAGTGAGGCAAACTGGAGGAACAACACCTCATGTTCCTCTTGTGCAGCTGCAACCAAACAATATGAATATTGAATTCTCCGATTTTATGACACAATCAAACTCGCCTCCTCCCCTTTCTTCCCCCATCCCCTCCTCCCCCCACTCTCTCCCCTGAGCCCCACCTCGATCACTCCTCTCCCCGTTCACCTACATTCATTCTCTAGCTTCACAATCAGCAACTTTCAATCCTTCTGTCTCACAACTTCTGACTTTTCATCTCTGGCCATCTGCTTGTCAAGAAAAACCCCCTCACCTGTATGCACCTTGCCAGGCTTTGTCCTGCTCCTACTCTGTTCCAGCTTTCTCCCCCCCCCCCTCACCCCCCCCCACCTCCAAACAGTCTGAGAAAGGGTCCTGACCAAAAATGTCACATATCCATTTTCTTCAGAGAGGCCATCTGACCTGTGGAGTTACTCCAACATTTTGTGTCACTTTTTGGTAAACCGGCATCCACAGTTCCTTGTTTCTACATAGAAGTTGGAACGTTATGTTACAATTGTACACGCTGTTCATTTGGCCACATTTGGAGTATTGTGTTCTGTTTTGGTCACCTTGCTCTGGGGAAGGATGTTGTTGAGCTGGAGAAAATGCAAAGAAGATTGATGGGGATGTTGCCTGGACTCGAGGGCCTGATCTATAGGGATCTAAAATTGGTCTGAAATAAATGTCTCGACCAGAAAAGTCAGCTACCCATGTTCTCCAACGATGCTGCCTGACCCGCTGAGTTACTCTAGCATTTTGTGTCCTTTTTGGTGTTGTTGTACATTATTTTTTGCAGCTTTTGAAGCTACAGTATGTTCATTATCAAATGTTCTTAACCGGCAGGCTGGACAACTTGTTCTATTCATGTGTGAATTCACACTTTATAACTGCAGTGTAGTGACTAGCAGATTTATTTAACATTGGTAAATCTTATTTCACTCGAATTTAGTTTGGCCCATCCTGAACTATTTTATTTCCTCTGTAGAAAGTCAACAGATTAGCTTGCAAATAAATCGTCATGGGGTAATGTTTAAGGGTGCCATGTGTAATTCTTAAGTATGATGAGAGTACCACCCTTTGATAACTCCGACACAATTAATACAGCAGATACTGCACATATATGTGCTTTTCTGTTGAACAAATCTCTGCTGCGCTTTGACCTACATAATGAGCCTTCACTACAATGTTATCTAATAAGGCCAGCTGCACTCTTGCAGTTTGCTACACACTGAACAACCTGCCAACGTAAATGGAGGAAGCAGAGGTCCAAAAAGAAGCATCAGTGAATAGAAGGAAGCATCACTTGCATCAGAATGTTCTTTCACTGTGCTTTGTTGTTCAGAATAAAATGTTATAGGCTAATGAATCCCATTGGGTGCTGCTAACTCAAAACAAACCTCTTATTCATTTCAGAAAATTCTGAACTGAATTTAGGGCGGCACGGTGGTGCAGCGGTAGAGTTGCTGCCTTACAACGCCAGTGACCCGGGTTCGATGCTGACTACGGGTGCTGTCAGGATGGAGTTCGTACGTTCTCCCCGTGACCTCGTGGGTTTTGTCCAGGTGCTCCGGTTTCCTCCCACTTTCCAAAGATGTATAGATTTGTAGGTTAATTGACTTCCGTAAAGATTGTAAATTGTCTTTGGGGTGTAGAATAGTGTCAGTGTACAGGGATCGCTGGTTGGTTCGGACCCCGTGGGCCGAATGGCATGTTTCTGCACTGTATCTCTAAACTAAACTCAACTGGACTTCTTGCGGTCAGTGATTTGTAGGAGTTCATGCCATTGATGCACTAGGCAGAGGCAGTGATTGGCTCAGTCTTGCACAGTTTATGTTCTCTCATTGCAAATTATAATTGGTTGAGGGGTGGCAAGAATTTCTATTGTCAGTCACAACTACAGTGCAATGGATCTTGCGCTAACATTTCACCACAGAAATTTTGCAAGAACGTAGTTCTTCCCTCTGCTACACACATAGAAACATAGAAACATAGAAAATAGGTGCAGGAGTAGGCCATTCGGCCCTTCGAGCCTGCACCGCCATTCAATATGATCATGGCTGATCATCCAGCTCAGTAACCTGTACCTGCCTTCTCTCCATACCCCCTGATCCCTTTAGCCACAAGGGCCACATCTAACTCCCTCTTAAATATAGCCAATGAACTGGCCTCAACTACCTTCTGTGGCAGAGAATTCCACAGACTCACCACTCTCTGTGTGAAGAAATGTTTTCTCATCTCGGTCCTAAAAGACTTCCCCCTTATCCCAGTCTATCCAGTCTTTCCTCATATGTAAGTCCCGCCATCCCAGGGATCAATCTGGTGAACCTTCTCTGTACTCCCTCTAAGGCAAGAACGTCTTTCCTCAGGTTAGGAGACCAAAACTGCACACAATACTCCAGGTGCGGTCTCACCAAGGCCCTGTACAACTGCAGCAGAACCTCCCTGCTCCTAAACACACATTCCATGTTAATAAGTATTTGACTTGATAAAATTACTATTCATTTCACAAAATGCTGGAGTAACTCAGCAGGTCAGGCAGCATCTCAGGAGAGAAAGAATGGGTGACATTTTGGGTCGAGACCCTTCTTCTTCAGTCTGAAGAAATGCTGGAGTAACTCAGCAGGTCAGGCAGCATCTCAGGAGAGAAGGAATGGGTGACGTTTCGGGTTGAGACCCTTCTGCAGACTGAAGAAGAAGGGTCTCGACCCGAAACATCACCCATTCCTTCTCTCCTGAGATGCTGCCTGACCTGCTGAGTTACTCCAGCATTTTGTGAAATAAATACCTTCGATTTGTACCAGCATCTGCGGTTATTTTCTTACACTAATAAAATGACTAGGTTTACAGATGATTAATAATCATAACTTGAATTAAATGTCACAGGGTTGAATGGTATATTGATGGTGTAAGAATGAATCATACGTTTAGTTTCGTTTAGTTCAGAGATCCAGCGCGGAAACAGGTTCTTCGGCCCATCGAGTCCACACCAACCAGAGATCCTCGCACACTAACATTATCTACATCCACGAGGGACAATTTACACTTATACCAAGCCCATTTACCTACAAACCTGTGTGCGCCTTTGGTCTTCAGGAGGAAACCGAAGATCCTGGAAAAACATACAAAACGCAAATAGAAAACAAGTTAATGCTAGGACAAGAGCAGGATGTTTTCTGCTGAGATAGGATTAGGAACATGAAGATCAAATCAAGAGCCTAATGGTTTAAGGAAAGTAACTGTTTCTGAACCTGGTGGTGTGGGGCTTTAGGCTTCTGCTTCCTGCTTCCTGGTAGCAATGAGAGAAGGGCATGGCACAGATGGTGGGGTTCCTTGATGATGGAAGTCTCCTGCTTGAGGCAGCTCCTCATGGAGATGTTTTTGATGGTGTTCCTCAAAGAATAATCAATAGAATTCCCATAGAAAATTGCATTATTTCTCCAATAAAATTCTTTACAAATTGTCAAATAAGCTCTCAAAATGCTTTTTAACACCAAGGTTCTACAATAAGGAAAACTTATGTTTTCATGTTTAGGAGGGAACTCCAGATGCTGGTTTACACCGAGGAAGGGTCTCGACCTGAAACGTCGTCTATTCCTTTTTTTCCAGAGATGCTGCCTGACCTACTGAGTTCTCCAGCATTTTGTGTGTGTCTTTATGTTTTTACGTGACGTCTGAGCCTCTGTATCTTTGATGCCACTACAAGCATTATACCTCTCGTTGTAACTCTACCTCTCTGTACCTGTGCATGTGATGACAAACGCAACTTGACTTGATAATATGAAGGAAAAAGAGTTCTGTGTGTCTGAAAACAGTGAATTATGTAGGCTCACATTACTCAACTGTGTCAGAACGAAGCCATTAATATTCACGGTACATGCAGTGGGCAGCAAGTGGTGCAGCTGGTAGAGTCACCGCCTCACATCACAAGAGTCCCAAGTTCGATCCAGACCTCGGTTGCTTCCTGTGTGTAGTTTGCGCAGTCTCACCTTGACAGCTTGGGTTTCCTTCCTCTGTGTGTCCTAGTTTCCCCCCACATCCCAAAGATGTGCAGGTTGGCAATGTTAATTGGCCGCTGTAAATCGCCCCTTCTGTGCAGGTGGGTGGTGGAATCTGGGGGGAATTGATGATGATTTGGAGAAAATAAAGTTGGATTGGATGAGCGTAGGGTGAGTACAAATTGATGGGTCGAAGGGCCTGATTCCATGCTGTATCTCTATCTCTAGCCAGGATTTGTATTCTTTTTGGTGATGTTTCTTGGCTTGAGGACTGAATTATTCATGTCCACCGCATGATACTAGATACCGCAGAGCTCTGTTGTGCTGCCAGCATTATCCACTATGTCACTTCTTCACGTACAGAGTCATAGAGTCAAAGAGTGATACAGCTTGGAAACAGGCCTTTCGGCCCAACTTGCCCTCACCGACCAACATGTCCCAGCTACACGAGTCCCACCTGCCCGCGTTTGGTCCATATCCCTCCTTTCCTATCCATGGCTACCTCGGATAGCCTGGTAAAGAGTGTAAAATCGTTTGGCAGTAATCTGCTGCTGGTACAAACAACCTGGCACCCATTGCTTCAGCTATTTACCTTCAAATTGCATTATCTATCCCAAGCTTGTTCTCCTGGGTAAGACTGTGCCTGGTGCCGTGGTACAGAGTGAAAAGAAAATATGAGACCAAGAATTTTAAAAATGAATATCGGCGACCTCTGTTCAAATTCTGCATACTTCAACATTCACTATCATTCAGTTTTTTCTCTTTCACAGAAACATAGAAACATAGAAAATAGGTGCAGGAGTAGGCCATTCGGCCCTACGAGCCAGCACCGCCATTCAATATGATCATGGCTGATCATGCAAAATCAGTACCCTGTTCCTGCTTTTTCCCCATATCCCTTGATTCCATTAGCCCTAAGAGCTATATCTATCTCTTGAAAACATCCAGTGAATTAGCCTCCGCTGCCTTCTGTGGCAGAGAATTCCACACATTCGCAACTCTCTAGATGAAATCAAAGCCTGGAATACAGATTACCGAACAAGGGAAAATAATTGCAATCGTTGAATTGCTTTACTGAAAGAACTGTTGGTGAGCCTAATACTGGTTATGAAAGTCACACAGAGATCAAGATTGTGAGTTTTACAGCATAATTTCATCATGTTTCCCTACATCATACCTCCCCAACATTGACAGTTTCTGCACACCATTCTCTGTTGATGTGTTACACTTCTCCCAGCTGCTGGCATTTAGCAGAGCAGATGCCATCTGTGCAGTAAGCTGTTAAAGGGACATTCAACAATAAAAGCAGGATCCTTGTAACTCCAAGGAAGTTCAGCTACTAAATGGATGATGTACCATTGATGGGAGAGGGGGGATTGGGGCAGTGGTGTTCTTAGAGGCTGGTGAAGAACAGTTCCCATGAAAGAAGTGTTCTTCTAGGCCAGCGCTGAAGAGTCATGGGGTCATACAGTATGGAAACAGGCCATTTGGCCCACCCCATTGATGCCGACCAAGATGCCCCATCTCAGCTAGTACCATTTACCTGCATTTGGCCCATATTCCTCTAAACCTTTCCTATCCATGTCAGTATTCCTGACAAGATGTTATTAGGAAGATCTTTGTAACGACACGAAAAACTGATGAATGCTTGCAGCTTAGGGAATCCTGAAATGCAGGCAAATCCCATGCCTCCTTATGGACTGGAGGACAAGCGGATGGAGCTTGGGAGATCTCTCCGTTGGAGCAGATTGCAACAAACTGCAATGTGGTAGAGCTCTCATTAGTTGCCTGAAATGATTTAAGGCTAGGAAGCAGAAAGTTACCCATAACATTAACATTCACGGGTAAAGAAATGAAGCACCCATGAAAAGAAATTTAATTGAGGTTGCAGGACCTTATGGAGCAGAGTGATGATAATGAGTGCAGTGTTATTGTTTGCCCTTTACATAGGAGAATTTCAGGGGAGGTGAGTTGGTAAAGCCTCATAAGCAAATGAGAGTCAAGGGTATTTAACGTCATATGTACTTGCAACAGTACAATGAAATCCATGCTTGCTGCAGCAGTACAGGCCAATTAATGCAAATCACACAAATAAATATACAATAAGCAGTAATACAATCAATTAACAATCAGTAATACTTGGTAATTAAACCATAATATAGTGCAACCGATCTCCATAGAGGAATCAAAACAAAGTTTGCAGCAGATCATAGTTGCTGAGGTAGTGGTTAGTGTTGTGCAGTGTTTAAGAGCTGATGTGCTTTGCAAGAAACTGTCTTGAAAGTGGAGGTCATGGTTTTTTGGCTCCTGCATCTCAAAAAAGCAGATAATATCATCAAAGACCAAACCAACCCTGGCTTCACCCTCACCTCCTCACTATCATTGGGAAGAAGATGCAGGAGCCAAAAAACCATGACCTCCACTTTCAAGACAGTTTCTTGCAAAGCACATCAAGCTCTTAAACACTGCACAACACTAACCAGTACCTCAGCAACTATGATCTGCTGCAAACTTTGTTTTGATTCCTCTATGGAGTTCGGTTCTTCCCAATGATAGGGAGGAGGTGAGGGTGAAGCCAGGGTGGTTTGGTCTTTGATGGTATTATCTGCTTTTTTGTGACAGCACCTCTGTAGATCTCTTCATTAGTATCTGTGATGGACCAGTTAGTGCCTAGTGCATTCTTTATCTTTTTTCAGCTCTTGAACTGCACAACACCAACCACAAACTCAGTAATGATGATCTGCTGCGGACTTTGTTTTGGTTCCACTATGGAGTTCAGTTTTACTATATTAAGGTTTAATGACCAAGTATTACAGATTATTCATTGATTTTATTACTGCTTATTGTATATTTACTTGTTCCTGGATTTCCTTTGTTCCTTTGTTACCAAACCCAGGCCATGACGTATCCAGTCAGTATGCTCTCTACTGTGCACATGTTGACATTTGAGAGAGTTATTGGTGACATACAAGTCTCCTTAAATTTCTGAGGAAGCAGACACATTGATGAGCTTTCTTAGCAATTGTATCAATGTGCTGGGCCCAGGACAGATCTCCGGAGATATGCACTCCCAGGAAATTGAAGCAGTTAACTCTCTCCACTGTTGACCCATCAGTTTAGGTTTGTTTAGTTTAGTTTAGAGATACAGCGTGGAAACAGGCCCTTCAGCCCACCAAGTCTGCACCAACCAGCGATCCCCGCACATTAACACTATCCTGCACACACTAGGGACAATTTACATATACACCAAGCCAATTAACCTACAAACCTGTAGGTCTTTGGAGTGTGGGAAAAACCGAAGATCTCGGAGAAAACCCATGTAGTCACGGGAAGAACGTCCAAACTCCGTACAGACAGCACCCATAGTCGGGATCAAATCCAGGTGTCCGGCGCTGTGCTGTTCAATCTGAAGAAGGGTCTCAATCCAAAACGTCACCCATTCCTTCTCTCCAGAGATGCTGCCTGTCCCGCTGCGTTACTCCAGCATTTTGTGTCGATCACAAGATCATAATCTGCTTTGCCTTGTTTATTCACTGTTGTAATATATTTAACCAGTTATCTCCATACCACCACCCCGCAGAGTAATCCCATGAACCCCATTAAGAGCCAATCACATTGATGGATCTGGTGTCACATATAGGCTAGAGTGGGTAAGAACAGCAGATGGCTTTCCCGAAGGACATTAGTGCGCCAGACAGTTTATTTAGATAATCATAAGGTCCTAAGGTCATAAGTGATAGGAGTAGAATAAGGCCATTCTGCCCATCAAGTTTACCCCGCCATTTGATCATGGCTGATCTATTTCTCCCTCCTAACCTCATTCTCCTGCCTTCTCCCCAGAACCTCTTACACCTGTATAATCTAGTGGTTTCATAGTTAGCTTTACAAAGGTGAGCTTTTAAAAATATATATATATTTATATTGCTTTTTCAAATAGCGTACAAAAACATTTAACATAACATAAAATAACATAACAAGGCACATCAACAGCAAGATCACTTTTAGGCACCTAAAGGCACTTTAAATATAAAGGAAGTAAGGCACGTTTCTGCTATAGTACATGTTTATATATATTATATATATATATATAAACTGTTCCCACCTTTAATAACCTAACCAGACAATAATCACAATGAAAATAAAGACAGTCAGCAGTTCACTACAAATCCTCAGTAAAATCTTTCCCCTCCAGAAATTTCATAAACGAGCCCCAAATCTTTTCAAAAGTGTCGTATTTCCCCTTAACTATATATGTAAGTTTCTCCAAAGCAAGACACTGCAGTGATCCATCAACCCAACTTTGCTTGTTTGGTCTATAAACTGATTTCCATGACAAAGCAATTTTATGTTTAGCTTCAAGCAGACAAAATATAACCATCTTCTTATCTGTATTGTTAAGTTTACAGCTTGCTGGAAAACACCCGAAAATACAAAGTTTAGGACAGAGTGGAAGCTTCTCTTTTGTGGCAACAGATAAAGTTGTTATTATCTCCTTCCAGTACTCTTGGATAGTGGGGCATTCCCAAAGGCAATGAAACAAGCTACCCTCATGTACACCACATTTGATACACAGATCAGGTGTATTAGGGTTAATGCGATGCAGTAAAACAGGAGTAATATATAGTCTCATTATCCATTTGTACTGGAGTAATTTGAACCGTGTATTTATTGCTTGGACTTGAGATTGTAAACGTATATCCTGCCATTCTTCTACAGTAATTTCTTCATCAAGATCTGAACACCACGCAAGCCTTTTATCTTCTGAAGATTCCTTTGCTGTAGCTATAATAATTTGGTAAAACCGTGAGATTTGGCCACCTGCCTCATGATGGTTTAAAGCTGCCTTTTCTAAAGGTGAGCTTTTAATGTTTAAATTTCAGATTAATTTAATAAATTAAATTCTAAATCCACATGTCTCTAGGATAATAATCAATAATTCCTGCTGCTGATGCAACAACTGAACTGAACTTTGGCCCACCATAGCTTGGTGGGCCAAAGGGCCTGGATCACTAAAATAAACTAAATTAAAAGGACTCAAAGTGCTGGTATAACTCAGCAAGTCAGGGAGAACATGGATAGGTGATGTTTTGAGGTTACCTAAAATTGGTGAATTCAATGTTCAATAAATCAATCGATGGTTGAACTGCAAGAGTTAATGATTAAGTAATCTTGACTGCAAACACCTACAAGCTGTAATCTGACTCCAACAGGGGAATGACTCAGTTTGACAATTAAATTGCGCTGCTTTACTTCATAATTATGGGATTGATGTTTATTTCAAAATAGACATTGTTATATTTAGGCAGCATCTTCACAAGCATGATTACTCTTTAAGTACAAGCTACTGAATAATAATTTTGTTAAAATACAGGATTGCCTATTCATTCCCACCAGCTCAGTGCCATTGAAAACAATCAGTATTGCCATTCTTTCAAGTAATACCAGCTATTTGGAGGTTGAACGTTTCTTCACCCTATTATTAAGTCCCTGTGGTCTTCATTCTTGAAAGAGATACATGCATTTTATCACACAACTGCAGCTTTACGAAACCACTGCACGTATGAGGATAACAATAACGTTGCTCTTAATTTGATGCGTTTAAGATTAATCGTTTCACATTTGTTTGAAGTATTTGCCAGAAATCAATGCCATGACTATTATTCTCATGTACTACATATCTTCTTAATGGGACCTTCAGCAAGGTGCCAAGACGAACCGAAAAGATCTTATTACAGTGACACCTAAAATACTGTAATATGACGATTACTATATTAAGGTACAATTGTTATATTACAATGAGCCTGACAGGTGAGCAGATTTTCCTCTTGAAGTTCTTTTTATCAAAATAATTCAATTTTCTGTACTTCATGTACACAGGGAAACTGTTACTATTCCCAGAAAATGAATCACATTTTTCATTTGGTTAGCCTGCCTTCTTAGGTGTGACGTACGCTGCGCTATTAATTTAAAAATATTGAGAAAATTTAATATTTAATGCAGTTGTAATTGCAGCCTCCATCACCATTACCAAGAATAGCACAATATGTTCGTGAAAGCATCAAAACTGAATGTAATAAAACTATTTTGCCATGATTGAATAAGAAATAAGTGCCTGCGGCTTTCTGGCCCGAGTTTAGCTTCACACGGTACTTTTGGCAGAATTGGTGATTGTGATAAGAGATCGGTCAACTAACATCTCAGTTGACTTTTGTTCTAACTTTTGAAATAAGAACACCTCATGGAAATACAATGAGACAGGTGGGCCCTTTCATCAGTTGGCTTATTTTGTCTCTTTTCATCGGTGATGGACTGATTGGATTTCTAACTCCAGAGTATTGTTGATAGCATAGTTTAGTACGGTAGTTTACTCCAGGTAGTTTAGCGGCCAGTATACCCGGCTGTCACACCGGAGACCGGGGTTCAATACACCGCCAGGTAGATATATTTAGGGTGTCACTGTGGCACAGCCGTAGAATTGCTGCCTTACAGTGCCGGAAACCCGAGCTCAATACTGACCACAGGTGCTAGCTGGACAGAAGGTTGTGGAGGCCAAGTCAATGGATATTTTTAAGGCAGAGATAGATAGATTGTTGATTAGTAGGAGTGTCAGAGGTTATGGGGAGAAGGCAGGAGAATGGGGTTAGGAGGGAACGATAGATCAGCCATGGTGGAATAAACTTGAGGGGCCAAATGGCCTAATTCTGCTTCTATCACATGTCCTTATGAACATGAGTTTGTAGGTTCTCCCTGTGACTGCATGGGTTTTCTCCGGGTTCCTCCCACATTCCAAAGACATGCAAGATTGTAGGTTAATTGGCTTCTTTAAATTGTTCCTAATGTGTAGGATAGAACTTGTGTATGGGTGATTGTTAGCCAATGGACTGGATGGGCCGAAGGGCCTGTGTCCACACTGTATCTCTAAACTAAGTATCTTCACAAGGTCCTACTGAAATATACATAGGACTGTTGCTCTCCGGGAAAAACTAATAAATAGAATGGAAAATTACATTTTCTTTTTTTTCTTCTGGGGACTCTGTTGACCAGACCACAAGGCTTAGAGAAAATCAGTCTGAAGTTTTGTAATATTATGTTTCTATTTTCAAACTTTCTAACCTGGAATTTGCATCCACAAAAGTCACTTCTCTCATTTTTTAATGCAATCCACGGAAGCTATTATGAGATTAGACCAAGCACTCTGACACACCATTTACCATCAAAATAATATATTTTAGAATCAGAAAGTCATACAGTCTTCAGCCCAACTTGCCCATGGCAACCAACATGCCCCTTCTACACTAACCCCACATGTCTGTATTTGGCCCATATCCTTCAAAACCTGTCCTATCCATGTATCTGTCCGAATGTTTTGTAAACATTGGTAATAGTACCTGCCTCAACTACCTCCTCTAACAGCTCGTACCATACACCCACTACCCTTTGCGTAAAAAGATTACCCCTCAGATTCCTATTAAATCTTTTCCCCTCACCTTAAACCCATGACCTCTGGTTCTTGATTCCCCTTCTCTGGGCAAAAGATCCCGTGCATTTACCCTCGCTGTCCTCTCATTTACCCGATCTATTCCTCTCATGATTTTGTACACCTCTATAAGATCGCCCCTCACCCTCCTGTGCTCCAAAGAATAAAGTCCTAGCTTGCTCAACCTCTCCGTTTAGCTCAGGGCCTGAAGTCCTGACAACATCCTTGTAATTCTTCTCTACACCCTTTTCAGCCTGACAACATCTTTTCTATAACATGGTGACCAAAACAGAACACAATACCCTAAATGTGACTTTACCAACATTGTATATAACTGCAACAAGAGCTCCCAACTTCTATAAGGTCATAAGGAAATGTCATGTCATAAGTGATAGGAGTAGAATTAGGCCATTCGTCCATCAAATCTACTGCGGCATTCAATCATGGCTGATTTATCTCCCTCCTAACCCCATTCTCCTGCCCCATACCCCATCCCCATAACCTTTGACACCTGTACTAATCAAGAACCTATCTATCTCTGTCTTAAAAATATCCACTGATTTGGCCTCCATATCCTTCTGCAGCAAAGAATTTTGCAGATTCACCACCATCTGATAAAATAAATTTCTCTTCATCTCCTTCCTAAAAGAATGCCCTTTAATTCTGAGGCTATGATCTCTAGTCCTAGACTCTCCCACTGTTGGAAACATCCTCTCCACATCTACTCTATCCAAGCCTTTCACTCTTCTGTATGTTTCAATGAGGTCATTCTTCTAAACTCCAGCGAGTATAAACCCTCATCATAGAGACAAACGCTCATCATAGGTTAACCTGCTCATTCCTGGGATCATTCTTGTAAACCACTTCTGGACCCTCTCCAGAGCCAGCACATCCTGCCTCAGATATGGTGCCCAAAATTGATCACAATATTCCAAGGCCTTACCAGCGCCTTATAGAGACACTATACTCAATACTACGAACATATTGATAACATTAACATGTACAATGCTCATCTTTGCCTTACTACAGAAACTAAAGTCATAATGTGCCTTGTTTTTAATTCTATGAAGAAACTCTACAGCAAGCTGTCATTGATATGCAAATTAAAGGATTCCCGCTGTGACTTAAAGTTTGGGCCACACAACCTGCTCATCTTCTACAATCATTTCTTTATGCTGTATTTTATGCAGAGGCATCACTAACAGCATCATAGCATCTCTTTATTGCACACTTCAGCATAAAATGTGCTCGTCACTGGCACCTTAGTGGTCCAATACGACTCCAATTGATCTTATAGAGGTCCATAAAATCATGAGAGGAATAAATCGGGTATATGCACAGAATCTCTTGCCCAGAGTAGGGGAATCAAGGACCAGAGGACATAGGTTTAAAGTGAAGGGAAAAAAGATTTAATAGGAATCTGAGGGGTAACTTTTTCACACAAAGAGTGGTGGGTGTATGGAACAAGCTGCCAGAGGAGGTAGTTGAGGCAGGGACTTTCCCAATGTTTAAGAAACAGTTAGACAGGTACATGGATAGGACAAGTTTGGAGGGATATAGACCAAATGCAGGCAGGTGGGACTAGTGCCACTTGGACACGTTGGCTGGTGAGGGCAAGTTGGGCCGAAGGGCCTGTTTCCACATTGTATCACTCTATGACTCGTGGTTCGAAGACCCATTCAATCCTATTATTTCATTGAGGTTGTACACACATATTGCAGAACACCGTTAAGCACTGTCTGAAGAATGCTCTCGACCTGAAACATCACCTATTCCTTCTCTCCAGAGATGCTACCTGTCCAGCTAAGTTACTCCAGCATTTTGTGTCTATCTATTGTTATTTCCTCACCTTCACAACCATCTCTGCCTTCTCCTCCCCATCAACATTTATCTCATCTCTAAGGCTGCATTTATGCTATTGTGCTGCATCTGCCTTTTAGGATTTTATGAACAGCAACTATCACAGCAAAGCATTCAGGCGCCATTTCAAGAAAACAATGTGGGTGACGTTTACCTGAACGATTGCAGTTTTCATTTTTTTGTAGTTTACTAAATTGGGTGCAAGAAATCCACACAGCATGTGATTAGTGCACTAAAGATACTGAACTCCACATCCCATGTTTTTTTAATTTATGCTTTATTCCCTTTCATTTCTTTCATCTTTTTTTCTTTACCATCTGTGCCAGGTCTCATCCCTCTGTATCCTCTCTGCTGCTTGCACCGTTTTGGAGCAAAGAGGTCCTTCTACAGTTGTACCGGGCCCTGGTGAGACCGCACCTGGAGTACTGTGTGCAGTTTTGGTCTCCAAATTTGAGGAAGGATATTCTTGCTATGGAGGGCGTGCAGCGTAGGTTCACTAGGTTAATTCCCGGAATGGCGGGACTGTCGTATGTTGAAAGGCTGGAGCAATTGGGCTTGTATACACTGGAATTTAGAAGGATGAGGGGGGATCTTATTGAAACATATAAGATAATTAGGGGATTGGACACATTAGAGGCAGGAAACATGTTCCCAATGTTGGGGGAGTCCAGAACAAGGGGCCACAGTCTAAGAATAAGGGGTAGGCCATTTAGAACGGAGATGAGGAAGAACTTTTTCAGTCAGAGAGTGGTGAAGGTGTGGAATTCTCTGCCTCAGAAGGCAGTGGAGGCCAGTTCGTTGGATGCTTTCAAGAGAGAGCTGGATAGAGCTCTTAAGGATAGCGGAGTGAGGGGGTATGGGGAGAAGGCAGGAACGGGGTACTGATTGAGAGTGATCAGCCATGATCGCATTGAATGGCGGTGCTGGCTCGAAGGGCTGAATGGCCTACTCCTGCACCTATTGTCTATTGTCTATTGTCTATTGATTCTTCATCATTTGACTCATGAGTTTGCCTGCATTTGTAATAGTTATGCAATGATCCTTCTCATACTTTCCCAGACATCTGAATCCCCGATCCCACCTTGTCCAGAACTGGGATAATTAGCAATGATACAGATTGTAAGAAAATGAGTGAGATGCAAAGAAGGATGACGAGGGTGTGACACAGATTTCAGATAACTGTCCAAACAGAAGAGAGGGTGATATACGTTTATATAATTCTATGCTATCAGGATAACCACATACATAGAGAAAACAAAGGGAACATCGAATGAAAACACATTTGAAGATACAGAAGCTTATAGACAAGCTGAATCACTTTGATAACATTTGAGAAATAATGGCCCACCATGTTCCCAACTGCCTTTCAAGCTTCGTGCCTTAATTATAGAGTGTAAGTGCACCAATTAACTTGTTTATCATAACACAGAAGGAAACCTTTCGAGTTCATGCCAGATCTCAGCAAATGTCCCTGTAACCCATTCAGCCCACATGCCCATCAATTCTCCTTCAATAGTGTTTTCTTGCCACTTACCTACATAATTTAACCAATTTACCTACATGATTTAACCAAGATTATTTAACCGATGAGCATTTCTTTGGAATGTGGGAGGACACCAGAGCAATGGGGGAAGACACACATTATGTCACAAGTTCACAAGTTATAGTTGTAGAATTTGGCCATTTGGCCCATAGAGTCCACTCCGCCATTCAATATTGGCTGATCACTGCCTCTTAAACCCATTTTCTTGCCTTCTCCCTGTAATCCCTGACACCAGTTCTAATCAATAATTTTTCTATCTTTGTCTTAAAATTATCCACTGACTTGGCCTCCACAGCCCTCTGTGGCAATGAGTTCCACAGATTAATTACCCTCTGACGAAACAAGTTCTTCCTCACCTCCTTTCTAAAAGAGATATCACAGGGAGAATGTGCAGGCTCCATGCCGATAGAACTGGGGATCAGGATTGGGCTCAGGTCACCGGGACAACATGAATGGGAAGGCACGGCAAAATGTTATTGTGGCAGAGGCCACAGTTATACAGCATCTAACATAACATGACTAAAGCAAACATTGCATTATTTTAAGAGGACAGATGTTTCAGAAGAAGCACGCAGAGAGTTATGATCATGGATGAGCATTCATTCATTCATTGATCAAAAGCTACAGTATGAAAACAGGTCCTTCAGCCCACTGACCTTAGATTATGCATTTGTGATAGTTCTTTGTTATCCCACTTTTGCATCCACTCCCTACATACAGGGGGCAATTTACAAAGGCCAATTAACCTACAAAACCCACGCATTTTTTGAATGTGGGAGGAAACCGGAGCATCAGGAGGAAACCACAAAATCGCAGGGAGAATGTGCAAACTCCACACAGATAACAATCAAGATAAGGATCGAACCCAGGTCTCTGGTAATGTGAGGCACCAGCTCTACCAGCAGTGCCACTGTGCCGCCCTGTACAATGATAAATCATAGGAGCAAAGAGGTCCTTCTGCAGTTGTATAGGGCCCTAGTGAGACCGCACCTGGAGTACTGTGTGCAGTTTTGGTCTCCAAATTTCAGGAAGGATATTCTTGCTATTGAGGGCATGCAGCGTAGGTTTACTAGGTTAATTCCCGGAATGGCGGGACTGTCATATGTTGAAAGACTGGAGCGGCTAGGCTTGTATACACTGGAATTTAGAACGATGAGAGGGGATCTTATCAAAACGTATAAGATTATTAAGGGGTTGGACACGTTAGAGGCAGGAAACATGTTCCCAATGTTGGGGGAGTCCAGAACAAGGGGCCACAGTTTAAGAATAAGGGGTAGGCCATTTAGAACTGAGATGAGGAAAAACTTTTTCAGTCAGAGAGTTGTGAATCTGTGGAATTCTCTGCCTCAGAAGGCAGTGGAGGCCAATTCTCTGAATGCATTCAAGAGAGAGCTAGATAGAGCTCTTAAGGATAGCGGCGTCAGGGGGTATGGGGAGAAGGCAGGAACGGGGTACCGATTGAGAATGATCAGCCATGATCACATTGAATGGCGGTGCTGGCTCGAAGGGCCGAATGGCCTCCTCCTGCACCTATTGTCTTTTATCTATTGTCTATGTCACGTTGAAGGAGGCAGCTATGTCTTCCTGTCAAAGATGCTTCATGCTGCAACGACAACTTTGAAAGATATTTCTGACGGCAATTTCATCATTGATCTACAGCATCTGTATCATTTTGCCATCAGGACAGTAGGAGCATTGCCTCAAAGGATTACATTTTTACCAACAATGGCTCTTGGAAAACTACTTATAGGGTGTTAAGCCATTGTAAAACTAACTTTGCTAATCAATCTGCGGGTTATTTTGGCAGGGTTAGTCATCAGTGCTGAGATCAATTTCTTACTGCTATGTCTATAAATACCCGCACACTTAGAAGCTGCCTCTCAATAAACCTACATATCACTCACTCCACATCCACATTTCAGGACCAATATGTTTCAGTGGCCTCAACTCCAAGTGTAATGAAGTCAATGCATTCATCAGGGGATGACTAACAAAGGAGCAAAGATCGCTCAGGATATCACACACTCTTCCATATTGAAGTGCATGGAGCTCCTCTTTGCTGATGAGAAAAGGCGAACCCATTAATGGCTGTGCTTCAATGATTTCAGAAGATGCTTAATGCTCTATCTTCCAAGGTTTCAAAGGTCTTTTATTGTCACGTGTACCAATTAAGGTACAAAGATATGCGAATTACCATACAGCCATACTAAGAAAAAGCAACAAGACACACAACTACATAAAAGTTAACATAAACATCCACCACAGCGGATTCTCCACATTCCTCACTGTGATGGAAGGCATAAACTCCAACCTTCTTCCTCTTTATTTTACCGGTCGGGGCAGTCGAACCATCTGTTGGGGCGATCGAAGTTCCTGCAACCAGTGGTCACAGCCCCAGCGTCAGGGCGGTCGAAGTTCCCGCATTAGGGGCAATCGAAGCTCCCGTATCGGGACAATTGAAGCTCCCACTCGGGGCGGTCGAAGCTCCCGCATCGGGGCGATCGAAGCTCCTGCGCTTGGAGCTCCCGAAATCGGTCTCTAACTAGCGACCGTGAGCACCACAATTTTAAAATCCACAGGCTCCCGTGGTTGGAGCTCAGAGGTTGATTCCTGGCAAAGGTATCTCGAACTCCGCGATGGTAAGTCCGCAGGCTCCAGCGGTTGGAGCTCCTGAAGTCGGTCTCCAGCAAAGGCCGCCAACTCCTCGATGATAGGCCACAGTGTGGACGGGGATACGATACGGAAAAAAAATCACATCTCCGTCGAGACAAGAAATTTAAAAAAGTTTCCCCCAAGCCCTCCCACCCACCTCCCACATAAAACAAGCTAAAGAACACTAAAAACATACATTTAACACATACTTTTAAAACAATAAAGAAGGAAGGGACAGACAGTCTGTTGGCGAGGCAGCCATTGCTGGCGCCACCCTCTGGATATCTTTTCATTGACCTTCAATATTTGAGTAAGGAACTGATGCGAAGAGTGGGGTAGGATTGCTTAAAGCATTACATTGTCCCTCACATTAACTTTATAGTCAGGTTAGATGGAATCCATGATGGATGAATACCCCCACACTGAGCCTTGACAGCAGGGACAGGAAAGAACAATTTTTATTGCCAACAAGTTCAATATCGAGAGGCAACTGTTTAAGGTAGAAGCATTTAAAAGGATTTTTTTTCATCCAAAGTCTAATAGTGGCAGAAACTCATTATGTTAATGAAATATTTTCGGGTGAGGATTTAATATTGTGAAGTCATACTTCACAGGCTCTTGGTGATGTGTCATGATCTAAGTGTTTTTGAACAATAGTTGAAAGGAGGAATGAGGTTGTATCTTTCTTTCTGAATCATCTTGGGTATAGTAAATTGAGTGATTTTCTTGGTTCTGTAAACCTCTACGGTTCTTTCACGAATAAGAAGCAGCTGTTTAATTGATTATATTGTGAAACATTGCTTGCCACTGAGGCTGAGGAAAGTAATTGCTCCTTGAACATCCTCAGTGGAAAATATCTTTCTTTTTCCAACAACCTGTCTGTATTCTCTCAGACTGGAGCTTGACTCCCAATAGGATGCCACAGGGAGTCATCTATATCTGGAAGTAATCCATTAACTCAAAACATCATAAGCTTTGACCTGCTGAAAAACACTTCTCAAGTCAAGTCAATTTTATTTGTATAGCACATTTAAAAACAACCCACGTTGACCAAAGTGCTGTACATCTGATTAGGTACTAAGGTAAAAAAAATGAAACATACAGTAGCACGTAAACATAACAGCACATACAAAACAGTTCACAGCGCCTCCTCAATGAGCCTCAAACGCTAGGGAGTAGAAATAGGTTTTGAGCCTGGACTTAAAGGAGTCGATGGAGGGGGCAGTTCTGATGGGGAGAGGGATGCTGTTCCACAGTCTAGGAGCTGCAACCGCAAAAGCGCGGTCACCCCTGAGCTTAAGCCTAGACCGCGGGATAGTGAGTAGCCCCAAGTCGGCCGACCTGAGGGACCTGGAGTTAGAGAGGTGGACCTGACTGCTGACTGCTCCAAGCAATAGCAAAGTAAAGAACACCTTAAAAAATGCACACTGTGGAACCAACCTTTAAGAGAGATAATCTCGCGATGAATATGCAAATCGTTAATGATTCCATAGTTAATAATAAAATAACTCTGGTAGGAGATGGGTAAGGGTGAAATTTCAGAATTTAGATAAAGTGACCACAAGGCAGGGCATTAAGTATTGTGTGATATTAGGAAATGGCAGCACCAGGGTCAAACCAGCATTGACTCTATAATTTTACTGATTGCATTCGCTGGCGATCATGAAGCGCATGTCCAAGCCCTTTCTTGTATCTTTCCCATCTAAAGTTTGTGCATTTTGACCATCAACTGGTTCAATATCCCCTTAAGGAGCCATATATCTCCCTTTGAAGCTTTTTTTTTCCAACCCAGCATCTCATGCAAAAGATATTGCTTTTAATTTTAGACATAATTGAAAATTCACCTAATGTATTCAGCGTTATGAGTTTTAGGACTGTACATAGTCTCTACAGTTTTAATATTGGATTGTAAACGACAGATTTTCCTGGGGCACTGGGACTTTTACCAACAAACAGTAACATTAATTATAGTTTGAGAGGTAAAATATTCCTTTTGCGCATGTAATGTTTGTTCTAAACTTTTTTGCTGTAATGTAAAGACTTTTCTTTCCATAGCTTTATAGTTATTCTGAGATACTTGGGTAATTACTGACTGCAGTTTTCTCAACCACTCTCACAGCAAAAAGCTAAACATGGTTTCAGTTGTTAGACCCAGCACAATAAAATAAGCATCACTGTATGTTTACGTAACTCTTGCAATAAAAACAATAGGATATATTTAACTCTTGTTTGGAACAAAAGGCTATTTTTATAATATTCTGGAATTTGAATCCAAATAAAAAGTGTAGGTGAAGTTTTTTTGGCCTTTTGAAACAAATTTGCTGCATTAATCTGCTGAAGGTGACAAAAGAAAAGCAGGTGCCATCATTAAATTAACCAAAACAATCATTTTTTTCATTTTTGAAGCAGTTAATTTAAATATTATTATTAATAATTATTATTTATTTATTATTATTTTAATTGATTTTATTTTTTTATTCTCATTATTGTTATTCATTGATAACCTGATTATTGGCCTACATTAAACCTGGTATATTAACTGTAATAAACTTGCAATACTGCATGGTGTTGAAATTGAAACTATTAGCATACAGTGTAATTTCTCTGTTATTTTTAGGAAATCAGCGGATAAAAAAAGTGTTCAAAGGTTCAATGGTCAGTTTATTACGTGTACCACTTAAGGTACAGTGAAACTCAAATGACCATACAGCCATACTAAAAAAGAGCAGCCAAGAAACACAACTACCTTAAAGTTACCATAAACATCCACCACAGCCGATTCCCCACATTCCTCTGTGTTGGAAGGCAATAAAGTCTAATCTGCTTCCTCTTTATTCTCCTGCAGTCGGGGCAGTCGAACCATCTGCAGACGGGGCGATTAAAGTTCCCGTGTCGGGGCGATCGAAGCTCCTGCGTTGGGGCAACAATCGAGGCTCCCGCGTCAGGGCAGTTGAAGCTTCCGCTTCGCGGCAGTCGAAGCTCCTGTGGATAGGAGCTCGTGAAGTCGGTCTCTAACCAGGGACCGCAAGCTCCACAATGTTAAAGTCCACAGGCTCCCGCGGTTGGAGCTCCTGAAGTCGGTCTCTAACCAGGGACCGCAAGCTCCACAATGTTAAAGTTCACAGGCTCCCGCGGTTGGAGCTCCAAAGTCGTTCCTTGACAGGGATCGCGAGCTCCATGATGTTGTCCACAGGCTCTCGATGTTGGTCTCCAGCAGAGGCCGCCAGTTCTTCGACGTAAGGCTGCTGTGCGGATGGAGATATGATACGGACAAAAAAAAAATCGCATCTCCGTCGAGGTATGAGATTAAAAAAAGTTTCCACCAAACCCCCCACCCCTCCACATAAAACAAGCTAAAGAACACTAAAACATACATTTAACAACAAAGAAGGAAGGGACAGACAGACTGCTGGTGAGGCAGACATTGCTGGAGCTACCCAGTGTTGATACACAAATAAATCACGATGATTCTGTCCATGACATCTAACTCCCTTTACAGGGTATGCTCTTGAATGCCTACGCAGATCAAAACATTTCAAATCCCTGCGATTACATGGGATTCAACATTTTATACAACATATAATTGCTTTTCATTCTATTAAGAGGTGTCTACTTTGTTCCCATTAGATCAAGGGAGAATCAATTGGATTCTAAATGGCACAATCAACCACGACGGAAACACTGTAGTGTGTCCTGAAGGAATAACAAACGAACATCAGGAGAGATAAAAATATCTCCATGGCTTCAGGCAGTGATGGAGGAGAAGCCAATTCCAAGGCCATCAACTGCACATGGGTGGTTGTGGAGGAAACTGCAACTTGTCAACAAGCTGGGAGCAGGTTTGGCACATACTTTATCATAGAAGACAGGTGTATGTTATGAACGTTTTATTTGGGTGTGCTGATTGTACAGAACATGACTGATAAGCAGACGCCGATCACAATTTTGTTGCTTCATAACAGATACAATGAAGATCTGATCTTTGGATATATTTGGAATAATCGAGGAGACATTCTAAAAGCTCAGTGTGAATAGACAATAGACAATAGGTGCAGGAGGAGGCCATTCGGCCCTTCGAGCCAGCACCACCATTCAATGTGATCATGGCTGATCATTCTCAATCAGTACCCCGTTCCTGCCTTCTCTCCATACCCCCTGACTCCGCTATCCTTAAGAGCTCTATCTAGCTCTCTCTTGAATGCATTCAGAGAATTGGCCTCCACTGCCTTCTGAGGCAGAGAATTCCACAGATTTACAACTCTCTGACTGAAAAGGTTTTTCCTCATCTCAGTTCTAAATGAAGATCAACAGCTACCCACCTCCTCCCCTGCACACCACCCTGCCCCATGGATAAAATGCCCACGTGAGCCCTTCGATGCAGTGGTGAGCAGCAACGTTGGGAAATGTGACAGAGATCTGCTGCAGTCACAGGGAATGATGCTGTTGTGAGGAAATTGTCAGTCAAGGTGACCTTGACTATGATGGAAAGGGCAATCCTGACCCAGTGCAGGCTGGAAATATTGATTATGGGTGAAATAAGATCTTCCTGAGCAGGTCATGGAGCTTTCAAATGCACTGGCGTGACCACCCAGATTACAGTCCACTCCTCACAAATTTCATGTTCATAAGTTCTCGGAACAGAATTAGGCCATTCAGCCCATCAAAACCACTCCACCATTCAATCATGGATGATCTTATCGAAACGTATAAGATTATTAAGGGGTTGGACACGTTAGAGGCAGGAAACATGTTCCCAATGTTGGGGGAGTCCAGAACAAGGGGCCACAGTTTAAGAATAAGGGGTAGGCCATTTAGAACGGAGATGAGGAAAAACTTTTTCAGTCAGAGAGTTGTGAATCTGTGGAATTCTCTGCCTCAGAAGGCAGTGGAGGTTAATTCTCTGAATGCATTCAAGAGAGAGCTAGATAGAGCTCTTAAGGATAGTGGAGTCAGGGGGTATGGGGAGAAGGCAGGAACGGGGTACTGATTGAGAATGATCAGCCATGATCACATTGAATGGCGGTGCTGGCTCGAAGGGCCGAATGGCCTCCTCCTGCACCTATTGTCTATTGTCTATTGTCTATCTATCTTTCTCTCTCAACCTCATTCTCCTACCTTCTCCCCATAGTCCCTGACACCCGTACTAATCAAGAATCTGCGAATCTCCACGTTAAGAAATATCCATTGACTTGGCCTGCACAGCCGCCTCTGGCAATGAATTCCATGGATTCAGCACTCTGACTAAAGAAACTCCTCCTCATCTCCTTTCTAAAGGCATGTCCTTGTATTCGGAGGCTGTGCGCTCTGGTCCTCGACTCTCACACTCATGGAAACACCCCCTCCACATTCACTCAATCCAGGTATTTTACTATTCGGTAAGTTTCAATGAGGTACCCCCCCCCTCATTATAATGAATCGCATCCCCCCTCATCACCTGCAATAAATATTTCCAGCCAGGTCTCGATCAGGACTCCCATTCCTTCAAAGTCAAAGTCACCTTGATTGTCAATTTCCTCAAACCAGCATCATTTCAAGTGTCTGTAACAGGTGCCTGTCACTATTTTGTTGCTCACCATTGCATTGGAGGAAGTTACATGGGGCATCTTATCCTTGGGGATCAAGGGTAGCTGGTGACTTTGCTTCTGTTTCAGAGAGGAAGAGGTTGCACATTGCACAGTGGCACTTGCTGGAATTGCTGGCTGCCAAAACATTCTGGCTGAACTCATGGTGTACCCTTAAGAGCCACACTCAGTAACTGTTCTTGGACCTGTTCCTTATGGTCACTGCAGTGTATCTCGGCAGCACCCACGACAATGACTAGGAGAGCGAGTTTGTTGAGGCTTCACTGCCCAGAAGGGTTCTGCGATGCAAAGTCAGCCCTGTCATTCTACGGCTCCTCATTCCTGTCAACTTCCTCACAATGCTGCAGGGCTCTGCTATCATGAAAGCGCAGGGGCCCCAGAATTAATGAGCCTAATGACTGAAGGTATCACAAAATGCTGGAGTAACTCAGCGGGTCAGGCAGCATCTAGGAGAGAGGGAATGGGTGACGTTTCGGGTCGAGACCCTTCTTCAGACTGATGATGACTGAATGTCTACATTGACTGAAGAAAGATTTTTGATAAGGTCCCAAATGGATGATTGGTCCATAAGATAAGAGCTCATGGGATCCTGGGCAAACTGGATCCAAAAGAGTGTGACAATGGTGTAGCAAGTAGAGCTACTGCCTCAGCGCCAGAGACCCAGGTTTGATTCTGACCTCGGGTGTTGTTTGCGTTGAGTGTACCCGTTCTCCCTCTGATCCCATGGGTTCCCTCCAGGTGCTCCGGTTTCCTACCACATCCCAAAGATGTGCTGTTTTGTAGGTTAATTGGCCTTTATGAAATGGCCCCTAAAGTGCAGGGAGTGGGTGCGAAGGTGGGATAACAGAAAGCGAGTGTGAACGGGTGATGGATGGTTGGCGTGGACACGATGGTTTGATGGCCCTGTTTCCACGCTGTATCTTTCAATCAATCAATTCAATCAAAAATATTGACTTTGTGTTAAGAGACAGAGTGTGAAGGCCAAGAGTTGTTTTTACATTTGTACACCTGTGACCAGTGGTGTATCACAAGGAGCAGAGCCGGCACATTTACTGTTTGTTTGATTCTTTAGCAATCGGCATATGAATGTAAGAGATTAGATTGGTAATTGATGCAAATATTGCTGATGCTATTAATCACAAGAAGGGTTATCATCAACTTTGACCCAAAACATCACCTATTCCTTTCCTCCAGAGATGCTGCCTGACCCGCTGACTCACTCCAGCATTTTGCATCAATCTTCGGGGTAGAATGATATCAATGAGTCAGTAAAGTGGACAGAGAAATTGGAGGAGGAATTTAATACAAAAAAAGTGAGGCCATGCATTGCAGGAGGAATAAACAGGTTAGTATAAACAAACTAAATGAAAGGAACCTAGGAGGCATTGAGGAACAGATATTGTAGGAAGGAACTGCAGTCGCTGGTTTAAACTGAAGATAGACACAAAATGCTGGAGTAACACAACGGGACAGGCAGCATCTCTGGAGAAAAGGAATGGGTGATGTTTTGGGTCGAGACCCTTCTTCAGTCTGCAGAAGGGTTTCGACTCGAAACGTCACCAATTCCTTCTCTTCAGAGACGCTGCCTGTCCCGCTGAGTTTCTCCAGCATTTTGTGTCTATCTGAGGAACTGAGATACTTTGGTATACATGTCCAAAGATCTCTGAAGGCAGTGAAATAAAGAAATTAACGCAGAGTTGATACTTCATTAGCCAGGGCTTGGAGTATAAGAGGATGAAGTTGTGCCGCAACTATATAAAGTATTAGGCTGAACTCAAATGGAGCACTGTGTGCAATTCTGGTTGCCACGGTATCGGAAGGATAAGATTACGCTGGGGGAGATGGGAGAAAATTTATCAGGATGTTCCCGGGGATGGAGCATTTCACACGAGGAGAGGCTGGATAGTGAGATTTGTTTTCCCTGGAATGGAGAAAGTTGAATTGGTGATCTGATAGACTACACAAAATTATGAGGGTCGCAGACAGAGATTCTTCGGTCTGCAACATTAATTCTGTTTCACTTTCCACAGAGGCTGCCTGACTTGCTGAACGCTTCCGGCATTTTCCGCTTTGGTTTCTCTTTTCCGTACTGACATTGGGGGAACTGCACCTCATATTTCGCTTGGGCAGCTTACAATCCAGTGGTATGAATACTGATTTCTCTAACTTCAAGTAACCCTTGCATCTCCTCTCTCCCTGTCCCTTCCCCCACCCAAGTTTTGTACTATTTTCAAAGTTGTCTTGTTGAGTCTCATTGTCTGTAACTCGTTTTCACCTAGCCCACAGCTAACAATGGCCTGTTTCCTTCATTATTGTTGTGGTTTTTTTTGCATCTTTTTCATTCATTTGTTCTATATCTCTCTATATCACTGTCTATATCTCTTGCTTCCGTCTGAAGAAGGGTCGTGACCTAAAACATCACCTATTCCTTTTCTCCAGAGATGCTGTCCGACCCTTTAAGTTACTCCGGCTTTTTGTGTCTATCTTCGGTTCAAACCAGCATCCGCAGTTCCTTCCTACACAGGAACTTGTTAGGTTTAGGTTTGGATGCATTATTGTTTACGTGAACTGAGGTATAGTGAAAAGCTTTTATGTGTACTGTCCACTCAAATAAGTTAATACTATAAATAGATACAATCAAGCTAAACTCAAGTATCAATGGAAGAGCAAAGGAAAAGTTCATGTTCATAAGTAATAGGAGCACAATTAGACCATTTGGCCCATCAAGTTTGCTCTGCCATTCAATCATGGCTGATCTATCTTTCCCTCAACCCCATTCTCCTGCCTTCTCCCAATAACCCCTGACACCCATACTAATCAAGAATATATCTCTGCCTTAAAAATATCCATTGACGGCCTCCACGGCCTTCTGTGGCAACAAATTCCACAGATTCACCACGCTCTGACTAAAGAAATTCCTCCTCATCTCCTTCCTAAAGGAGCATCCTTTACTTCTGAGGCTATGACCTCTGGTGCTCAACTCTCCCACTAGTGGAAACATCATCCACTCCATCCAGGCCTGTTACTATTCGGTAAGCTTCAATGAGGTCCCCCGTCATCTGTCGAAACTCCAGCGAGTGGAGTCCCAGTGCCATCAACCGCTCATCATATGTTAACCCACTCATTCCTGGGATTATTCTCGTAAGCCTCCTCTAGACCGTCTCCGGTGCCAGCACATCCTTCCTCAGGTATGGGACTAAAATTGCTCACAATACTACAAATGCGGTCTTTCCAGGATCTTAAAAGATCCAGAGTGTAGAATTTTGTTCTCAGCATTGTTGCATAACAGTCCCAGAAACAAAGTCCGATGTTGGCAATACAGTAGACATGAATTGGACTGTACCTTAGCTTATGGAAGGACCATTCAGAAGCCTTATAACAGAGGGAAGCAGCTGTCCCTGCGTCTGGTGGTATGTGTTTTTAAGCTTCTGCATCTTCTGCCTGATGGGAGCAGAGAGTAGAAGTAATGACCTGGATGAGACAAATCTTTAATGACGCTGTCTACTTTTCCAAGGCAGCGGGAAGTGTAGATGAAGTCACTGATGGCTGTCTGGCCTGTGTGATGGACTGGGCTACATCCACATATCTCTGCAATTTCTCACAGTCTTCAGCAGACCTATCCCCAAACCAAGGCGTGGTGCATCCCGACAGCATGCTCGCCAGTATTGGGAGAGTCAGCATCATACAGGCCAATCCACGCCCATTTTTTAGATACTGCGTGGCCCACCGAGTCCATGCTGACCAATGATCACCTGTACACTAGTTCTATCGTACACGCCAACGACAATTTACAGAAGCCAATTATCCTCCAACCCGACACGTCTTTGGAATGTGGGAAGAAACCGGACGAAACCCTAATGGTCACAGGGAGAACATGCAAGCACCCGAGGTGATGATTGAACATGGGTCTATGGCACTGTGAGGTAGCAGCTCTACTGCTTTATCACTGAGCTGTCCTTTGAAACTTTAGAGTTTAGGGATGCAGTGCGGAAATAGGCCCTTCGGCCCACCAAGTCCGTTCCGACCAGCGATCAACCCATACACTAATATTATCCTACACTCTAGGGCCAATTTACAATTTTAGCAAAGCCAATGAACCTAGAAATCTGTACGTCTTTGGAGTGTGGGAGGAAACCGGAGCACATGGAGAAAACCCACACAGTTACAGGGACAATGTACAAACCCCATACAGACAGCACCCATGGTCAGGATCAAATCTGGGTCTCTGGTGTGGAAAGGCAGCAGCTCTACTGCTACGCCACAGTGCCGCCCCTATGCCACAGTGCTGCCCATCCAATTACCAATCCATACCTCTCACAATTTAGCCTGTAGTGTTCTATGGAACAGTGTTTCAAGTGTTCATCTAAATATGTCTTTAACATTGTGTAATTATCTGCCTAAACTCCCCTCCCACATTCCGGATTCTCATTACTCTCTGGCTGAAAAACATTCTTTCCAGACTCAGGAACAGCTTCATCCCCAGGGCAATAGCTGCTATGAACCGGTCCTGCTGAGCCGGATGGTCATATCGCACAGTGATCCGGCACAGATCTACTTGCACTTTATTCTGTTTTAAAACTGTTACAATTTGTTTCATTGGGTTGTTTAAATTAATACTGATTAGCCAATTAAATTATTGCATCGTATGGGAGGCTCATTCCCAATCTCGTTGTACCCCTGTACAATGACAATAAAGATATATTGTATTGTATTGTATTGTATTGTATTCTCATATCTCCTCCAAATCTCCTCCCAAATCTAGGCTCTTTGGCAATAGGCTAAGAAGGAATGTTTGTCATTGTTCCATCTATCTAAACCCCTTGTAATCTTGTTTACCTTCATCAGGACATCATTCATTCTCTCTCCATCCGTCTTCTTCGCTCCGAGGTAAATAAATCTAGCCTCCTAGTATCGCCGATATGTGCAGCTGATATGCACCCTGGTAAATGTCCTCCGCATCTAGTCTTGTGCATGCAATTGCATCATTCCTATCATGCTGTGACCAGAACTGTTCACAATACTTCAGTGTGGCTAATTGTACCATAACCTCCCTGCTCCTGTATTCCATGCTCCAGCTAATGAAGGCAAATATATCCTATATGATTTCTTATCCAGCATTCCCTCTTGTGCTGCTGCCTTAAGGAATCCCTGGACATGTATACCAAAGTCCCTCTGCTCTTTCAGTGCTTCCCAGCATTCTACCATTCATTTAGCATATCCTAACCTAAATGCGTCGACTCTCATTTTTCTCAGGATTAGATTTCTCCTCCATTGCTCTGTTCAGCTTATCAACTCATCAATATCATTCTGTAATCAAAGTCTTCCCTTTTGCTGATAACAACAACAAAAACTTTTGTGTCATCTGCAAACTTGGTAATCATACCTCTTGCATTGCGTTCAGATTTTTAACGTGTACAACCTTCAGCAAAGCTTCCCAGCACTGAATCTTGTGGTACATCACTGATTGCAGCCTTTTAACCATGAAGTTAGGCCTTGACATTTACTCTCTGCCTTCTATCACCAGTGTGATTTCAGGTCCAATTTGCCAAATTGCTCTGCCAGTAGGACCAACAAGAAGGACAAGAGCAGCACGCACATAGGAACACTGTAGGCTGCAGACTCACCACCGGGTCATATATCATCTTGACTTAGTCACTGGATTTAAATCGTTCCACTTCTGGCAGATTTGTGTCAATGCTAGCACCAAAAGAACTGAAGCAAGACATTGGCTCATCTTCGTGACGGGCACAAAGGGATAGGTAATAATTGCCAATTTTATAATATTTCATATAACTATTATAATAATTTTTCATATAACTCTTTAATAATTTTTCATTTAATTTTTCATATAACGAAAAATAATTTTTCATTTAACTATTCCTCTTCAGGATTTGGGCAAATCCTGAAGAAGAATAGCTATATGAAAAAAAATACAAGAACCATCAGTGAGAGGAACGTAACTATCACAAGCTGTTCGGTACTTTGAAGATGCATTTGACTGCTGGAGATGCCATTTAACCTTCTTTTACCTCAATCATGTTTTCAATGAATGAGTGAAATGGCCATAAGTTCCTCACTCACCTGCTTTGGCAGTGCAATGGAGAATCACACTCAATGTGCTCACAATTCTCCAGTTACGCATCTGGCACATTGAGGGCTCTGCCAGTGGCAAAAGTGACAGAATAGATTATCTTTCAGAGTTCCAATTGAGTCGATTGTTTGAAGCGATCGGATGGATGGAGTTAAGTAAAGGATAGTCAGCAGCAAACTGTAATATGTCAATGCATGGACCCTCAGACAGATCCGGTGCACACAGGAGACGGCAGACATGACTCAATTAGTAATCCAGAATGCATTGAGTATTTCCTGTTTTATCTGGGTTCTTTGAGTTCTCGGGAGGCACATCAGCTAATAGAAAGTTAAGGGTAAAAGTTTACAAAAGCATTATGCAGCCAAAGCTAGAAATATAACAGTTCCAAAATGCTTTGTAGACAATGATTTAAAGTCACTGTTGTTATTCTTGTCGCTGCTTTGCATTTGTCAAGGTCCCACTAGCAACAAGATGAATTGCAAATAATCTATTCCAGGAAGGTTGGTGGAGTGATCCAGGAAAGAATTCTGACCAAAGATTAGCAGCCTGAATTTTGTTTACTCTGTTTTTCTTTCCACTCTTGCTGTCTAACCTGCCAAGTATTTCTGTTTTATATCAGATATAAATTTTGATAAACTTTTGACAAGGAAATTAGGTATCTCAAATGACACTTAATGACACTTACCAATTTCTACCGATCACAGCTTGAGTTAGCAACTGCAACTTTGTGTGAAGAAGTTGCCCCTCAGGTTCCTATTAAATCTCTTCCCTCTCATCTGAAACCAATGTCCTCTGGCTCTTGATTCTCCTCCCCTGGGCAAAAGACTCCTTGCAATTACCCTGTCTATTCCCCTCATGAAGTTATACACCTCTATAAAATCACCCCTCACCCTCCTGCATTCCAAGGATTAGAGTCCTAGTGTGCCCAACCTCTCCCTATAGCTCAGGCCCTCGAGTTTTGGAAACATCTTAAAAACTCTTCCCTGCAAATTCAATGTCAGCTTCTTCCCTGCTGTTATAAACTCAAAACAAATATGTACTAAGAAATTGGATTGCTCCAACTTAGGAGCACCTGCTGGCAGGCTAATTGAAATCAGTAACTCTCACTATTAAAGGGCATGGTCCTCTCCATCACAGAATTGCTTGGAGTGATATCTTTTGAATTCAAATGATTGCCAGGGGTGGGTGCTAATGCACAACAATGGTGGAACAGAGAAGATGCATCCACTCTGCAAAGGATACCAGATGACCAAGCAGATCAGACTTAGAGAAAGTAAAATGAGGTAACAGATGAAGCTGGAAAAAAGTAGCACAAAAAGTTCCATACCCGATAAGTCTAATGTTGTAATATTTGGAATGGTACCTCATTTATGCTGCCTTCAATTGCTACATGTATACGCCTCAGGAATCAACTCAACATATGCACACAGAAACCTGCACCACTATACTAATATATAAGTAGCTTCCTTCTCGCATATCTCATTTATTTACTCCTTAGTCACACATGCACAGATGCACTCACACACTTTATATATATATATATATTATATGTGTGTATGTGAATGCATCTGTGTGTATATATCCCAGTTTGATAGAATATATATAAAATATATATATATATATATATATATATATATATGTGTGTGTGTGTGTGTGTGTGTGTGTGTGTGTGTGTGTGTGCGTGTGTGCGTGTATATGTATATGTATACACACACACATATATATTTCGACCGTTTCGGGTCGAGACCCTTCTTCAGACTGATATCAGGGGGGCGGGACAAAGGAAGGATATAGGTGGAGACGGGAAGACAGTGGGAGATCTGGGAAGGGGGAGGGGAAGAGAGGGACAGAGGAACTATCTAAAGTTAGTTAAACTATCTAAACTATCTATCTATATATATATATATATCAAGGATGCATCACATCTCCCAACTATGGAACTATTTTTCTGATGTTTACAATGAACCCTGCCTTCAGACCAATGAATGTTCTACCTTCATTTGTTTGCATTTGTGTTGGCCACTCTGCCTATTAATGGCAAGCACTCATTATCTCTACACTTCCTTTTGTCCCGACTGTTGCTGAGTCTCAGAGGGTGTGTACTGCATGGTCTCCACCTCATTCTGCTGCGGAATAGCCATCTCATGAGGGGGAAGAAAAAACGGCAGTGAAGGAGAAACAACAAAACATTACATCATGATAGACACAAAATGCTGGAGCAACTCAGTGGGACAGGCAACATCTCTGGAGAGAAGGAATGGGTGACGTTTCAGGTTGAGACCCTTCTTCGGACTTAGGGTCTGATAAAGGGTCTCGACCCGAAACATCATCCATTCCTTCTCTCCACAGATGCTGCCTGACCCGCTGAGTTACTCCAGCATTTTGTGTCTATCTTCGGTTTAAACCAGAATCTGCAGTCCTTCATAAACATTTCATCACTGTGCCTGACACTGCAAAGCATCAGCTCAGAGTCTGGCATTGTTGGTTCTGAATAAGATAATTAAGGAACAGTATTCTTCACATTGGAGAGGCAGCTGTCACGAGCTTGACACCATTTGGCCAGAGTCATTATAAACCTAGTGTACTCTGTAATCTGTTCCGGGATATCTATCTCCATAGGGGTGATAGATGGACTATCTATCCCACTGATGGGCATTGGAATTGTTTATGATGACATCAAAACTCTTCATAGTTTCAACAGCCCACTTAAGCAGGATGTGTGGATTAATCAGTCGTCAATATCTTTTTCAGCTTTTGGTAGGTGGGTCATGTTCCAAAATATCCATATATAACATTGCATTCATGCTCCTGTCTTTTCTCACAGTCTTGTTGCTATGGATCTGGTTGCCTTCAAAACCAGCAAGATCAATCTGCCCCTTAAGTAAGTGTATTATTAGTATGTGAATCAATTACAATCATCGACAGTTTTACAGCAGAACAGGAAATTGATGCTGTCATAATTTAAATAAAGCAGGACGTGCCCAAGGCTATGGACTGAAATTCAGAGGCAAAACTGCTCTAAAAAACTTTGCTCAGCGTTAACTTCAGTAGAATTTTAGTTCCCTCCATTTGATAGGTGCTGGAGGCGATGGAAGAGTTAAACTGTCATGAACACATAATTTCAGCCATTTCATGTATTGCACACATGATCACCCATTGCAGACATTTCATTGGTTGCACCCATTGGTTGTTACTTAGAGTCATTTGTTTTCTCTCTTCCTCAGTTCTGATGAATGGCCTTGACCTGAAACATTCATTGGTTTCTCTATCCACATGTATTGCTTGACTGGCTAAGTTCTTCCAGCAATTCTGTTTTTGTTTCAGATTCCAGCACCTGCAGTTTTGTAAGTTTGCCATTCCTTTAATGGGTAAAAGACACACTAAATGTTTGCAAAGTCTCTGGGCCTTTCAATGTATTCCTGCTATTAGATTGCTTTGGTTAGGAACCAGGCCAGCACTCAGTTAATGGAGTCCACTGTACTGCATGGACTGAGCAATTACATGGGAGTAGTGCAGGATGCTAACTTGGTAAAGAATTTGCACATTGAACTGCTTTTAGCAGCTGTAAACCAGATAGTTTATGATGTAAGCTGTATGCATAGTTAACCTGAAACCAACATAACCATTTTCCATGGCAAGGGAGTAGACTTATATTTTAATGTACATGAGGACCAATGATGATCGTTTTCATTGTGTTTTTGACATCTGCCATCATTGCAGGATGGTGAGTTCCCCATGAGCGTTGATGAAAGGATGTGTCTGAAACTCTGTGCCAACCTTTATCCTGACTGCCTCTGAACTTCTCCATGCTCTTTCACATTAGATGGAGCTTTGCATCAAGCCTTTGCTTAAATATAAACTGAGCCGCCTTCTCTAACCTGGACATCAAATCCCATCTTTACTATGGATGCTCAGTCTCATCTATGCTATGGATGTCCAGCCGTTTTCCAGGCCCCCACTCCCTCATCTTTACTACGGATGCCCAGTCACTCTACACCTCCATCCCCCACCAGGAAGGTCTTAAAGCCTTGCGTTTTTTCCTCGACCACAGAACCAGTCAAGTTCCATCTACTAACACTCTCCTCCGCCTAGCAGAGCCGCTCCTTACCCTTAACAACTTCTCCTTCAACTACTCCCACTTCTTCCAAATCCAAATTGTAGCTGTGGGCACTCACATGGGCCCCAGCTATGCCTGACTCTTTGTAGGGTACGTTGAACAATCACTGTTCCAGGCGTACACTGGCCCTATCCCCAAACTCTACCTCCGCTACATTGACGACTGCATCGTGCTACCTCCTGCACCCAAGCAGAACTCACTGACTTCATCAGCTTCACAACTAATTTCCATCCTGCACTCAAATTCACTTGGACCATCTCCGACATCTCCCTACCATTTCTAGATCTCACTGTCTCCATCACAGGAGACTGACATCTATTACAAACCCACTGACTCCCATAGCTATCTAGGCTACACTTCCCACCCTGTTTCCTGTAAAGACTCTACCCCCTACCCCCAATTCCTCCATCTATGCCGCATATGTGCCTGGGATGAGGTGATCCATATCAGGTCATCGGAGATGTCCTCATTCTTTAGGGAACAGGGTTTCCCCTCTTCCATTACAGATGAGGCTCTCACTAGAGTCTCCTCGATATCCCGCAGCTCCGCTCTTGCTCCCCCTCCCCCATTTGTCACAGAGACAGAGTCCCCCTTGTCCTCACCTTTCACCCCATCAGCCGTTGCATACAGCATATAATCCTCCAACATTTTCGCCACCTCCAACAGGATCCCACTACAAGCCACATTTTCCCATCTCCACCCCTTTCTGCTTCCCGCAGAGACCGTTCCCTCCGCATCTCCCCGGTCAACTCGTCCCTTCCCACCCAAACTACCCCCTCCCCAGGTACTTTCCCCTGCAACCGCAGGAGATGCAACACCTGTCCCTTTACCTCCCCCCTCGACTCCATCCAAGAATCCCAACAGTCTTTTCAGGTGAGGCAGAGGTTCACTTGCCAACCTCCAACCCCTTCTACTATATCCGCTGTTTTAAGTGTCAACTCCTGTATATCGGCGAGACCATGCACAGGCTCGGCGATCGTTTCGCTGAACACCTCCGCTCAGTCCGCCTTAACTTAACTGATCTCCCGGTTGCTCAGCACTTTAACTCACCCTCCCATTCCCAACCTGACCTTTCTGTCTTGGGTAGGGTTTCCTACACAAAGCCCATATCTGAGTCCTATGTTGTAGAACTAGTTCAATGACTGATATATAGGAAGGAACTGCAGATGCTGGTTTAAACCAAAGATATGACATGAAATGCTGGAGTAACTCATCATGACAGGCAGCAACTCTGGATAGAAAGCATGGGCAACGTTTCGGATTGAGACCCTTCTTCAGACTGTCATGGCAGAGGGAGAGGGAGTGTTTACCTTCAATGACTGATACCTATGCCAAGGTTTCACCAGTCCTGGATCCTTTGCTCTTGTGCTCAGTGTCTCACCAGGGACAGATCTATCCCCTCTTCCATCCTTTCGACCACACGCAGTGTCTGACCTGTTTATAGAGTGTAAGGTTAGTCAACTGCAACAGTTCATCTTCTCATTCCTCTTCCTCTTCCAAATGGAAAGTTTCAGTTCTTTAGTGAATGAATCTAAAACTGATCAAAGGTTGGGATGAGGTCAGGAGAGAGATAATAAAAAGAGTACTTCAAATAAATTAAGAACATGTGCAAGATTGTAACAGGTAATAGAGTACGTAGAAAGAAGCTGTTCCAATTCCAGATGTTCCTTTTATCAGATGGTTTGAGTTTATCTTGCACCTTGCGAGGGAGAGGGAGAGGGAGAGGGAGAGGGAGAGGGAGAGGGAGAGGGAGAGGGAGAGGGAGAGGGAGAGGGAGAGGGAGAGGGAGAGGGAGAGGGAGAGGGAGAGGGAGAGGGAGAGGGAGAGGGAGAGGGAGAGGGAGAGGGAGAGGGAGAGGGAGAGGGAGAGGGAGAGGGAGAGGGAGAGGGAGAGGGAGAGGGAGAGGGAGAGGGAGAGGGAGAGGGGATGGAAATGGCTTGAGAGAAGAAACATTAGCAGAGTAGATATCCTCAATATTGAACTCTCCAGCTCTGTGACTGGCCATGGTCTCAGTGACTCCATTGCCCACGATGACCAGCACACACTCCTCCGTGCAGGACTTAATGCAGGTCCCTGTTCACTTGTTCTCTTCTGCTTGGCTGCTGTCATGTGGCGCCTTCTCCTGCCAAAAAAAAGGAGTGTCAGTGACGTGCATAAGATGTGTGAACAGTGTGACTGAGGGATACATAGGTGCCAGTGTGTGAGCTATGATTTGGGTGAACTTAGGTGGGTCATGTTGTAATGAAGTATATATATGAAGTATATATATACTTTTAAAGATTGGCTCATCAGCATGAGACAGACTAATAAATTCTCTCCTTCCCTTTATCCATTCTTAGGGAGCATCAAAACTGAGTTTGACCTCAGATCCATTTCTTTCCTGTGGCCCCTGAGTGTCTGTTTCGAGGACATCTTGTAGCGTAGTGGATACAGGATGTCACTTCTTTCTACCTACCAAGGTGCACAGGGTATAATCTGGAATCCTTGATCTTCACACCCCTCATAATTTTGTCCAAAGGTACAAGATTCAGAGCGCAAAATATTCTTTCAAAATCCCTTTTTACCATCTTGCAGGCACCTTAATTTTAAGAATTGCAGGTTGCCTTTAATTTGTGGTAACCAGCTGTATTATTGGGCTTACTGCTGATCTGTGCATCCAATGCTCCACAGAGATAGGTCTGGCTGTGCAAGAAAATAATTTAAAACAGCAGGCAGCACCTTTTTAACATATTGCATGCAACACAATAGACAATTAATGAAACATTGATCATGGTCTTCATTATGTTTTGGGGGCATAGACAATTTAAATGCAATGTTAATACACAGTGAAGCTGATTTAACTTTCCCCACTAGACATAAACAAAACACCAAGGGTTCAACAATGGTATTAGCCGATGATGTCAGCAGCATCTAGAGGAGGAGCTTGAAATGGAAGCTAAATTGCATCTTCTTCTTGTTGGTAAAATTGTCCCTAGGGATTTTGTACCCGAGGGACGGGTGTCAGGGGTTATGGGGAGAAGGCAGGAGAATGGGGTTAGGAGGGAGAGATAGATCAGCCATGATTGGAATGGTGGAGACTTGATGGGCTGAATGACCTAATTCTGCTCCTATCACATAAGACCTTATGATTACTGATCTTGTGTTGAGGAGCAGAGTCATCTTCAACTTCATCCCAAAACAGACACAAAGTCAATGGAATGACTCAACCCTTGCCGTCACCCTTCTAAATCCAACACCAGAGGATCCAATGGGGAGCACCAGGCAAGTGAGCAATGGATGCAGTCAAAGGTAGACACAAAATGCTGGAGTAACTCAGCGGGTCAGGCAGCATCTCAAGAGAGAAGGAATGGGTGACGTTTCGGGACCCTTCTTCAGACTGATGCAGTCTGGATGAAGGCATGTAAGTCTATGGGTTGGTGGTGATCGGCATGGTGGCAGGTCAGAGTTTTTTGAAAGCATAGAGAAACTTCTGAAGATCCAATTAAAATTGAAGTAAAGTACCTTTTGAGCAATTTTTGAGGGACTCCAGCAATCTCTTTAAGGACTAGTGCTTGAAGACTTGGAAGAATAGGTAGGGCAGGTTCTGGTCATGATACACGGAAATCGCAAGAGGAGTGCTATGATTAGATATGTGCTCATTTACAGAACTGCCCCAACAGTTACATCAGGTGGGAATCGGATATCAACAAGTTGGCCGTCAAACAGTCTCGTTCGATCCCCTTCTTCTCCTCACCTCATCCAGTTTCTTCTCTTCAATCTCCTGGATGTTACTTTTACAAGCTGCCAACATTGATTTAAAATTATGGATTTTGTGAGTCAGGAAGAATACTGATCAGTATTGCAGAGGATAAAAACATTTTCTTTAGAGGGTTCTGTAATATTTAGTTTGCATGTCCTAATAATTCTTCTTCCTCTGTCCAGAATAAATGTCTTAATTCACAACTTCAAGCTGAGCATATTTATGGGTTAAATTCTACATTTCATCAGAAGTACATTTCACTAGATCCCTTCAATGGGTATGGCTGTCTGCTGAAACCGTTACATTTTCTCATTCCCCTTATTAAAAATCATGTAGCAAACAGCATCTTTCCCCTAGCAACCTGGATTGCTGTGATCGACGAAGAGACCTAAACTAGCCAATTAAACTAGCCATCCCCTGTAACTGCAGCCATGGCAACGACTGGAGGACCAATAAAAGCAATCCAGATTGTGGGCAACCATATAAGGGAATAGCACATTATATAAACTGATTTTACATGAATATTTCTCATGTTTGTTGTGTGCATAGAGTCTATCAGATGTTAACACTGCCTCCTGGGCTGTTACGTATACCGACTTTGGGATGAAGTTGATGAATTTCCTTTAAAAAAAAAGATTTCATTTTAAACAAACATACTAACATTAACAGCAAAGGATCAGCTGGCCCGTTCAAATTCCTTGATACAGTTATGCTGCAATGGAATCATAACAGTCACAGTTATATAGCACAGAAGCAGCTTCTTCGTCCATCAAATCCATGCAACCATCAAATGTCCATCAAGTGAGGTGGCATGGTGGTGCAGCAGTAGAGTTGGTGCCTGACTGCACCAGAAACCAGGGTTCGATCCTGACTACGGGTACTGTCTGTACGGAGTTTGTACGCTCTCCCCATGACCGCGCAGGTTTTCCCCTGAGGTTCCCACACCCCAAAGACATACAGTTTTCGAGCCCAGGCTCGAAGGGCCGAATGGCCTACTCCTGCACCTATTGTCTATTTTGTAGGCTAATTAGCTCCGGTAAAAATTGTGAGTTGTCCCTGGTTTGCAGTGTGTGCTAGCGTAACAGGGATCGCTGGTCGGCTCGGACTCAATGGGCCAAAGGGCCTGTTTCCACGTCGTATATCTCTAAACTAAACTAACACTGATCCCATTTACCAGCATCTAATCCTCTTCCATCACTTAAATGTTCTTGGATTATCTACCTCCACCATCCGCTCAGGCAATGTACTCCATCTTCCAAGCACCTTCTTAGTGAAATATAATTTCCTCAAATCCACTCTAAATTTCCTACCCCATGACCTTAATTTATGCCCTCTGGTTTCAGACGCCTCTTAGATGCCTTTAGATACCCTATATGCTCCTCACAATTTGATATAACTCTCTCAGTGCTTTTTTTGCAAATGGAAAACTAACCCAGCCTATCAATTCTCTCGTCAGAACTGAAACCCTACATTGGAAGCAACATCCTGGTGAATTTCCTCTGGACCCTCTTCAATGCAACCATGCCTGGAATGTGTGGCAATCTTCAACTGTATATGATTCTCTTGATCTGGCCAAAGCAATGTTTTAAAACCTTGTAGTTATATAACCTGTCTGTTCTTATATTCTAAATTCTGGCTGATTAAGGCTAGTATCCCATATGCCTTGTTCAACAGCTTAAGAAACATTGTTCATCAATCACTCCCTACTATTCAAAGGTATTTATTCACAAAATGCTGGAGTAACTCAGCAGGTTAGGCAGCATCTCAGGAGAGAAGGAATGGGTGACGTTTCGGGTCGAGACCCTTCTTCAGACTGAACCTACTATTCAATATACATGTATTCAAGAGAGATATAGCTCTTAGGGCTAATGGAATCAAGGGGTATTGGGAGAAAGCAGGAACGGGGTACTGATTTTGGATAATCAGCCATGATCATATTGACAATAGACAATAGACAATAGGTGCAGGAGTAGGCCATTCGGGCCTTCGAGCCAGCACCACCATTCAATGTGATCATGGCTGATCATTCTCAATCAGTACCCCATTCCTGCCTTCTCCCCATACCCCCTGACTCCGCTATCCTTAAGAGCTCTATCTAGCTCTCTCTTGAATGCATTTCAATGTCATGGCCTTGTTTGTCCTACCAAAGATGAAACATAGGACAGGATTAAATTCCATCGACCATTGCACTGTCCGTCTCACCAAATTGTCAATACTGTCCAGTAGCTCGTGACTAGCTTCCTCAAAATCAAAACACTAATGATGAAGGCATTCTACACTGGGGGATTCACGTAGACTCTCTGGAAGTTTTCAAGACAGTAATAATCCCTTGTGTGGTACACTGGGTTGTGGCTAGAGATTGGGAGTCCGATAGGGGGAAAGACGGATCAGATTCCTGAACGTAAAAATCCCTCCATGGTGATTAAAAAAAAAATTCTCTCTATGATAGTCATTTAAAAAGTGATAATTATAAATGTGAGAATGGTGTTAAGTTTCCCTGTGTAGCATCACGCTGAGTCCGACATACACATTGTTGCGTGACATGGCATGGCCTTCCGTATTGGTGGCATGTTCTTGAAGTTCTAAGCATGTGGTCCAGGAAAGTCAATCTTTGTAACTAGCTCATGAAATCACGTAAAACAATGCTTGCAATACAGGAGTGGAACTGACCAAATGGACGATGCAATGATAGGGTTGGGATTGAAGAGTGGGGCAGAAAAACCCTCATCAACAGTCGAAGAAAATTATCTGTAAGATTCATTTTTGGTGCAAAGGGGACCTACAGTCCTCCCATGGCTCAGATCAGTCTGAAGAAGGGTCTCGACCCAAAACACCACCTATCCATGTTTTCCAGAATTGCTACCTGATGCGTTGAGTTACTCCAGAATCTTGTGTCATTTTTTATATACCAGCATCTGCAGTTCCCTGTTTCGACATTGTTCCATGGCTACATTCAGGTACTCTGCCATGAGGTCTCCACAAGGAGTAACACGATGTGAGTGGCGTCTATGACTGCCTACACTTGGTGGATTTCAACAAAGTTGGCAAATCCCTGTGCCTGCTTTGGGTGTACTGTATGTGGAGGAAAATGTAGATGATGTAGAACTTTAGTCGGTTATTTGTTTGTTAGGACAGCACGGTAGCATAGTGGCAGAGTTGCTGCCTTGCAGTGCCAGAGGCCTGGGTTCGATCCTGACCATGGGTGCTAGTCTGTACAGAGTTTGTACATTCACCCCGTGACCTACGTGGGTTTTCTTTGGGATCTCCGATGTCCTCCCACACTCCAAAGATGTAGAGGTTTTGTTGGTTAATTGGCTTGGTATAATTGTAAATTGTCCATAGCGTGTGTAGGGTGATGTCAATGCGCGGGGATCGCTGGTCGGCGTGGACTCAGTGGGCCAAAGGGCCTGCTTCCACACTGCATCTCTAAAACAAAACTAAACTAAACTTTGATGTCCTGCCGATGGCAGCAGTGAGCAGCAAACTGTGAGATGTGGTAAAATTCAGCACTAGCAGCAGCAGCAGCTAGGAATCGCCCTGCGGTTTGGGAGCAGTGCAACTTTGATCCTGACCTCCACAGCAAAGCTGTCAGGACACCTGTGTAAGATTGTGTTTGAGATAGCAGGAGGTCATTGATCTCAATTAATTGAATGCATGAAATTCGAGTTAAAGGACACAAACTGCTGGAGTAACTCAGCAGGTTATGCAACATAAACTAGAGTTAGGAGATGAAGGCAGTGTGGACTGATGGGATTTTCCTAATGGAAGCCAGCATGAAACTATTGGGCAGTATTGACCCCATGTGTGCTATCATAATTAAGTAAGTAAAGGTCAATCGGCAGCAGGATTTTCATTCTCACAGGTCCATAACAAATTGTAAACCTTCACTGCATCCTTTCCAGCTTGACAACATCTTTCCAATAACACGGTGCTCAAAACTTGACACAATTCTCTGAATATGGCCTCACCAACATCTTAAATAACTGCAATATGACCTCCCAACTTCTATACTCAATTAAATGTGATAAATAGAACACCTCAGAACAGGATATAGAACATAGAACACTACAGCACAAGAGCAAGCCCTTCAGCCTACTAGGCTGCACTGACCATGATGCCGATCTCATCAATCCAATCATCCCGCACAGAGACAGTACCTTTCTAATCTTGCTTGTTCACATGTCTGCCTAAATGCCTCTTAAATCTAGCTATCATATCAGCTTCTGTCACACCATCTAGCAACACGTTCTAAAAATCTTGCCTCACAAACTTCCTTTAAATTTTTCTCCTCCCACTTTAAACCTATACCCTCTAGAATCAGATAGTGCCACCCAATAATTCCATGTTTTCATCGACATCTATCAGGTGGCCCTTGGCCTTTGACAATTCCAGAGATAACAATCCAAGTTTACCCAACATTTCCTGAGAGCTAATATTATCTAATCCAGATAACATTCCGCTGACCTTCTGAAACTGCAATCTTAACATCTTCCTGTAGGGTAGCAATGAGAACTACACACAATATTCCAAATGCACCGTAAATAAAGTTTTAAACAGCTGGAACATGACCAATGAATGCAAGCCTGCCTTCCTTACCACCCTATCAGCTTGTTTTAGTTTTAGTTTCAGAGATACAGCATGGAAACAGGCCGTTCGCCTCACCAAGTCTTCATTGAACATCGATCCCCCGTTCACATGAGATCTTTATTATCCCACTTTCACATCCAGTCTTTATACTCTAGGGGCAATTTACAGAGGCCAATTAGATTACGAACCTGCATGCCTTTGGGTTGTGGGGGGGAACCATAGAACCTGGGGGACATCCATGCGGTCACAGAGAGAATGTGCAAACTCCACACAGACAGCACCCAAGGTCAGGATTGAACCTGGATCTCTGGCATTGTGAGACAGCAGCTCCTACCAGCTGTGCAACTGTGTCGCCATTTTATGGGAGCTATGGACTTGCACTTCAAGTTCCATCTGTACATCAATATTCCAAAGGGTTCTTCCATTTACTGTGTAATTTACTCCCGCATTTGACCTAAAAAAATGCAACACCTCACATTTGTCTAGATTAAAGGGGGGCTCGGTAGTGTAGTGGTAGAGTTGTTGCCTTACAGCGCTTGCAGCACCAGAGACCTGGGTTCGATCCTGGCTATGGGTGTTGCCTGTACGGAGTTTGTACGTTTTCTCCGTGAACGCATGGGTTTTCTCCGAGATCTTCGGTTTCCTCCGCTGTTTCTGCACTGCACTGCACTTAACTAAACTAAACTAAACTTATGACATTGGGGATAACATCTAATCACAGACTGAGGATTGATTGTACTAACAGAGATAGTATAAATGAATAATATTGAGGTTGGCAAGCCATAACTAGTTGGGATGCCACATGAATCAGTGTTGGTGCTCAATTATTTACTATCGGTATTAATGATTCAGTCAAAGGGGTCGAATGTATTGCAGCCAAAGTTGCTGATGGGAAACCAAGCTGTGTAAAGGAAACCAACTTTCTGCTGAGGGATACAGAGAGGTTAAGCAAACTAACAGAACTTGACAGATAATCAAAAGAAGCTGCAGATGCTGGCAATCTAAAGTAAAACAGACAATGATAGAAATACTTAGAGGATCAGGCCACGGAGCTGTGGGAATAGAAGTCGGTTAACTGTCCAGGTTGAAGCTTGTTAAGCTTCAGAGGGGGTGATGGGGAAGGGGGAGGGGGGGTTAGTGGGTTAGTGGGGAGATGTCTCTGACAGGGTATAAGTTGTAAATAAGGTTACCTTCTCAGTGAGTGAATGGGAGCAGGTTGAGAGTGAAAGTTTAGACTAAAGAGCATCAACAAAAGAAAGTAGGAATTGTGAAATGCAGAGTAGGATAAATATCTCGCAGATGGATGACTGATATAATAATAATAATAATAATAATAATAATAATAATAATAATAATAATAATAATAATAATAATAATAATAATAATAATAATAATAATAATAATAATAATAATAATAATAATAATAATAATAATAATAATAATAATAATAATAATAATAATAATAATAATAATAAGCCTTTATTGTCATTGTACTTAGAGATACAACGAAATTAGGAGAGCTACTCCTGATCTGTGTAACCAAAACAAGTTAAAACAAATTAAAAGCACATCCAATATGTAATTTAAATGCTTAAAGTAGTAAATGAATATATATTTATCACACCTAGGTAGAATATTACACTAGGGAGAATATTGCACTTTAAAATGTAATAAATACTTTAAAAGAAATTAGTGGAATGGATGACAACATTCGATACGTGCGAATATTTGAGGAATTTAGAGTTCTGATGACCCAGGGAAAGAAACTGTTCTTGAGTCTGTTTGTCCGGCTTTTGATGCACCTGTACCGCCTACCAGAGGGCAGGAGGTTGAACAGGAACTGCCCAGGATGGGAGGGGTCTTTGATTATTTTCCTGGCTCTGCAGAGGCACCGAGAGCTGGAGATGTCCTCCAGGGAAGGCAGAGGCCGCCGATGAGTTTCTGGGCAGTTTTGATAACTCTCTGTAGAGCTCTCCTGTCCGCTGTTGAGCAGCCGGCATACCGCACTGTGATGCAATATGCCAGCACACACTCGATGGTGGAGCAGGAGAAGGCCACCAGCAGCTTCTCCTCTAGACTAATAAAGACATTGAGATCAAGCAGACTATGGGTCTTGTGGTGGAATCTCTTTGAAGGTGGCAGAAACAATAGTCAATCCCAAGTTGACTGGAGACGGCCGGTGATTCATTCTCTGTAATTTCCTTCACCATTAAAGAAATTCCTCCATCAGACTTCCCCAAGCATCCAATGTCAGCATTTTGCAGGTTCCCTTCAAGATTCCCTGGTTCACTCTTTGGTTCCCACCAAGCACCCCACCCTTATTACAGCACTGGCTTTTACAACCGCAGGTGATGCAACATCTGTCCTTTCACCTGCTCCCTTCCCACGAATCAGGAACGCAACTAGCCTTTCCATGTGAAGCAACATTCACTTGCATGCATTGCCAATTTGCTGCCGTGCTTTCAGTGTTCTCTGCATGGCCTTGGAAAAAAACAACAGCAGATTGGGTGACTGCACCAGTGTGCCTTCCCAACGATTGGATATTTTGAGGAAATAACAAAGATGACTGACGAGGGTACAGTAGTAGATGTTGTCTACACAAACTTTAGTAAAGCTTTCGACGACGTCCCTCATCAGAGGCTGGTCCAAAATATTAAGTCACAAATTGGCTTGATCATAGAAGACAGAGTGTAGTGGGAGTGGAATGTTTCCCTAACTGCAGGTCTGTGATTATGGTGTTCAGCAAGATCAGTGTTGGAACCTCAGTTGTTTGTGATGCATATAAATTACCCCGATAAAAATATAGGCGATCTCATTAGTAAATTTGAAGACGTCATGAAAATTAATGGTGATGGTGAGGAAGCTTATTCAAGGACATAGCACGATATAGATCATTTGGAAATCTCGGTGAAGAAATGGCAGATTTAGTTTAATTTAGTTTTAGTTTTATCTACAGAGTCATAGAGTCTTAAAATGATACAGTGTGAAAATAGTTCCCTTCGGCCCAACTTGCCCACACCAGCCAACATATCCCAGCTACACTAGTCCTACTTGCCTGCGCTTGGTCCATATCCCTCTGAGCTTGTCCTTTTCATGCAGTTGGGATCAAACCCGGGACCCAGAGTTCTGGTGCTGTAAGGCAGCAACTCTACCGCTGCGCCCATAGGTAATCTCTTACCTTTTCCAAGGGATAATTCTATGGAAATTCAGCATGAATAAATCTGAGAAACTTATTTCAAATAAATTTAAACAACTGTTTGGTTAAGAAAGTTTTGTCTTTTTGGATGTTTTAGCATTAAAGCTCAAAGTACAATTTTAAATTGCCATTTTGCAATGTCTTATACTATGTTCTCATCACTATAATCCTAACAATTCCCTATCTCCACACTGTTTCAAATATATTTAAAATGGATCAACTGAAACCCTTTCAGCTGACAGCAAAAAGTGATCTGAAAAATTAGAGAGAGAAAAAAAGATGCAAACTGCTGGAGTAACTCAGCCATTCAGGCAGCATCTCAGAAGAACATGGATAGGTGATCTTTTGGGTTAGAACCCCTCTTCAGCCTAATTGTAAAAACCTTATTGCATGATCAGGATAATAACTCCATTGTATAGACCATTGCACTAGATCCCAAGGCCTAAACTACACAAAGTGACTAAAACAAGGGATAAAACAAATGTATTTAAAATACATGTGCAAAGTTGAAATTGGACCACAATTATATAAAAAGATCCTCCAGTGGTGAATGTAAACTTTCTAGCTGATAGAACATGAGGCCTTGGACAAGAACCAAGAACAAAAGTAGGCTCTTCAGCCCTCTTGAGATTGACTTATGATCACGACTGACCTGACATTCCTCAAGTCTATTGTCCGGCCTTTTCACAATAATGCATAATTCTCTAACTGATTAGAAATCTATCTCACATTTCAGGTCAAGGTTGAGGTATTAATTTAGTTTCTCTTCCAACAGCCGTTATCTTACCTGCTAAGTGCTTCTAACCTTCGCCATCTTGTTTTAGAAATCTATCTATTCTACCTTGAATAGACCTCAAGACTATACTCCAATAGTTCTTTCTGACAAAGAGTTCCAAAGATTCACAATTTTCTGAAGAAGAAAGTCTCATCGTAATCTTATTTTTAAATTAGTGTCCCCTTATTTTGAGATCATGCCCCTGGACTCTCCCATGAGAGAAAACATCCTCTCGGTATTTAACCTTGAGACTGGCTCTCATTCTTCTGAACTCTAAAGAGCAGTAACACAACCTTAACTCATAGAACAACCCCTCCATACTTGGCACCATCCTTGTGAACTTTATTTGAACCTCTACCAATTAAATAATATATTTCCTTATACTACGGAATCAAAATGGCTGCCTCGCAAACAGTCTGTCTGTCTGTCCTTTCTTCTGTTTTTGTTATTTTAAGTATGCATTAAAAGTATGTTTTAGTGTTCCTTGGTTTGTTTCATGTGGGGGATGGGGGGAAGTTGGGGGAAACATTTTTCAAACTCTTACCTTGAAGGAGATGCAAATTATTTCTGTATCATATCTCCATCCCCACTGCGGCCTAACATCGAGGAGTTGGTGGACTTTCCTGGAGATCAGCCCGGCGCTTTGTGGCGTGAGTGCAGCATGGACTTTAACATCGCGGCGCTTGCAATCTCTTTGCCGGGGATCGACTGTGGAGAGCTCCAACCATGGGGCTTGAGGGCTTTAACATCGTGAAGCCCGCGGTCTCTGGTAAGAAGAGGCCCACTCGGGAGCTCCATGCTGCGGAGAGAGTTTCAACCATCCCGACGCGGGAGTTTCAATCATCCCGACGCGAGGACTTCGGACCGTCGGCTGCGGGGGCTTTGATTGCCCCAACTGCAGATGGTTCAACAGCCCTGACTGCGGGAGAACAAAGAGGAAGATGATTGAACTTTATTACCTTCCATCACAGTGAGGAATGTGGAATCCACTGTGGTGGATGTTTATGGTAAATTTTATTTTAAGTGGCTGTGGGTCTTGTTGCTTTTCACTTAGTAAGGCTGTTTGGTAACTCAAATTTCACTGTACCTTAATTGGTACATGCGACAATAAATTGATCTTGAAATCTTGAAAATTGTTCATAGTATTGTGGTCTCACTATTATCTTATTATTGTCATAGGGGCTGTCCAATGCTCCAAGCCCCTTAAAATAAGAGCTACCATTCCATTAGCCTTCCCCTTTACCTCCTGTACATGTACAAGAACCTCAAATCCCTTTGCACAGCAGATTTCTGTAAGTTTTCCTCATTTACACAATGTCTTTTTGTTCTTACTTCCAAAATGAATACTTTTTCCCAACTCACTTAACCTATCAATAACTTTATGCAAGCTGTTCATGTCCTCCTTGGCACTTGCCTTTCCACCTATTATTGTGTTGTCTGTAAATATGGCTATTGTACATTCATTTCCTTGTTCCAGTCATGAATGTACAATGTAAACAATTGGGGTGACAGCACGGATCCCTGTGGTTCCAATTGCTTGCACATTGTCAGCCTAAAAATTATCTCATAATCCCCATATCTTCCTGCCTATTACAAGTTCTCTACCCATGCCAATATGTTACCTAAAATACCATAAGGCTTATGCAACTGCTTTCTTTGAGGCACCTTGTGGAATGTCTTCTGGAGGTCAAATTGCAATACATTTACAGGTTGCCCTGTATCCACCCTGGTTGAGAGATTTTCTTAAAAAACTCTGATAAATCTGTTAATAACAATTTCCCCTTCATGAAACAATACTGATTCTGCTGGGAGCCATTTTAAAATGCAAAACAAGACATTTTAATTTTAGAGCATCAAACACATAGGAGAACATGCTGTGAGTTCAGGAATAATGAACTAGATTTTTCTGCCTTGTGTTATTCCTGCTGTGAATTCACCAGGAAGGAATTTCTGGCCTGCACCTTTACTTTAGTTTAGAGATACAGCGCGGAAACAGGCCCTTCGGCCCACTGAGTCTGCACTGACCAGCGATCCCCGCACATTAACACTGTCCTACTTGCACTAGGGCAATTTTACACTTATATCAAGCCACTTAACCTACAAACCTGTACGTCTTTGGAGTGTGGAAGGAAACCGATGATCTCGGAGAAAACCCACACGGTCACTGAGAGAACATACAAACTCCGTACAGACAGCGCCCCTAGTCAGGATCGAACCGGTTCTCCTGCGCTGCAAGCGCTGAAATGCAGCAACTCTACTGCTGCGCCACTGTGCCGCCCTGCAGTGCATAGTGACTTTGAGCCCATCTAATCACCTTTCATCAGATTCATTGCTACATTAAAGACTTGTTTCCAATATGTTCCTTCTGATCAATTTGACCTCTGCTGGCAGTGAATAGGAAAATGTTAACATGGGATGAAGACAATCCCTCCATCCCAAGAATCAGTCTAATTAACCTCCATTGCACTTCTTCTTTGGCCTAGTATGTCCTCTCGGTAGGGAGACCAAATCTGTATACAATATCCCAAATAAACAAAAACCCAATAAAAGTTTTACCAGGATTTATAAAATATGATATTATACTGCTGGCATGGTCTTACCATAGCCCTCCAAATACTAAAAGAAATAGGAGATTTCTAGGAATAGAAATTGTTCAAATGTGCCCATGGAAGTAAGGAGTGGGACATAATCATATACTGATGAGCCAAAACATTATGACCACTGACAGGCAAAGTGAATAACATTGATTATCTATTCACAAAATGCTGGAGTAACTCAGCAGGTCAGGCAGCATCTCAGGAGAGAAGGAATGGGTGACGTTTCGGGTCGAGACCCTTCTTCAGACTGAACCTACTATTCAATATACATGTATTCAAGAGAGATATAGCTCTTAGGGCTAATGGAATCAAGGGGTATTGGGAGAATGCCAATAAAGTACCGTTGAACTATTGGAGATTTCATGAGCTTATTAGATTGGTCAAGCTCCTGGTTTGTTGCAAATAACTGTGCTCACTTCTGCAATATTGAAAGAGACACAATTGCAGTGAACCAACCTCTCAGATTTCTAGGACCAGAAATTGAAGAAATAGGAGATTAAAAAGATGACGATGGCAGTGCGATGACACTTGCTTACTGGCTCAGAGTCATCTACTATTCTTACACTCTTGTACTTCAGTATAAATGCATAGATGTATAGTAAGATTATTACTGAACTGCATGCAGAAAAGGAATTTCACTGCACCTAGGTAATGTGATAAGTTACCAATGAATCATTGGATTTCATGAGCTTTATTAGCTCGGTCAATCTCAATTGTTTGATTCAAAGAACAGCGCTCACTTCTGCAATATTGAAAGAGATTCTATTGCAGTGCTCCCACCTCTCAGACTTCAATTTCGTACAGAGTTACCTTTTCAAAGAGGACAGCCATTTTGCTAGCTACTCTCTTGCATTCATCATTTGATTCCATGAAGAGGAGGAAGGGAGGGGCGAGGAGGGCATTGTGAATTTGTTCCTGACGACACTAGGAACTCTGATATCAGCGACAATGAAGGTTAATTTGAGTTATGTGCAGCAGACTCAACACACACACGCGTTGTATATGTATATGTATATGCATATGTATATGTATATGCATATGTATATGTATATGTATATGTATATGTATACAAACACACACACACATAGACAATAGACAATAGACAATAGACAATAGGTGCAGGTGTAGGCCATTCGGCCCTTCGAGCCAGCACCGCCATTCAATGTGATCATGGCTGATCATTTTCAATCAGAACCCCGTTCCTGCTTTCTCCCCATACCCCCTGACTCCGCTATCCTTAAGAGCTCTATCTAGCTCTCTCTTGAATGTATTCAGAGAATTGGCCTCCACTGCCCTCTGAGGCAGAGAATTCCACAGATTCACAACTCTCTGACTGAAAAAGTTTTTCCTCATCTCTGTTCTAAATGGCCTACCCCTTATTCTTAAACTGTGGCCCCTGGTTCTGGACTCCCCCAACATTGGGAACATGTTTCCTGCCTCTAACATGTCCAACCCCTTAATAATCTTATACGTTTCGATAAGATCCCATCTCATCCTTCTAAATTCCAGTGTATACAAACCTAGTCACTCCAGTCTTTCAACATATGACAGTCCCGCCATTCCGGGAATTAACCTCGTAAACCTACGCTGCACGCCCTCAATGGCAAGAATATCCTTCCTCAAATTTGGAGACCAAAACTGCACACAGTACTCCAGGTGCGGTCTCACTAGGGCCCTGTACAACTGCAGAAGGACCTCTTTGCTCCTATACTCAACTCCTCTTGTTATGAAGGCCAACATTCCATTGACTTTCTTCACATATATATATACACACATATAGATATATATATATACACACAAACATTTATATATACATACATATACACACACATATATACATGCCTGGATATGGAGTTGAATTCAGATGTTAAGTAAAATAAAACAAGATGCTTAAGCAACTCAGGCAGCATCTGGGGAGGAAAAGGACAGTCTGTCAAAAGATGCCCCCTCCACAGATGTTGCCTGGCCTGATGAATTCTGGCCGAGTTCCTCCAGCACTTTGTTTTTGCCCAAGATTCCAGCATATGCAGACTTTCGACCTTAGAGATACAACGCAGAAGCAGGCCCTTCACCCCACCAAGTCCGCACCAACCACCGATGACCCCTACACACTAGCTCCCCGCCCATGGGGCTACGGGCCACCGCCCGGAGAGAACCGCCCCGGTCTCGACCATCCCCCCAAGCCGTGGGATCAGCCGCAGGACTATCCCCGCCCCCACCATGTCTCCACTGTCTTGTGTGCATGCCACATGTACAGTCGGCAAGTCGTTGGTTCCAGCAGCTTTAGGGCTTGTCTACCTAGCATGTGAAGCCTGGGTTCGGCAGATCGCGCGGAGGAAACCACCAGAAGGTTCAACGGGCAGAAAGACGATCCCAGCAAAGCGTCGTGGAGCGCAAACAGCGCAGAGTGAGATACGTAGGACACTTCTGACCATCCACTGCATCCTGACCTGTCCCCAGCCGTCCCCACTATGTCTCGCTGCTGGAACCTGCTAGGCCAGGACGAGAGAGTGAGGCCGACGATCTGCGCAACTCCCCCTCACTTAAATCCAAGCCAAGCGCAAGTCATGACTTCAAACTCGGCCAGCATACCGTGGCTGGCGGGGATCCCAATCAGCGGTCGAAATAATAAGATTGAAAGTGAAGTCATGGTCATCTTCAGACCCGAAGGACGAACAACAACAACAGCATTATCCCACACACTGGTGACAATTTACAATTTTTTACCAAAGCCAATTAACTTATCAACTTGGATGTCTTTGGAGAGTGGGAGGAAACCAGAGCACCTGGAGAAAACCCACCCGGTCACAGGGAAAATGTACAAACTCCACACAGACAGCACCCTAGTCAGGATTGAACCCGGGTCACTGGCACTGTCAGGCAGGGTGCTCTGACCCAAAACGTCACCCATCCTTTTTCTCCAGAGATGCTGCCTGACCTGTTGAGTTACTCCAGCAGTTTGTATCTATCTTTGGTGTAAGGCAGCAACTCTACTACAGTGCCACTGTGCCACCCCCAAATACAAGTATCTGGACTGCAGATAGTTCAAGCAGTGTTTGTCTACACTGAAGGGATTATAGGATTCCCATGAGAAACCAGAGCTCTACATGATTCGCAATTTAAATGCGACTGCATGTAAATGATTCTGGGATTAATGTGTGACTAATGTAGTGACACTGCATGACTCACAGAGCTCAACACATTGGATACATTACTTCTTCTTGAATATGTGCCAGCCTACAAGATATTTGGTGCATGTGGTGCTCATTAGCTTGTGCCATTTATTGGCTAATATTCCTTCTGAGCATTAATAGCTGAAGTTATGTTATGTTTCCTAAACTAGGAAAATGGATGATAATTGAGAGAACTTTACTTTCACTGTGTTCCACTTACTGCAGTGACTGGAGGATGGCTGGGGAACCAGCAGAATGCTGCAAGTTTATAATTAACCACTTATATCCATTGCTATTTATTCATTGATTAGGGCTAACATAGTGGTGGCCAAATGAAAGGATCCAGTTGGATGAGCCCATCACAATGCTAATGTTACATTGATGTGAACCCTTACGATGATAAGGTCATAAGTAATAGGAGCAGAATTAGCCCATCAAATCTCCTCTGCCATTCAATCATGGCTGATCTAGAATAGAATACTTTATTGTCACATGTGACAAGCCACAGTGAAATTCCTTGCTTGCATACATTGCCAAGGTGTGCAAATTGTCCCCCATAAAGGGTGCTGACAAAGTTACAAATTCCCCTGTCTCCCTACTAATCCCATTCTCCTGCCTTCTCCCCAAAACCCCTGACACTTAAATGAAAACTTACAATGGCTTGTACATAAGATCTCACTCCTCCCCTCCTACCTCACTGACCTTAATCCTTCCCATAGATGCCCAGCACCGTACTTTAAACAAGAAAGCACGGTCTTTGGAAGTCACAATCCTGGCACTCGTACTGTGACCACTATCACTGTCGCCTTCACCGGTAGAATGGGAGCAGCTGATTTCTCATAATGATGCCTCCTCTCAGAGTATGAGCAAATGTCTGCCCTCGCATCAGATCCCTCAAATAGCTGTCTATATATAGCAGAACTACCTATGTTCATTGTAAACCAGCTATGTCAGTGGAATGTAGTACCAAGGAACTGCAGATACTGGTTTAGAAAAAAAAAACCAAAAAAGTGCTGGAGTAACTCAGCGGGTCAGGCGGTATCTCTGGAGAACATGGGTTCGGGCTGGAACTGATTCTTCAGACTGATTGTGGTGGTTGGGGAGGGGGGGGGGGGGTGCAAGATAAAGCCTGGCAAGTAATCAGTGAATACAGGTGAGGGAGGATGCAAGAGGCAGGTGGTTGGACAAAGGTCAGAGACAAAAAAAAGGTGAGAGACAAAAGGATTGAAGAGTTGCTAGAGAATGGAATGAAGGTGGAAGGGGAGGGAGAGGAGAGAAATAGGTGCAAGTCCAGATGGGGCACAGGAGAGAGATGGAGGGTGGGGGTGGTTGGAGGAAAGAAAGTGGGGAGTGTTTGGTAGTTACCTAAAATTGGAGAATTCAATGTTCATACCATTGGGTTGTAAGCTACCAAGCGGGATACGAGGTGCTATTCCTCCACTTTGCACGCAGCCTCAGTCTGGCAATTGAGGCCCAGGACAGAAAGGTCAGTATGGGAATAGGAAGAGGAGTTAAAATAGTTAGCAACCAGAAACTCAAATAGATCTTGTTCAGGCCAAACGCAGTGTTTAGCAAAACAGCCATCGAGTCAACGCTTGCTCTCACCTGGAAGGGATCCTGGGGTCTCTGTATGGAGATGGAGAAGGTATAAAAGGACAGATGTTACATCTCCTATGTTTGCAGAACAAAATACCCGGTGAGAGGATGGTTTGGGTGGGAAAGCATGAGTGAACTAACGAGTTACGGATTGAATGGTCTCTGCAGAAGACGGAAAGGGATGGGGCTGGGCGGATGTGATAGGTGGTGGGATCATGTTGGAGGTGAGGGAAATGTCAGAGGCTGGTGGGGTGAAAGGTGAGGACCATAGGATCTCCGTTCTTATTCCGTCTGGGGGGAAGGAGGAGTGAGATCAGAACTACAAGACACAAAGGAGACAAGGGTGAGGTGATCCATCAATGACAAGCACGGGGGAAAACCATGTTTACAAAAGAAAGAGGACATCTCAGATGTCCTGGAATGGAAAGCCTCATCTTGGGAGCAGGTGTGGCAGAGACAGTGAAGTTGAGAGTAGGGGAAAGCATCTTGCAAGAGGCAGGGTGGGAGGAAGTGTTGTCCAGCTTAATGGGGAAGTCGGTAGGTTTGTAGTGAATGTCAATCGATAGATGAAGAAACAGGAGAGAGGTGTCAGAGATAGTCCAGGTGAATTTGAGTGCAGGTAAGTGGCAAAATTAACAAAATCAACAGGTTCTGCACAAGTGCAGGAGGCAGCTCCAATGCAGTTGTCGATGTAGTGGAGAAAGTGTTGGGGGTTGGTGCCAGTGTACATTTGGAGAAAGTATGGTTTGACGTAACCAGAAAAATGCAGATATAGTTGGGGCACGAGCGAGTGCCCATGGCTACACCTTTAACTTGGAGAAAGTGAGAGGAGTCAAGAGAAGTTGTTCAGGGTGAGGACAGGTTCCGCTAGGCAGAAGGGAGTGTTAGTATCGGGAAGATTTTGGGGTCTCTGGTCAAGGAAGAATCGGAGGGCCTTGAGATTTCTTGGTGGGCGATGAAAGTGTCCATTGCCCACCAGGAATTTGACCATGGAACTGGATGTCCATGGTAAAGATAAGGAAACGGGGGGCCCAGAAATTGAGTTATCAAAGAGTTGAAGGGTGTGCGAGTAGTCTCGGATGTAGGTCGAAAGGAACTGGACAAGGGGGATAGGATGGAAAACAAGGTATATGGAGGGGAGTTCCATGGGGCAGAAATAAGCAGAAACAAAGGGTCTGGCAGGGCAGTTCTGTTAGTGAATTTTGGGAAGTAGAAGCAGGCTGTGCATGGCTGGAGGTGGATTTAGGGATGGAGATATAAAGGGCAGAGCAGGGCTGGGTGTGGAGTTTGGGAAAGACATAGTCAAATATCCTGTGTGATGTCCTGATGACAATATAAAAAGTGTAGCCTACGGTAGGTAGCCTTTGTCTGAGGAGGAACTAAATGGTGAGCAATGGAGAGAAACTTTATATCTCTTTGCCACTGAGGAGTCACTGAGAATAAATAGAATGTTAGAACTGAAGCGGTCGTCTAGACTAGAGCAATGTCACCTGGAAGCACTATTGATCTAAAAAACAAAATTACAATCACAAAACATGGTTGAATGAACAAGTGCTGGCAAAGTAATATACAGTGAGGCTTGTCCAGTGAGGGAATTCCTTGTCCAATGTTCTTAAAATTGTTAAAACGGTTGGCTGTTTCTGAAAATTAAATCCAAGATAAGAATGATTTGTTTTTATAATAAAAGAGCAAATGCAGTGGCTGGATTGTTTATGGCCAACGGCAATACTTAAAAAAGTGTTGCTTATTAGTTATCAGTGTTGACTTACATCACTGATAGGAGCGCATCATATCCTACAGTGGGTCCCTGTCCGTTTCTATGTACGGCACGGTGGCGCAGCGGTAGAGTTGCTGCCTTACAGTGAATGCAGCGCCAGAGACTCAGGTTCGATCCTGACTATGGGCGCCGTCTGTACGGAGTTTGTACGTTCTCCCCGTGACCTGCGTGGGTTTTCTCCGAGATCTTCGGTTTCCTCCCACACTCCAAAGACGTACAGGTATGTAGGTTAATTGACTGGGCAAATGTAAAAATTGTCCCTGGTGTGTGTAGGATAGTGTTAATGTGCGGGGATCGCTGGGCGGCGCGGACTCGGTGGGCCGAAGGGCCTGTTTCCGCGCTGTATCTCTAAATCTAAATCTAAAAAAATCTATGCCTTGCTGCAAGTCCAATACTTCATCTCCCTGTTCTGGAGCAGGTAACCCGATTCATGAATCAATCAAAGCTTGTGGCTGTTTGAGGTTTGATTTACAAAGGCATCTGAAATACAATACAATACAATACAATATATCTTTATTGTCATTGTACAGGGGTACAACGAGATTGGGGATGCGCCTCCCATACAATGCAATAAATCAATTAGCCAGTCAGTATTGATTTAAACAACTCAATGAAACAAATTAGAACAGTTTTAAAACAGAATAAAGTAGATCTGTGCCGGTTCACTGTGCGATGTGACCATCCAGCTCAGCAGGACCGGTTCATAGCAGCTATGGCCCTGGGGATGAAGCTGTTCCTGAGTCTGGAGGTGCGGGCGTAGAAGGCCTTGTATCGTCTGCCTGATGGTAGAAGTTTGAACAGACTGTTGCAGGGGTGTGAAGAGTCTTTGTGGATGCTGGTGGCTTTTCTGAGGCATCGTGTGTTGTAGATGCCCTCCAAGGCTGGTAGCTATGTTCTTATAAATATAAATGTGCCCTTATAAATATAAATTGTTTTCTCTGCCAGGTCTCCCTAGAGAGAGCAAGCACACGGAGTCTGTGGACTTACTGGAGGGCACAGAGGACACCACAAGGACTGGAGTTCATCCTGGATCCAGACAACTTTCAGTCTGAAGAAGGGTCCCGACCTGAAACGTCACCTATCCCTTTCCCTCAGAGATGCTGCTTCACCTACTGAGTTACTCCAGCATTTTGTGACTATCTTTAACATAATTTGGCTGTTGTTGTTTTAATGATTAAAACATGTGGCTTACCTTCCACTGCCCTTGGAGATGGGTCACCTGCAGCTGTGCCTGTCCTGCAGCACGAAACATGAACTTGTGCTGAGTGTTTGATCTGTCATGACTTTCACCTCTACTTCAAACAGCTTGCCAAGGACAACAGCTTTGACAAGGCAGACTAAACTGTGACGGAGCAGGGAAGTAACCTCATGCATTGAGAAAGATCTTCGCCGCCTTTTGAAGATTGTAGACTCTGATCAAATGGGAGAAGCAAGCCTCTGCCTATTGAAAACAAAAGGTTACATCGTCATTAAAAAAAAAACTCTGCTGGAAACAAGATATAAGGAGAGAGAGAATAATGTCGTAGGAAGGAACTACAGATGCTGGTTTAAACCGAAGATAGACACAAAAATGCTGGAGTAACTCAGTGGGACAGACAGCATCTCTGGAGAGAAGGAATGGGTGACGTTTCGGGTCAGAGAGAAAAATGACCTTTCAGCGTCCGGCACGGCCTGGAACGTGGCAACTTCAACAGCCTGTCCATGTGAAAAGATGGCAGGGGAAGAGAAAAGACATTCTGGCCTTCCATCACAGTGAGGAGGGGACTGGAGGAGACTCACTGTGATGGATGTTTCTTTTTTTTAATGTTGGTTTGTGGTTGTGTAATTGCTTATTTTATTGCTCTTACTGTTGGACTGTGGGTGACAAAATCTCGTCCAAAATGCCTCCATCACAGTGAGGGGGTGTTTGGAGTCACTGTGATGGACGTTTGTGTTGGGGTCATGTGTCTTGTGTTCTTTTTTGTGTGACTGCTATGTAGTTTCGTTCGGTACCTTGGTACCAAATGACAAATAAAGCTCTGTTGAACTGTTGAACTGTTGAACTTGTTTTTTTTGGATGACAATAAAGGTAATTCTGATTCTGATGTGTGTTTACTAAAATGTAACTATATCTTTTATTTTCTGATCCTCTGTGGTCTCCTTAACACAATCTCTATGTTCATGATACAGGAATAGTTAAAGGCTTCATGTGTTTTTGCGGCAAAAGGCTTTGGGAATGCTCAGATACTGTTAAGTTATAAACATTTGGAAGCCATGCAAAAAAACAAACAGCTACTAGTATAAAGTCCTGCTGCATGTTTGAAGGACAGGTTTAATTTACTGGTACTTTCCTGTTTAATCAAGGGAAGTGCAGGTGGCGAAGTTTTGATATATGTTTCAAAAATATAACCTTACACTTAACCCATTATGACGATTCAAATCATATTTAACTAGCTAGAATTTAATCCATAACTGAAAGCTGGCAAAGCTGGCAAATTGTATTGCATTAAAAAGCTGACACAGATACCAGGCAGGTATGAAGGATGATCAAAAGCCTCATTATCGCAGGGAGAAATGATGAAGAAATTGTGAAACACAGTCAGACCAAAGGAAAAGCTTCAATTACAGCCTCTAATAGTTGTTTTGGAAAAACCTTCCATCTCAGTCAGTAAGGAGGACATAATAAGCAGGGAATACTGGTCTTTTCAACATGAGCAGTTTTCAGCAGAGGCGCCATTAGACAGATACTGTAGTCGGAGGAAAAGTGACATGGTCAGTTAACGGCAGTCATTCGATCATTGATGAATTGGCCCCAAAGATAGCCGTGACTATGCAGTGCTCAGCTCAAGGCAGAGAAGGGTAAATAAAAGGGTAAGAGTATTGTAATGTCAGCTGCCACATCAAGGTGGCTGAAATTTCTTGGCCTTAAGCAAAGATATTTCACCGCTGAATAAGAACCTGGTCGTGACTTCTCCACTACTAACTGTAATTCAAACACAAGCCCAATGAAAATGTGGGTCGACAGAGAAAGACACGATGCTGACACTATAAAAACAATATGAATTGACAAGGAGATTTCATTCCTGCAGCCTCGTAACCATTTCAATTCCAGGTTTGAAATAGGAACAATAGCATGAAAGTCCAGACCTTTGGTGGAGATAGCGAAGAAATCAAAGAAGATAGCTGTAAAAATTAAACTGCAATACTTAAAACTGAAAACTTAAAAAACATTAAGCCAATATCAAACATAAACTCAAGTACAAATGAGAATTTCAAATCATTAATACAGATAACTTCGGAAAGAATTCATGCAAAGTGATAATCAACATAAATACATAATGATGAATTTATGTCCAGAACCAGCGGCCACAGTCTAAGAATAAAGGGAAGGTCATTTAAAACTGAGGAGAGAAGAAACCTTTCACCCAGAGAGTTGTGAATTTGTGGAATTCTCTGCCACAGAAGGCAGTGGAGGCTAAATCACTGGATGAATTTAAAAGAGAGTTAGATGGAGCTCTAGGGGCTAGTGGACGCAAGGGATATGTGAAGAAGGCAGGCACAGGTTATTGATTGTAGATGATCAGCCATGATCACAATGAATTGCGGTGGTGGCTCGAAGGGCCTAATGGTCTCCTCCTGCACCTATTTTTTATGTTTTTGTAACATAAATGACTTATTGACAATGAAAAACAATAACAAAAAAATACTCCAACTTTTTCCTGTTATGTCCTCATCTAGAGACCATTAAATTCTATGATAAATTATATATAAACAAAACTGATAACATGTTAATTTTAACTCAAACAAAATTTTAAAATTGAACATAGTCAGTCAATTCCAAAGATGGACACAAAATGTAGGAGTAACTCAGCGGGTCAGGCAGCATCTCTGGAGAAAAGGAATAGGCGATGTTTTGGGTCGGAACCCTTCTTCAGTGTGAAGAAGGGTTCCAACCCAAAACGTCACCTAATTCATTTCTTCAGAGATGCTGCCCGACCCGCTGAGTTACTCCAGCATTTTGTGTCTATCATCAGTATAAACCAGCATCAGCAGTTCTTTCCTACACAGTCAGTCAATATCCAGCCGGAGATAGTTTATGCGAAAACAAGACATTGATATTTGCATTTTGAAATATTCAGTATAAACCACGAGTCGAGCTGTTCTGATAACTTAAGGTGATAAATTAAGATGAATCACGAACAAAATAAATGTTCACCAGGTTCGTTATCATCTGCAGTGTGAGTGAGTGATTTTCAGAAGGCCTTTGATAAGGTGCCGCACGTGAAGCCGCCAAACAAGATAGGAACCCATGATATTTGAAGCAGGTTCAAGCATGGTTAGAAGATTAGCTGACTGGCAGAAGGCAGAGTGGGAATAAAGCCTTTTCTGATTGGCTGCCAGTGACTAGTGGTGTTCCACAAAAGTAGTGCTTTTATACAAGGAGGACAGCAAGGCTGAGTCAGGTAATTACAGGCTGAGAGTCTCATATCAGCAGTAAGCAAGTTATTGGGAAAAAAAAAATTAATCGTCACTGGGAAAGGCAAGGACTAATTAAATATAATCAGCATGTCTTTGTAGGATAGATCCTTTCTTACAAAGTTGGGTGAATTTTCCCCATAATGTTTTAATGATGTCAGTGTGGCTGATTTAGGTTATGTGGAGTTTGAAAATGCCTTTGACAAGGTTCCACATGGGAAAACAATTCAGAAGGTTAGACCTTGTGGTTCAAGACGAGTTGGCAACATGAATCCAAGATTGGTTTGGTAATAGGAAACTGAAGACGGTGATGCATGGTTACTTTTGTGATTAGAACTTGCAACTAGTGGTGTAGCAGAGGTATCAGTGCTGGCACCTCTCCTGTTTATTAGATTACTATTTTAATAGGTATGTAGGAGGTATGAATAGTAAATTTACAGATGGAATGATAATTGTTGGATATGAAGAGGCTTTTAGAAAGGCACATGGATACATAAGGAATGAAGGGATATGGGTCACATGCAGGCAGAGGTGATTAGCTTAACTTGGCATTATGTTCTGCACAGTCATTGTGAGCTGAAGTTCTGTTCCAAACTGTTCTATGTTTGTGTTCTGTGATGGTCTTCGGCCCAGGGATTATCGATCCAGATCCTGCTGCAATCTTTCACAACCATCTTCACTATCTGCAATACCACTCACTTTTGTATCATCAGCAAACTTGCTAATCTTGCCCTGTATGTTCTCATCCAAATCATTGATGTAGATGACAAACAGTAACAGGCCCAGCACCAAACCCTGAGGTACACCAATAATCACAGGCCTCCAGTCCGAGAAGCAACCTTCCACCTTCACCCTCTGCTTCCTTCCATGGAGCCAATTTACTATCCATTCAGCTATAGCTCCTTGGATCCCATGCGATCTAACCTTCCAGAGCAGCCTACCATGTGGAACTTGTCGAATGCCTCACTGAAATCCATGCACACAACATCTACAGCTCTGTCCCTCATTGATTTTTTTGAAGACGTGACCAAAAAGGTCAATCATATTTGTGAGACGCAACTTCCCACGTACAAAACTATGCTGACTATCCCTAATCAGCCCTTGCCCGTCCAAATGCCTGTATATCCCTCAGGATACTCTCTCGTAACTTTCCAACTACAGATGTTAAGCTCACCGGACTATAGCTCCCAGCATTTGTCCCTGCAGCCCTTCTTGAAAAGGGGTACAATATTTGCCACCCCCCAGTCTTCCAGTACCTCTCCTGTATTTAAGGACGACTCATAAATTTCAACCAGGGCTCAAGCAATTTCCTCTCTAGTTTCCCATAATGTCCTCGGATATATCCGAGGAGGCCCTGGAGATTTGTCTACCTTCCTGCATGACGGTACCTCGATGGTAACTCTGACTGCTCTCAAGACACTTCCATTGACTGCCCCAAGTTCCTCCATCCTTCTGTCTTTCACCCCAGTAAATACAGAGAAATACTCATTGAGGACCTTGCCCATCTCCTGTGGTTCCACACAGAGGTGACCGCTTTGATTCCCGAGAGCTCCCACACTCTCTCTAGTTACCCTTCTCCCCCTTATTTAAAATCTTTTGGGATTGTCCTTAATGCTACCCACCAGAGCTACCTCATGGCCCCTTTTTGCCCTTCTGATCTCCTTTACTCCTTAGTTCCCGAAACACCTCCAGGGATGCACTTGATCCCAGCTGCTTATACCTGTCCCATACATCCTTCTAGTTTTTGACCACGCCTCAATTTCCCTCGTCAGCCAAGCTTCCTTACGTTTGCCTGCTTTGCCCTTCACTCTAACGAGGACGTACACATCCTGAGCTTTCGTCAGCACATTTTTAAAAACATCCCACTTGGCCGATGTTCCTTTCCCCTCAAATAACCTGCTCCAGTCAACTTGAGCGAGACCTTCTCTCATACCCTCAATGTTGGCCTTACCCCAGTTGAGCATTTTAACACATGGACCCTATCCGTCCCTATCCATAACTATCTTAAAACAAATCGTACTGTGGTCACTGGTCCCAAAAAGCTCCTCCATACACACTTCATTAACTTGCCCTTCCCAACTTCCCAATACTAGATCCAGCGTTGCCCTCTCGTGTGTGGGGGCCTCCACATGCTGCTTAAGAAAACTCTCCTGAACACTTGTGAGGAATTGCACCCCATCTAAATCCTTCATACTACGGTTTCCCCAGTCTATATTGGGAAAGTTAAAATCCTCTGCTACACCAACCTTATTTGACCTGCAGCTATCTGCAGTCTCCTGGCACATTTGTTCTTCTCATTCCCATTGACTATACAGGTGATCATCCCTCTTTTGTTCCTCAGCTCCACCCATATAGCCCCACTAACAAACTGTCCATAATGTCACCTCTGATCACTGTTGTGACATCCTCCTTAACCAACAATGCAACCCCACTCCTCTTTTTCCCTCACCCCTGTCTCTCCTGAAGGTCCTGTATCCCAGAACATTGAGCCGCCAGTCCTGCCCCTAACCAGGTTTCAGTCACGGCTACAACGTCCCAGTCGCTCGTACCTATTCAGGCCCCTTGCATTAAAAAAACGTGCAGTTTAAGCCAACCCTCCTTCCTCGCTCTCTGTCTTTCACCTGCTTATTCTGGCCACTAACCTTTCCCACACCACCCTCCATACCAACTTCTAGCCTCTCACGTGTCTCTGCCCTGCACAAGATCATTCCCCCCTGCCAATCCAGTTTAAACCCTCCTGTGTAGCATAAGCAAATCTACCCGCTCGGATGTTGGTCCCCCTCCAGTTAAGGTGCAAACCGTCCCTTTCGTACAGGTAACCCCTGTCCCAGAAGAGATCCCAATGATCCAGAAATGTAAATCCCTGCCCCCTGCACCAACTCCTCAGCCACACATTCATTTCCCTGGTCTGCCTTTTCTTAACTTCACTACACGAGGTACTGGAAGCAATCCGGAGATCACTACCCTGCAGGTCCTGCTTTTCAGTCTTCTACCCAAATCTGTATACTCATGTTTCAGAACCTCCTTCCTCTTCCTACCTATATCATTTGTGCCTGCAGATCAACCTGCACAACACCCTCCGGCTGCTCCCCCACACTCTTGAGGATGCCGTGCAGCCGCTCCGAGACATCCTGGACCCTGGCACCAGGGAGGCAACACGCCATCCTGGAGTCTCGCCTGCTGCCGCAGAATCTCCTGTCCGTACCTCTGACTATCGAGTCCCCCACCACTGCGGCTCTGCCTGACGTCACTCTTCCCCGTTGAGCCTCAGCACCAGGGTTGGAGTCACAGCCCTGGCTGCCACTCAATCTTGTTGTGTCGTCCGCTCCGACAGCTCCCAGGAGGGTGTACCTGTTTTCAATAGGTACAGCCACCGGGGGCTCCTGCACTTCACGATTACTTCTCTTCCTCATTGTCACCCACCTTCGCTCTTCCTGTATCCTCGGTGTGACAACCTCACTATAGGTCTTGTCCAGGAAACTCTTGTTCTCCCGGATGGTCCTGATGTCATGCAGCTGCTGCTCCAGTTCCCCAACACGTTCATTCAGGAGCTGCACCTGGACACAATTTCCGCGGGTGTAGTTGTCAGAAGTACCAGCAGCGTCCCTGACTTCCCACATCCTGGAGGAGAGACACTGTAACGACTCGCCTGCCATTACTTCAATGGACAGAATCACAAATTACGAATGAGACCCACTCAGACATGAGTGAAACCTATTCCCTTCTCTGCTGTCAATAGCCTCCTTCTGCACTGCAATAAGTCCCAAGTTTAAATATTGGACGCCCGCAGAACCGATTCAAGTGCAGCCTCCTTGCCAAAGACTCACACTTTACCTCCCAAGACACTGCACCTCAACAAGGCCCCTCCCCTAGAGCAGGCCCTACTTTTATTTGCTGATCAATGAACTAATTTACTAATTAACCAACTTCCCAATTAACTAATTTAGATTTTGCTGCCAATCCCCGCATTCACTCCATCCACTGCCGCTCCTCGGCCCACCTTGAAGGTGTGTGTTGCAGGTTGGCCCTGACTGGCTTGTAAATGTCCCGCACAAACAAAGAGTGACAAAACTCACCAAGGGTTTACCTTTCTGCAGCCAATCCCCGCACACGCTCCTTCAACAGGGGCTCCTCTGCCGACCTTGATGGTAGGTGTGGCAGGCTGGCTCTGACTGGTTGTTAAATGTCCCGCACGTAAAAACCATGCCAAGAGTGCACAGATGAGTTGGAGAATCTGGCTGGAGTTGTTCAGAATTTGGGGAGAATAAATTTGGATTAGAATAACATTAATATATATTGATGTTTCATGGTCGGCATAGACTCAATGGGCCCAAGAACCTGCTTCTAAGTTGTAGGACTCCCCGACTACACGTTCAGAATTCAGGAGTGTGCTGATAGAAAATTGGAAAAAAAGAGAGAGTTAAATCCGTTGATAGATGGAGAAATGTTCATTGAAAGTAACAAAACAACTGAAACGTTGTGGTATGGGGGCTAACTGGAATCTAGAAGTGGAAATTACAAACAAATAAACAAAACGGTGCAAATTCTCCCATTACTTTAATAGCAAGAGGACTAAAGAGGTGAACTTATAAAATATTAACAACAAGGTGGGAATTGAGTTCAAAACTACAGCAATTAAGATTCTCAACTTTACTTGCTTGAAATATTCATCATAGAGGAACTCCATACTGCGTTCTGTGTAGATATGACCTATATATGTATCAGGAGTTTGGTGAATTGAGTAACTTTCAGTTCGAAAGGAAATTACATTTGGTAGCATCAATAGACAATAGACAATAGGTGCAGGAGTAGGCCATTCGGCCCTACGAGCCAGCACCTCCATTCAATGTGATCATGGCTGATCATCCACAAACAGTACCCCGTTCCTGCCCCCTCTCATTACCCCGACTCTGCTATCACTAAGAGCTCTATCTAACTCTCTCTTGAAAGCATCCAGAGAATTGGCCTCCACTGCCTCCACAGAGGATTCCACAGATTTACAACTCTCTGAGTGAAAACGTTTTTCCTCATTTCCATTCTAAATGGCCTACCCCTTATTCTTAAACTGTGGCCCCTAGTTCTGGACTCCCCAACATTGGGAACATGTTTCCTGCCTCTGGCGTGTCCAATCCCTTAATAACCTTATATGTTTCAATAAGATCCCCTCTCGTCCTTCTAAATTCCAGTGTGTACAAGTCCAGTCGCTCCAGTCTTTCAACACCAATTCAATTTCTATATTTATATATGGCACCCTTAACACCTTTAATAACTAAAAGAAAATGACAACATTTGACAAAGAAAACATTGGTATTAATGATTGAAACTTTTATCAGATGTAATTTTAAGGAAATTCTTAAAGAAAAACGGAGATGGAAAGATAATGGTTTATTCAAATAATTTCAGAACTTTAGAACCAAGATGGTTGCTTCTTACCTTCTACACTGTGAACTAAATTTTAATTCCAGAGCTGCTATGGTAGGATCTAGACAAATATATCTGAATTTGATAACCCTGGATGAGTTTATTGTAGAGACTCAGCGGGGAAACATTGCCCTTCGGCTCACCTAATCCAAGCCAACCATCAATCACCCATAAGCTACTTCTGCCCTACACACTAAGGGAAATTTGCAGAAGCAAATTAACCTACTAAGTCTTTGCGATGTGTCAGAAAACCGGAGCACCCGGAGAAAACCCACGCTGTCACTGGGAAAACACACAAACTCTGCACAGATCACACCCATAGTCAGGATCGAACCTGGGTCTCTGACGCTGTGAGGCAGCATTTCTATCGCAACTGCAGTAACTTAAACATTGTGTTATCACCTTTCCAGATTCTTTAGTGTAATATGTGGGACGTTCGATAATAATAAGAAATTGGTGGCATGCATTTTCAGTGGAACTTGCTGTGTTTAGGAAATTCCTAGCTGTGGATCCAGTCATCCCCTTAGCTGGCATGAATGGGTACTTTGACTGCTCTTCCTCTGGACTTGCAGCAAGATAGGGAGGAAAGGAATCAAGACCTTGACCAAATTACTAGAAGAAATAGCAGGTTGAAGGGTAGTCCATAGAGCTCAGAGGGCCATCGGAACACAGCTACCAGACTTGGAGGGCATCTACAACACACAATGCCTCAGAAAAGCCACCAGCATCCACAAAGACTCTTCACACCCCTGCAAAAGTCTGTTCAAACTCCTTCCATTGGGCAGACGATACAAGGCCTTCTACGCCCGCACCTCCAGACTCAGGAACAGCTTCATCCCCAGGGCCATAGCTGCTATGAACCGGTCCTGCTGAGCCGGATGGCCACAACGCATAGATCAACTTGCACTTTACCCTGTCTAAAAACTGTTACAATTGTTTCGTTTCGTTGGGTTGCTGTTAATTACTTAAATTATTGCATCGTATGGGAGGTGCATTCCCAATCTCGTTGTACCGCTGGGTACAATGACAATAAAGATATATTGTATTGTATTGTATTGTAAGGCTTGGGATGGATGTGTTAACTCTGAGAGAGCATGTAGAACCTTTGTGAGGTACATCTCTTGGGGAATCATAGTGATTTGATTTTTTTGATGGTGATAGAAATCCGCCACATCCTTAAGGAAGTATTGTTGCTGCAGAGAGATGCCAAGACTATTATCCAGCAGCAGTGAAGACCACAATGACTTATTTGTCCCTGGTGTCTAGACTGGAACTGGAAACAATATTAATGTCAGCCAGGTGCTGCTCACATGCTTATTGCTGTATTTTCTATAAACGACCAAATTAGGAGCAGGAGAAGACCATTCGATTGTATAAGAATACAGCTAATCTGATGGTAATCTTAATTTTGAATTCCTATCTAGTCCAGTAACCTGGATAGATGATGTTTTAAGTCGAGACCCTTCTACAGACTGATGGGAGTGTTCCGAGCTGAAACGTCATCTGCCCGTTCCCTCCATATGATGCCCGGCCCATGGAGTTTCTGCAGCATTTTGTTTTCTGCACTAGATTCCAGTATATGCGGTCTCTTCTGTCTATATACTGCTATAATCTTTCACCTTTGCTTATTAAGAATATATACGCCTCTGTTTAAAAATATCAATCCCATAACCCTGTGAGGAAGAGAATTCCAAAGATGTACAAAAAAACTGCCTCATCTCTGTCTTAAGTTAGTGAAAACAGGTTTCTAAATAGTGATTTTGTGAAAAGTTTTAGATTCTCCTGCAAGAGGAAGCATCCTCCTCACATATGTACAGCACATGCACATATGCACCAGTTTGATAAAGGGTCCCAACCCAAAATGACCAGTCCATTCCCTTCTAGGATGCTGAGTTCCTCTAGCACTTTGTTTCTTGCACTGTCAAAGCCCTTTAAGTGTTTCGGTCAAGTCCCCTCTCATTCCTCTAGATTCCAGTAGATACAGGCATAATCTGTCCAGCTTTTACAGTTACAAAACTTGCTTATTGCAGATATAAGTCCAGTAAACCTCTCTAAACTGCCTGAACAACACTCAAGGTATTTATTCACAAAATGCTGGAATAACTCAGCAGGTCAGGCAGCATCTCAGGAGAGAAGGAATGGGTGAAGACTGAAGAAGGGTCTCGACCCGAAATGTCACCCATTCCTTCTCTCCTGAGATGCTGCCTGACCTGCTGAGTTACTCCAGCATTTTGTGAATAAATACCTTTGATTTGTACCAGCATCTGCAGTTATTTTCTTGAACAACACTCACATCATTTGTTAAATAAGGAGATAAATATGCTTTCTTCACAAATGCTTTCATCGACACACCATGTAATGAAAGCATAACCTATCTTCTTTAGTATTCGACTTCCCTCAAGATAAATAATGTTTTATTAGTTTTCCAAATCACTTGCTGTACCTACATACCAACAGTAAGATTACAGTGGCCTTCTAGTCATGGGGTATTCTTTTAAAATGAGGCAGTCACTTTGAAATCAGCAAATGAATAAGTGCTTTGCAATATCTGGGTAATGTGTCTGCTGTGTACAAACCTGTGCGTCTTTTGAGTGTGGGAGGAAACCAATCTTGGAGAAAGCCCACGCCGTGACAGGGAGAAATACAAAGTGTGAAAGGAGTGAGCTGTGGACGTGATGCTTGGATTATGAGTCAGTGCATGAAGTATGGTGAGGCACACAAATCTTGATTATCCTGACTGTTGTTGTCATGATTGATATTGTCTTCAGATTAATGATGCGGAAAATAATACTATTAGCACAATTGTTGAGGAGATTTAATAATGTCTTCACTGACCTTAATTATGCCTGGGAAGTCATTAAATCCGTGCTGCATTCCTTCCATGTCTTTGCTTCTCCTTTCCAATGTTTGCCGTCCAGTGCAACATTGACCTGTTTCAGTCTGAAGGGCTTTCTTGGTTCCTCTGGAGAGACAATGATCCTCTTGTGCACCTCATTGATGGTGGTATCTGGAGCTGCAGTGGATCACCAGGGTGCTTTGATCTGCCCTGCCTCAATAATGCTTCCACACAACAGCTAACCTTCTGCCGTGACTTGCAGATCGGTTGCCAGTCCAAGTGGCTGAGCACGTGGAAAGTCGGTGACCTGCAGCAGCATGGAGTGGAGGAGCAGCAGCGGTGGAGGACACCGACAGCATTGCCTAGCCAGGAAGAAAGGTCCTTGCAACTCCAAACCAGTGCTGCCGCCAGGACAATGAGCCTTTTGCAGCTAAATTAAAAGTCTAACACACTTTTTAAAAAAAATTCAGGCTGCACATACTAGGGACAATTTACACATACACCAAGTCAATTAACCGACAAACCTGTACGTCTTTTGAATCTTGGGGAGAACGTACAAACTCCATACAGACAGCACCCACGGTCGGAATCGAACCCGGGTCTCCGGTGTTGTAAGGCAGCAACTCTACCGCTGTGCCACCGTGCCACCCTTCGGTACTTGTTCAGCAACAATGAAATCTGGGAATTTTATATTAAAATATCAAATATACACAGAGTACTTGTTCCTCACAGACTGATCCATTTATTGTCAGTGCATGAGTCACATAGGTGCATATTCCATAGATTTCCCGCGGGAGGGGTGACATAATCCAACATGAAATCATATGGAAATAAATATCAATCACTAGGACACCAACAATGATAGTAGATACCTTCCCAGCAGAACTTAAAAGGGCATTGTCATGGAGTCATAGAGTCATAGAGTGATACGGTGTGGAAACAGGCCCCTCGGCCCAACTTGCCCACACCGGCCAACAATGTCCCAGCTACACTAGTCCCACCTGCCTGCACTTGGTTCATATCCCTCCAAACCTGTCCTATCCATGTACCTGTCTAACTGTTTCTTAAACGATGGGATAGTCCCAGCCTCAACTACCTTCTCTGACAGTTTGTTCCATACACCCACCACCCTTTGTGTGAAAAAGTTACCCCTCAGATTCCTATTAAAGCTTTTCCCCTTCACCTTGAACCAATGTCCTCTGGTCCTCAATTCTCCTACTCTGGGCAAAAGACTCTGTGCATTTACCCGATCTATTCCTCTCATGATTTTGTATATCTCTGTAAGATCTCCCCTCCTCTCCTGCGCTCCAGTGAATAGAGACCCAGCCTACTCAACCTTTCCCTGCAGCTCACACCCACTAGTCCTGGCAACATCCTCGTAAATCTTTTCTGAACCCTTTCAAGCTTGACAATATCTTTTCTATAACATGATGCCCAGAAATGAACACAATATTCTAAATGCGGTCTCATCAACGTCTTATACAACTGCAACATGACCTCCCAACTGATGAACTGTTGAACCATGTATGGTTTAAACTAGATTGACAGGGGGGGGGGGGGGGGTCTCGTGCAGGACAGAGGCACATGAGAGGCTAGATGTTGGCATGGAGGGTGGTGAGGGAAAGGTTAGTGGACAGAATAGGCAGGTGAAAGGCGGAGAGCGAGAATGGAGGGTTGGTTTAAACTCCACAAATTTTAATGCCAGGGGCCTGACGGGTAAGGCAGATGAGCTTGGGGCATGGATAGGTATGAGCGACTGGGACGTTGTGTCCAATCCCATGGAATCCCAGATAGTTCCTACTTTAGCTAGGGGTGTATATCATAGACAAATATAACTGTGACTGTTCTGCTTCAGACATGCAACCTAATAATAACTCGGAAAGAATGTAATTTTAATAATATATATTGTCAGGATCTGGGCATTACCCATCCCCAATACTCATCAGGAAATGTTGGTGAGCGGTCTTCTTTTGAACATAGAACATAGTAAAGTACAGCTCGGGAACAGGCCCCATGACTAACAATGTCTGTAGACAAGATGCCATGATGAACTCATCTTATCTGCCTGCATATGATCCATATTCTTCCCTTCCCTGCATATCCATATGCCAACCTAAAGGTTGAAACACCATTGCTTTATCTGCCTCCACCATCACCACCCCTGGCAGCATGTGCCAGGGACCCACCACCCTCTATATAAAAAGCTTACCTCACACATCTCCTTTGAACTCTGCCCCTCTCACTTTAAAACTGTACCCTTTAGTATTTGACATGTCCTTCTTGGGAGGAAGGTTCTGATTCTCTACCCTATCTCCACCCTTCATCATTTTATCTACTTTTAATTTCTTCTTGAACCATTGCAGTCCTTCTGGTAAAGACACTCCCACGCTGCTGTTGGGTATTGAGATTTGCAGAATCTAGACTCATCGAAGGTGCAGTAACATATTTCCAGGTCAAGATGGCATATGACTTGGAGGAGAACCTGCAGATCGTGGCATTCTCATGCACCTGCTGACTTTTCCCATTTAGGTGGAGATTACAGGCTTTGAGAGATGCAGTTGCGTGAATAAAGGCAGGGCATTTCCCAGATGGTCCTCACTGCAGCCATTTTTGTTCCAACATGGTTTCATACCACAAGAGTTGTTGGCACTGAACTCATCCAGACCAGTGGAGAAAATTCCATTGGCGCTCCTAACCTGTGCCTTACAAATGGTGGAGAGGCATGGACTGCCAGGAAGTGAGTCATTCACTGCCACACTGCCTCATCCATTGCCTTTCAACTGTTCCTGTAACTATGATATTTCTAAGTTTGGCCCAGCTAGGTTTCTGGTCAGTGGTGACTCCCAGGATATTGAGGGTAGGGTCACAATAGTAAAGGCAATGAATGTCAAGATTCAGCTTTAGACTCTCTGCGGTTTGACACTGCATTGCCTAGCACTCTTGTGGTGCAAATATTAATTACAATTTATCTTGATTAATGCAGGTGTCAGAGGTTATGAGGAGAAGGCAGGAGAATGGAGTTAGAATAGTGAGATAATCAGCCATGCTTGAATGGCGGAGTATACTTGATGGGCCAAATGGCCTAAGTCTACTTCTGTCACTTATGACCTTATGTCTGGATATTGTCTAGGTAATTCTGCATGCTTGCATGTGCTGCTTCATTTTACTGAAGTGTTGCCAATGCAATTGAATATTGTGCAGTCGTCAATTGGCATAGGCACATAGTTTAGTATCACATTGATCAATTAAGAAAGCAAAATTATATTTGGTGGTGTATTTTCACTGCCATTAATATCAATCAAAGTTATCAATAATTCTGTGCATCCACTGTCGATGAATCGGAGGCAAATAAATATAATCATCATTAGTTGCGAAATAAAATTTAGATTTTATTTGGAATTCCATCAAGGAAAATTCAAAGATCATCATATCAAGTTCCATGTTTGCAGAAAGGGGCGGCACGGTGGCGCAGCGGTAGAGTTGCTGCCTTACGGCAAATGCAGCGCTGGAGACTCAGGTTCGATCCTGACTCCGTCTGTACGGAGTTTGTACGTTCTCCCCGTGATCTGTGTGGGTTTTCTCCGAGAACTTCGGTTTCCTCCCACACTCCAAAGACGTACAGGTATGTAGGTTAATTGACTGGGTAAATGTAAAAAATTGTCCCTAGTGTGTGTAGGATAGTCGCTGGGCGGCACGGGCTCGGTGGGCCGAAGGGCCTGTTTCCGCGCTGTATCTCTAAATCTAAAAATCTAAAGTAATTCTGAATTTAAACAGTGGAGCCAAGGCCAACTTCCAGCTTGTCTTTTGTGCAACATTGCTAAAATGAACCTTTATTTACTTGTTCAATTCTGCACACCCCAGGCAACAGTGCACCATAATGAAGCCTTGTCGTATTTTGCACTGTGATGGATTTTAAATTAAGAGACCTTATTAACTTTGCAGACATTTTTCATGGGGGTTATCTGGCTCATGCTCATAGTCTTTGGTACAAAATGGCAGTGAAGTTAATCATCGGCATTGCCTGGTGATTTGTTATGACAGAGCACCACTGGTCCTCATTAAAAGCAACAGTCTGCCCATTTATTTAGTATCACCTTACTCCCCTATGTGACACCCTTCAAGCTAATCTAACCCCAGCACATAGACGACACAAGGCAGCAACACAATCTGTTTGAGGGACTGATGAACATAACAATGAAATATATATAAATATTACTAGCAAGAAATGACATTTGGAAATATCCAATTTCTTAATTCTTACTTTACAAAATTGGAATACTTTAACAATTTATGTTCACAAATCAAATTCAGCAAGCAATGGCTCATGTCATCAGAATATTTTAACTGACAGTCTTAATTTGTGACCTTTAAATTCCTCCATAAATCCTAGTGCAGATGGAGAAGAAGGATGACATGTTGTTCTCAACTAACACACAGCCAACAGTGATGGATTTAAGCCAGAATGTCATCAACAAGCTTATATTTGCCCGGATTTTTCACTGGAAACATGGTGGTGGTGGTGGTGCACTGAAATTCTCAGTCAAATGCAGATGATTGATCAGAAAGGAAAATCAACAATGCTCTCTCATCTACCAATAGAGCGCACGAAAATATAATAAGGACTAGACCAAGTGGACCCGTTGGGCCCAAACCTCTCCTGCATTCGTGCAGCACCCCTCCTCATCTGACACCTCTCTGCAGTCAGCAAAGATTTAAAAATCTCTGCCAAAGCACAGATTTCCTTCCTTGCCTCCCATAGCATTGATCTTGGATACATCACATCAGGCACAGAGAGTTTATCTTCCTTTAAGATCATTGAGAGACACAATAATCTATTTAAATGAAAACATTTGAGAATTTCACCACACCCTCCATGAATTCACCAACTATAATATATTTCTTATTGAATACAGATGAGAAGCAAAAACAAGAAATTGCAGATTCCGTTTTGCAAAGAAAGACACAAAGTTTTAGTTCTGGCCTTTTCCTACCCCCCCCCCCCCCCCCCCCCCCATACACACACACACACACACAGTGTCTATTTTCAGTGTCTATCTTTGGTATAAACCAACATCTGCAGATCCTTCCTACAAAAGACACGAAATGCTGGATAACAGTGAGTCATGCAGCATCTCTGGAAAATCGGGACCTATGTTCTCCAGAGACGCTACTTGATCTGCTGAGTTACCTCCGCACTTTTGTGTCTTTTTTTACAGAAGAGTAGTATTTCTTTAAGACCATACCTACCTTCTTTGGCATCACGTATAGATTTCCAATTTGGTCCTAAATGGGTCTTACTCTTTCCCTGGTTATTCTTTTGCCTTTAATATAAAACGGTTTGAAATTGCCTATAATTTTGTCCATCAGTGGTATGTTCTGCTACATCTTTGCCCTTCTAATTTCGTTAGGTACTCCGACCCTCCATTTCTCAATTCATGCAGAATCACCTCTTGGACTTTCTGTCTGCAATTATGGGAAGACTGGAGCTCACCTCGATGACCAGACTTTTGATTTTTCATCACGTTTGCCGACTATAGAGTTTGTTGTGTGTCCTGCCCATTGAAGCTGAATATCTGTAGTTACAGTCTCAATGCTGGCGATATTTGGCTGGGTAAGGAAAGTGATGTGTTTTCTTTTGAGCAATTTGTTGGTACAGCAAAGGTGACGTCTCCTCAGTGCTTTCAGGTGCCTGCTGAGTATTATCTGAATGGTGTCAAGTTAGGAAAAGGGGACGTACAACGAGATCTGGGTGTCTTAGTGCATCAGTCACTGAAAGGAAGCATGCAGGTACAGCAGGCAGTGAAGAAAGCCAATGGAATGTTGGCCTTCATAACAAGAGGAGTTGAGTATAGGAGCAAAGAGGTCCTTCTGCATTTGTACAGGGCCCTAGTGAGACCTCACCTGGAGTACTGTGTGCAGTTTTGGTCTCCAAATTTGAGGAAGGATATTCTTGCTATTGAGGGCGTGCAGCGTAGGTTTACTAGGTTAATTCCCGGAATGGCGGGACTGTCGTATGTTGAAAGACTGGAGCGACTAGGCTTGTATACACTGGAATTTAGAAGGATGAGAGGAGATCTTATCGAAACGTATGATTATTAAGGGGTTGGACACGTTAGAGGCAGGAAACATGTTCCCAATGTTGGGGGAGTCCAGAACAAGGGGCCACATTTTAAGAATCAGGAGTAGGCCATTTAGAACTGAGATGAGGAAAAACTTTTTCAGTCAGAGAGTTGTGAATCTGTGGAATTCTCTACCTCAGAAGGCAGTGGAGGCCAATTCTCTGAATGCATTCAAGAGAGAGCTGGATAGAGCTCTTAAGGATAGCAGAGTCAGGGGGTATGGGGAGAAGGCAGGAACAGGGTACTGATTGAGAATGATCAGCCATGATCACATTGAATGGTGGTGCTGGCTCGAAGGGCCAAATGGCCTCCTCCTGCACCTATTGTCTATTACGGTAGGTAATAAATGTCCTAGAAGTGTACAGCCGGGTGGCTATCACGGCTACCCATTGTAGCACGAACTTCATGTTGAGATTGAGGTCTTGATCCTCAGACCCTATTTACCTCAGATGGTCAAAGGTTGCGTTGGACCACTGGTGAATTTCATACATAGGCAATGTCTGTCTTGGTTGAGATTAACTTGGTTGAGATATGGGCACATTTTATAAGATCTCATCATGGACCTTTACTGTTCGAGCCGGTGTGGTGAAGAAGGGGCAAGTTGGGGAGCTCCTTTGTTTTACAAATGCTGAGTGTAAGCCCCATTCTCTCACGTGTCTCAGTGAATGGGGCTTAGAAAGTTGGAGCGTAGAAGGTTGAGGGGGGACTTGATAGAGGTTTTTAAAATTTTGAGAGGGACGGACAGAGTTGACGTGGGTAGGCTTTTCCCTTTGAGAGTGGGGAAGATTCCAACAAGGGGACATAGCTTCAGAATTGAGGGACAAAAGTTTAGGGGTAACATGAGGGGTAACTTCTTTACTCAGAGGGTGGTGGCTGTATGGAATGGGCTTCCGGTGGAAGTGGTGGAGGCAGGCTCGATTTTATTATTTAAGAGTAAATTGGATAGGTATATGGATAAGAGGGGATTAGAGGGTTATGGTCTGAGTGCAGGTAGATGAGACTAGGTCAGGGAGAATGGTCGGCGTGGACTGGTAGGGCCGGACAGGCCTGTTTCCATGCTGTAGTTGTTATATGGTTATATGGTTATATGGAATGTTCAACGAAGATTTAGAGCCCAACTTCCAAATGTCCATATATGCAAGCATCACCAGTGCTGCAGCTCATTAACTGGGATTGGAGTGACCTTGTTTCTGGAGTGGAGGCTGTGCTGGTTAGATAGGGCTCACCTTCACGAACACACCTTGGTATCCCACCAGGTTGCATCACCTACAGCTTCCACCCAAACCCCAAATGCTGCCACAGAAGTTCAAGAGTCAAAAGAATCAAAAGTCAAGACTGTTTAATTGTCATATGTACCAGCAGTGGGTCAATTAAATTCGTACTTGCGAAAGCTTTACAGGCTAATTATAGGAGGCCATACAGATAAATATACAATAATCAATCAAAAAAACAAACAACAAATCAGCAATAATGGTGTAAGGGGTTTCTGCGCCGAGCTTTCGCCCGACCTAAGGTCCCCGTGCCTTGCTCTGATCCCTTGACCAGGCCGTGCACACTGGTTCCCCGTGAGTGGTTCGACCCACTCACCCCTTACGGTTCTAGACACTGGGCTTAGATGCAGGAGCTCTTATAGTGCAGAAAAAATTCAACCAGACCAGATTTTAAAACCAGGGTTTAAATGAAAAGGGCTTTTATTCAGCACTTGGGACTATTGTCCATGAATACTTATTATACAGTTCGATAAGACATATCTATAATACACATACCGAATACATGAATATCTTTTATTTATTAATCACAAAACGCACAGTTCACAAGACATATACCCGAATACCCTTTTCGCTGAAAACTTAAAAGCACACAGTTCCACGAGACATATATCCGAATACCTTCTTCGCTGAATTCTTGAAACACACACAGTTACACAAAACGTATACACGAATACCCTTTTACTCCGGTCGCAGGGCCTGGACTTACCATCTCGGAGGCTTCGGCCGTGGGCCCTGCAGACCGCAACATCGGGAGTTCGCAGGTCCCTGGCTGGCGACCGGCTTTTGGGAGCTCCAGCCGTAGCAGCTTCGACCGCCCCGAAGCACGAGGCACGATCAACCCGCCCGCAGGCCCTTCATCGCCCTGCGTGGCCCGGCCGCAGCACTTTACATCGCCCGGTGGGGGCTCAGGACTCTCATCGCCCTGCGTGGCTCGGCCGCAGCACTTTCCATCGCCCGGTGGGGGCTCAGGACTTTCATCGCCCTGCGTGGCTCGGCCGCGGCATTTTCCATCGCCCGGTGGGGGCTCAGGACTTTCATCGGCCTGCTCGGCTCGACCCTGGGACTTTCCATCGCCCGGTGGGGGCTTCAAGGGGTTGGGAGCCTCGATCGCCTCGTGGCGCCACGGGAGAAGAACGAGGAGGAGATAAGACTTTGCCTTCCATCACAGTGAGGGTATGCCTAGAGCAATCACTGTGATGGCTGTTTTGTGTAAAATATTGTATCTGTGTGTCTTGTGTTCTTTAATGTCTACTGCCGGACCCTGACGTGAGAGGACGCTGGCGTTGATTATTCGCCGCTTTTCCGTCAGGATAGTTTGTCTGTTTGTCTGTTTGTTTCTATGTTAATTGTATTTGTAAAGCGCTTTGTGCATGTGTTAAGGCGCTATATAAAATAAATATATTATTATTATTATTATTATTAATGTTTACTGCTTTCTGCAGCCTCCTTTCTTTCCCGATGTTCGAGTTACTGAACCAGCCCATGATGCAACCTGTCAGTATGTTTGCTAGCTCGCAACTGTAGAGGTTCAATAAAGTATTCAAATTGTTCCCAACTCTTCAAATAGATTTACAAAATGTTTTATGCTAACTCCTGCTCCTCAGCCATTTTAATGAAAGCAATAATGTTCACCTCCTCATAATGATCAAGTTGCAGAGTGCAGCACACCATTGCAATTCTTAATACATGATCCAGTAAGTATTGGAGCGATCTGGCGCCGTAATCCAGTTAGTGAAAGCATCTGAAGAAGGGTCTCGATCCGAAATGTCACTCATTCTTTCTGTCCAGAGATGCTACCTGTCGCACTGAGCTACTCCAGGTTTTTGTGTCCATGTCTAGTGAAAGCATTGCTTGACTATGCTGATTGCATGCTCCGTAATATTCCTTGTAAACTTGGATAGAGTGGATGTGGAGAGGATGTTTCCACCAATGGGAGTGTCTAGGACTGGAGATCATAGCCTCAGTATTAAAGGACATTCTTTTAGGAACGAGATGAGGAGAAATTTCTTTAGTTCGAGGTGGTCAGCGGATATACCTAAGGCAGAGATAGATAGATTCTAGATTAGTATGGGTATCAGATGTTATGGGAAGAAGGCAGGAGAATGGGGTTATGAGAGAGAGAGATAGATCAGCCATGATTGAAAGTCGGAGTAGACTTGATGGGCCGAATTGCCTAATTCTGCTCCTTTCTCTTATGACTGTTGTTGTATGCTGACTGTGCACATGATCATGGACTTCAAGTCTTGTGCCCATGAAATAGTAGTTAGTCTCCGTCATCTGCTTTTGATCATCCATGACTGTTCAAGTACACCAGCCACAGAAGTCTTCTGTTTCATGAATGTAGCTTTAAGCAATCGTGACCACTGTTACCTTATCGTGAATTCACCAGCTTAATGAGCTGCCTGTGATTGCAAAGCAATCAAGTGAGCAGAATTTAGTTTAGTTTAGAGATACCTGGTAGAGACAGGCTCTTCGCCCCTCCACATCTGTGCCAACCAGCGATCTCCATACATTAGCCCTCTCCTACACACGAGGGACAATTTACAATTTTTACTGAAACCAATTAACCTATAAACCTTTAATTATTGTTCTAAATAGGCATGGTGTTTAGGTATAATGCTCAATCAAAGGTAACCAAAACAAAATCACAAAATGAAACCATCCTCAATTTAAGAAATTAAATTGTTCCATGTTTGTTTCCATGCCTTATCAATCAAGTCAAGAACCATACACAAATTAAAGGGCCCCCAATAGGAGTATTGCTTTCATAATCCTGTCTTTTCATTTGCTGGTCTTATCACCTGAGGTGGGTACTGACACAGGTGGTAAGATCCCTTCCCTATGCACCTCACATCAAGATCCTGTGATAAGCGCTCCTTATGATCCCATTGTTTGCAATTTCTAAAGATATGATCTTGCTGCTCCATTGTCCAGAGGTCTCCATGAGGACAGACACTAAATGCTGGAGTAACTTAGCAGGGCAGGCAGCATCTCTGGACATTTTGGGTCGAGACCCTACTTCAGACTTAGAGTCAGGGGAGAGGGAGATGAGAGATTTGGAAGGGTAAAGTGTGAAAATAACAGTTACTCCCACTCCCGCACTGACCTTTCTGTCCTGGGCCTCCTCCACTGTCCGAGTGAGGCCCAATGCAAATTGGAGGAACAGCACCTCATATTTTGCTTGGGCAGCCTACAACCAAGAGGTACGAATATTGATTTCTCTAACTTCAAGTAACCTTTACTTTTCCTCTCTCTCCGTCCCTCCCCCACCCTAGTTTTCCAACTAGCTTCGCTGTCCTTCTGATTACTTTTACTGATTGTATGAGGAGGTGGGAGTGTGTTTTCTCTTTTATCCATTCTCAGTCACTGCATTGTCCCCTATCACCTATTTTCCTTTTCTTTAATTCTAGGGCAACCTTTGCGATCTGTATGGTTGAGCTATGGGCAGTGTGGGAATGATACTGCAACTGTGACTTCTGCATGTAGTGACCATCTGTGAATGTGCAGGTTGATTATCAACACTTTTAACTGGGATTCGGCAAACGGCAGAGGGTGATAATATGGCAATGTGGTAGAGGACCATGTGTGATTGCACCAAATGATAGAGCAGACTCCAAGCATCTTATCCCTTCTCTTGTTTTTCTATGCAATATGTTCTTTTAGAAAATCAAGATAACAATATCTTAAATTTGAGGATGGTTTAATTTTGTGATTTTGTTTTGGTTACTTTTGAGTGAGCATCATCGCTAAACACAATGTCTATTTACAACAATAATTAAAGGTTTGTAAAATCATGAGGGGAATTGATAAGGTGATTGCACAGAGTCTTTTACCCAGTATAGGGTAATCAAGAACCAGAGGACAAAGGTTTAAGGTGAGAGGGGAAAGATTTAATAGGAACCCGAGGGGCAATTTGTTTACTCGAAGAGTGTGGGCTTATGGAATGAGTTGCCAGAGGAGGTAGTTGAGGCAGGTAATATAACAGCATTTAAAAGGCACTTGGACAAGTAAGTGAATGGAAAAGGTTTAGAGGGATGTGGGCAAATGGGGCTAAGATGTACGATAAGAAAATAACTGCAGATGCTGGTACAAATCAAAGGTATTTATTCACAAAATGCTGGAGTAACTCAGCAGGTCAGGCAGCATCTCGGGAGAGAAGGAATGGGTGACGTTTCGGGTCGAGACCCTTCTTCAGACTGATGTACCATCTTGGTCAGGATGGACAGGTTGGGCCAAAGGGCCTATTTCCATGCTGTATAACTCTAAATTTGGATTTAGTTTCAATTATTATTGAGTTATTGGGAATTTTCTTTGGATCAATGAAAAATGGACACTTTTTTTTTCCAGTTTTGTTTATCCTCTGCTTCTAAAATGTATAATCACTTTTCTTCTGACTTTGCAATATATATTTAAATTAATCTTCAACAGATAATTGATAGAATGAATCCAATTTAATGAATCCTACCCAACTGTTATTTCTTAATCCAGTTTGGTTCAATTCCTAATTATATTTACACCAGTGTTGCAAGACATTTCATGGGCCGTGCTTTCCTTGAAGCTGCTTCCCTCTCTATGTTAACAGTGTGTCTCCTGCATTGATAGCAAACCTGGGACAGCAGATTAAGAGCAGCTCTGAGAAAATCAGAGTCCCTTAGCAGTCTGAATAATGTTTAATGTGATGTGCTCCAATTTAAATAATTTAAGTTTTTGGAATGATCTTTTAAAAGTTTGTTTCATTTCCAGAGTGTGTACTTGTGTGTGTGTGTGTGTGTGTGTGTGTGTATATATATGTAAATACATACATACATACCTTTTAAATTGGTGACCTCATTGCAATGTAAACTGATCCGCTCAATAAAATCCAAACACTAACAAGTCAGCATTATCTCTCCTGCTGTACAATGAATACAAAGCCACTGTGCCCAAAATCCTTTTAGGTTTGTGAAATCAATATCCAGCATTTGGACCACAGGAACATTTAACTATATTTTGATTTCTATGTGTAAGATTACAACTGGAATCCATGAATTGATGTTTCTAAAGTAAAAATGAATTTAAAATATAGGTTGTGTTTCACTTTTACCCAAATAATGAAATCATAAATTCTTGTTAAATGCCAACAGCTTTCTGTTCAAAATGGTTTAGAAAATGATGTTTTGTGTGTTTGTCAAATTCACAGTGTGGCACCACATTTTCCATACATTTCCTGTTGCATGGAAGGAGGCATTTTAGGCCCATCAAGACTGCTAGTTCAGAGATAAATCCCATTTCCCTCCTAATTTTCCTTAACCTATTCTCCCACATTCCATCAACTTTCATTAATAAAGTGTTAATGAATTCATCCATTCACACTCACCATCCCCACCACTCATCTACACACACACTGGGCAATTTATATCAGTCAATTTGTTTCATTTATTCAAGGGATCTGGGCTTTATAGGTTGATCGCTAATTGCTCTTGAGAAGGTGGGGATGCGCTGCCTCTTGAACCTGCAGTTATTGAGGCATGGATTGAAGTGTATTGAAGAACAACATACGCAATGCTGTTATGGGGGGTGTTCCAGGAACTTAACCAAGTGACGATGAAGGAACGTCAACATATTTCCAAGTTATAATGGCGGGTGACTTGGAATGGTAAATTTCAGGTGGTGTATTCCTCTTTGCCCTTCTAACTAGTAGCATTTGTGGGTTTGGCAGGTGATGTGCAAGAATCCTTGCTGAGTTATTGCAGTGCATCTTGTAGATGGTATAAACTGCTTCTTGCATGCATAGATACATAGTTACATGGACAATAGGTGCAGAAGTAGGCCATTGGGCCCTTCAAGCCAGCACCGCCATTCAATGTGATCATGGCTGAGCATCCACAATCAGTACCCCGTTCCTGCCTTCTCCCCATATCCCTTGATTCCACTAGCCCTAAGAGCTCTATCTAACTCTCTTTTGAATGCATCCACTGAATCTGCCTCCACTGCCTTCTGAGGCAGAGAATTGCACAAATTCACAACTCTCTGTGTGAAAAAGTTTTTCCTCATCTCAGTTCTAAATGGCCTACCCCTTATTCTTAAACTGTGGCCCCTGGTTCTGGACTCCCCCAACATCAGGAACATATTTCCTGCATCTAGCGTGTCCAATCCCTTAATCCCTTAAGGAATTGCCAAAAGCTGTGCTTTGGTGGTGAAGTAAATGGATGGATGCCTATCTAGTGGGCTGCTATGTTCGAAATGTTAGAAGCAAGGAACTGCAGATGCTGGTTTACGAAGGAAACTGGAGTAATTAAGCAGGTTGGGTAGCATGCCTCAAGAACATGGAGAGGTGACATTTTGGGTCGGGACCCTTCTTCAGACTGATTGCAGAGGTGGGAGGAAAGAAACCTGGAAGTGTGGAGGGGCAGAGCAAAACGTGGTGGGCAAACATAAGCGGGGGGGGGGGGGGGTGGGGGGGTTGAAAAGCAGATGGTTGAGCAAAGGCCAGAAATTAACATACACAAGGTGTGAGATAAAATGATTAAAGAGTTGCAACTGTGGAGCCGGAGGATTGATGAGGTGCGAATTGTTAAGGGATTGTTGTACCATATGACGTTGAGTCTACACAATCTATGCTCATCATTTTATATACTTCTGTTAGCCCTTTTCATAACCTCCAGCATTCCAGAGAAAAACAATGCATCCAAGTATGTCCAACCTCTCACCCTGGCTAAAACCTTCTTATCCAGGCATCATTCTGGTAAACCTCCCCTGTACCTGTTGCAAAGCCTCCACATCCTACCTGTAATGGGGCAGCGCCTAACGGCTGCGGCTCGCTAGCAGTCTGTTCGTCTTTTTTCCTTTTTTTTTGTTGTGTGTCGGTGTTGGGATGGTTTTTGTATTTTTTTTGGTTGTGTATGTGTGGGGGGTGGTGGTGTGGGTGGGGGGTGGTGGGGGAAACTTTTCTCTTCCTCACGGCGCGGGGTGCGGCTCGGCTGCGGGGCCTAACATCGCCCGGTGCGGCTCGGCCGCTGGACTTTACATCGCCCGGTGCGGCTTGGCCGCTGGACTTAACAGTGCCCGGTGCGGCTCGGCCACGGGACTTTTCTTCGCCCGGTGCGGCTCGGCCGCTGGACTTTACATCGCCCGGTGCGGCTTGGCCGCTGGACTTAACAGTGCCTGGTGCGGCTCGGCCGCGGGACTTTTCATCGCCCGGTGCGGCTCGGCCACTGGACTTTACATCGCCCGGTGCGGCTTGGCCACTGGACTTAACAGTGCCCGGTGCGGCTCGGCCGCGGGACTTTTCATCGCCCGGTGCGGCTTGGCCGCGGGACTTTACATCGCTGGTGCGGCTCGGCCACTGGACTTAACAGTGCCCGGTGCAGCTCGGCTGCGGGGCCTAACATCGCCCGGTGCGGCTCAGCCGAGGGACTTTACATCGCCCGGTGCAGCTCGGCCGCGGGACTTTTCATCGCTGGTGCGGCTCGGCCGCGGGACTTAACATCGCCCGGTATGGCTCGGCCACGGGACTTAGCTGCGCAAGGCTTGGTCGCGGGGCCTTTCATCGCCCGGCTCGGCCGCGAGACGTTTCAGCACCCGGTGCGATTCGGCTGCGGGGACTTCCACCCCCTTGCGGGGACTGTGCGGGTCGGTCGGGGACGAGCTGTCTGTCCGTGGGCGTGGGGAAGAGAGTGGAAGTTTTGTTGCCTCCATCACAGTGAGAGGGTGTTTGGAGTCACTGTGATGGACGTTTGTGTTGAGGTTATGTGTCTTGTGTTCTTTTTTGTATGACTGCTATGTAGTTTCGTTCGGTACCTCGGTACCGAATGACAAATAAAGCTCTGTTATACTGTTATACTGTTATAAATGCACCTTAACCAAAGTCCTATAAAACTGCACCATGACTTACTGACTCCAACCAATTCAATGCTCCAACCAATGAAGCAATTACCTGGAAGGTCACACAGCCAGACCAGCGCGTGAGTGGATTGGCTGAGACATCCTAATTCCTTGAGTGGATAAAATTCAGATCCGGTCTAAGGGAGCGGCCTTGGTGAGGTAAAGTGAGAGTCTTTGGCTCAAGAGACAATAGACAATTGTCTATTGTCTATAGACGAGGAGGCTGAGGCAAGGAGGCTACTCTCGAATCGGTTCTGTGTGTGTCCGATATTTAAACTTGTGGCATATTGCAGTGCAGAAGGAGGCTATCGGCGGCAGAGAAGGGAATAGGTTTCATTCAACTCTGAGTATGTTTCATTTGTAATTTGTGATTTTTGTCCACTGAGGTAATGGCAGGCAAGTTGTTACAGTGTCTCTCCTGCAGGATGTGGGAAGTCAGGTACACTGCTGGTGCCTCTGACAACTACACCTGTGGAAATTGTGTCAATTCGGCACTTCGAGCCTGCACCGCCATTCATTATATTCATGGCTGATCATTCTCAATCAGTACCCCGTTCCTGCCTTCTGCCCGTACCCCCTGACTCCGCTATCCTTAAGAGCTCTATCTAGCTCTCTCTTGAATGCATTCAGAGAATTGACCTCCACTGCCTTCTGAGGCAGAGAATTCCACAGAATCACAACTCTCTGACTGAAAAGGTTTTTCCTCATCTCCGTTCTAAATGGCCTACCCCTTATTCTTAAACTGTGTCCTGGTGCAGCTCCTGAAGGACCTTGTTAGGGAACTGGAGCAGCAGCTGGATGACCTCCGGACCATCTGGGAAACCGAGAGTTTCCTGGACAGGACCTACAGTGAGGTTGTCACGTTGAGGATACAAGAAGAACGAAGGTGGGTGACAACGAGGAAGCGAAGTAATCGTGAAGTGCAGGAGCCCCCAGTGGCTGTACCTTTTGAAAACAGGTACACCCTCTTGGGAGCTGCCGGAGCGGACGACACAACAAGATTGAGTGGCAGCCGGGGCTGTGACTCCAACCCTGGTGCTGAGGCTCAACGGGGAAGAGTGACGTCAGGCAGAGCTGCAGTGGTGGGGGACTCGATAGTCAGAGGTGTAGACAGGAGATTCTATGGCAGCAGGCGAGACTCCAGGATGGTGTGTTGCCAGGGAAACAAATCTACAAGAATATTTTTAGGGGTGGCACAGTGGTAGATTTGCTGCCTTACAGCGACAGAGACCCGGGTTTGATCCTGACCACAGCTGTTGTCTGTACGGAGTTTGTACATTCCCCCCCCGTGACCACGTGGGTTTTCTCTGGGTGCTCCGGTTTCCTCCCACACTCCAAAGACGTACAGGTTTGTAGGTTAATTGGCTTCAGTCAAAATCGTAAATTGTCCCTTGTGTGTGGGATAGTGCTAGTGTACGGGGTGATCGCTGGTTGGCGTGGACTTGATGGACAGACGGGCCTGTTTCCATGCTGTATCTTTAAACTAAATTAAAAATATAGGGACAAAATGGAGGAATGAGATTGCTCAGAATGCTTTACATAAGTGGCATAAATCCAGTCGATTGCCTTGCTTGGCAGTCAAACTAAAGCTTGCAATGTTGTAGCTTACATTTTGCTGGCAGTTTCACTGCTGTACTCCTTCAGCATGCCGCAGCAGGCATGAGCAACAAACATACCAGGGTTAGTAGTTACTAAGCCCCAGCCTGGCCTGGCTCAACTTCTGCATGTGTTGTCACAGGATCATTATTTTGTTTCCCAATTTCACCTTAACCACTCAGTTGGCAACTTGAGAACTACTGTTGTGTCTCTGCTCCCTTGCCACCCAAAATCCCATTCCCACTTCTCAATTGATCAGCACTCACTGCTTGATTTCAGCAGGCGAATGCTGGAGAGCCTGTGCAGAACAGGACTGGAAGTTAAATTGCCTTGGTTTCATCGTGCCCTGCACCAAACGGTTTATCATCAGCATGAACACAACTCCCAGTGAGAATTAAAATCCAGGCCATTGCCCTGGTAGCTCCTGCCATAACAAACCCAGGAATAGATTCTTCACTGACAATGAAATCTGCAAATCTGCAAGATAGGCGGCATCATTAATGTCTGTAGACCTGGTTATACAAGACTTAGTTGTATTCTATTCTTGTTGTTTACATAACTATGAAAAGTGTCAATTTTGTGATGAATAATGACATCTTGCTCATCCATCAGATGCTTGGTATAATTGTATCATGTATCACAACCAGAGTAGTTAAAGTGTCCAAGTTTGACATGTGGCAAGTCATTCTGAGACAGGCAAATCCTTAAATCCTCGCTGAAAATCAATGCATCATTCAAAAAAGTTCAGAGGTTCAAAAATGTTAGTGTTTTTTACTGATTTTGTAGTCTTAACCGCAACTTTATTTTTCGTTTTACTCAACCTGAGAAGTAAAGATCACCTTTTCTTTTGAAATCATCTATGGTATTTTCACAAACTCGTGTATGATCAAAAGCAATGAAGGTTTTCTAATGACCCAGATTTTGCAGTCATTCAAAACTATAAAAAATATGTTCAAACTATTAAATCATTAATTCTGTTAAAAAAACATGTAGAAAATTAAAGAAATAGAAATCTTTAATGCTCTTAAAATGATCTAAATATGTAAATAAACCAGGATAATTAAAAAAATCTGATAATTAATTGAAACTTGCATTGTTAAATGTTACCCTTCCAATTCAAGAGTAGAGATGTTGTGCCTACCAGCTTCAGCCTGTTACTGGTTGCTCAGACAGATTCTCCATGAAAATTCCTGCCTTTCCGTTGGAAAAGAGTGACAAAAACATCTCCACAAATATGAGACCTTCTGCATTTACATGTTCTTATATGGAATCCCAAATTTGGGGGGGGCATCTGCTAACAATGATATAATGAATTGTCAATAATCATCCACAAAATAGAAGGTATTTATTCACAAAATGCTGGAGTAACTCAGCAGGTCAGGCAGCATCTCAGGAGAGAACGAATGGGTGACGTTTCGGGTCAAGACCCTTCTTCAGACTGATGTCAGGGGGGCGGGACAAAGGAAGGATATAGGTGGAGACAGGAAGATAGAGGGAGAACTGGGAAAGGGGAGGGGAAGAGAGGGACAGAGGAACTATCTAAAGTTGGAGAAGTCAATGTTCATACCGCTGGGCTGCAAGCTGCCCAAGCAAAATATGAGGTGCTGTTCCTCCAATTTCCGGTGGGCCTCACTATGGCACTGGAGGAGGCCCTTGACAGAAAGGTCAGACTGGAAGTGGGAGGGGGTGTTGAAGTGCTCAGCCACCGGGAGATCAGGTTGGTTAAGGCGGACTGACCAAAGGTGTTGAGCGAAACGATCGCCGAGCCTGGGTTTGGTTTCGCCGATGTAAAGAAGTTGACATCTAGGGCAGCGGATACAATAGATGAGGTTGTAGGAGGTGCAGGTGAACCTCTGTCTCACCTGGAAAGACTGTTTGGGTCCTTGGATGCCCAGGGATGGGGTGGTTTGGGTAGGAAGGGACGAGTGGACCAGGGAGTTACGGAGCGAACGGTCTCTGCGGAACACAAAGGGAAGGGGATGGGAAGATGTGGCCAGTAGTGGGGTCCTGTTGGAGGTGACGGAAATGTTGGAGGATGATTTGTTGGATACGCTGGCTGATGGGGTGGAAGGTGAGATTGAGGGGGATTCTGTCCTTGTTACGAATGGGGGGAGGGGGAGCAAGAGTGGAGCTGCGGGATGTAGAAAAGGCCCTAGTGAGAGCCTCATCTATAATGGAAGAAGGGAAGCCCCGTTTCCTGAAGAATGAGGACATCTCTGATGCCCTAGTGTGAAACACCTCATCACGGGCGCAGATGCGGCGTAGACGGAGGAATTGGGAGAAGGGGATAGACTTTTTGCAGGAGACAGGTTGGGAAGAAGTGTAGTCCAGATAGCTGTGCGAGTCAGTGGGTTTATAGTAGATGTCAGTCACTAGTCTCTCTCCTGTGATGGAGATGGTGAGGTCCAGAACTGTAGGGAGATGTCGGAGATAGTCCAAGTATATTTAAGAGCAGGATGGGAGCATTTCATACACTTCCAATTTCCATCCTGCTCTTAAATATACAGCTATAAGTTGAGAGGGGAAAAGTTCAATGGAGATTTGTGGGGCAAGTTTTTTTTACACAGTGGTTGGGGCCTGGAACATATTGCCAGGAGTGTTGATGGAGGCAGATATGATAGAGGCATTTAAGAGGTTTTTATAAGGAATAGAGGGATATGGATCATGTATGGTAAATTAGATCAGTTTAATTTAGCATCAGATTTGGCACATTGGGCCGAATCCAGTACTGCATAGTTCTGTATTCTTGTTTTGTAATAACTGCATCAATCAGCACAGAATGCCATTTTAATGCCTGCATGTCATAATGGAAAGCAATGAATGATACAATTAATTCATCTGTTCAATACGCATGAAGTAGCAAGTAAGCTGGCAGGAGATGGACAACACATCAGAGGTATTTAAAGGCATTGTTAAGTACCTATGGATTGCTGCCAATTAATTACTGCCTTGATTTAATTGATATTTACTACTTCTGGAGTTGAAGAAATATGCCATCAATTCATGGTTTCTGTAATATCTAGTAATGGACATTTTACAGGTTATTAATTTGGTTATTTAGTAAGATTACACCAACAGTAATAAATACTCCTGTCTGCAGCAACAAAATAAACCGCACTACAGGGTGAAAGCCACGTTGGGACTATCAGGGGTGGAGGTGGAGGCAGAGACAAGGGTGATATTGAAGAGGCTTTCAGATTGCAATATGAATATGCAGGAAGTGGAGGGATACGGATCACTTTCAGGCAGTTTAGTTTAACTTGACATCATGTTCAGCGTAGACATTGTAGGCTGAAGGGGCTATACCTGAGCTGTACTGTTCTATGTTCTATGACTATGAACAAAAATATCTGTTTTAAATCAATTTTGAACCTCGTCCACTCTGGAGTTGGATGTATCTGTTTGCTATGCTTTGTCACATTGGATGTTCTTATTTGAATGGATATGAATGTTATTCATTCTTTCTAGCTTGCTGGTACCCATTTACTTAAAGGACAAATGGCTATCCCACTCATGTTCTTCTTGGTGGCAGCTCCAGCAGTCCTTTTAAGGTTTACCCTCAAAGCTACAAAGTTTAAGATAGATGCTTGACTGATGTTTGGTCCCTGCATTTGTTCCACTCAGCACCAAAAAATTCTTCAGATGCCCCTTAAACAGAGACTGAAGCTGCCTGCATCATGTGATATTCTGCATTATGCTGACCGTCAACTTCCTAAATGCAACTCTGCTTTTTGAGAGCAGAGTTTTGAGCCTCAAACCTGATATTACTCACCTTCATTTTCTGTACATAGTATTAACTTATGGACCAATTTAGCACATTGTGCTGATGAGATACTTTTACTCCATGTCATTGAAAAGAAGAAAAAAGGTGAAGAAAGACATCTGGGTGATAAATAGCTTAAGGAGAAGTAGAAACGTTTTTAGACCGGCTGGAGAAGGAGACTAACATATCTAGGATTGGTTTACAGAGCATGTGTGTAAATACAAAATCATACAAAAGAAGGCTGGCTGCATACATGGGTATATGAGAGATTTTCCCAATTCTGACGAGTCCTGGATCTGAACTGTTAACAATCCTTCTTTCTACAGATGCTGTCTGCTCTGCTGAGGTTTTCAAGCACTTTGTTTTTTTTGGCATATTTCCAGCACATGTAGTTTTTAATTTTTTTTCCAGCAGCATACCAAACTTGAATGCTCAACCATGATCATATTGAATGGCACAGCAGGCTTGAAGACCCTACATGATTTCAGCAAGACCTCCCTGTTTCTACACTCCTTCCGTTTGCAATGAAACATAGAAACATAGAAACATAGAAAATAGGTGCAGGTGTAGGCCATTCGGCCCTTCAAGCCTGCACCGCCATTCAATATGATTATGGCTGATCATCCAACTCAGTATCCTATACCTGCCTTCTCTCCATACCTCTGATTCCTTTAGCCACAAGGGCCACATCTAACTCCCTCTTAAATATAGCCAATGAACTGGCATCAACTACCTTCTGTGACAGAGAATTCCACAGATTCACCACTCTGTGTGAAAAAAAAGTTCTCATCTCGGTCCTAAAAGACTTCCCCCTTATCCTTAAACTGTGACCCCTTGTTCTCGACTTCCCAAACATCCCATTTACCTTCTAGACTGCCTGCAACACAACTTGCTAACTTTCAGTGACTAGAAGCACCTCTGGCCTTGTGGCAGTTTTCATTTTCACAATCTATCACCGTTCAGATAATAATATGCTCTCCTCATGTGGACTCTAAAATGTATAACCTCATGTATTCATCTATACTGCATCTGCTATGTATTTTGCCACCCCCTCCCATCTAAATCAACCTGGGGGTTTTCCGAATCCTCCTCAGTGCTCAACCTTCCACTCAGCTTTGTCTCATCTGCAATCTTGGAGATATTAAATTTGAAAAATGTAAAACATTATAGGCACTGTTTATGAATACTGGGGTCCTACCACTGATCCCAATGGCATTCCACTAGTCTTTGTCTGCCATTTGGGAAAATATGTTTATCCTACTCGTTCCTTCCTGCCTGCTAACTAGTTATCTATTTATCTATCAATACCTTATCCTATAAAGGTATGTGCTTTCATTTTGCAAATGTATTTCTTATGTTAGACCTCATCAAAAGCTTCTCAAAATTCTATTTTCGGCCAGATTTACAGATTCTGCTAGTTATTGCCTCAACCATCCCAGTTATTTTTTTTATCAAAACATGAATATCTTTACATTAATCAATTTTGACTTTATTGGAATGTGGAACACTTCTCTCAATGCTATTACATCTGTTGTAGAGGGCTATTTCATTTTCCCTTCCACAGATGTCAGGTTAACCTTATTTAAATTCCCTGCTTTCTGTCTATTTTCAATTTTTAAATAGTGGGTTTGTATTTGTGCTTCATTCTTCCATGTGCTTACCACAGGTATTTGTCTCCGTTCACTGGACTGAATTAGTGCCTTAATTTTTGTCCAGTGACTCTGACATCCACCATCTTGATGTGCTTTGAGAGACTTGTGATGATACACACTATCTCCAACTAACAAGCCAGCTTTGATCCACTGCAGTTTGCTTACTGTTGCAACAGGTCCACAGCAGACACCATCTCCCTGGCCAAAATCCATCTCTGAAGCACACAGCCAACAAGGACTCCTATGTGAAACTAGTATTTATTGACTATAGCCTTGCTTTCAACACCAAGGGCAGCATAGTGGTGCAGCAGTAGAGTTGCTGCCAGAGATCTGGGTTTGATCCTGACCAAGGGTGCTGTCTGTATGGGGTTTTCTTCAGGTGCTCCAGTTTCCTCCCACACTCCAAAGACATGTGAGTTTGTAGGTTAATTGGCATCTGTAAATGATCCCAACTGTGTAGGATACAGCTAGTGTACAGGTGATTGTTGGTAGGCATGGAATCGGTGAGCCGAATGGCCTATTTCCACGCTTTATCTGTAAACTAGACTAAACAACAATCCCATCCAATCTTATCTCCAAACTCCTAGACCTAAAAATCAGCAACCCTCCCCCTCCCCCCACCACCACTGGATCCTCAACTTTCTGATCCTCAGACCACAATCAATGACAACACCAACACCACCTCCACATTAACTCTCAACACCAGTGCCTTGCATGAATGCATTCTCGGTCCCCTACTATACTTCCTATATACTCGTAATTGTACGGCCAAATTCAGCTCTAACTCTGCTTACAAGTTTGCAATTGACATCACTGTGGTGAACCGGAACATGAAAAAATGATGAGATGGAATACAGGAAGGAGATAGAGAGCTTTGTATCATGTTGCCAGGACAACAAACTCTCCCACAACATTAACAAGATGAAGGAACTAGTTATCAACTTCAGCAAGAATGGGGTACATGTTCCTATCAATGTCAATGTTGCTGAAGTGGAAATGACTGAGAGCATCAAGTTCCTTGGCATTAATATTACCAACAATTTGTTGTGGATCAACTACATTCATGCGGTTGCCAAGACGGCCCACTAACTTCCCTACTTCCTTTGGAAACTGGGGAATTTTAGCATGCTTCTAATGACTCTTACAAACCTCTACAGATACGCCATAGAAAGCATACAGTTGGGTGGCATCACAGCTTGGTTTGGGAACAGCTCTGCGCAAGATCACAATAAATTGCAGAGTGGAAAAGATGTAGGCCCAGTCTATCTCGCAGACCAGACTTCCCACCATTGACCCCATCTACACTTCACTCTGCCTCGGAAAAGCAGTCAACATAATCAAAGACTTGTCCTACCCTGGTCAATCCTTTTCCCCCAGCAGGATACAGAAGCATGAAAGCTTGCACCACCAAACTCGGGAACAATTCCTTCTCTGTTATCAGGTTTCTGAATGGTTCTTCTCGAAGATAGAGTATCATCTGTTTAGCCTCTACTCCATTGCAGACATTGCACTTTGTCTTTGGAATTGATCAATGGTGCTTTATTGTCATGTGTACACTGCACAGTGAGATTCTTTTTGCATAGATCACACATGCACGAGTTGCCATATTTTGGTGCCATTTACAAAAAGTTAGAATTCTGGTCCACTTTCTCGATGCACTGCAGCGGCTTGGCTTGTGAGCTAACATCCTTCTCCTGGCCCTGACCACATTTGTGTTCCGGGGGCACTGAGTGCTGCAATATTGAGAATTATGTCATGCACTTTGAATTTTCCTCTTTGCCCATCTATTGTACCTGAGTTTGACAATTGTATCTAAATTTATATATAATATTATCTGATCTAACTGGATGGCGTGCAAAACAAAGCTTTTCTCTATATACTGCACACACCTGACGATGATAGACGGATGCGCACCTAAACCGAGATTGTTTTCCTTCTATATTTGACTGCACCACTCCCCCCAACCATAAATCTACTCGGTGCTTCTTTCCTCCTGCCAAATTTAGCTCAGACACTCCTCAATAGCACTAGCAACCATCTTTGCCATGCTTTGGACTTGGGTTTACAGGCCAACATTTCCAAATTTGAAAATGGCACAAAATGTGAAGGCGTAGTGAACGCTGGGGAGGATAACAGACCTCAAAGACATAGAGACAGGCTGGTCGATGCACATCAAATCCAGAGACTTTCTGCTTGTATTTGATAAGCAATGCCTTGCAAGGAGATCCAACATGGAAATGAGGAGCAAGAGGGGGGTTTAATGTGATTGTAATTGATCTGGTTGTAATCTCAACTCCACATTCCTGCCTGCACTCCGTAACTTTTCATGTTCTTGCTTCTCCAGAATCTGTCTACCTTTGCCTTCAAAAGATATTCAAAAACATTGCATCCACTGCCATTTGAGGGAGTTTCAAAGGTTCTGATGCTTCGAGAGAAAAAAAACCTTAATTTCTGCCTTGAATGCATAACCCATCATTCTTCATCAGTAACCCGTTTCTAGTTTCTCCCAAAAGATGACTCATCATCTCTAATCCATTCTTTCAAGACTGCAGGACCTGTCACCTTTCAAGCAAGTTACTTCTAAACTCCAATAGGTACAAACCGAGTATGTCCAACATTTTCTCATTAAATCAACCTGTCCATTCATGTATTAGTCAAGTAAACCGATTCTGAATTGCTTCCAATGTATATTTCTATTTAAATAAACAGTGCAAATGAGCACTTCAGATGAGATATCACTATCGACCCAAATAGGTGAAGCATAAATTTCCTACTTTTCTCTTCAATTCTCATTGCAATAAACAATAAGATTCCAGTCATTATTCTAATCACTTGCCATACCTGCACGCTGACCTTTTGTCAATAAAGTACCCTCTGATCTCTGCAATATTTCACTAGTTAGATAGGATGCTTTTTTTCCTCCATGTTTCCTATCAAAATGGACAAATTCACATTTTGCAGGACCATATTTCATTTGCCAGATTGTTGCCCCTTCACTGAACCTACCGCTATCCCCTTGCAGACTCCTGCGGTCCTCTTCACACCTATATTTGTGTCCAACTGACTGTGCCACTGTTCCAATTTATATCCTATCCAAACAACAAACAGTTAATAATGATTTCATGTTTATATTTCTTTGCACCAATTGGTCCCTGATCTCAATAAATTATTTTGCATTTTCTTTGTATCTCAATCAGATAGCATATTAGGTCAACCATAATCATATATCATATCATATCATATCATATCATATCATATATATACAGCGCGGAAACAGGCCTTTTCGGCCCACCAAGTCCGCGCCGCCCAGCGATCCCCGTACATTAACACTATCCTACACCCACTAGGGACAATGTTTACCACTATTTACCACTATAATGTTACCACTATTTTCCTCGTGCATTGGTTTGTAACTTTCAGAAGGGCTCACCTGGTTTTTGACAACAGAGGGGAAATTTATCTTTGGGTCAATACTAAATGCATGTGAGAATATTTATGGCAGGTTAAACTCGGCTCTCAATTTGGCTTCGATGAGGAGATAAGTCGTGCAGATGTCCAGCAAAATTCCCCAATTTATCATATCATATCATATCATATATATACAGCCGGAAACAGGCCTTCTCGGCCCACCAAGTCCGTGCCGCCCAGTGATCCCCGTACATTAACACTATCCTACACCCACTAGGGACAATTTTTACATTTACCCAGCCAATTAACCTACATACCTGTACGTCTTATCTCAAAAACTGTCCAATTTAGTCATAGTCATACTGCACAAAAAACGGCCCTTTGGCCCAACTCCATCATGCTGACCAAGATGCACAAAATGAACTAATACCATCTCTCCACATTTGGTCCATGTCCCTCTAAATTGTTCCTATCTTTGCCCATGTCCAAGTATCTTTTAAATGCTATTATACTATGTGCCTCAACTATCTGAGCAGAAAGGAACTGCACATGCTGGTATAAGCCCAAGATAGGCACAAAATGCCTAATTAACTCAATGGGTCAGGTAGCATATCTGGAGAAAAAGCATGGGTGGAGTTTTGGGTTAGGACCCTTCCTCAGACAGACGGAAAATTATGCAAAGGAATTATCTTCAAGCAATTAATTTACAGGATTTTCTATTTGGAAGAAGTTGTTCACATCGTGGGACTGATCAGCATTGTCTTAAAAATTATATGACAATTTCTGCCATTAACTCTGACCCAGCCACACTTACTGGATTTATACATTTGAAATTGTCATACTTTTCCAAAAAATTCATTGTTATTCGAGCAATATTAATTAAAAGTACGTACATTGCAAAAACACAAACCCTGCAAAAATAGAGGTCAAATGACTTTGGACTATACACTGGTAATACAAAACACCACCACTATTTTATTCCTCTTCCAGTACATATCTTAATTTTTTTTTTAAATTGCAGTTTGTGATGGATGATGTCAGCTCATTTAGTCAGATAGTCCGGACTGACTGACAGATGCCGTATACTGTATATTTTTGTACTGAGTCTGGCAGCTGAATCAAGGACATCAGACCAGTCAATCTGTGAAGGGCTAATTCTTGAGTTTTGTTGTATATGTGACTGCACCATCAACAAGCCAAAGAAAAACACTGGTACACAAAGATTGTATCGACCCATAATATGGTGAGTTACAACCATTTTGTAAAGCCCGGCTATAAACAGAATATTAATAAAAGGAAATGAGCTGGCAATGTTAGACAAATAAAACTGCAGACGCTGCAGGTGATGGAATCTGAAACAAAAATAGAAATGCTGGGAGAATTCAAATAATGAGGCACCATCTGTGGAAATAGAAACCAGTTAGCATTTTGTGGTAATGCCCTCGATCAGAACTGAGAAAAACAGAAGATAGGCACAAAATGCTGGAGTAACTCAGCGGGACAGGCAGCATCACTGACTGGAAAGAATGGAGGATGTTTTCGGGTTGAGACCTTTCTTCAGACTTTAATCTTCTTTAAATCTTTGGTTTAAATCTGCATCTGTAAATCCTTCCTACACATTGAGAAAAAGAGAAAGCAGATCAGTCGAAATAGCTGGTATTTATTCACAAAATGCTGGAGTAATTCAGCAGGTCAGGCGGCATCTCAGGAGAGAAGGAATGGGTGACGTTTCGGGTCGAGACCCTCCTGCAGTCTGAAGAAGGGTCTCGACCCGAAACGTCACCCATTCCTTCTCTCCTGAGATGCTGCCTGACCTGCTGAGTTACTCCAGTATTTTGTGAATAAATACCTTCGATTTGTACCAGCATCTGCAGTTATTGTCTTATAGTCTAAATAGCTGAGTTGGTGGAGGAGAGCAATGAGCGAACAAAGGGGATGCCAGTAATAGGATGAAATAATGGACAACCATTGAATGGACAATTAAGATTCATTCAGTTAGTAATGAAGTAGAGTTTCAAAGTCTACAGAGAGACTTGGGCCTTTTGGAAGGGTGGGCTGAAAGATGGCAGATGGAGTTTAATGCTGATAAGTGTGAGGTGCTGCATTTTGATAGGACAAATCAAAATAGGACGTACAGGGTAAATGGTAGGGAATTGAGGAATGCAGTGGAACAGAGGGATCTGGGAATAACTGTGCATTGTTCCCTGAAGGTGGAATCTCATGTGGATAGGGTGGTGAAGAAGGCATTTGGTATGCTTGCCTTTATAAATCAGAGCATCGAGTATAGAAGTTGGGATGTAATGTTAAAATTGTACAGGGCATTGGTGAGGCCGAATCTGGAGTATGGTGTGCAGTTCTGGTCGCCAAATTATAGGAAAGATGTCGACAAAATGGAGAGGGTACAGAGGAGATTTACTAGAATGTTGCCTGGGTATCAGCACTTAAGCTACAGAGAGAGGTTGAACAGGTTGGGAGCGTAGAAGGTTGAGGGGGGACTTGATAGAGGTTTTTAAAATTTTGAGAGGGACGGACAGAGTTGACGTGGGTAGGCTTTTCCCTTTGAGAGTGGGGAAGATTCCAACAAGGGGACATAGCTTCAGAATTGAGGGACAAAAGTTTAGGGGTAACATGAGGGGTAATTTCTTTACTCAGAGGGTGGTGGCTGTATGGAATGGGCTTCCGGTGGAAGTGGTGGAGGCTGGCTCGATTTTATTATTTAAGAGTAAATTGGATAGGTATATGGATAAGAGGGGATTAGAGGGTTATGGTCTGAGTGCAGGTAGATGAGACTAGGTCAGGGAGAGTGGTCGGCGTGGACTGGAAGGGCCGAACGGGCCTGTTTCCGTGCTGTAGTTGTTATATGTTATTACAACTTTATGGACATTTTTTGTAAAGTGTCAGTGAAGTTGTGACCTCTGGATGATTTTTATAGTCTGGACACCTGGGACAAGCTAAGTGGTCCAGAATATATAAATGGAAAACAAAATGGAAGGAACAGCAGTTATCAATGGCCAGCCTTAATTGATTTTTATAGAAGCAATTAAGATATCTTCTGTACTTTCTCCATGTCTCCCAAGCATAGAGCAAGGTAGGTATGATAAAAGGACGATATTCCTATGTTTTCATTCCTGCACTTTAATCCTCAGTCTTCCAAAAGTTGAGCTGGTTTTTCCTATCCAACTGCTCACTTCATCATAAGTTGACTGATCTTGGGAGTATGATGCCAATGTACATGAACTTGTCCTCTATGGAAAGCCTCTGAACATTTTCAAGGATGTTTGATTCTGCTTGTGCTAGTTTTGAAGACAAAGTGGATACTGGCACGAGCAAAATCGTCGAAGCTTCACCTGTACACCAACTTCTGAGCCTGCAGTAAGTGCACAGTCATTAACAAAGAGGATGTCCCTTATGGTGATTTCTCTTACTTTGGTTTTGACAGAGAATTTCCTACAGGGCCTGTCCCACTTAGACGATTGTTTAGGCGACTGCCGGCGACTGTCAAAGTCGTAGCAGATCGCCGAAATTTTCTTTTACCCAACGATAATGACCATGACAATGCTGAGTCAGGTTGAGATTACACCGTCTTCGGAAACATCGCGAAATTCTCACGCTGTCAATGCTTCTCTGGTGTCCTCATTTTCGCTGAAATCACTGACAGGTCGGTAAGTACTTGAGAGTTTTGAACTATAACGTCTTGCCCGGGTTACTTGAAAAGCAAGCTTCACGGTAACAAGGCATAAACTGGATTGACTTCCAGTTTACTAATAGCAGTATTAAGAAATGTAATTTTAAAAGTGGTTAAATGGATTTTTGTGCGGAGTGTGGGCATTCTTTGAAAATGTACGGGAGATGCATATCTGGTTTCTGGGTTGCATATCTGGGTTGGGAGCCTACTTTACATGTAATCGCTGATGGCCATAAACATCGTGAAAATTCCCACGCTTACCTGACCGTCAAACTGTTGCCTACAATCTACCTGTCAAATGTCCTGACGGTAAATAATGGGATAGTGGAGGATTGCTGTCAGGGTTTATTTCCTCAGCCTGATCCTCTTCCAAGGCAGCAGGGTCATTTGTCCGCAGCTGGAGATAGAGGTATGTTGACACCAATGGGCCATTCCTGCCTGGTAGCAGTTCAGTCCAGAGGTTAGTAGATGTTAATTTGTCGTGGCACCTCTGGTCAAAGTACTAAGACAGATAATAAATGAACGAGTGGATAGATGCCATGATATAAACCATAGTTGGACTAGCTGGGCTGGGCTGGGCAGACGAGACATCCTAATGGCTGGTGGTGGACCAGGACTCAAGTGAAAGCAATGTATCCTCTGGCTGGAAGGAATCAAGCTCAGATTTCTCCATGGTCTCGCCCATTCTTTGCGCCCCAGTCCAGGTTTCTACCACTTGTCAGTCCCTGGTCCGTGTTTATCTTGCCCCTTGGGTCTCTCCCATTCTTTAGACTCTAGTCCCAGTCTCTTTCATTCCTTGGTCCCAAATCCTGGTCTCTCATGCTCCTTGGGCCTTGATCCCAATCTTTTCCGATCCTCATTTGGACCAAAGCCTGAGGAGCGAACGAGGAAAGTTGTGACACAAACGGAAAGAAAGAGCAAATTACCTAAAGTAGGAGAGTTTCCATCTCCTGCAGGCTGCAACTTTCCAGTGTGTCTCAAAGTGAGATTATTCTACCAATGTATTCCTTTCCCACATTTATGCTACTGTATGCTATAATTAGAAATAGCAATCTAATTGATGGAGCTTTGGATACATACAATCATAGGAATGCATATAATGTTGCAAATGTGATGTAGATTAATCACATTGAGCTTTGATTCTGCACCAGCTTATGGCATTCTGGACCACAAATATATTTATATTGGTGTCAGGAGAATGTCCAGTGCAATTCTCCAGTTGTCCTTGATATTCTTTGAAATAAATCTGTGTACAGATTCAGAACAACACAATTGAAAAGAATTGTTCGATGACTGGTGCAAAAGCCCTAAAGCTTATTAAAAATAACAGAGTCGAGAGCACAGATGATTAATTATCACTGTACCAGAGGTACAGCTCCCATTTCAGTCAATGTAACAATGTGTCTGCAATTTTATTATTCCTTACACCACCTCAGTTGTCCTACTTTTTGGATGCTGTTAGCACACCATCTCAGAACCGTAAGAGACAATTTAATAAGTTTTGCAGCACCACTACTACATTTTATTTCAATCTCCTCACCAGTTGAAAACGTTATAACTCGGGGAAAAAAAACGAGCTGCCATTTAGTTTAGTTTGGAGATACAGCATGGGAAACAGGACCATCCGCCACTCATCGATCACCCATTCACACTAGTACTATGTTATCGCACTTTCGCATCCACTTCCTACACATGAGTTTAGTTTAGTTTAGAGATACACGTGGAAAAATACCCTTTGGCCCACTGTGTCTGCACCGACCAAAAATCGCCCATACATTAGTTCTATCCTACACACTAGAGACAATTTACAGAAGCCAATTAAGCTTCAAACATGCCAGTCTTTGGAATGTGTAAGGAAATTGGAGCATCGACAAAAGCCATGGGGAGAATGTACAAATTCCATAGAGACAATGCCCATAGCCAGGATCGAACCTTGATCTCTGGTGTTGTCAGGCTGTAACTCTACTGCTGCGCCACTAGGCCACTGAGTTGGACTAGTCTGTCTGCATTTGGCCAATGTCCTTCTAAACTTTTGCTATTTCTATATTCATCCAAAAGTCCAATTGTAGATTTTTTAGATTTAGAGATACAGCGCAGAAACAGGCCCTTCGGCCCACCGGGTCCGCGCCGCCCAGCGATCCCCGCACACTAACACTATCCTACACCCACTAGGGACAATTTTTACATTTGCCCAGCCAATTAACCTACATACCTGTACGTCTTTGGAGTGTGGGAGGAAACCGACGATCTCGGAGAAAACTCATGCAGGTCACGGGGAGAACGTACAAACTCCGTACAGACGGCGCCCATAGTCAGGATCGAACCCGAGTCTCCGGCGCTGCATTCGCTGTAAGGCAGCAACTCTACCGCTGCGCCACCGTGCCGCAGTATCCACATCTGTAGCTTCCTTGGGCACCTCATTCCAGAGATACAGATTGCCCTCCGAGTGAAAAAGTTGCTGTTGAGATCCCTCTTAAATCTCCCCTCTCTAACCTTAAGCGTATGCCCTCTAGCTTTAGAATCCTCCACCCTGGAAAACGACAGCAAGCATTCATTTTATCTATGGACCTCATGATTTTGTATACTGTAATAATGAATAAAATTTAGCACCTCTCAGCTCCATGCAGTCTAAATGCTTTTTTTTGTCTAATCAAAGCTAGTTACTGAGATCAGTTTAGTTTATTGTCATATGGTCTGAGGTACAGTGAAAAACTTTTGTTGCCATGGTAACCATGGTGACACTCAATATCAATGAGTTAATTTACGAATCAATTGATAATTAAATTAATGCTGAGATACTAGAAAACAAAACAATAGTCATAGTTCAGAACTTTTAGATCAAAAGGTGAAAGTGGATTTGAATGAATTAATGTGAATAGTTAATTTTATATGAATAAATATTCCAAATATGGTAAATTTGTAAATGCTTGAATGGCAGCAGTGAGATTTTGGGCAGCCAATGTGGAAAGGTGACACTGATGGAGAAGGTCAGCTCCATTTATCCCCAACACCAGGCTGACTCCAGTAAATCCTTTAACCTTTACCTTGAAAAGCTTTCTCATTCCATCTGCAGCAGTTTATTTATTGATGAGGACTATACTAATCTTTGTCCCTTTTGGTGAGATTACTATTAATTCTCTCTAAGAGGCAGCCAGGAGTTTGAAATGCTTCTTTGGAGGAACGAGACAAGGAACACAGGGAAAACATTGCACGTTACGTCAAAGTTTCGGAGATTGTAAGGCTTGGTTTTGTAATAGGCCGCACAGGGCCAATCTGATGTACAGTCTGGAGACACTTTAAACATTGCACTGTGGACACTGCGCACGGCAAAATGATTCATTCTGCCCCATCAGCATTTGAGCACAGTAAAGATGGATCAATTTGTCGGGACTGGTGTCTACTTGAATTCTCTTCTTGTGATCTCACTAAATGTTGATGAATCTGCTCTAGATTTCCAGCAGTTTTTTGTTGTTGAACCTAATCGGAGAGTGTTTTGCACTTGTGCGTGCTGGAAATATTAACCTCTTGGAAGTGTGCAAGAAAGGAATATTAACAGCCAAGATAATTGGACTTAAATTATTGTTTGGCTGGCATGCAATGTTTCTGCTCTGTTGAATCGGTAAGATTACTGCAATGATTGTGAGGAAAAGAAATATACTCAGATGTAAAAATGAAGAGGACTTGATAATGGGATTGCCTTAAGCAAGTGGAACCAATTTACTGTAATAGGATTCATCACCATGAGGTCTTCCATCACACATAATCGATTTTGCCATTTCAGAGATACCCAGAGAACAAGTTTATTTGTAAAAAGAAAAGCATGGGGAAAGTCTGGATTTAACAGGATAAAATAAAATCAACAGTTAGGGATTAAGCAAATGTATGCCTGCTTGTTTAAATTCGCTGAATACTTAGCCTGCAATCTCAGCGATGCTGTGTTAGTGCAAGGCAGTGGAAGAATGAGGAGGTGCCAGTGGGTATTTGGGTGGGTCCAAGATCTGACTGAGGTACTAGAGGTTGAGAAAGATTTGGTTCAAGTCGGGTAACGGAGGCTGGTGCCATTGTGTCAACGGGTTGAGGTTCATGGGTTGTAGGAGTAGAATTAGGTCATTTGGCCCATCGAGTCTACTCTGCCATTCAATCATGGCTGATCTCTGCCACCTTGAGCAGCAGTTGGATGACCTCAGGACTATCCGGGAAAACGAGTTTCCTGAACAAGACCTATAGTGAGGTTGTCACACTGAGGATACAGGAAGAGCGAAGGTGGGTGACAACGAGGAAGAGAAGTAAACATGGAGTGCAGGAGCCCCCGGTGGCTGTACCTATTGAAAAAAGGCACGCCCTCTTGGGAGCTGTCGGAGCGGATGACACAACAAGATTGAGTGACAGCCAGGGCTGTGACTCCAACCCTGGTGCTGAGGCTCAATGGGAAGAGTGACGTCAGGCAGAGCCGCAGTGGTGGGGGACTCGATAGTCAGAGGTGCGGACAGGAGATTCTATGGCAGCAGGCGAGACTCCAGGATGGCGTGTTGCCTCCCTGGTGCCAGGGTCCAGGACATCTCTGAGCGACTGCACGGCATCCTCAAGAGTGTGGGGGAGCAGCCGGAGGTTGTTGTGCATGTTAGGTTGGAAGAGGAAGGAGGTTCTGCAACACGAGCTTATGGAATTGGGTAGAAGACTGAAAAGCAGGACTTGCAGGGTAGTGATCTCAATATTGCTTCTTGTACCTTGTGCTAGTGAAGGTAAGAACAGGAAGATAGGGGAAACGAATGTGTGGCTGAGGAGTTGGTGCAGGGGGCAAGGATTTACATTTCTGGATAATTGAGATCTCTTCTGGGGCAGGGGTGACCTGTACAAAAAGGACGGGCTGCACCTTAACTGGAGGGGGACCAACATCCGAGCGGGCAGGTTTGCTAATGCTACATGGGAGGGTTTAAACTGGATTGGCAGGGGGGTGGGATCTTATACAGGACAAAGCCATGTGAGAGGCTAGAAGTTGGTATGGAGGGTGATGTGGGAAAGGTTACTGGACAAAATACGCTGGTGAAAGGCAGAGAGCGAGGAAGGAGGATTGGTTTAAACTGCACGTATTTTAATGCAAGGGGCCTGACGGGTAAGGCAGATGAGCTTCGGGCATGGATAGGTACGAGCGACTGGGACGTCGTAGCCATGACTAATACCTGGTTAAGGGAGAGGCAGGACTGGCATGATTACAATCGTTCATTTACAGTGTATAAATACATGTTTACAATCAGGGCTTTTACAGTGTATAGATACATGATTACAATCGGGTCTTTTACAGTGTATAGATACATGATAAGGGAATACCGTTTAGTGCAAGATAAAGCCAGCAAAGACCGATCAAGGATAGTCTGAGGGTATGGTGAGAAGATGGTTCAGAAGGTAATTTGTCCTGACAGCCTGATTCACAATTCAGTAAGATCATGACTGATATACTTCTAGCCATTGATGTTGGTCTAGAATATGCCAATGATTGAGCATCCATAACACGGCGGATAAATAATTCAGAAGATTTACAATCCAACAGGTGAAGAAATTGATCTTCACCATTGTCTAAAAAGGCTAACTCTTTATTCTTTGTCTTTGATTCATTGTTCAAAACTCCAGCCTGGGGCAACATCACTCAGCAACCACCCTGTCATGCTGCTGAAAGATGATGAAATTAAATCTTCACTTATTCTGCTAAATTTAAGGGATTACTAGACCAAGTGGACCTGTTGGGCCCAAACCTTTCCTGCATTGGTGCAGCACCCTCTCCTCCTCTCTTCCCCTCTTCCCCTCTTCTCCCTCCACGCTCCACCCTCTACCCTCCCCTCTACCCTCCCCTCTCCCTCTCCCCCTCGCCCTCCTTCCTTCCCTCCCGCTCCCCTCCCCACCTTCCCCTCCCCACCTTCCCCTCCCCACCTTCCCCTCCCCACCTTCCCCTCCCCACCTTCCCCTCCCCACCTTCCCCTCCCCACCTTCCCCTCCCCACCTTCCCCTCCCCTCCCTTCCCCACCCCCCCACTCCATCCCCCTCAACCCCCTTATCCTCCACCCTCCTCCCTCCCTCCCCCCTCCCTCCCTAGTAGATTTAAACTTTAAAATGTGAATAACGTTAAAAAAACCCACCGATTTCAATGAAACATCATTCATTAGCACCAAAGGGACGACGGTGAGTAAGGTGGGCCTAAAATTGTCGTGCTATCGTGTACTGTTTTGGCTGTAGTTCAGGAACAAACAAACAAACAAACAAACGAGAGCTTTAGTATATAGATAGTATAAGGTTACCCAATCCTTCTTCAAGGCCCAAATGCTGCATCCCAGTATTCACTCCGGTATGCATTCATTGAACCCCCTTGGACACAAATACATCCTGCCTTTTTTTCTGTTCACTTTTTATGGTATGCTACCTTTGCTCTCAAGATGAGCAGCCATTCCCCATCCTTAGTTACCCTTAAGGGAGGTGGTGCCAACTATTCTTCAAGAATTGCTGCAGTGTTTCTCATGAAGATATTTCCACGACACTGTTAGAAAGAAAGTTCCAAGATTTAGACCCAATGGCAAAGATAAAAGAGCAAAATAGTACCAAGTCAAGAAGATATACCTGCCTGAGTTCCCATCTGCTGTCTTTGCCCTTCTTGTGAGTAAAGTCATAGGTTTAGAAGACATTGTTCGAATGGCTCGAGTAGATAAGTGCAGTGTATTTTGTAAATGGTATATTCTGCAGCAGCATGCACATGTGATGGAGGGAGAAAATGTTAAAAGTTGAAATTGAGATGCTTTGCCCTGGATGTTATTATGTTTCTTGACTGTTGTTCGATCTGGATTCATCCGGGTAAGTAAGGAGCTGACTTGTGCCTTTTTGAACTAAGAGAGTGGAGTGGGAAGAGAGGGTGAATGCAAGCCTTTCCTCACACATGGAGCTGCATGTACAGATGGTCAACAGTTTTGTTCCTTGGTACCTATATCACCAGCAACTTAACTTGGTTCCTTCTCACCGATGGATGTTCAAGAAAGGGCATTAGCATATTTACTTTCTCAGATATTGAGGAAGATTTGGCATGTCTACGAGGATTGTCCTGACCCTCTGCACGTGTGCTTATGGAAGGTCTTTTGATCGGATGCATCCAAGCCTGGTAATGCAAGTACTCTGCTCTTGACTGCCTGCACCTGGAGAGAGTGGTGAACATCGCCCAGATCATCGCAGGCACATTACTTCCCCCCACCTAATCTATCTTCACTCTATGTTGTGTTTGGATGGCTGGGAGTATCGCCAGGGATGCCTACCCCCTTGGCCATTCCATTTTCTCTCTTCCACCTTCTGTGAGAAGACACAAGATGTCCAGACATAAGAACAGCTTCTTCCCCATGACTATCAGACGCACAAACTGATGTCTTTCACATTCCCTGCGCAGAGGTGCTTCCTCGTAACACTACTTCATTTGGTTGTTTGATTATTGTAGTTGAGTATTGTAGCGACCATAGGGATTGGTCCTGAGAGTCGAATCCTCGGATTGGCCAGTAAGGTCACCACATGTAGCGACCATAGGGATTGGTCCTGAGAGTCGAACCCTCGGATTGGCCAGCAAGGTCACGTGGTGGTTTTGGCGCCCAAAACCAGTACGTGACCTTGCTGACCAATCCGAGGGTTCGACTCTCAGGACCAATCCCTATGGTCGCTACAGTATTTTGATTTTGAACCACTTCAGATTTCACGATCATCTTTGAATCGTTCTTGTGTTTTGCATTCATCATTGCATTTTTTGATGTACTTACTGCATCTATTTGTTACTCTATGAGCTTAATGTGATCCAGGAATTTCACTGTACCCTGGTGTATAGTGACAATAAACTAATCTGAATCCGATGATGGTGGAGGTGAGTTAATCATGAGAGGATGCCAAGTCTCCTAGCACTTGAGCCACACTATTCATGTGGCTAATTGACTTGAGTTTCTGGTCAATTGTGATTCCTGTGAGATTGTGGTGTGGGATTCGGCAAAGGTAATGCCATCAAATATCAAGGTTAGATGGTTAGGCTCTCATACCTGTCCCTTTTGTCATGCAAAGCTTATTTCCCAAGTGCCTGAATATTGCCTTGGTCTTGCTCATGTTAACATGGACCGTGTCACCTGCTGAGGATTTGCAAATGGAACTAAACATTATGCAAATATCTCTATGTCTGACCTTATGATGAAAAGAGGGCCATTGATAAAACATATGAAGATGATCAGACTGAGGAAACTGCTCGGAGGAACTCCTACGGTTGGGATGATTGAACCTCAACAAACACAACCAATTTCCTTTGTGTGAAGTAAGACTCCAACCACTAGAGAGTTGGCACCTTGATGCAAGGTTCTTCAAATGTACTAAGAATAGTCAATGCCTTTGATCAAATGTGACACTGATCTCAAGGAAAGATATTTTCATCTCACATCAAGAATTCAGCTCTAGGGTTTGGAACCAAGGCTGTGAAGAGATGTGAACCTAAGTGGTCCTGGCAAAACCCAAACTGAGTACCAGTTTGAGCAGGCTTTTGGAGAATACGTGCTGTTTGATATCACAGCAGTCAACCCCTTCCATCATGTCTCTGTTAATCAAGAGTATATGAGTAGGGTGATAAATAACCAAGTTAGGTTTGTACTTTATTTTTCCTGAAGAAGTGCAATTTTCCATATTGTTTATATGATTTTCCAATGTGTTAACTGTACTTGAATAGTTTGGCTAGAGGCTCAGGTGGTGTAGAACGCAGGTTTCAGTATTAGCACCAGGTTGTTGGCTGGTCCCATTTCTTTTCCATGTCTAATGTTCTGAGCAATTTCTTAATATTGCGAAGTGGGATTTGAATTGGCTGAAGAGTGACTTATGCGATGGTAGCATCTCGGGGGGATGCCAAGATGGGTCATCCACTCAGCAGTTCTGGCTGAACATGTAGGAAGTGCTTCAGTTTTGTTTCTCACATGCCTATCTTGGAACAATTGAAGTCATAGAGCCATATAGCACGGAAACAGACCCTTCGGCTTACCTTGGCCATGTCGACCAAATCCTAAAGCATGAGAAAGATTACCAATACTTCTACAATACTGACTTAAGTCAACCACAATTATTTGTCCCTCATTCTGTGACACTGTTTTATGATTTGTCCTTTGACTACAAGCGACAGTCAGATTTGTGGCCAACTTGAGTATGGAATGTCTTGGCATTCTGAACTGCAATCTTCATGGCAGCCACAATATGACGTCAAACGGGAGGATTTAGACTTGATTCTGAAATCTCTCACACCACACACAAACCCACCTCTCAGTACATGAACTAAAGGTTCCAGTGGCTTGATAGATATTTTCAATTTCCTTATCATTTTCTGATAGAGGTTCCAAATTTATAGCTTTCCGCCATCTCGAATGCAGCAGTTTGAAAAACTCCTTTTCAATATACAATATTTCTGGATTGCTTCAGCTAATAAGACATCTTCAGCTTTCTGCAGAGCCATTAAGTGAGTGGGTGTGATATGCACTGGAGCCAAGCGCAATGAATATTGTTCATTGTTTCCTTTCGTTCAGCCTGTGCAGCATTCAATACCTACATCATCATCCACCTTGATTACATTACTGTTCATGAAGACCATTATCTTAGACTATGTCTGACCCCCTCTCCCCTTTCCCCTCCTCCCTCTCCCCTCTCTACAACCACAGGAGTTTCTTCACTATAATTGCCATTAAAAAAAATTACTTAGAGCAAAAAATCGCAATCTAAATATGCAGCTATTCTGGGACGCCCTTAGAAAACCATATACTGTTTCAGTTCCCTGTTCCTTCACATAACAGTCCTGTTTGCCTTCTTGCATTTACATAAAGCAGAGGGGTGGAATCTTCCTGTATCATCCTGTCAAGTTATTTCAAAGATAATATTAGATCTGTCAGAACAGGAATTGTTGGTGGTGTCAGACTAGAAGCAAACATTTGTTACTTTCATGCATCACTTGCTGTGCATAAACTTGAAGCAGAAACATTTACAATAAATTGTTGATTTTTTTTTTGGTCTCATTTACCAGTGTATTTTTGTAGTGTTACTCCAGCTTACTAGCATTTCATTTCATCGCAAGGAACTTTCTGAGATAACTTGGCTGTTACCCTGTGATTTGACTATTTACTTTCTATTTATTTAACATAGGTTTTACCTATTTTACTGAGGTAATATGGGATTCACTCCCATGATTACATCGGACAATAGACACTAAGTACTGGAGTATGTGCAGATGCTGGTTTCTACCGAAGATAGAAACAAAATGCTGGAGTAACTTAGCAGGACAGGCAGCATCTCTGGAGAGAAAGAATGGGTGACGTTTCGGGTCAAGACCCTGAAGAAGGGTGTCGACCCGAAATGTCACCTATTCCTTCCCTCCAGAGATGCTGCCTTTTGAGTCTAAATGCTGGAGTAACTCAGCAGGTCAGGGAGCATCTCTGGAGAAAAAGGATGGGTGACGTTTCAGGTTGGAATGTTTCTTCGTATCCAAAATGTCACCCATCCCATCCTTCTTGGAAAATAAAACATAGAACTGTACTGAAAGTAGACATTTGGGATTGGTGGGAGAGAAGTTTCCCACCACTCCTTTCAGTCTGAAGAAGGGTTCCAACCCAAAACGTCACCCGTCCTTTTTCTCCAGAGATGCAGTCTGGTCCAGCACTTTGTGTCCATCTTTGGTATAAACCAGCACCTGCAGTTCCTTTCAACACACTGCATCTGATAATCTCTATCACTATCATTCCAAAGCATTGTCAAATAAGCCTATGTCCCGGTGGTCAGACTGATGTATGTGAGGCATTTTGAATGGGACAGGGAAAGTGGAGTTGGCACTGAAAAAGCTGAGCTCTATGGACAAGGCAAAAATCCCAGGAACAATGTCGATTGAATGGGATAGCTGGCACTCCATTTTCTCAAAATCCAGATAGAAAAGCTGAGAAGTATCAACATTTATGGCAGGCAAAGCCTCAGAAGAATTGTCCTTGTGTTCCTCTGGCACCAACACGATACCATGGTAGTTATAATTACTGGACTGCAACCATTAACCCACAGCATGTGTTCAGGTTTGACTGTGGCATCTGCATAATTTTATCAAATAAACCTGGATTCATTTTTTAAGTTGGCTCTGTATTGCCAACCATGAAACAATTATTTTTAAAAAACCTTCTGGGGAAGGAAATCTGCTAGTCTTAATTGGTCTCTCCTCTTTATGACTCCTATATATTATCACTGTTATTTAAAGCTCCTGAAAGCAATAACACCATGAATTACCATCTGAAATCATTGGGAAAAACATTTTTAAAACATTGCATCAAAATCTATATCCAGAGTTTTTAGTAACAGTGAGTCATGCATTTTCTCCTCGGAATATTGGTATCAAATTCCTTCACATCAGTCAGAGTGATTGCATGATCGTAAGGAATAGGAGTAAAATTAGGCCATTCAGCCCATCAAGTCTACTCTGCCATCCAGTCATGGCTGATCTATTTCTCCCTCCTAACCCCATTCTCCTGCATTCTCCCCATAACATCTGACACCCGTACTAATCAAGAATGATGAACATCTTTCCCAGTCCTAAGAAGGTTTCTGACCCGAAACTTCACCTATTCCTTTTCTTCAGAGCTGCTGCCTGGCCCGCTGTTATTCCAGCATTTTGTGTCTATCTTTGGTGAAAATCAGCATCTGCAGTTCCTTCCTGCGTCTTTTATCCTGAGCTTGATTCATTGCATAGGTACCAATAGATGGATTAATGTCAACACTGATTCCAAATTCAATACAACCTATTGTTTGGTTTATGGTTAATACTCCAGGAGGGGCCATATCATTGAAAATCCCCACCCATCCAAAGATTTCTTTCTGTTCACAGCTAAATGCTCACAATTCCTCGGGTCCTATATGAGAGTAGATTTCCTCATGCATGATTCCTCATCGAACCTTGATCATGTGATAAAGCAGACAACTGGCATGACCAGCACCTACGAGGCCACTTGCAAAAACATTCCTCAGGACTTTGCTGGCCACATTTTTGAAATATTGGCAATATGTTTCTCTCGTGTTCTTATCATACTACCCCTCTCAAGGTGAGGTACAGTGCCAGTAATGCAACTTCCACTGCAGATATCTAGAAGTATTTGAGCAAAACAAAGATCCTGAGCTCAATGTTTGATCATACCATCTTATCGGACAGAACGAGCTTCGGCCCTCACTTGCCCTCACCAGCCAATATGTCCCAGCTACACTAGTCTCACCCGCCCACATTTGCTCCATATCCTTACAAACCTGTCCTATCCATGTACCTGTCTGACTGTTTCTTAAACATTGGGATAGTCCCAGCCTCTAGTACCTCCTATGGCAGTTAGTTCCATACCCCCACCACCCTTTGTGAGAAAAAGTTACCCTTCAGATTCCTATTAAATCTTTTCCCCTTCACCTTAAACGTATGTCCTCTGGTCGTTGATTCACCTACTCTGGGCAAGAGACTCTGTGCATCTACCCAATCTATTCCTCATGACTTTATACACCTCTATAAGATCACCCCTCATCTTCCTGTACCCCAAGGAATAGAGTCCCAACCTACTCAACCTCTCCCTGTAGCCCAGACTGTCTCGTCCTGGCAACATCCTCATAAACCTTCTCTGTACCCTTTCCAGCTTGATGTAGGAAGAAAAGGAGAAACCTATATGGCTGCTGAGAGAACATGCAATCTCCATGCAGACAGAATTGGAGATTGGAATCAAATGCAGGTTGTTGGAGCTATGAGACAGCTGCATTATCTCCAGCACTACTGTGGCATCCTTAATGACTGTGTTAACAGCAGCTCCTTAAGGTCCCTCAATTACATGACTAAGCAGTTGAATTCTATGCTGACGATTGGCTGTGTTTCAGGCAGGCACTGTAAGTAATTCTCATGAGGATCATTATTGGCAATTACATTGATGATGTGGAAATTGTCACAGTCGCCACATCTATCAGTTTAAGTGCCTGAAAGGATCCTTAATTATAATGTATGTGTCCCTGTTGGTTCCAAATTTACAATGGAATAACATGGAGAGTATGCAGAGCAATACATGGGGAAAATGGGAGCCTTTCATTGTGCATCTGGTAGATTCAAAGTTATTCCCAGACAGAACACTTGCACGGAACGTTAAGCACCTGGTCAAATATATCTGCCACAGAAGGTAGTTGAGGCCAGTTCATTGGCTATATTTAAGAGGGAGTTAGATGTGGCCCTTGTGGCTAAAGGGATCAGGGGGTATGGAGAGAAGGCAGGTACAGGATACAGTTGGATGATCAGCCATGATCACATTGAATGGCGGTGCAGGCTCGAAGGGCCGAATGGCCTACTCCTGCACCTATTTTCTATGTTTCTATGTTTCTATCATGCAACAATGGCACGCCGAGTTACCAATACTGCACTACTTTCCCAATTTAAACAAAAAAGAAAGTGAAACTACTTTAACAACATTTATAAGTTTAACTGATCGATCAATGAACATGGCTTCTTTGATTTTTTGTAACTGTATTGGTGTTTACTCAAGAGTTTACTAGACCAAGTGGACCCGTTGGGCCCAAACCTCTCCTGCATTGGTGCAGCACCCTCTCCCACCCCCCCTCCTTTCTCCCTCCCCCTCCCTCCCCTCCCTCCCCCCGCACCCCTCCCTCCCCTCCCATCCCCCCCCACCCCCGCACCCCTCCCCCCCCCCTCCCCTCCCTCCTCCCCCTCCCCCCAAGTCTGTCCAACCTCTCCCTGTCACCAATACCCCCTGATCCAGGCAACTTTCTGGGAATCTCTGCACACTTTCTAAAAGACAATAGGTGCAGGAGTACGCCATTTGGCCCTTCGAGCCAGCACCACCATTCAATGTGATCATGGCTGATCATTCTCAATCTGTACCCTGGCTCCATCACCCTGTCTCAAGCAGCACATTTAGTAGGACCACTGTAGAACTGGTGAAGAGACTTACCTAAAAAGTTTGAGCACAATAGGAGCATACTTCTTGTACATCAGTCAGCCCTCACTATTGTGCAAAAGATTGCAAAAGCTTATGCAACTGTGTGAGTGAATCTTTTAAATTGCACTGGTACAGACAGCACAGTCTGACAAAAAGCTGCTTCAGCCTGTGAGAGACTAATGACTGGCCTGATTTAGAATGCGACCCAGTTTCTCCCCGCAATGAGCATTGCACAAGGACGACATCAACCTTTGTGCATACTGCACGTCACTGGCGTCATTTGCACTCTGCAAAAAATAAAATTGCCTGGCCTAATTTTATTATTTAGGAAAAATATGTTACTGCACCTTATTTCAGAAAACAACTTCCAACATGTACCTTTAAATAAAGGGAAAAGGCATGAAAGAATTTACAGCCATGCATTAAATCAGAAAACCACACGATTTAATTGCCGCAAAGGTTTCCAAACTCTGATCACTTTTCATACGAGTAACATCACTTGCTTAACTCTGGCAAGATTCCCATTGACTTGCACAACATGAGGGGTGATGCAGGCCCAACATTTAGAACTTGAATTGAAGGCATAAGAGGCAATGGACCATGTGCTGGTAATTCGGATTAATATGGAAGTACACTTGATGGCCAGCATGAACTTGATGGGCTGATAGACCTGTTTCTGCTACGCGCAACTCCTTGTGAATGGCAAGGCGCTTTGGTGTTTTACGCACTTAGACACAAAGGATTGCCACCATTATATACATTCAAAAATAATAGCAATGGCTTCACAAATGAAGAGTATAGTAGCACACTTTTCTCCACCTTATGTCATTCCTTCAATTGGATTTATAACAGTGGACTGATTTAAAGAATATATTTTGAGAAATAATAATGGCAAAGTAATAACCACAAAGGACAAATACAAACTATGCGTTTGTCTGTAGACTTCTTCAGACTATATCAGTCTGAATAAGGGTCTCGACCCGAAACGTCACCCATTCCCTCTTTCCTAGATGCTGCCTGACCTGCTGAGTTACTCCAGCATTTTGTGATACCTTCAACTATGCGTTGATATTAATTTACATTATTATTATTATCTGTATATCATGTCGAGTTCCTCTTTCTTCCCCTATTACATCAATGCCCACTCCCAAACCCCATAGTCACAGTGGACCACAGTGGATAATCAATGTAAGCTGCGTGTGGGGATTGAGGGATGGACGGTGACGGTGGAGCAGCAGTAGAGTTGCTGCCTCACAGCGCCGGAGACCCGGGCGCTGTCTGTACAGAGTTTGTACGTTCTTCCCCCGTGACCACCTATGTTTTTTCCGAGATCTTCAGTTTCCTCCCACACTCCAAAGACGTACAGGCACTGTAGATTAATTGGCAAGGTGGGTTTTTCTCTGCCCGGCGGGGGCTTCAATGTCGGGAGCCCCGCCCGCCCCGACAAGAGAGAGCTGGATAGAGCTCTTAAGGATAGTGGAGTCAGGGGGTATGGGGAGAAGGCAAGAACGGGGTACTGATTGAGAATGATCAGCCATGATCACATTGAATGGCAGTGCTGGCTCGAAGGGCCGAATGGCCTCCTCCAGCACCTATTGTCTATTGACGTGCAGTGTCTTCGCCCCCCCCGAATCGCGGGGCTTGGGTCGGCCCGCTGCGGACCTTTCACCGTCCAGCGCGGCCTGGAACGTGGCAATTTCAACAGCCTGACCGCGGGTGAAGACGGCAGGGGAAGAGAAAATACATTCTGGCCTTCCATCACAGTGAGGAGGTGACTGGAGGAGACTCACTGTGATGGATGTTTCTTTTTTTTGGGTTTTGTGTTGGTTTGTGATTGTGTGTGTAATTGCTTATTTTTATTGCTCTTATTGTTGTACTGTGGGTAACGAAATTTTGTCCAAAATACTTGTTTCTTTGGATGATAATAAAGGCTATTCTGATTCTGGTGTCTGTGTAAACTGTTCCGAGTGAATGTGGGATAGTGTTAATGTGCAGGGATCACTGGTCAGTGTGGACTCGGGCTCCTATTCACGTATAAAGCCCTAAATGGACACTCCCCCCCCCTACATCAAAAATCTTCTAACCCCCCTCTCTAACTCCAGGTCCCTCAGGTCGTCCGACTTGGGGCTACTCACTATCCCGCGGTCTAGGCTTAAGCTCAGGGGTGACCGCGCTTTTGCGGTTGCAGCTCCTAGACTGTGGAACAGCATCCCTCTCCCCATCAGAACTGCCCCCTCCATCGACTCCTTTAAGTCCAGGCTCAAAACCTATTTCTACTCCCTAGCGTTTGAGGCTCATTGAGGAGGCGCTGTGAACTGTTTGCGTGCTACTGTATGTTTCTTTTTTTTTTCCCATTGGAACCTAATCAGATGTACAGCACTTTGGTCAACGTGGGTTGTTTTTAAATGTGCTATACAAATAAAATTGACTTGACTTGACTTGAAGGGCCTGTTTCCAACCTGTATCTATAAGCTAAACTAAACAGTCAAGGGTATGACCTGAGAATAATGTGAGAAAAGAAATAAATGTCATTTCCTACAACCTACCCAGGACTGTGTTGATCACAGAGAGTTTGTGTTTGACCAAGATTGTACAATTACTGTCAAAACTTTTGGATCTGTACCATTATTACAGGGCGATATTCTACTCTAATTGGCAGATTGCTCGAATGCAGTCTGCTCTACTCTAATGGTTATCTTGCTGGGTAGCCATCAGCACTTGGGCAATATTTTATGCAGAATTGTGATCTGAGGATCTTGAGATTCGACAGGCAGCTTGGATAGTTTTCCCCTGACCTCCAATGAGCTCTGAAACCTGCTCCATCAGGCTCTACACCATTGGGAGTTTCAACGGTGGCTGTCACTGTAGACTCGAAAGGATGCACACCTGGCTCAGCAACAAGTTCAGTAAGCAGCAGGAGATAAACTCCTTGACATTTATTGTTCTGCCAGACAAGCCGGATAATGTGCTAAGCTTGATGAAATATGTCTGCATTTCAAAAAATTCCATGCCTCATGCAAATCTCCACGAAAAGAACTGATGCATAATCTTTCCCTCTGAGGAGTTGACACCCTAGCTAACTTGCATCCCAAGCCTATCCTGCAGCCCACTAGTCCTGTCACTCTCCACCAAGGCTGATCATCTGCAACGACCAGGATAAAAAGACAGTGCATCATGGGCAGCACGATGGTGCAATGGTAGAGTTGCTGCATTACAGCACTTGCAGCGCCAGAGACCCGGATTCGATCCTGACTACGGATACTGTCTGTACGGAGTTTGTACATTCTCCCCGTGACCGTATGGGTTTTCTCTGAGATCTTCGGTTTTCTCCCATGCTCCAAAAATGTACAGGTTTGTAGGTTAATTGGCTTGGTGTAAGTGTAACTTGTCCCTAGTGTGTGTAGAATAGTATTAATGTGCGGGGATCGCTGGTCGGTGGCCCGAAGGGCCTGCAGACTCGGTGGGATGGTGAAATCTCTGAACTAAACTAGCCTGGAGAAAGAACATTTCTTGAGAAAAGGAGGCATGGTGTATGCGGAGGAGATATTTGCAAGCCTGGAGTTACCATCACTTCTGCAGCTGCACCTTAAGACATGACCTCAATCACTTCAGTGCTTATTAACAGTGGAACCTATTTGTCAAGCCAGGTCAGTTTTTAGGATTGAAAAATGTTCCTCCCATTAGCTGTTTCAAATATTTGCAGACTGAATGATTGAATGGAATGTTACTATTAAAGTGCTGTGGTGGCATGCATGTCTTCAGTGCAATGTATGCGTGTGTGTGTAAGAATGCAAGAGGCTGTCTGGAGGTATGCCTGCCAAAGTGAGCAAGAAGTCCATTTGTGGGAAATGCTTATAGATTGGTGTCTGTATAACATATGAAAGCTTTTCCTTCTGCAGTTGTACAGGGCCCTAGTGAGACCGCACCTGGAGTACTGTGTGCAGTTTTGGTCTCCAAATTTGAGGAAGGATATTCTTGCTATTGAGGGCGTGCAGCGTAGGTTTACTAGGTTAATTCCTGGAATGGCGGGACTGTCATATGTTGAAAGACTGGAGTGACTAGGCTTGTTTACACTGGAATTTAGAAGGATGAGAGGAGATCTTATCGAAACGTATAAGATTATTAAGGGGTTGGACACGTTAGAGGCAGGAAACATGTTCCCAATGTCGGGGGAGTCCAGAACAAGGGGCCACAGTTTAAGAATAAGGGGTAGGCCATTTAGAACTGAGATGAGGAAAAACTTTTTCAGTCAGAGAGTTGTGAATCTGTGGAATTCTCTGCCTCAGAAGGCAGTGGAGGCCAATTCTCTGAATACATTCAAGAGAGAGCTGGATAGAGCTCTTAAGGATAGCGGAGTCAGGGGGTATGGGGAGAAGGCAGGAACGGGGTACTGATTGAGAATGATCAGCCATGATCACATTGAATGGCGATGCTGGCTCAAAGGGCCGAATGGCCTTCTCCTGCACCTATTGTCTATTTTCCGAGGTAGAATTCGCACACGCACACGCATACGCACACGCACACGCACATGCACACGCACGCTTTGCAGGAAAATCTTCCAATCATAAAAACTTATTACACTTGGGAAATAAGTTAATATATCTTCTAAGATCATGGAATTTTATACAGTGGTGTTCCCATCTCAGGAATGAAATACAGGAATGTATCTCTACTGCCACTTTTGACCATCTCCTTTTTCAGTCCTTGGTGTCAACCCAGCACCCAGTCTGTGTGGACAATGCACATTTTCCCTTTCACACTGTGGGCTTCCTCTGGGTACTGCAGTTTCCTCCCATATACCAAAAGCTGGTTGGTTAACTAATGAACTATTGTATAACCCCCCCTTGGTGCAGGTTTTTTGGGCATGTCTGAAAAACAAAATAAATTGCAAATGTGCAGCAAAATATGGAGATGGGAATGGGGTTGACAGGGTTGTTCTCTGGGAGCTGGTGGGCTGAAAGGCAAAAAAAACAAATCCTGACTGACTAATGTCACACGCACGCAAACTTTTGAAAGATTTACAGTACATATCCTTTCACTTTTCCAATAATGCCTGGCCAAGTTCAAATACAGTCTCAGATGCAGTATCTAATGGGAAAGCTCCTGACCTTGAATTTGCATGTTGTTAACCAAGTCAAAGGCACATTGCTGAGTCTGGGAGTAAGCGAGGCTGGAGAAGCGCTGCAGAATTAATCCAGCACGATTTGAGACATTCGCTCATTTACAAATCTGTTGGCTGATATTCAAATGCAGTCTCAGTAACTGGAAGTAAATTATAGTACAATCATCAAAATATGAATTATCGCAAAAGGTCAGAGATCAACAAAAAGTACTTGGTCAACTGAATTAAGTTTCTGATAACTGAACCATCATGTATGCCTCGCTGTTTACAGATCTGTGTTGGAAGATATGTGATGACTTTGTACATATCATATCATATCATATCATATATATACAGCCGGAAACAGGCCCTTTCAGCCCTCCAAGTCCGTGCCGCCCAGCGATCCCCGTACATTAACACTATCCTACACCCCACTAGGGACAATTTTTTACATTTACCCAGCCAATTAACCTACATACCTGTACGTCTTTGGAGTGTGGGAGGAAACCGAAGATCTCGGAGAAAACCCACGCAGGTCACGGGGAGAACGTACAAACTCCTTACAGAGCAGCACCCGTAGTCAGGATCGAACCTGAGTCTCCGGCGCGGCATTCGCTGTAAAGCAGCAACTCTACCGCTGCGCTACCGTGCCGCCCTTACATGTAGGCGATGTAATACATTAGATGTTATCCTTTTGCTTCTTTGGATGTCCTGGACACAATATGCTCTTGTTTGCGTAAGATTCTATTTATCACCTTTTAAAGTTAGGAACCGCTGAGCTAATTCTTCTCATGTACATTGGTTAGGTGTAATGCTTATTATCCTATTAAATCTTACACGAGAGCATGAACTGAAATGATAAACTTTGTCCTTTTGCAGGCCAAATAATACTGATAATAAACGAGAGACTTGTGTGGAGTTTGCAAGTTCTCCCCCTGTGACCATGTGAGTTTCCTCCAAGTGCTCTGGTTTCCTCCAACACCCTAAAGACATGCGGGTTTGTCAGTTATTTGGCTTCTAAAATTGCCCCTTAATGTGTAGAGAGTGGATGTGAAAGTGGGATAGCATTGAACTAACGTGAGCAGGTAGTATAAGAAAATAACTGCAGATGCTGGTACAAATCGAAGGTATTTATTCACAAAATGCTGGAGTAACTCAGCAGGTCAGGCAGCATCTCGGGAGAGAAGGAATGGGCGACGTTTCGGGTCGAGACCCTTCTTCAGACTGATGTCACGGGGGCGGGACAAAGTCAAGTCAAGTCAATTTTATTTGTATAGCACATTTAAAAACAACCCACGTTGACCAAAGTGCTGTACATCTGATTAGGTACTAAGGAAAAAAATGAAACATACAGTAGCACGCAAACAGTTCACAGCGCCTCCTCAATGAGCCTCAAACGCTAGGGAGTAGAAATAGGTTTTGAGCCTGGACTTAAAGGAGTCGATGGAGGGGGCAGTTCTGATGGGGAGAGGGATGCTGTTCCACAGTCTAGGAGCTGCAACCGCAAAAGCGCGGTCACCCCTGAGCTTAAGCCTAGACCGCGGGATAGTGAGTAGCCCCAAGTCGGCCGACCTGAGGGACCTGGAGTTAGAGAGGTGGGTTAGAAGATTTTTGATGTAGGGGGGGAATGTCCATTTAGGGCTTTATACGTGAATAGGAGGAGCTTGAAGTTGATTCTGTACCGTACAGGGAGCCAGTGGAGAGAGGCCAGAATCGGGGTGATGTGGTCCCTTTTACGGGTACCCGTCAGGAGTCTCGGTGCGGCGTTTTGGACCAGTTGCAGGCGGGACAGGGAAGATTGGCTGATCCCAGTGTATAGGGAGTTGCAGTAGTCTAGGCGGGAGGAAATGAAAGTGTGAATGATTTTTTCTGTGTCGTCGAATTGGAGGAAAGGTTTGATTTTAGCTATGGTTCGAAGTTGGAAGAAGCTGGCTTTTACCACAGGAAGGAAGGATAATGGTGGAGACAGGAAGATAGAGTGAGATCTGGGAAGGGGGAGGGGAAGAGAGGTATAGAGGAGCTATCTAAAGTTGGAGAACAGATGGTCGATGTAGACTCAGTGGACCAAAGGGCCTGTTTCCATGCTGTATCTTTCATTCAATCAATTCAAATGCATTTAGCTTCAGCCATGAGAGATAGCAAGATCAGCGACTTAATTGTGACATGGATCCACATATATAGATCGCTTGCAGAGTCGAATGCAGTGTTTATTTCTGTTCTCTTCTCTAAATGACAGGAAAGCTGTGTTCACATTTTTAGCCTGCAGCATCATTTCCTTCTGATCCGCGAGCTGGCCTGTAAGGACATAAGGAGGGATGAAGAACAGGAGCAGTAAGGATAGAAATTATGTTTTTTCTTGGATAATAATGAAGTTAATGCCAATGACGTTAATGATAGAAACATAGAAACATAGAAAATAGGTGCAGTATTAGGCCATTCGACCCTTCAATCCAGCACCATCATTCAATATAATCATGGCCGATCATCCAAAATCAGTACCCCGTTCCTGCTTTCTCCCCATATCCTTTGATTCCGTTAGCCCTAAGAGCTGTATCTAGCTCTCTCTCGAATACATGGCATAGCATGTAAAGGTCAAGCTCACCCCAAACAATATTGCTTCCCTTGCTTCACTGTCTCCTCTCTGCATTATATGTATGTTTCATAACTCTTCAATAGCTCAAAGATTTATTCTTGGGGCACTAGGAGTGAAACTGTATTCTGAATGTGTGGAGCTGGAATAGACTTAAGTTTAGGTTTAGATTTATTAATGTCCCATGTACCAAAGTACATGGAAAAGCTTTGTTTTGCATAGTATCCAATCGAATCAGATGAGACTGACGATAAACTCAAAGTGCTGGAGTAACTCAGCGGGTCAGGCAGCATCTCTGGAGGAAAAGGGTGGGTGACATTTCGGATCTGGGCCCTTCTTCAGATTGAGAATCCGATAATACTGTACATAGACACAATCAAGTCAAACTTAAGTACAATAGGTAGAGCAAAGGAAAAGATCCAGAGTGCAGATTACAGTTTGCTGCATTGCAACACAACAGTTCCAGATCAAATTGCAATGTCTGCAAAGTGGTGGAGGTGAATCGGACAGTTCCAGTTGCAGTTTCCTCCCTATATGAAAACTCAAGGGAGTTGAGGTTGTAAGGAATATGTACAAGACTAGGTTTCTTCTGGGTTTTGGATTATGGAAGTCATGGGTGTTTACTAAAATAACAGGATAGTTGTTTGGTATCACAGCTATATGCAGGCTCTGGCATATGATCCTGAAGATGTTGAACAACTGGCAGGCATTATTCTGGAGACTAGAATCATAGCAAGACTTCCTTACCTTCGCCAAAACTACAACTCTGTCATCGAAAGGATAGATTGAACTCAATGTACTGGTCTTTAGCCTCTGAGAGTTGGAATGTCGATTACAGTCCCTTCCTTTTAGACCATGATAAGTGTCATTTAAAACATTCCCACTATTCAATGAAGACTCAGCATCAGGGTGTAGTACAAAATCACTGTCCGTGGCAACATGGGATAACATTGAATTAGTTTGACGATGGGTTTGCGTGGACTTGGTGGGCCGAAGGGCCTATTTCCATGCTTTATGACTCTATGAAGAATTTGGCTTTCTCAAAAAACTGAGGGGCAAAGAAGTCTAATATATTGTTGTTTTCCCAAATATGTTCTGATTGGCCCTTAAGTTGAACCCAGGGAAAGAGATTGAAGAAAGTGGCAATTAAGATAAACATTTACCCTTTGATGCCAGTTCAGTGCCCACTAAGTCGTGTTTTGAATGGTTCTGCCTGTGAGCCATTGTCCCCAACTGCATTCATGGTCTGGCTTTTTGGATAACAAGATTCTGCAGGGCACAACAGGTTATAATTGCACATGACAGAGTGAGACAAAGTCAAACCACACAAAATATTATGCAGATTCCCTGAGAGCAGTGCAGAGAAAAAAATAATCTGTATTTAATTGCCACCTCGCAGCACGGCTCCGTGGGAATAGTGGTGTTGCCAACACTTTCATTAGCAGCAGCTAGTCATTGCATTAATCTGCTTGCTCAGCTTCATCGTATAAGAAGGAAATATAGTCCCCCCCCCCAATTAAATCACCAAGCAAAATTGAATGTCTGCTGTAAATACAATGCAATGAGAGCACATATCTTTACATCCAAGCAACCAAAAATATGTGAATTTTAACAGGGCAGTTCTGGACTGTCTCTCGTCAGCAGTCAGAGGACATTTCTCCACTGAATGCCACAGAGCAAACAAACACAAAGGTCACTAAACCAAGCCTTTTCTTCACCAATGACAGATGATAGAATATGAAACAAAAAATGAATCTAAACTCTAAAATTTCAAGTCTTCAATTATACACAAGGGAACTAATTGCATTCCACATTTCAACACGCCATTAATTCTTATTGCAATGGAATGTGGAGAGAGATATTTCTTTTCATACTACATTGATAAGAAGAATTAGTCAACCACAATACCACATTTCTTATAGTTGGATAAGTAGCTAACAAGAACATTTCACAACAAGTACATCCTGAAAGCATAAATAATCTGTTTTTATACCTAAAATTTTGCTAAGGGTAACCAAACAGCAATTATCGAAATGTAGGCTCTATTGGGAGTTTTACGCTTAGACCTTTGAACAGGCCTTGGTCCAGGATATTTTTAATGTTTTTCATCTTGCAAAAGGCATTCATTGCCCTTTTGGATAACAACGTTTTAGTTTTTTTAGTTTAGAGATGCAAGCCAATTAACCTACATACCTGTACGTCTTTGGAGTGTGGGAGGAAACTGAAGATCTCTGAGATAACCCACACTGTCACTGTCACGAGGAGAACGTACAAACTCCGTACAGACAGCACCTGCAGTCGGGATCGAACTTGCGTCTCTAGCGCTACAAGCGCTACAAGGCAGCAACTCTACCGCGGCGCCACCATGCCGCTAATATATAATTCGTTTTCACCCTGATGGTGGAAATTCATTTTTTTTAATATTTCAATCTGGACCCTATCAAGTCCCCCAAGAACATTTTGAACCTTTGAAAGTACATTGAGAGAAAATAAATCATCAAATTAGAAAAAAAAGCCATGCTACATTAAGATTAAAATAGTTACTGTAAACAGTGCCCATAACTCTCAATATAGCCACAATAACGTAATATTGAATTATAGCTGGAGATCGGCCAACACTGAATGAATGAATTCAAAGGGATATCAATTTAGTGCGGGTAGTGGTGCCACTCTGATTAAAACAGATTATGCAGTAAATACGTTTTGTACACCTGAGATTATTTTTTATTAGATTAACTTGTTCGGTATACTTAAATTAATGAATCTGTGCAATTTAATTGCCTTAGCACTGATACAGACACTTGTTACTAACTAGAAAATCCATTTCATTTGACAAAAATTTAAGAAAGACTGAGTAAAGACGCAAGAGGTGATCAACAAACACGGTAGGTTCAAGGTCTGGATGGTATTCTTTTGTCCGAAGATTTGTTGGACATATCTTCCCATTTACTGACAGTTTTATTTAGAGCTGCCTTACTGGATAATACACTAACCTTGCTTAGAGCACTCATAAATAATACATTGTGACAACGAGCGTGCTGGCAATGAAACCAGTAAGATATGAGAGACAAACAAAGATATTGGATTTCTCAATTTGCTAGAGAAGCAGCTTTACTGTAATTAAAGTTTTTTTTTGGAAATCGTTATTTGGAATCCCAAAAGACCACATACAATAAAATACAAATTTCATTAAAGAAAACAAATATTCCAACAACAATTTTTACATAAGAAGCAGAAACACAAGCAGGTCACTCAACCCCTCTTGTCTGCTCTACTATGCAAGGACTGTGCTACTTTCCAGAACAAATCGCTTATCCTCTGATTTCCTTAACACCCAAATATTTATCCGAATAAGCCTCAGATGCCTCTTTGATTTAAAAAAATTGCTCTACTTCCAATCTGAATGGCTGATCCCCTATTTTCAGACTAAACTTTGATTCAAGACACGCCAGCCAGGGGAAACGACATCCTTACATTTATCCTGACAGCCATGTAATAACTTTGTCTATTCCGATGTGATCAGTCCCCATTCTTTTATATTCTGATGAACGCATGCTCAATCTAAATACTCTTCCCCTCAAATAAAAATCTTCCCATCTCAGGAATCAATTGGAGAAACATTTTCTTCTTCTTCAGCCTTGTTGGAGTGTTCACATAATAAATCACATTCAAACTATGGCTTGGAGAAAATGATAAACTAAAATGCAAATAAATTGATTTGCAGGTTATTGCACCAATCTGAACCTACCACTGACACTCAAGTTTGGATACTAATTAAGCACAAATGTTTACATTGTCTGCTTCGTAAGAAAATACTGACGATATCTTTTATGCTGAAATAATTTAATGCATACTTTTCTGGTTTACCAACACATCATCCACATAGGAAAATTATTACAAAAATAAGTTTTATTTCCATTTTCTGATATATTTATTACATTATTATCTTCATCCCTCTTTCATTTTTGACACTTAATTTGGAATGGATTGAAGACTATTGAGACTGCAAGAAAATTCCTTTTTTGTAAGGATTAAGGTCATAAGGTCATAGGAGATAGGAGTAGAATTAGGCCATCCAGCCCATCAAGTCTACTCTGCCATTCAATCATAGCTGATCTATCTCACCCTCCTAACACCATTCTCCTGCCTTCTCCTCATAACCTCTGACACCTCTACTAATCAAGAATCTATCTATCTCTGCCCTAAATATATCCAGTGACTTGGCCTCCACAGCCTTTTGTGGCAAATAATTCCACAGACTCACCACTCTCTGACAAAACAAATTTTTGATCATCTCCTTCCTAAAAGAACGCCCTTTAATTCTGAGATTATGACCTAGACTCGCCCACTGGTGGAAACATCTGTCTTTACACTCTGGGGAAGTGGAAACACTTTTTACACAGCCAGAAAACAATAGCAACTGAATTTCAGTCAAGACTTACATTGTAAACATCAGAGAGCATTGGGGCTGTATCCAAAATCCCTGACCACTTTTATGTTAGAAATGAACCATATAATGAACGTTCCTGTGGAAAAATTTAGGGATACTTCAAAGAAGCTGTCAATGCAGGCAATGTAATCACTCTATTCAGATTAAATGAAAGTAATGAAGACTGGCAAAGGAAAACTTAGCTCAACATGTCCAATGCCTGCACTCTCAAGTAGAATTCATTTTAATGATAATACTATCTAATCAATAGTTTTTTTGTGAGAAAAATTCTACAAATGTTGCTATTTCCAAGCTAATGAAGGAAATCCAAATAAACATAAGTATAGGAAAGAACTGCAAATGCTGGTTTAAATCGAAGGTAGACACAAAATGCTAGAGTAACTCTAAACTCTAAACCCTAAACCTAAGTATATCTGTTTAATCTACATAATGCTTTAATAATTCTGTAGTTAAATTGTAAGAGCGGTAACCCAGAGAGTTAGATGTGAAGTCCAGAGGTAAGAGCTTAAATCATAATATGGTGGCTGCAAAATTGTAATTTTGTTAATCATCGAGAAAAACGAATCAATGATTATGGACTGTAGGTGGGAATTTTGAACATTACCCATACCCTATATCTAACTTTACTCAGATAGGCACAGACACAAAATAAAACAGCTCATAGATCTGTGGTGGCATCGAACAAGTCGGTTTATTAGCGATGTACATCGAGAAGCAGTGTGAGCAAGCCCAAGTTGCTTCCAAATCCTACAGTAACTGTTGGATTTTTATACCCTCAATGGTTATTTGTGGAGTTGAAATAAACCATCATTAATCAATGACTCTGTAACCTTTCATCTTTGTCTTTCCCCAGAGTCAACTTTTAATCTTACGTTTGTTGTTGTTTTGTAAAGCCTCCCATATATCTAACAGGTAGATGCTGTAAATGTCCAGATTCTACTCATCAAATGGAGTCCCCTCGTAAAAGAGGTTGTTTGTTAACCTTTGGGAGACTTGCTTGCTAAACACAGCGACAAAGAGCAGTTGTAATGCAAGGTTATAGACAATAGGTGCAGGAGTAGGCCATTTGGCCCTTCGAGCCAGCACCGCCATTCAATGTGATCATGGCTGATCATTCTCAATCAGTACCCTGTTCCTGCCTTCTTCCCATATCCCCTGAATCTGCTATCCTTAAGAGCTCTATCTAGCTCTTTCTTGAATGCATTCAGAATTGCGACAGATAAGAAACTAGACAGAACTGCAAAGGACTATGCTCCCCCCAATAAATAAGAAAGCCTGCACTTCCCAGCAGAATATTTCAGCTTTAGATAGATAGATAGATAGATAGATAGATAGATAGATAGATAGATAGCTTTATTTGTCATCCAATATTGGACGAAATTCGGTCACCCACAGTCCAACAATAAAAGCATTAAATATGCATTCAAATTACACAACCCCAAAACCCCCAAAACACAGTCCAACAATAAAAGCATTAAATAGGCATTAAAATTACCCAACCCCAAAAACACACAAAAAAAGAAACATCCATCAAAGAAACATCCATCACAGTGAGCTATATTTAGCTATTTTAACTACATTGTTGGCTATTTTTCCCATCATGCTTCCCCAGTATGTGGGCTCGAGTGTTAACCAAATTATAACCTACTCATCTTCCTTATAATTCTCCAAATTCCCGACCACATGGACCAACAAACAATCCGCTGAATGAACCCAGTTGGTCATGCAGCACCTGTCAATGAACCATGATTCCTTTCCATTCACAAATGCTGCTCGACCTTTTGACTTCCTCCAGATTCCAGCATCAACAGGAAAGACACAAAATGCTGGAGTAGCTCAGCAGGTCAGGCAGCATCCCTGGAGAACATGGATAGGTGACAGTTTGGGTCGGGACCCTTCTTCAGGCTGATTGCAGGGGAGTGGGAAAGAAAGCTGGAAGAGGGGAGGAACTGGACAGAGCATGGCCGGTAATAGGTGAACATGGGCGAGGGGGGATTTTGATTGTTGGATGAAGGTCAGGGATGAAAAGACAGATGTAAACCTGAAAAGGATAAAGAGTTGCTAATTGTTAAGCTTGGAGATAGAAAAGTTGTGAATTGTGTAGCCATTGGAAACGATGCAAATGGAATGGGGATGGGCGGGGGGGGGGGGGTGGAGGGGGGAAGTGGAGAAAAGAGTGCAAGGTTAGCCAGGGTTCAGGGGACGGGAGTGGGTTGGGGGGGGTGAGAAAGGGTGGGCAGGGGGTTCTTGGGGGTGTAAAGGGAGGAGGAAGAGGGCTTGTGGGTTAGTTATCTGAAATTGAAGAATTCAATGTAAGTTACCCAAGCCGAATATGGGGTGCTGTTCCTCCAGTTTGCATGTGGCCTCACTCTGGCAATGGAGGAATCCCTGGACATAAAGTTCAGTATGGGAATGGGAAGGGAGTTAAAATGATTAGCAACCGGGCGATCCAGTAGACTTTGGTGGAATGAGTGCAAACATTTGGCAAAGCAGTCACTGAGTCTGTGGTTGTGGCACCAATGTACAGGTGGCCACATCGGGGTCGATGGTGTAGATGAGGTTAGAGGAGGAGCACCTGAACCTACAGTTTGCACTTTCTTGTGTCTGAAATCATTGCTTACGATAACTACAAAATCACTGGATTGTTATAAAAACCCTCCAGGATTTTTATATTAAGCCCTTCTGGAGAATAAATCTACCATCCTCACCCATACTACAATTCTATCTCCACAGGGAGCAGGGTGGCATCTGAAACAGGCCAGCCAGTCTCATTACAACATTGCCTCATTACAACAGGAAAAGGATAAATACAGACTGTATCAACCTAGAAGCATGGAACTGCAGATGCTGGTTTACAAGAAATGACACACGTGCTGGAGTAACTCAACGGATCAGGCATCATCTCTTGCGAATATGGAAAGCTAATGTTTTGGAGTCGGGACCCTTCTTCAGACTGATTGTAGTTGGGGTGGGAAGAAGAAAGCTGGAAGAGAGGCGGGGCAGGAGAAGACCTGGCTGGTAATAGGTGGATGCCAGTGAGGGCTTGGGGTTGATGGGCAAATGGTTGAACAAGGGCCTCTTGCGTCTCTGGAGTCATTGCTTACGATGACTATAAAATTATTGGATTGTTATAAAAACACTTCTCGTGCACGAATGCCCTTCTGGCGAAGAAATCTTATCTCCTCACACATACTGTGATTCCAAACCCCAGGGGAGATGGATAGGGTCTAGGCATCCAGTGGACATTGCAAAGTCCATCTCAAAAATACCTGGAGACCGCTGGTTAAATTGTGAGAACCAGATCACAGGCTGATCCTACTTATCGTAGAGACAGAATGCCAGTTTACTCAACAACAATCAATGGGTGTCCCTCCAGAGGGTAGATCCATCAGAGATGGCAATGCAGTGGTAGAAAGTAATAGCCCCTATGAATAATCCGCACTGACTCTGGACCCCGTGACGTCAAGTTTAAAATTACAAGTGACCCTCATTCCGAGTTCCATCGAGTGTCCTCTCGGCTGACGTTATATGCTGAAAGTAGCAAGTGCATCCTGCCTTGGGGACTTCAGTTTCCACCAACAAGTGTCGCAACACAGAAATACACCGATCAGCCAAAACATTATGATCACTGACAGGCAAAGTGAATAACATTGATTATCTTGTTACAATGGCACCTGTCAAGGGGTGGGATATATTAGGCAGCAAGTGAACAGTCAGTTCTTGAAGTTGATGTGTTGGATGCAGGAGAAATGGGCAGGAGTAAAGACCTGAGCGACTTTGACAAGGGCCAAATGTTATGGCCAGACGACTGGGTCAGAGCATCTCTGAAATGACAAGGCTTGTGTGGTGCTCCCGGTCAGCAGTGGTGAGTATCTACTGATAGTGGACTGAGGAGGGAAAAACCACAAACCAACGACAAGGTGTTGGGTGCCCAAGGCTCATCGATGCGCGAGGTCGACGAAGGCTGTCCCGTCTGGTCTGAACTGACAGAAGGTCTACTGTGGCACAAGTCACAGAAAGTTTTAATGGTGGTCACGGGAGGAATGTGTCACAATACACAGTGCATCGCACCCTGCTGCACATGGGGCTGCACACGGAGGACCAACAGCATATTAGGCAGCTGGTCATCATCAGGTCATAATGTTTTGGCTGATCAGGGTATATTCCTACTAAACAGCAAAAGCAGCATGTTATAGGAATCCCACAGCAAACAGATTAGTTCAAAATTCTGCATCCATCTTGACTTCTCCCAGAGATAACCACTTTCAAAGAAACCAATTTTTCAGACAACTCAATTCATTTTGATGTGGCATCAAAAAACAGTTTTTCAAAAATCACTATATAGAAAAGGCTTCAGTAGCATACAACAACTTAGTTATAGTACTCAAGATTTGAGCTCGAGCTAGCTGCACCAAGGAAAATTACCCAGATATAACCAGTTTTAAATAAGCAGGTCAAGTCCAATCTAAATAATTACCACCCATTCTCTTAATCGATTAAGAGCAAGGTGGAAGATCATAATCCTAATCAATCATAATCTTAATCATAATCATAATCATAATCATAATAGTAATTTATTAGCTACGTTTATATTGCAACATACGAGGAATTTGATTTGCCATACAATCATACCAATAAAGAGCAACAAGACGCCCAAATAATTTTTTACCATGAACATCCACCACAGCGACTTCCCCACATTCCACGCTGTGAAGGCACAAAAAGTTCAATCATCTTCCCTTCTTTGTTCTCCGGCGGTTGGAGCACTCGAACCTTCCGTTGTTGGAGCGACCTTGGCTCCCGCAGCCAGCGGTCGAGCCCTCTGCGTCGGGGCGATCACGTTGCCGCATCGGGGGATCTCAGTTCCCCTTGCCGGGTGATTGGACCCCGGGTCAGATTTGGTCGAACCTCGTGTGGCTTGGAGCTTCCCGACATCAGTCTCTACCCGAGACTGCGAGCTCCTCGATGTTGAAATCCGCAGGCCGCAGTTGGAGCGCGATCCCAGGCAAGGGTTCGCGGCTTCCGATGATAAGTCCAAGGCCCCAGGGTGGGGCTCAAAGTCAGTATCGAGCAAGGCCGCCAGCTCCATGATGTTAAGCCGTAGAGTGACCAGAGATACAATCCGGAAAACAATCACATCTCCGGCAAGGTAAGAGATTGATACAAGTTTCCCCCAACGTCCTCCCCCACCTCCCACATAAAACAAACCAGAGAATATTAGCACATACTTTTAAAACACACTAAAAATAACAAAAATTATGAACTGTTGGCAATAGACAATAGACAATAGGTGCAGGAGGAGGACATTCAACCCTTTGAGCCAGCACCGCCATTCAATGTGATCATGGCTGATCATTCTTAATCATTACCCCGTTCCTGCCTTCTCCCCATACCCCCTGACTCCGCTATCCTTAAGAGCTCTATCTAGCTCTCTCTTGAATGCATTCAAAGAATTGGCCTCCACTGCCTTCTGATGCAGAGAATTCCACAGATTCACAACTCTCTGACTGAAAAAGTTTTTCCTCATCTCAGTTCTAAATGGCCTACCCCTTATTCTTAATCTGTGGCCCCTTGTTCTGGACTCCCCCAACATTGGGAACATGTTTCCTGCCTCTAACGTGTCCAACCCCTTAATAATCTTATACATTTCGATAAGATCTCCTCTCATCCTTCTAAATTCCAGTGTATAAGAAGCTGCCATTGCTGAAGGCGCCACCCGGCGTTGTCAATAGTGTCATAGAATCATGGAAATGTACAGCACAGAGACAGGCTTATCCGTGCCCATTGTGATGGCTAACTACCCTAATCCCATTTGCCCACAGTTGGCCTGTGTCCCTCTCCTGTGCTATCCAAGTATATTTCATTCAGGCCAGGTTAGATAATAGAAAGTAGTAAAGTGCCAAGCGATGACTATCTCCAACAAGAGACCGTCTAAACACCTACTCTTGATATTTGATGGCGTTACTATTTCCGAATCGCCCACCATCAACACCCTCAGGGCAGCATTTACCAGAACTTAATTGGACCAGACCAATAAACACAGTCACTGCAAGAGCAAGTAAGTGAGCCAGGCAAGTGATTTACTTCCTGACATCTTAAGGTTTTTCCCTCATCCATAAACCATGTCCAAACTATAATAAGAAATAAAACCGATGTAGGTCATCCAGCTCCTCGAGTGTGCTGCACTCTGAAATAGGATCATGACTGGTCCAGCTTTTCCCAAAACCACCTGTCCATCCTAATGCCATTATACTTCCCTGATTATAAACCTGTCGATCTCACCTTTGAATGCAATCAAGGATTTGGCCTCTACTGCTTTCTGGAGTTAGGAGTTCCAAGGATTGAGAGAAGAAATTCTTCCTCAATCACAGTCTCAAATGGGTGCCCCCCTTCTTCTGAGGCTATGCCCATTGGGGAAGCAACCTCCCACCGATCCCTTCCAATCCCCTAAATATCTCACATGCTGTTTTCTCTCGTTGTCCTAAACTCCATTCAGTTCAGTCCAACCCCATACATCCTTCCCTCATAGGATGATGTCTCAATGCCCATTATTATCCCAGTGGACGTTTCTATCTTACTTACAACTTATCTCCCCAGCCCCAACCCCCATCTTTAGAATGAAGATAGACACAGAAAGCTGGAGTAACTCAGCGGGACATGCAGCATCTTCATCTTCAGATCCCTCTCCCCTGACTCTCAGACTGAAGAAACATCACCCATTCCTTCTCTCCAGTGATGCTGCCTGTCCCGCTGAGTTACTCCTGCTTTTTGTGTCTATCTTTGGTTTAAACCAGCATCTGCAGTTCCTTCCTCCACACCCCACCTTTAGAATGTTCTGAACACTTTGCTACAGTACATTTGCTTCCTTGCTCTAAATCATTGATGCATCAGAGAAAGTTGACATGCCAGCTACGATTCCTGCAACACTGCACTGATTGCAGGTTAATGTTGTGACCTTTTGAACTGAGTCTGAAGCTGATTTATATAAAAGTCTTTATTCATCAAGAGAAACCGACATTCCCTTGGAGACCACATCTGTAGAATCCTCACACTCACAGTACATTCAATTTATATATGTTTTAGATTGATTAGTAGGACTAGATGTTACAATCCCTAAGGTTTGCACTACAATTGACAGGTGTTGTTCTTGGGGGTGACCACTAGGTGATGTTGCTACCATTCAGACACATCATCAGTTGTGTACCTCAACGTCACTGGGTGTTTCGGCCTTTTATCACAAGACACCCTCAGTCGAGGCAGGCCCACCGCAGGGTGATCAGACCTGGGTGTGTGTCTTATGGTTAGCCTCTAGATGGTCACGTGGCAGCCCAGACAGTATCTTTTCTTTTCAGCCACAGCCAGTGACTGCTCCGTTCAGCGGCATTTGCAAGTTCTTTGCTTGCAAAGGCTGGAGCAATTAGGCTTGTATACACTGGAATTTAGAAGGATGAGGGGGGATCTTATTGAAACATATAAGATAATTAGGGGATTGGACACATTAGAGGCAGGAAACATGTTCCCAATGTTGGGGGAGTCCAGAACAAGGGGCCACAGTTTAAGAATAAGGGGTAGGCCATTTAGAACGGAGATGAGGAAAAACCTTTTCAGTCAGAGAGTGGTGAAGGGGTGGAATTCTCTGCCTCAGAAGGCAGTGGAGGCCAGTTCGTTGGATGCTTTCAAGAGAGAGCTGGATAGAGCTCTTAAGGATAGCGGAGTAAGGGGGTATGGGGAGAAGGCAGGAACGGGGTACTGATTGAGAGTGATCAGCCATGATCACATTGAATGGCGGTGCTGGCTCGAAGGGCTGAATGGCCTACTCCTGCACCTATTGTCTATTGTCTATTGCCCTCCTTTGGGCCTGCCCTCTGACTCCTACTTTCCTCAGGAGCCTTGCAGTGGAATGCCCCTGCACCCCAATGCCCCTGCACCCCACCTCCACTGGACCCTTACACTCCAACCTCGCTCCTCTGCCTCTACTGCGGTTGGAATATCTCAGCCTTTTCCTTTCATATGCCTCGTCCACAGCCTCCTCCCAGGGCACCGTCAGGTCAATGATGAAAACATGGCGACAGGAGTTGGACCAGAGGACGAGGTCTGGTCGCAGGTTGATAGCTGCGATTTCAACTGGGAAGGAAAGCCTCTGGCCTAGGTCAACCCGCATTTCCCAGTCTCTGGCTGCGCTCAGTGGGCATGCGTTGAGAGGCGAGGTGGTAGTCTTCCGTTTCTCTCCTTCCCGGATGAAGGATGGGATTTGCCAAAGTCACCAATAAATGATCAAATGTGTAGGAAAGAACTGCAGATGCTGGTTTACACCAAAGATAGACACAAAATGCTGGAGTAACTCAGCGGGACCGGCAGCATCTCTGGAGAGAAGGAATGGGTGACGTTTCGGGTCGAGATCCTTCTTCAGACTGAGAGTCAGGGGAGAGGGAGACATAGAGATAAGGAAGGGTAAGGTGTGTGAAAATGAGACGTCAAAGGAGATGAGATCAAGGAAAATGTAGAATATATCATTGTTAGCGAGGAGAAGGTGACAGCAAAGCAAATGGAGATAAAAATAAATGCAGCTTTGATGGCCTTTAATTAACTACTAAGCTTTACCATTTTGAGTGTAGAGAAGTAATTTTGCAGGATTACCTATTTATATTGTGAGCATACTGTAGTTGCCAGGATATCTCTGACTATTCAAACATCTTGGCTGGGACACAATAATTCAAATTGATGGTCTAAAAATCTTCTGAGGGCAAAGAACATAGACACCCAAAATTAGTGTTGTAAGAGCTGGCTTTCTTGAGTACACGAATACCCCAATAATTGAAGACAAATAAATATGTCGATAGCCACGCTTAATGCGTCATGTGACAAAATAATTCTGGTCTGGAAGCTTCCTTCGTCTCTATCACCATGGAGCGAAATAACTTAAGGTGAATATTGGAGACACGAGACACTGCAGATGCTGAGGAGATGTAGACTCAAAACACTTGCTGTAGTGCAGAATCTCCTCCAATTATGTCTACTTTGAAGAAGTTCTCCTCTCTCCAATGGGAATCCTGCGAGACTTCACTGGCTGCTCACCCTCGCTGATTCCTGCTGCTCTTTGATCCACCTTTCACTTCCCTGGATCGACACAAAATGCCGGAGTAACTCAGCGTGACAGGCAGCATCTCTGGAGAGAAGGAATGGGTGACGTTTCGGGTCGAGACCCTTCTTCAGACTAGTCAGGGGAGAGGGGAAAACTTCCCTGGCTTTGTCCCACCCCAAGCTCTCTTCCAGCTTTTGCTCCTCTATTAAAAACAGTTCCAATAAAGGACATGACTCAAAATGTTCTCTTGAGATGTTTCCTCACCCGCTGAGTTACTCTAACATTTAGTGTCTTTTTTTACAATCTGAATATTTCTGGTTTGAGTAGGGCAATAAACATACCCCATTGTCTTATATTCTGCCAATGCATGTGAGACTGAATCATTGTCATGTGGGTAGACAGCCTGTCATTTTGCAAATTTAATTTTTAATATCAAATTGATTACTACTTTCAATGTACATTAGAACAGATAATCTGAAGATTGGTTCTTGTTTTGAATTAATGGCTGCAATTTCCACATCATTTTATAACTACTTGAATCTATATACTAAAACTCTCGTTTGTTTGTTTGTTTGTTTGTTCCTGAACTACAACCAAGACGGTAAACGACAGCGCGGCAATTTTAGGCCCACCTTACTCACCGTCGTCCCTTTGGTGCTAATGGAAGAAGTTTAATTGAAATCGGTGTTATATATTTTAAGGTTATTCACATTTTAAGGTTTAAATCTATCACCTAGGGAGGGAGGGATGAAGGAGGGGGTGGAAGGAGGATAAGGGGGGGTTGAGGGGGATGGAGGGGAAGGGGGAGGGGAGGAGGGAGGGGGGAGGGGGAGGGGTGGGTGCGGGGGATAGAGGGGGGAGGGAGGGGGGGAGAGGAGGGGGGAGGAGAGGGTGCTGCACAAATGCAAGAGAGGTTTGGGCCCAACCGGTCCACTTGGTCTAGTAATCCCTAACAGTTAACAACCTTAAAATAACCCTTATGCCTACTCACTGCTTCCAGCTGGTTAAGCGATCTTCTATCTATGCTAATGTCTTTCTTCGAACACCATTTTATAAGGTAACCTTTGGCGTGGCATGTGATGAATTGAGATAATTGATTCCAACATGTTTCCAATATGTTAGTCCAACCAGCCTGTAATTCAATATGATCAAGACTGGCCATCCAATTTTAGTACCCAGTCCAGCTTTCTCTCTATATTTCTTGATCCCCCTAACCCCAGTAAAAATATTCAACTTTGTCTTGATATACTTAATAATTTCACTTCATGTAGTAGGCAACTTCACCACTCTCTGAGAGAAAGGTTTCTCCTCATTTCCAACTTAAATGACTTGTGCCTTATCCTTAAACTGTGACCCCTGGACTGGACTTCCGAGCCATTCAGCACATCTGTCCCGTGCTGTTAGGATTTCCTGGGTTCTCTATGAGGTTCCCTTGTAATCTTAGGAAGCGTTAGTGAACAATCGACCCAACATCTCTTCATACAAAAGATAACAGCAAAGAAATAAAATAAGTTATAACTTACAACCTAATGATTAACCTGCTTGTCGGGTTGCTCAGATGGTTGTCAGATGAACACAACTGTCTTGTTCATGTCCACCAGGGAAATAAGAATGTAGTATGAAAACCGATACTTGGCCAATGAGTTCATCATTTGTCACTACCACTTGGCTAATGAGAATGCAGTCCCATATTTGGCGATCGGTTGATGCAGTCTGTGCTCTTTCAATTGTAAGCAGAAGAGAAAGGTGAAGAGGTTTTTGCCCTTCAATCAGCAGTTAATAATATTTGCCATTGGTTTTGGACTGCACAATAAATCCACATCAAGCGCCGTACTAATTACAATGGAAGCTTAGTTGCAAAATTTTGACTTAAGTGATGAAGTCAGAGCTGAGAGAAAGGAGGGCAGATTGAAAGTAGGAAGGAACTGCAGATACTAGTTTAAACTGAAGATAGGCTCAAAAAGCTGGAGGAACTGAGCGGGTCAGACAGCATCTCTGGAGAAAAGGAATAGGTGACGTTTTGGGACGAGACCCTTCTTCAGACTGAATGAATTCCACAAAGAATTTACTTAAGCTTGATATCCTGGGGGGGTGAAGGTAAATAAATCAGCAAAAGTTACAAGCTGCTCACACGGAACTGGGTAATTGTTGCTCAATGAATGATAATATAGTTTAGATTAAAGATAGACACAAAATGCTGGAGTAACTCAGCGGGACAGGAAGCATCTCTGGAGAGAAGGAATAGGTGACGTTTTGGGTTGAGACTCAGCCTGTCTCACTGAGTTACTCCAGGATTTTGTGTCTATCTTCGATTTAAACCAGCATCTGCAGTTCCTTCCTACACATATAGTTTAGATTAGCTTCATTAAAAGGGTACAGCACGGAAACAGGCCCTTCGGCCCACCGAGTCCGCACCGACCAGCGATCCCTGCACAATAACACTACCCTACACACACCAGGGACAATTTTACATTTATACATTCATACCAAGCCAATTAACCGTCAAAACCTGTGTGTCTTTGGCATGTGGGAGGAAACTGAAGATCTTGGAGAAAACCCATGTAGGTGACGGGAAGAACGTACCAACTCCATACAGCACCCCTAGTCAGGATCGAACACGGGTCTCTGGCGCTGTAAGGCAGCGACTCTACCGTTGCGCCACCGTTGATAGTAATGTATTTTGTTGAATTTGCTGCTGTATAATACCTGCAGTTATGTAGTGCCGGAGATGGCAGCTATTTGCATACCTTGGGTATTGAAACAAAGAATTTCACATGTGACAATAAAATATTCCATTCCATCCAATTTTGTGAAAGGATTTTTTAATTTGCAACTGAACCTATAATGCTGGAAAAATGTCAAAGTGTCAAAAAAGAGCATTAGTTTGGATGTAAAAAAGGCAATTGATGGAACCCCAGTGCATTCATGTGAAGGCCGACAGCACTATGTAATATTTATAATATATATCACTATATAATATCCACAATGGAGATTACAGCTGAATACAATTTGAGCACAGAAATTTTGACTCCTGCACCCTTGCAGAACCCATGGACATCATTAACTTCACTACTAATTTCACACTCAAAGTCACTCGGACCATCTCTGACATCTCCCTACCGTTTCTTGATCACACTGTCCCCATCGCAGGAGATGGACTATCGACTGACATCTATTATCAACTCACTGACTCCCACAGCTATCTAGACTACACCTCTTCCCACCCTGCGTCCCGCGAAGACTCTATCCCCTACTCCCAATTCCTCCGTCTACACTGCATATGTGCCCAAGATGAGGTGTTCCATACCAGGACAAGTAAGATGTCCTCATTCTTTAGGGAATGGGGCTTCACCTCTCCCGTCATGGATGAGACCCTCATTAGGGTCTCCTCAATATCCCGCAGCTCCGCTCTTGCTCCCCCTTCCCCCCAACAGATGTTCCACACAGCACATAAACCTCAGACATTTTTGCCACTTCCAACAGGATCCCACCACTAGCCACATCTTCCCATCTCCACCCCTTTTCGCTTTCCGTAGAGACCGTTCCTCCCGCAACACCCTGGTTAACTTGTCCCTTCCCACCCAAACCACCCCCTCCCCAGGTACTTTCCCCTGCAACCGCAGGAGATGCAACACCTGTCCCTTTCCCTCCTCCCTCGACTGTGTCCAAGGACTCTGACAGTCTTTTCAGGTGAGGCAGAGGTTCACTTGCGCCTCCTCCAACCTCATCTACTGTATCCGCTGTTCCAGATGTAGACTCCTGTATGTCGGCGAAACCAAGCACAGGCTTGGCAATCATTTCGCTGAACAGATCCGCTCAGTCCGCCTAAACCTACCTGATCTCCCGGTTGCTAAACACTTTAACTCCCCCTCCCATTCCCACACTGACCTTTCTGTCCTGGGCCTCCTCCATTGTCAGAGTGAGGCTCAGCGCAAATTGGTGGAACAGCACCTCATATTTCGCTTGGGCAGCTTACACCCCAGCGGTATGAACATTGACCTCTAACTTCAAGTAACCCTCACTTTCCATCCCTCTCTCTTCCTTGTTCTCCAACTGTTCCTGATTAAATGTTATCTCTTTTTGCCTTGTTACCATCTTCTCCCAGCTAAAAATGATCTATTCAACATTTTCCTTGAACTGCATCTCTTTGGATGTCTCATTTTTACACCTTGCCCTTCCTTATCTCCGTGTCTCCCTCTCCCCTGACTCTAAGTCTGAAGAAAGGTCTCGCCCCAAAATGTCACTTATTCTTTCTATCCAGAGCATCCTGCTGAGTTACTCCAGCATTTTTTTGTCCATCTTCTGGAATTTCTTTATTGTTTTTCCTTTTTTTCTGCACAATTGGATATACCGAAAACCAATGTAAAACCAGAGCCATTTTAATTTTATTTCCATGGTCACTTGTGCTTCAATTCTCCGTAACAGATTCCACAATCATCAACAAACAAATGTCAAAGTTTGATTATGTTTGAATGTTGTTATGCTGTACACTTAAAGATTGCATGAGGAATCCTTGAGACTTACACAATTGATTTGGATGTATTTTTAATTATGACCCATGGCTGGTACTTACTTTGCAGATTTGAATTGATCATTTGTGTTTTTAAAAATTTGAACAGGGTATTAACTCCAGTTAATGGGATTGAGTTGCTGCTTATTTAGGAAGACTGAATGTTGCCACTTGGTGATAAGCTAATCATGAATTCATCTTAAACCATATGGGAGCCATGGGCGTTTACATTTTGCAGGCAGCAGTGAACATTCAATTAACTCCACAGGGCATTTTGGAAGAAAAATAATCAGTGTGCAGTGACTTGTCAATGTTGTTAACTATGAAAACAATGCATGCAATAAGATACAATGGATTGATCTTTATACTTTAATAATTTTTTTCTGAAATATGCGAGGGTTTTGATGATTAAAATTAAATGACTTTCTTTTCAATTTCTCTATCATTTTTTACAGGATTGGAGGGAAATCCAATTATATTGAGGTTCCTGCCACCAGGAAAATCCTTGTGACTCATTGTCACAACAGGTAATTTCTTTCCGAGATAACTTTTATGATTATGTATATTGAAGCTTGGAATAAACAATTACTGTAGCTTCATCACATGGACTGGTGTGATGTCTAAGTTTTATATTTTAAACCAAATTTCAGTATTTTATAATTCCTTCTGTTTGCACTTACTACACCAGAAAAATACAGGAAGCACATAGACTATGAGCTGTTTGGGTTCATTCAAATGGCATGAACCTTTGACTTATTGGCAAATGTAAAACTTGACTTCTGGATCAAGAGAGGAGAAAGAGGGAAGACAGCAACATGCTTGAAAAACTAGAATGCCGCAGAGAAATCAAAGCATTGGAATAAATACTGTGGGTCTTTTTCAGGCTGGAAGGTGTGACCAATGGAATATCCAAGAATAGGCTCTTGCCGTATAATTGTTTATTATTCGTATTAATGACTCAAAGCAGGAAACAAAATGTAAAGATTTCAAGTTTGCCAATGTCATGCATAATCTCACAAAACACCTATTCGCCCATACTTGGCCATGTGCCCTTCTGGTTGCCACATGAAAGGACGGACGTTATTGTGCTGGGGAGATTCATGAGGATGGTTCCTAGATTGGAGTACTTTTATCATGGAAAGAGATTGGATAGGTCCATTTTGCCAGGAGGGGTAACCTTACAGAAACACTTAAGATTATGGGAAGCATGGTTGGACCAAATCTTTTTTCCAATAGTTGTCCAATCAAAACAAGAGGGCAAGGTTTTAAGACGGGGGAAAGAAATTTTAAAGAGGACCTGAGGAGTAAATATTTTTTACACAGAAAGTGATTGACATAAGTTCATTAAACATAGCAGCAGAATTAGGCCATTCAGTCCATGTCTGGTCCGCCATTCCATCATGGCTGATCTATCTTTCCCTCTCTGCCCCATTCCTCTGCCTTCCCGTAACCTTTGACACTGTTACTAATCAAGAACCTATCAAGCTCCACTTCACAAAATGGCCTCCACAGCTGTTCATGGTAATGAATTCCACAGATTCATCACCATATGGCTAAATAAATTCCACCTCATCACCTTTCTGAAGGTTCGTCCTTTTATTCTGTGCCCTCTGGTCCTGGATTTTTCCATTAGTGGAAACATCCTCTCCACATATACCTTACATTATTTGATAAGTTTCAATGACATCCCCACACATCCTTCTAAATTCCAGTGAGTACATGTCTAGAGTCGTCAAACACTAATCATGCATTAACCCAATCATCCCCAGGATCAGTCTGATATACCTCCTCTGGACCTTCTCCAATGCCACCACATGGCTCCTCAGATATGGGGCCCAAAACTGCTCACAATTCTCCAAATACTGTCAGACCAGTGTTCTATAATGCCTCAGCATTACATCCCTGCTTTTATATTCTAGTCCTCCTAAAACAAAGGCTAGCTGCATTTGCATTCCTTGTTAACCCATTCAACCTGTAAATTAACATTTGGGAATCCTGCACCAGCACTCCCAAATCCCTTTGCACCCCCGATTTCTGAATTCTCTCTCCATTTAGAAAATAGTCTACGCCTTTATTCCCACTACCAAAATGATTGACCCCACACTTTGCCACATTGTAGTCCATCTACATTCCTCCAGCTTCATCTGTTCTGCTTGTCCCTCCATATATCTTCGTACCCATCAGCAAACTTGCCCACAAGTCATCAATTCCATCATCCAAATCATGAATATATTAATATATAATGTGAAAAGTAGCAGGCCCACCACTGACCACTGCATAAAAACACCAGAAAAGGCCCCCTTTATTCCCACTCTTTGCCTTCTGTCTTTCGGCCGATCTTCTACCCATGCTAATATCTTCTCTGATACCATGGGCTCCCATTTTGTTTGGCAACATCAAGTGTGGTACCTTATCAAAGGCCTTCTGAAAATCCAAGAAAACAATGTCCACTAACTCTCCTTTGTGTATCCTGTTATTTATTTCCTCAAAGAATATCAACAGCATTGTCAGGCAAAATCTCCCCTTCACAAAACCAAAGCAGACCTTGGCTTATTTTATCTGGAACACACTGCCAGAAAAAGTGATATAATTAGGTACAATTACTGTGTTTGGAAGCTTTTAGATAGGTAACAAGAATCAAAAGGCGATTTGCATCAAAGTGGAGAGAACTGAAATAAATGAAGGGACTAGGTAATCTTGTACATGAATTACAAAATGATAGCAAGCAAACACAACAAATAATTATAAAAACCAAATGGGTACTTTGACCACGCCATCATCGACCGCCGCATCGACCTCGCCATTACCGCTGCCGGGTCCTCTCTGGATGCCTCCATGGCACTGATTCAGGCCCCAGCCACATGTTCATGGAACGCAAGCTCCGACTTCGCCCCCAGGCACCAATCCACGGGGGCTCCAGCCTTGCCGACTCCACCAGGAGGCATCTGAAGATAAGTAAACAAAAATATGAATTAAGGAAGTAAATGTAACTGTTTAAAACATTTTCTTGAAGGTGGCGAGGGACCTTTTGGAGAGAGAAATAAAAACAAGGAATATATCCCAGTAAGGTAGGAAAACCCAAAACTGATGTACATATTTTCAGCCAAATGCATTTGATGAAAGAAGATACCGAGGAAAAGCGGACAAGTAAATTAAGTGCAGGAAGCAACTTCAGATGCTGGTTTAAACCGAAGATAGACACAAAACGCAGGAGTAACTCAGCGGGACAGACAGCTTCTCTGGAGAGAAGGAATGGGTAACGTTTCCGGCCAGTCTGAAGCAGGATCTGTACTGCTGAGTTACTCCAGCTTGTTGTGTAAAGTGACTTAAGTATCGCAGATCTGAATTGTTTTCATTAAATGAAAAAAATTACAATGAGAGGTAGGGATGCTGGGTTGGAGAGGCTAGATGCGGGAAGATCGTTCCCGATGTTGGGGGAGTCCAGAACCAGGGGTCACAGCTTAAGGATAAGGGGGAAGTCTTTTAGGACCGAGATGAGAAAACATTTCTTCACACAGAGAGTGGTGAGTCTGTGGAATTCTCTGCCACAGAAGGTAGTTGAGGCCAGTTCATTGGCTATATTTAAGAGGGAGTTAGATGTGACCCTTGTGGCTAAAGGGATCAGGGGGTATGGAGAGAAGGCAGGTACAGGTTACTGAGCTGGATGATCAGCCATGATCATATTGAATGGCGGTGCAGGCTCGAAGGGCCGAATGGCCTACTCCTGCACCTATTTTCTATGTTTCTATCAATGATCCTGGAAAAAAGAAATAAAGGTGCAATGCCCCTTGTTAATTGTCTTGAAGAGTTTTGATGGCTCCAAGAATAATTGATAGTCAAGGAATACATTGTATGTTATGATGGAAGCAAAATAGACTGGGAATTCTTAGCAAAGTAAGCTTTGAATTGCTACTCCCTAGATAACATAATGATAAGTATTTTTAGATTAGGAAAGAAAATGTAATTTGTAAAACTCACAGATGCATGTAAGCAAATCAAAATTGTGTTACTTAATAGAAATCCAGAAAGCCGAGATGTAGATAAACTGAAGATAGACTCAAAATGGTGGAGTAACTCAGCGGGACAGGCAGCATCTCTGGTGAGAAGGCATGGTTGACGTTTCGGGTCGAGACCCTTCTTCAGACGGAGGTTCTTCAGCACACTCTGAAGAAGGGTCTCAACCCGAAACGTCACCCATTCCTTCTCTTCAGAGATGCTGCCTGTCCCGTGGTGTTACTCCAGCATTTTATGTCTATCTTCGGTTTAAACCAGCATCTGCAGTTCCTTCCTACACATATAGATGAGCTGGTTATATAAAATAGTGCAGGGAAAGGAGGTGAAAGTCTTAAATTAGCACAACCCTTTTTTTAGGCGTACCCATCCAACCCTGAAACAATAACTCAGAAGGTGATGCAACATATTGTGGCCATAGCGCAAACAAAAAACTACTGGAAAACTCAGTCAAATCAAGTCAAGTCTGTGGGGGAAAGGAATTGTTGATGTTTCAGGTCAAAACCCTGCACCAGGACTGAGACTTCCTCCGTCAGTCCTGATGCAGTGTCTCAAAATGAAACAACACCAACTCCTTCTCACCCCCTCCACCCCCCCCCCCCCCTCTCCCACCAGCCCATCCACCCAGCAAATGCTGCTTCATGCTGCCTTTCTCCAGCAGTTTGCTTTTCGCTCCAGATTCCAGCAGTCTCTTATGTCTCTATAGTATTCCTGTGTAGATTTGAGCAGATATTGAGTCCAGGAACGGCAAGGCCAGGAAACAAATTACTCTACTTTTGGAGTGTTACTGAAGCCACCAGCAGCTGGATTTGCATTAATATTCATACTCCTGACTAGAACTCTGTGGATGTTTTAATTTTGAAAAAAAGAATAGACTACCAGGCATGTGCCTTGATTTATATTCATTAATTGATCATATAATCAATATCATTTAATTGATCTAATAAAGCTTCTATTTATTGGACAGCCACAATGTTAATGTCGATGGCATAACATGATGGCTGTTTATAGTTAGTTGGGGATTGCAGGTCTTTGTTAATGCGACATGGGATTTAAATGACATATAGATTACTCACAACCTGTTATGCCAATCCTTAATTTAGACGTTAGACTTTAGCGATGCAGCACGGAAACAGGCTCTTTGGCCCACCAAGCCCGCCAGTGATCACCCCCATACACACTAGGGACGATTTACAATTATTACCAAAGTCAATTAACTTGCAATCCTGTACGTCTTTGGATTTCGGGTGAAAACCTCAGCAACCGGAGAAAACCCATGCAGTCACAGGGAGAATGTACAAACTCCGTACAGACAGCATCCGTAGTCAGGTTCAAACCCAGGTCTCTGGCGTTGCAAAGCAGCAACTCTATCGCTGCGCCACTGTAAAGCCCCTAATGTTATTGCAAAGGCAGGAGTAAACATGGGCTTCTTCATTCTCTAAAAAGTGTGATTGAAATTTTTTGAATTGTTAGTTCACAGCCAAAATCCTTATCAAATAACGAAGGGGTGCTCTTTGATTAGCAGCTGAAACTGGCCTAACCTGAGACACACCAGCATTGTTGTACTGGAAATATATAGGTGGCTTTTCTAAACCGTTATCACTACAATGCAACCAAGTCTTCTTATTCTTCTCTGAGCCATGTAATAAGAGAATCATCGAATCAAAGAAAATCTATGTAAAAGAAGCCTGTTCAGCCCATCACATTTGTACAAGAGATAAGTAAAATGCTTCCAAACTTTTCAGCACCGTGTTTGCTGCCCTGCAGGCCAGAGCTTGCCAAGTGTACTTTCAAATACTTTATAATAGCAAGGACATCTACTTCAATCATCCTTTCAGGATATACAACTACTGACTTCCCTTAGAATAATAAGAAGACACCAATTGCAATGGACTAATTTAGAGAAGCAAAAATCAAATCAAAGCCAACTTCAATAGTGCTTATCCATTTATTTCTCCATAACTATAGAGCAAAGACATTATATGGTGCATCCCATCAATTTGAATGGGGTCACTAAATCTGCATGGAAAAGGCAAGTGAAGGTAAGTTTTAGTTCTATGTTATATAATTTATTTATATATGTGTGTGCATGTCGGAGGGAGAGATAGATCAGCCACGATTGAATGGTTGAATAGTGGAGTAGACTTAAGATCAAGATTCAAGATTCAAGATTCAAGATAGCTTTATTTGTCATCCAATATTGGACGAAATTCAGTCACCCACAGTCCAACAATAAAAGCATTAAATAGGCATTAAAATTACACAACCCCAAAAACCCCCAAAACACAGTCCAACAATAAAAACATTAAATAGGCATTAAAATTACACAACCCCAAAAACCCCCAAAACACAGTCCAACAATAAAAGCATTAAATAGGCATTAAAATTACACAACCCCAAAAACACACAAAAAAAGAAGAGAAAAGAATTCTGCTCCTATCACTTATGATGACCGCCATAAGTCAAACTCATCCTGCTTTTCTGCATCACCTTTATGGTTTCAAATGCATTTAATTATTGTAATAGTTTAATTCATGTACATTAGATAAATGTGTTTTAATTAAATGCATATTTGGGTTGGCTCAAGAAGTGGGATTATATAAACTCTGAAGACGACATCTGCACATGAGGCACTGAATCACAAACTATGGGGCACCTATTGAGATGTCCTCTATTGGAGCACGAATGCAAAGTTGAAGACCTCACAGAGAACAATGATATCGCTAAGAGTTGTGTTCAGTTTTGGCTGAAACACAATATCTAGCATGTGTGAACACGACAAGAAGAAAATTTGGGCTGTTAAATATTGTTTACTTTTCTCAAATGTAAACACGTTACATGATTCATGTTACATGACATGCAAATGACTCTGATCATCTGAGATATTTAGAAAAAAATAAATGAGAGCTTTAGACAATCAGGATGGTCTGGGGATAGCCTCAGGAGCCCCCTACTGCTCCACAGTACTGCAGCAGCAGCCAAACTCTGAGGGCGTTGAAACCCGTGTGCATGCAGATGGTAAGTGCTACCACGGGAACACTGATGTTGGTGACCTTGAGGCTCAGTCTGGATCAGGAATAACCTGGCCCGTGAATGTAAATCAATGCAAAAATCCAACACTAGACTATATGTTGTAACAAATATATCCTACATTTTGTCTACGTAAGTTGACATATGTCGAGCAACATGTCCACTGGTGGACTTGCAATTCAGGTAACATATGCTGGTGAGCCATTCTGTGAAGCATACTTCACCACAGATGTTGTCAAGCTGGAAAGGGTACAGAGAAGATTTACGAGGATGTTGCCAGGGCTAGAGGGTCTGAGCTATAGGGAGAGGTTCAGTAGGCTGGACTCTATTTCCTGGAGCGCAGGAGGATGAGGGGTGATCTTACTGAGGTGTATAAAATCATGAGAGGAACAGATCTGGTAGATGCACAGAGTAGGTGAATCAAGAACCAGAGGACATAGGTTTAAGGTGATAGGAAACGATTTAATAGGAATCTGAGGGGTAACTTCTTCACACAAAGGGTGGTGGGTGTATGGAACAGGCTGCCAGAGTAAGTAGTTGAGGCAGGACTATCCCAACATTTAAGAAACCGTTAGACAGATACATGGATAGGACAGGTTTGGAGGGATATGGACCAAACGCGGGCAGGTGGGACTAGTGTAGCTGGGACATGTTGGCCCGTGTGGGCAAGTTGGGCTGAGGGGCCTGTTTCCACACTGTCTTCTTCTTCTTTTGTGTCCATCATCCATGTTTCAAATGTAACATCACTTTATCACTCGATGACTTTGTGACCCTAAATCACTGCTTTTCAGCATCACCTCTAAGGTTGCAAGATGGTTATTTTATACCTAGGTAACAAGGGCTAGGACATTTTGGTCATATGTTTTCTTGATTTACTTTTGCTTTTTCACTGCATTTCCTGTCATTCTTGCATATGGAAAATGTAATCAGTTTCCATGTTAAAAAGTCCCTCTGACATTTATTTTTTCTTTTCTCACACAAACACTCCAAAACGTATGTTTACTGAAGTAATACATATCCACATATATCCACATAGCCACTGTGAGCAGATTTTCTTCTGACCTGTCAAAATTTTGCTTTCGCAAATACTATTATTGGAGAAGTGTGAAACCTGAGAATTTATATGAAAATACAGATGATGTTTTGTGATATTTAATCTAGGGATTTACTATCAGGAAAACAGGCAAGCAGTAAGGTTTTGATCTGTTCAGTTCATAAATAATTTCAATGTCACACAGATTTTATGCTTGCTGTGGCTTGTGAAAGTTAAATTTTCGTATTTGAAGTACATGATTCGAGCCAGAACCTGGCTATAAATACAAAATTGGCATCGGTTTTGGTTTATTATAGTCATATATACCAAGATGCAGTGAAAACCTATTGTTTACGTGCTGCACATTTAAATCAGATTTGGTTTAGCTTAATTTGGTTTAGTTTATTGTCATGTGTACCAAGGAACTTTGAAAAGCTTTTCTTGCGTGCTATCTAGTCTGCGGAAAGACAATACATAATTACAATCAAGCCATCTACAGTATAAAGGTGATAAAATGAATAACATGAATAAGATAAAGTCCGATTATAGACAATCCGAGGGTCTCTAATGAGATAGAGACTGCTCAGAACTGCTCTCTAGTTGTAGGTAGGATGGTTCAGTTGCCTGATAACAGCTGGGAAGAAACTGTCACTGAAACTGGAGGTTTGCATTTTCACACTTCTGTACCTCTTGCCTGAAGGGAGAGGGGAGAAGAAGGAGTGACCAGGGTGTGACTTGTCCTTGATTATGAGGCAGCGCAAGGTGAAAATTGAGTCAATGGAAGGGAGGTTGGTTTGTGTGATGGTCTGGGATTTAGAAGGATGAGGGGGGATCTTATTGAAACATATAAGATAATTAGGGGATTGGACACATTAGAGGCAGGAAACATGTTCCCAATGTTGGGGGAGTCCAGAACAAGGGGCCACAGTTTAAGAATAAGGGGTAGGCCATTTAGAACGGAGATGAGGAAGAACTTTTTCAGTCAGAGAGTGGTGAAGGTGTGGAATTCTCTGCCTCAGAAGGCAGTGGAGGCCAGTTCGTTGGATGCTTTCAAGAGAGAGCTGGATAGAGCTCTTAAGGATAGCGGAGTGAGGGGGTATGGGGAGAAGGCAGGAACGGGGTACTGATTGAGAGTGATCAGCCATGATCGCATTGAATGGCGGTGCTGGCTCGAAGGGCTGAATGGCCTACTCCTGCACCTATTGTCTATTGTCTATTGTCTAGACCTGTACAATCAAGCTATTCACAAGTTGAACATGTGGAACAAAGGGAAAAATACCAGAGTGCTCAATAGTTATTCATTGTAGTGTTACAGTTCCAGGAAAAATTCCAAAGTCTGCAAAGAGGTGGGTTAGAGAATTGGGATTAAGTCCATCTTGTGGAAGAAGGATTCAGAAGTCTGATAACAGAGGGGAAGAACCAGTGCCTGGGTCTGGTGGTGTGTGCTTTGAAACTTTTGTATCTTCTGCATGATGGGAGTGAGGAGTAGACGGAATGACCAGGATGCGACAGAGGGGAGTGTAGATGGAGTCGATGGAAGGGTGGCTGATCTGATGTACTAGGCTACTTCCAAAACTCTCTGTAATCTCATGCAGTCTTGGGATGAGCTGTGTGAGGTTCGGCTGCCATTGCCCCTGTTTTCTGTCTGCCTGCATGGATATGGACAAGAAAATCATCAGGCAGTGAGAGATATCCAGAAGCCTCCTGTATCCTCCCCGTGGACATATTCCTCCTCTCCTCCTTCCTCCACCTCCCCCTGCTCCATCACCTTCTTCTACTCCTCATGCAGCAGTGCCTTAGGTAAAGGCTGAGCATTCCTGGTGGTGAAAGCACGGATGATGTATCAGAAGAAGATGAAGTATCCTTCAGGATACTTCCCTGAGGACTACAGCTAAATGCTTCCGGAGTCGATCAGACATGTGAAACTCATCTTGGGGAGCCATTTGCACTCACTGTGTTTGAGGGAGCAGGAGAAACAGGGCTCTGGTAAGTGGAAAGGGAGTGCAGGGACTGGAGTACTCATTGTGACTGTATATTATCTTGTGAATGTATGAGGAATTACTGAACAGTTGGATAATGGATTATAGGCAATTTACTGCACGTAGATCGCCTTCCAGAGAAGGAGCAGTAGTGGCCCTAATCCTAGGGAATGTCGCTAAATAAGTAATTGAAGTGTCAGCGAGGAGGCACTTTGGAGATAGCGACCGTAACATCTTAAGTTACAGCATGTTGATGGAATGTGATAAGGATGATCAGGAAATCAAGATGCTGAATTTAGGGAAAGGCTGATTTTCAATATTGTAAGACGGGACCTGGCAGAAGTCATTTGGGCGCAGTTGCTTGCAGGTGGATCCACACCAGAGAAGTGAGACACATTCAGAAATGAAATTAGTGAGAGTTCGGGGGCAATGTGTTCCAAAAGGGTAAAAGGTACAGATAGAATGTCCAGGGAATCATTGATGTCAAGGGATATCAAGGGCTGATAAAGGATATGGCATGTATGGAGAAGTGAATCGAGGAAGTGAAGAGCAGGCATTATCTAGGTAAACCAAATTATGGATAGATAGTGTTGATAGTAGGAAATGATCCCCCATAAAAGAGGTGCCTACAACTAGAGAGTGAATATTTAGGGTTTAGAGGGGATCTGAGGAAGAACTTATTCATCCAGAGGGCGATAGGAACCTGGAGCACACTGCCTGCATGGGTGATTGCTGCAAGTACTCTCTCTACATTTAAGACGTATCTGGACAAGCACTTCAATCACCAAGGCATAGAAGGGTGAACCAAATACTGGTCAATGGGATTTGTATAAATAGTACTTAATGGTTGGCGTACGTGTGGTCAGTCATATAGACTTTTTTCTGTGCTCCGCGACTCTGCTCTGAGGAAACAAAATCTCCCTTCCTTGAGTGAAAGCAAGAAAGAGCAACCTCCACAGTTCCTTGCATCTGAAGCGTTGCTCTTATTGTGGTGGACAGCCTACTGACATACATGGCATGGATTAACAACTAAGACTCTAAGATTGGGACCCAAGGATGTCTTTGATTTTGGTCTCTGCACGTGGAGCAGATCAGACAAGGGCAAACGATTGGAGGTTTGCCTGCACAAGGTGTGACATCATCATTCCTCTGCAAGATGGAGGTGGAAGAGTGATTCCATGCATATTACATATTTAAGGTCATGCAGCATAGAAACAGGCCCTTCGACCAACTATGTCAGCTCCAACCATCAAGCAGCCACCCACATTGATCATACTATCCCTCTTGCACCCCGGTCATTTACCTCACCCCCACCCCTCTCACCCTCCACAGCACTTTCAATGGGTTTCATTTAGTTTAGAGATACAGTGCAGAAACCGGCCTGCGATCCCCACACACTAACACTATCTTACACACACTGGGAACCATTTGCACTTATACCAAGCCAATTAACCTACAACCCTGTACGCCTTTGGAGTGTGGGAGGAAAACAAATATCTCAGAGAAAACCCTAAAGGTCACGAGGAGAATGTACAAACTCCGTACAGACAGCGCCTGTAGTCGGGATCAAACCCGGGTCTCCGATGGAGCAAACGCTGTAAGGCAGCAACTCTATTGCTGCACCACTGTGCCGAACTAAATGGTTATGGTACAATGTTATAAAGCATCGGTTAGGTAACAGGTAGAGTACTGTACATCACATTGTGTCCTGAGGCAAGGTTTCAGCCTCAAACGTAGAGAATTATTTTTCCATCTCAGATACTACTCAGCTCACTGAGTTCCTCCAGCACATTGTTTGGTGCCCTAGATTTCAGCATCTCCAGTCCCTTGTGTTTTGCACTGATTCTGCCATTCACTTGCACCAAGGATAATTAACAGCAGCTTATTAACGGTGTGATAACACTTTGGCACTGCTCAGAGATTGCCTGCCTCACAGCTCAAGTGATTTAGCTTCAGTCCTGACTTTTGGTGCAGTCTGTGAGGAGTTTACACATTCTCCCCAAAACTGCATGTGCTTGTACCAGATGTTTCGGTTTTCTCACATCCCAAAGGCAAGCAAAGGCACGGTACATTGATTGGTTACTGTAAATTGCCCCAAATGTGTGGGTGAGTGGTAGAATCTGAAAAGAGTTGAAGGGAATGTGGTATTAGTGCAAATGGGGGCATTATGTTTGATGCAGAATCAGTTGCCTGGATACAGCTTGTTTCTATGTTGTATGATACTAAAACAGAATGTCATTGGCTCTTGCTAAGAAACCAGAGAACTCGGGAAAACTCAGTTACAGGGAGATAGATACAAAATGCTGGAGTAATTCAACGGGACAGGCAGCACCCCTGGAGAGAAGGAATGGGTGATGATTTGGGTTCAGACCCTTCTTCAGACTGAGAGTCAGGGGAGATGGAATCTAAGGATATGGAGGGGTAAGGTGTGAAAACAACAAGTCAAAGCAGGCAATGATAAGGAAATGTATAAGACGGAACTGCAGATGCTGGTTTAAACTGAAGGTAGACACAAAAAGCTGGAGTAACTCAGCGGGACATTCAGCATCTCTGGAGAGAAGGAATGGGTGACGTTTCGGGTCGAGACCTAGGAAATGTAGAATGGTTCATTGTTAGCTGAGGGGAAGGTGACAAGAAACAACAAAATTAATCAGAAGGATAGTGAAACTAGTCAGAGAACTAGGGTATGGGAGGGATGGCGAGAGAGGGAAAACAAGGGTTACTTGAAGTTAGAGAAATCAATATTCATACCGTTGGGTTGTAACCTGCCCAAATGAAATATGAGGTGCTGTTCCTCCAATTGACTCACTCTTATGGGGAGAACATGCAAAATTCACACAGAAATCAGCTTACATCCGGTTTAAGCGATATTCTCCATGTCACGGTATGCTGGGGCTGGAATCTCCAGAAATAAGCCTTTCTTTCTTCGAGCTTCTCAGCCATGTTTGCTCTGCCTCCCCTATTCATCCACAAGTACAACACAAACATCAGTGTTAAAGAGGCAAAAACAAGCGAAAATTGCACCAACGTTCATGAAAAGGTTTATTTTGGAACTTTTCAAATGCCCAAGGTGCCTTTGCAATGAAGTACAGCACATTGCAGATATAACTGTCAAAAAGAAAGAAGACTAACAACAGGCAGAACATTATAAAACTTGATTGCCTGTTGAAGCCCCAACATGTTCCTACGCAGTAAATGTGACTCCATTTCAGATGTCAGTTGAATATTGCACTATGAATGGTGACATTCCATCCACTTCTTATGTGAGTTAGTGGTTTGTGAGTTAGTACTTACTACATACTAAACGGTAGGATGTACCGTGCAAACTGCACAGAATAGATGCCTGAGAATTATTTTGTTTTTGTGACATATTATACTTTGGGAGGTCGAATGTAAGGGAAAAGATAGAGTTAATGGCATGACCTTTAGCACCATTGGTGTACAGAGGGATCTTGGGATTCAAGTCATAGCTCCCTGAAAGTGGCAGCACCACTAAATAGAGTGTGAAAGAAGGCATATGGTATGCTTGCCTTCACAGGTTGAGACATGGAGTTAGGAGTCAGGAAGTCATATTGCAGCTTTGTAAAACTTTGGTTAGACTACATTTGGGGTTAGACTACATTGTATGCGGTTCTGGACACCCCATTACAGGAACGATGTGGAGGCTTTGAGGAGGGTGCAAAAGAGTTTACCAGGAAGCTGCTTAGAGGGTATTAGAGGGTATTAGCTCTAGGGAGAGGGTGGATACATTTGGATTGTTTTCTCAGGAGCATTGGAGGTTGAGAGGAGACATGATAGAAGTATATAACATTATGAGAGGCATGAATAGGGTATACAGTCAGAACCTTATTCCCAGGTTTGAATTCTAAGCTCTTACCTCAATAGAGATGGTTAGGGATAAGGGAAACGAGAGATATAAAAGGTGATGTGGAGAGATAAATAAACAATGAATGAAAGATATGCAAAAAGTAACAATGATAAAGGAAACAGGCCAATGGAAGCTGTTTGATGGGTGAAAGTGAGAAGCAAGTGCGACTTGGGTGGGGGCGGGATAGAGAGAGAGGGAATGGCGGGGCTACCTGAAGTGAGAGAAATCAAGATTCATACCATTGGGCCGTAAGCTGCCGAAATGAAATATGAAATGCTTTTCCTCCAATTTGCATTTTGCCTCATGCTGACAATGGAGGATATCGAGGACAGAAAGGTCTGTGTAGGAATGGGAAGGAGAATTAAAGTGTTTAGCAACCGGGAGATCAGGTTGTTTCAAGCGACAAGAGCGAAGGTGTTTTGCGAAACGATCGCCAAGTCTGCGTTTGGTCTCGCCGATGTACAAGAGTCCACGTCACGAACAACGGATAGAGTAGATGAGGTTGGAGGAGGTGCAAGTGAACTTCTGCCTAACCTGAAAGGACTGTCGGGGACCCTGGACAGAGTCGAGGGATCCCGACCCCGAGTCGAGGGAGTTGAAAGTTCAACTTGGGTTTAATTAAGGTAGAAAGGCAGTGAACAGTCTGGTTCAGTTTCAGAGAAAGACTGAGGAGATGATTAAACTGGCAACTTGATGTAGATGCCAAGCAAGTGAGATTAGTGACAACCATGCCTGCATGGCACAGTCATGAAAAATAAGTTTAATAAAAGGACCTTGGAGAGCCAATAAGCTCTTTATTTACTTACACAAATTGTTTAATATCTACTGTATGTGAAGATCCAACTTAATTAAAAGAAACCATGATCATTATTGTTAATTTTTCTAGTCAAAAATCTTCAAATGCACATTCCCTGTAATATTAAACGTTTGTAAGATGGGCATGTCGCCAATGAATATCTGGGCCATATACTCATTATTTTTTTTTAAATTGGGGAACGGATGAAAGAACACAGAAAGAACAAAGGGGAGAAAATAAAAAGCTTTCTCCTAGTCAAGCTACTTCATTCAAATAGAGAATCTAAGAATACGCAAGCTCTTTATGTTGCTAGGAAACACAGTATGATGTTATAATGGAGCCTCTATCTTCTGGCTGTAGACTGTTGCAGCTTCTGTGCAAAGTGAATGATTGAGCTTGTTGTTACATCCTTCTTTAACGAATGCTGTGCATTAAAGCAAACACTCCACATGCAATAATCATTCCAGGATACATGTCCTAATCAATTCTTAAACTGTATCTGGTAAGTCCACATTAAACAAGCCCTTTGTTGTCCACATATCAATGGAAATGTGTGATCATTTGCAGTTTTGAGGCTAAGATTTTTGTTTATAAGATTTTTCAAATGAGCCTTGTTTACTTGAAAAGAATTAATCTCATTCCATGTGATTTTCACATTAGTGCCAGATACTGCAGTGGTCATTTTGATAACGTTGTTCTAACTGTCAGGCTTTTTTTCTAATAATCTTTTTTTTTCCTTTCCAATTTCTCCACTCTCACCTCTGGTCTTACCTAAATGAGCAAAAATCAAAAAACCTTTTCCACTGCATATTTATTTTGGACTGGAAACTTAGATTTTATGTGTTTTACCAGCTAAAAGCCTTGTATAATTGTAAAGAATGAATCTCATTCCTTGTGATTACAAAACAAAAGACAATGTTCTGCTCCACTAAATAAATAGCCACCCTTGTTTCTCTCATCACTTTTGTATAAAAAAAACCATTTACTTCGTCAGGATATCTTACATTCCCCTTGCTGGCTTGCTGGTGAAACGAAGAAATTATTCGAACCAGGCAAGATCGTTAAAAAATACACTAAAATGATTAAGTACGCTTTTTAGATTGATTTTAATTCCCTTCTATATATGTTTTTTTTCTCTTTAATGGCACTGAGTGTTGATTCAGAAGATTATGGATTCAAGTTCTATCCAGAGACTTTAGTACAAAAATTGGAATGATAAACAAGTGGTATATTAAGGAAAATGGAGAATAGATCATTGTTGGCTGAGGTGGAGGTGGCAACGACGCGTACAATAAGTAAAATGTAATCAGGAGGCCAATCAAACTAGTCGGAGAACTAGGATGGGGGACGGATGGAGAGAGAGGGAGTGCAAGAGTTACTTGAAGTTAGAGAAGTCAATATTCATACTGCTGGGTTGCAAGCTGCCCAAGCATATGAGGTTTATTCACAAGCATATGAGGTGCTGATCCTCCAATTTGCGTTGGGCCTCACTCTGACAGTGGAGGAAGCCCAGGACAGAAAGTTCAGTATGGGAATGAGAGAGGGGAGTTAAAGTGTTTAACAATCAGGAGGTCAGGTAGGTTTAGGCAGAATGAGTGACGGTGGTCAGCGAAACGATCGCCGATCCTGCGCTTGGTCTCGCATATATACTGTATGAATTCATACCTGGAACAGTGGAAACAGTAGATGAGGTTGGTGCAAGTGAACCTCTGCCTCACCTGAAAAGACTGTCAGGGTCCATGGACAGAGTCGAGGGAGGAAGGAGGTATAGGGATAGATGTTGCATCTCTCGTGGTTGCAGGGGAAAGTACCTGGGCAGGGTGGGAAAGGGTGAGTTAACCAGGGAGTTGCGGGGGGAGCGGTCTCTGTGGAAAAATGAGAGGGGTGGTTCAGTAATAATTGTTCTTGCTGCCAGAAGTCACATTGCAAACATATGATCAACGATTGATTTAGATTTTTTTTTTAATAGATACAGCGCGGAAACAGGCCCTTCGGCCCACCGGGTCCGCGCCGCCCAGCGATCCCCGCACATTAACACTATCCTACACACACTAGGGACAATTTTTTACATTTGCCCAGCCAATTAACCTACAAACCTGTATGTCTTTGGAGTGTGGGAGGAAACCGAAGATCTCGGAGAAAACCCACGCAGATCACGGGGAGAACGTACAAACTCCATACAGACGGCGCCCGTAGTCAGGACCGAACCTGAGTCTCCGGCGCTGCATTCACTGTAAGGCAGCAACTCTACCGCTGCGCCACCGTGCTGCACGAAATTAGTGGGATCAGCGTAGTTCATTTAAAGAAGGCTGATGTCAAATCAACACTGGACAATGAATGGCAACACCACCAACCAGTGGAGTGCACACGCGATGTGTCGCTTTACCCATTTTGATAAGCAATTTAATTAAGTCAATCTGCAAACAAACTTGGAAGCACTTTCACACCGCATCACCAAAATAAAATCTAAATTAAGCATTCTAATTTCACACCTTGAATATTTTAAGTAAATCAAAGCACAGTGGCATAAACAATGGCATGGAAACAGCAATGACAGACACATACTCTCTGCCGTAGTGCAGTTCTAAGAGTGAATGTTACCGGTTTATACAGGAACAGCTTCTTCCCCTCTGTTTATCAAGCTTCTGAATAGACTTCCATGAGCTAGGGTACTGTCCAATTCACCTTTACCCCATTGTAGACATTGGACTTTGTCTATGGAATTGTTGTTCTACAATGCTGATAATTTTTTCTGCACTCTGTATCTTTGCCTTTGCTCTACCTATTGTACTGATACAATATTGTTACCGATTGTTTGATGTGTTTGCAGTTGTGTATAGTATTGTGTATTGTGAGCTCCACCTTTCCTGAGTCATCGATGCAGGCTCTGCTTTGTTCTGTACCTTCCCATAACTCTCGTGTCCCCCTCCTGACTCTTGGTCTGATGAAGGGTCTCAACCCGAAACGTCACCTATTCCTTCTCTCCAGAGATGCTGCCTGACCTGCTGAGTTACTCCTGTATTTTGTGTCTATCTTCAATCTATAGTATTATCTGATACGATTGGATAGCATGCAAAACAAAGCTTTTCATGGTACCTTGGTACAAGTGACAATAATAAACCTAAATCTAAATCTAAATCTAGGACAATTACTGCTGCTGTGAGCACAACGCCCACTCCATTATTTTAGCTCCTATGTATCTGGACAAATCCATTGTATCAGTCCACAGTTGGAAACTCAATTTTATAAAGTTGGAAATTACAATTTTCATTTCTGTATTTTCTTCTCATTCTGCCTTTTGACTTTAAAGTTTTCTTGGAGTTCTGAAACAAATTTCAAGGATGAACAAACCTTTGAATGTACAACAACATATTTTTTATTTGGGTAACTTCTCCCACTAGTGCTAATCTTTGACACCAATTTTTATATATTTGAAACTGGGTCGTTAAGAAAATTGTGATTGCCAATTTGAACTTGGGAGATTGGAGGATTTTGATTGGAAGAGGAGTCTCCCAGGATGCACTGCGGAGCAGGTCAAAGGAAGAACGTGGAGAAAGGACAAAGGTGGGGCCTCGGCCTGCAGGAAGGAAGCTCGGAAGTCGCTGAGCACGGCCCCAAAGACCGGAGACATGATGAGGGATGAGCCGCTAGTGGCGACAAACACGAGGAGTGGGCCGGTAGGAGAGGGTCTGGGGAATTGCCTCCAGTACCTCCAAGCTTGGCTGCAGGAGGCTCCCCCGGGACATAAAGTTCGAGGAGAGGGACGTCGGTTTGTGGGCCAAGCCGGTCGACAGCGACGGAAGAGGCCCGGCAGAAGCCAGGGGTTTACCTGGATTGGGAGCCGCTCTAGTACATCGAGCACGTGGACCGGACTTCAGACGTTTTTGTAAATGGTGCCAAAATATGGCTGTGTGTGTGTGTGTGTGTGTGTGTGTGTGTGTGTGTGTGTGTGTGTGTGTGTGTGTGTGTGTGTGTGTGTGTGTGTGTGTGTGTGTGTGTGTGTGTGTGGGTGTGTGTGTGTGTGTGTGTGTGTGTGTGTGTGATCTATGCAAAAGGAATGTCACTCTGTGGTCCACATGTGACAAAAAAGCACCATAGTACTACAAACGTGAAACTTCAGCTGATTTAAAATGAGGGCGTGTACTTTTATCAGCTACAGTTAGCAAACCTTCACCAACCTCTCTCAACCAGCAAGAATGTCACTTGTGTCATTCACTCTCACCTAGTCTCTACCTGTCCCAGCTATTCCCTTTGTTCTCTCCACTCTCTCCGATGCCCAACATTGATGTTTTCACACTTTTCCAAGTGTGGATGCCATAACCTCTGCTTCTTACTCCACAGCTATAAGGTATTCCAGAGGTACTCCATGTGCCTCTTTAATATTTCCATATATTCCGTTTTCATTTTATACAGGCGGAGAACAAGTGGTGTTCACATCATATACAGACATGGCGATGTTGTAACATTCCGCACCACATGACCTATAAATACATACATAATATATAAATGCATTAAAAAAAACCTTTGGAGGAACACAACATTTCTTTCAACATTGATCAACTATGCAGAGACTGTTGATTTTAGACTTCTGAGATGTGAACAATTTATTTCTGTTGTCATACCCCCAGCTTCCTATTGAACTCTGTTTGTGCTTAAGCTACTATTTTCTTTCTTTTACAGCAAAATGGCATTGCTGTACGCAAACCTGCTGCATTTTTGCACCTTTGCTTTCAGCTTGTTGCATTATTTTCAAAATTAAATCTTCCCCTTGTTTTCGAGTGGATTTAAAAATAGTTGTGCTGCTTTTAGCCTGCCTTGAATTTGCTGCATCTCCCTTTGATCAAACACATGGGAACGACATAAAATAGACGTGCTGAGTCGGCGGTTGGGAGATTAACCCTCAGGGTGCATTTTCTCCTCTAGTGTACAGAGAAGTACACTATCCAGCCCTTCAAGCCTGTCCCACCTTTTTCAAGATCATGGCCAGTCTACATTAAAGCAATTGTCCAGCACTGTTGCCAATTCCCCTAATGTGCAGAAATCTATTGATCTTTGTTTTGAATTAACTTAATGACTCACCCTCCACAGACCTCTGGGGTAGAGAATTCAAAATGTTCACCCTCTCAGAGTGAAGATATTTTTCCTCATCTCAGTCCTGGGAGGCTTGGTCAAATGGGAAATCTCTGCATTTGATCAGATATATTACTGCCGAGTAAGATTTGTGACTCTTTATTGTTTGGTGGTGTATGGAGCAACATGAGAATCTAGTGGTGCAGTGGTTGAGATGCATCTTGCTGTATGTCGATGTGTCAAATGGCACTGAGAATTCCTATCAACTCATTTATGTTTTAATTGCACTACTTCCAAGTACCTGGTGGCTTACTTCTGGCATTGATTCCATTTGACAGGGGAGAGGGAGCCACTGACCCCGGGCAGCCTGCCAGCGACCGGGAGCTCCAACAGCGGGAGCCTGCGGACTTAACATCGTGGAGCTTGCGATCCCTTTGTCAGGGATCGACTTCGGGAGCTCCAGCCACAGGAGCCTGCGGACTTAACATCGTGGAGCTCGCGGTCCCTTGGCTAGGGACCGACTACGGGAGTGCCAAGCCAGAGGAGCTTCGACCGCCCCGATTGTGGAGCTTCAAACGCGCAGACACGGGAGCTTCGATCGCCCCGACTGCGGATGGTTCGATTCCCATAACTCTCGTGTCCCCCTTGGACTGCAGGAGGGTAAATGGACATTGCCCTAGAATCGGTTTTGGGGCCATTGCTTTTTTTGATCTAATTAGTGAGATTTATCGCATTTTTTTCTTGGAGGCCACAAGTAAACCTGCCTCCAGCACATCTGCAGGCAGTGTATTCCAGATTACAACTATTCGCTATATATGCAAGACTTCCCCCATCTCACGATGAGTGCCCTTTCCTTATAAGAATAGGAACAGCCACCCAACTAACCTGTTTTTTTTTGTGGGGTTAGTTGGGGGGCTGTCAACTAACTGTCCAGCTTTTGGGAAGTTAGCTATTTATCATTTTACACACTTTTATCAGAACTCCTCTCAGTCTTCTCTTCTGCAAAGAAAACAGCCTCAGGCACTGCAGGTCTTCCTTGCAACTGTAATCCCTCTTCGCTGGAATCATTATCCTCTGGACCCTCTTCTGAGCCTCCACATTCTTCCAATCAATGACCAGAATTGCCCACAGTGCCCCAGCTAAGGATGGAGTACAATGTTTTATAAAGCTCCAACATGGCACAGAGTCGTACCGCACAGAAGTAGGCCCATCGGCCATCCACTGTCTGTGCTGACTATCAAACACCCATTTACACCAATCCTGCTCTGACCCTTGTTTTAACCTCCCCATACTCCCATCCACTCCCTCCAGAGTTTACTGCTCATCGACTACAAAGGGGTAATTAATGGTGGACAATTAAGCTACCAACCCCCATTTCTTTAGGATGTGGGAGGAAATGGAGTGACGGTGGAAATCCACCTTTGCACAGGAAGAGCATGTAAACGCAACGCAGACAACACCAGAGGTTAGGATTGTATTTAAGATGCAGGTGCCGTGAGGGAGCTACTTTTGTAGCTATTTCACTATGCGACCGAACTCCGTTACTTTTACACTCAATGCCTCCACTGACAAAATCAAGAATCACCTATGCCACAGTAATTGCTTTCGCAACCTGCCCTGCCACTTCCAATGATTTGTTCATCCATATTCCCAGGTTCCTCTGCTCATGTACCCTTTTGACAACAGTATCCTTTATTCTTTAATGCCCCTTCTCATTCTTCCTTCCAAGATGCTTCACCCCATCTTTAGCTGCAGCAACCATTCATCTGCCGTGAGCCTGCACATTCTACCAGTCTATTTATATCTTGCTTCAAATTCATAACTATCCCATTCACAGCTCACAAAATGCTTTTCTTTTGCTAGAAACCGAAGTGAATCTCACTAATTAGATCAAATAAAGTAATGGCCTTAAAACCGATTCTAGGGCAATATCTAGTTACTCTTCTGCAGCCGAAAAAAATCACTGTGATCTTTTCTTCAGCCAGTTTTGTATCTATGTTATCAACGTCCCACTTATGTCATGAACTTCAGCTTTGCTGATACCTGTTATGCAGCACCTTTATCTAAAGCATACTGGAAGTCCCTGTCCATCAGAATGATAGCATGCTTTCATTGCAATGACGGCAAAGCTTTAAGAATGAGGGCATAGCTTTAAAGTGAGGGGCAAAGTTTAAAGGAGATGTGCGGGGTAAGTTTTCTTTACAGAGAGGGTGGTGACTATCTGGAAAGCTTTGCCATGGGGTGGTGGTTGAAGTAGGTTTGTTAGTGGTATTTAAAACACTTTGGGAAAGGCATGTGGATATGCAGGGAATGGATACGAGTTATGTGCAAGTAGATAAGTGATGGCAAGGCATCATGTTTGGCACAGGCATTGTGGGCTGAATGGCCTGTTCTCATACTGTACTGTTTTATTGTCTATGTGCGAAGTTCTATAATCTAATTTCATTGCCCTTACCGACATTATCCATTGCATCATCAAAAAAATCTTTTAAATTGATCAAACTTGATTTTCCCCAACCAAATCTGTGCTGGCTTGCCTTAATTAATCCACTTTCCTCCAGATAACCATTAATCCTGTCCCTGATCAATATTACTGAAAGCTTTCCCACCAGTGACCTGCCTGCTGTGGCTCAGCATATCATTACTCCCTGTTATGAATGGGGTGTTCCATTCGCCGCTGGCACGTACTCTACATCCACCCCCATACCTCATGAATAAACACTAATGCAATGAATGGTGCAGCTGGCTCTAACAGGATTTATGTGCATCCTGTACTGGGTCATGCACGCAAGAGTTAATCAAGCACAATGATCCCTGCCGCGATTTTGTACTCTCTTATTTTTTCCCTGACCACGTTGCTCAGTTTATTCGCAGTCCCAAAACAAATTCTCAACAACTAATATATCCATCTTCACAAATTAGTTTAGTTTAGTTTGGAGATGCAGTGCAGAAACAGGCCCTTCGGCCCACCGAGTCTGCACTGACCAGCGATCCCCGCACATTAACGCTATCCAGATCTCAGAGAAAACCCACTCGGTCATGGGGAGAACGTACAAACTCTTTACAGACAGCACCCGTTGTTGAGATCAAACCCGGGTCTCCGGCGCTGCAAGGCAATGACTTTACTGCTGAGCCACCATGCCATGCCGCCCCATAAAATGTGCACATATTTTATAATTTACTTATTAACATCATAACATTTGTCTGTACATATTTTATAAATTTAGGTTTTAAAATATGCTTAAATCAGTTTCTAACAATCATTGAAATGTTAAGAATTAAATAGCTGTAATTGAATAGATTCATTCTCAAAAAAAAAACCTGTTAAAGAGGTTGTAACCAAAACTTTAGGCAGAGGTTTAAAAAATAGCTCATTAAGGTAGACTAATCATTACTTTGATGGACTGTAATCAATTGTAGCTGAGGGAACCCCCTGTTTCACTTGTATTTAATCTTCTGCCTCAGTGCAGCAGTTATATTTGTCATTCCTGTTAGGCTTCAGAAAGAGTAATAACATTTGTTAGCTGCAGCAAACAAATTGGAGAAACTTGTTGCTGAAATATTAACCCCAAACGTAATAAAAATAAAAATGAAATTACTATGACATTACCTTTTCATCTCCAGAGTTGATTAATCTAATATCCTTTGTGAAATATACCATGAATGTTTATCTGCTGTAATTTACTAAATCTACTGCAGAATGCTGCAAAGAGAATTTTTATTGCTTCTTTAGTGACAGAAAGAAATCCTTAACGTGTTTAGTTCTGGGGCGAGTCCAGAGTCCATGGGACCATTTGGAGACTGTGCCAACTACAAAGAGCACCCAAGGTCAGGATCAAATCTAGGTCACAGGGGCTGTGAGGCAACAGCACTAACCGCTGCACCTACACTGCCCAAAGGTCCATGAAGAAAACATGTTGGGGATATCTTGGTGAAAGGACGAAAATGTATGGTAAATGAGAACAAAAGAAATAGGAGAAAGATTAGATCATTCAGCCTCTCCATTCAACAAGATCAGGGCTGATCTACCTGAATACAGAAGTCAGTGGAGGCCAAGTCAATGAATATTTTTCTGGTGGAGATTGATTAGTACAAGTGTCAGGAGTTATGGGGAGAAGGCAGGAGAATGGGGTTGAGAGGGAAAAATAGATGATCCATGATTGAATGACGAAGTAGATTTGATAGGCCGAATGGCCTAATTCTGCTCCAAAATTTATGAACTTATGAACACCATATCCCTTGATTCCTCAAACGTCCAGAAATCTATAAATATTAGTTTTCACTGCAATCAATGTCTGTGTTTCCACAGCCCTCCAAGGAAGATAATTCCCAAAGATTCAGGATCCGTTGAGTGATCAATTAATAAGTTTGATGCCTATAATTATCGACAAATCTTTAAAATGGTAAATATGGACAGGTTATTTAGTAAAATTGCATATTTTATAATGGGAACAAATTCTGGCTGCCCTTCCTCTCTAGTACTATGGTTTTAAATAACTTAAGCTGAAGATTTCTGGTTTGACATAGACCAATAAACATTCTTCATTACCTCACCTTCAGCTGATGCATATAAGAAGAGGTCATGGTCATGTGAGTATAAGAAAATAACTGCAGATGCTGGTACAAATCGATTTATTCATAAAATGCTGGAGTAACTCAGCTGGTCAGGCAGCATCTCGGGAGAGAAGGAATGGGTGACGTTTCGGGTCGAAAACCCTTCTTCAGACTGATGTCAGGGGGGCGGGACAAAGGAAGGATATAGGTGGAGACAGGAAGATAGAGGGAGATCTGGGAAGGGGGAGGGGAAGGGACGGACAGAGGGACTATCTAAAGTTGGAGAAGTCGACGTTCATACCACTGGGCTGCAAACTGCCCAGGCGAAATATGAGGTGCTGTTTCTCCAATTTCCGGTGGGCCTCACTATGGCACTGGAGGAGGCCCATGACAGAAAGGTCAGACTGGGAATGGGAGGGGGAGTTGAAGTGTTCGGCCACTGGGAGATCAGTTTTGTTAATGCGGACCGAGCGCAGGTGTTCAGCGAAGCGATCGCCGAGCCTGCGCTTGGTTTCGCCGATGTAAATAAGTTGACATCTAGAGCAGCGGATGCAATAGATGAGGTTGGAGGAGGTGCAGGTGAACCTTTGTCTCACCTGGAAAGACTGTTTGGGTCCTTGGATGGAGTTGAGGGGGGAGGTAAAGGGACAGGTGTTGCATCTCGTGCGGTTGCAGGGGAAAGTGCCCGGGGTTGGGGTGAAACTAAATATCTGCTCTAATGTACATTGAAAGGAGTAACCTGTTTGAAATTAAAAGAACAGTTGCAAAGCTGTTCTTTTAATTTCAAATGTACATTTCAATGTACATTAGAGCAGATATTTAGTTTTTAGTTTTTTTTAGTTTTAGAGATACAGCGCGGAAACAGGCCCTTTGGCCCACCAAGTCCATACCGACCAGCGATCCCCGCACATTAATACTATCCTCTACACAATACAGACAATTTTATATTTACACCAAGCCAATTAACCTCCACGCCATTACTTCTTTGGAGTGCAGGAGGAAACTGAAGATCTCAAATTAAACCCATGCAGGTCACAGGGACAACGTACAAACTCCGTACAGACAAGTACCTGTAGTCAGGATCGATCCCGTGTTTGTGGCACTGTAAGGCAGCAACTCTACCACTGCACCACCATGCCCTCCTCAGATATTCTGAAGGCTGGTTCTTGTTTTGAATTAATGGCTACGACTTCCACATAATATTATAACCGCTGAATAATCCCAGCTGCACCACCAATCAATAGGTTAATGGCTGAATTTAGACCTTAGTGTTACTTTCCTGTACTAACTTCATATCCCTTGTTACCCTTAATATCTACAAATCTCTCATTCTCTCTCTATTTTTCAATTATTGAGTCACCACAGACCACTTGGGAGATATCTTCTGGATGAAGAAATTTCTTCCCTCGCCAGCCGTTTTTTCTGAGACTGTGATTCCTGGGTTGTAATCATGCTGCCTTGGGAAACATTATCCCTCCATCAAGCCCTGTATGAATTTTGTATGCTTCAGCAGGATCACCTCAAATTCTACTGAACTTCACGTAGTACTGACCCATGATATTTAACCTCTTAAAAAAACCCAACCACTTCACAAAACTACAGTCAAGATATCATCAGGTGAAGTTTTGCTGCACTCCCTCTGTCACAAATGCAGAAAGTAGAGAGGATCTGAATAAAAAAGGTGGCAAAGGTGTCAAAGAAAATAAAAAAGATGTTTTCTCAGTATATAAAAGGATAACAAAGCAAAGATTATGGCCTATTTGGGTCCAAAAAGTTGACTTATGTCTGCAAAAAGATTATTCTCTGCTGCCTTCATAACGGACGGATATCGAGAGTCATAGAGTGATACAGCTTGGAAACAGGCCCATCGGCCCAACTTGCCCACATCAACCAACATGTCTTATCTACACGAGTCCCACCTGCCTTCATTTGGCCCATATCTCTCCAAACCTGTCCCATCCATTTACCTGCCTAATTGTTTCTTAAACGTTGTGATAGTCACCGCCTCAACTACCTTCTCTGGCAGCTTGTTCCATACACCCACCACCCTTTGTGTGAAAAGGTTACCCCTCAGATTCCTATTAAATATTTCCCCTTCACCTTAAACCTATGTCCTCTGGTTCTTGATTCCCCTACTCTGTGTAAGAGACTCTGTGCATCTCTGGAAGATATGCGTCTCATTATATGTGACGTACATCATATAATCATAAAGGTTTTAGTGAACGAGGGATGGGATAAACATTGCAAAAGAGAAAATATTAAGGGATTTTCTATTATTGATATGGTAATTGGCAAAGCTAGAATAATATATCAGCTGCGGTGTTTAAAAAAAAGCAAAGAAGCAAAGGAGGAAGTTGCCGAACACATTTTCAATCCATCCTTGGCTACTAAGTACTTTTTAATTGTGGCGGGTATTTCTACTTCAAACATCATTTCAAGAAGTGAGTCCCTACCACAATCTTGAAAAGATGACGGAGTGTGAAATATAGAACCTGAGGGAGGGATGGTGAGTAGATGGGAATAGGAGGGGGAAAGGGGAATAGAAGACCCAGATTAAGGAGGGGCAGGAGATGAGTGGATGGAAGAGTGGAAAAGAACTGGGTAACAAGGATGAGGGGAGTGAAATAAAAGATGAGCAGGGAGAGTGGGGAATTGGATAGATAAGAATTGAGGGGGGGGGGGGGGGGGTTGGGGGAATATCTGAAATTGGTGAATTCAATGCTCATGCCATTGGGTTGTAGGCTACCCAAGCAGAGTATTATGTGCTGTTGTTCCAGTTTGCATGTGGCTTCTCTGGCAGTGAGGGATGCCAAGGACAGAAGATTGGTATGGGAATGGGGAATGGAATTAAAATAGGTCGCAAACAGGAGCTCCAGCAATCCTCTTTGTGGTCGCAATAGGTTTCTTTCTCCACTGTTGGGGAACCATGTTTCTTTTCAATTTCTGTAATGTGCCAATCCCTTTGGATGAGTCTGCCTCTCCCTCCACACTGGTAAAGTGAACAATCACTTTTCCCCCTCTTTGAGATGAAAGATTGACTGATTGTGTTTCTATTTGACATGCGAACGGACTACACGAGGATTCTCTTGCTCCACACACCTGAATTGGACAGGAAAGCTGGAAAATAAAATGATAGGATGATGGGTAAGTTAAATAGCCAATGATAAATAGGTTGTCTTCCTTCCCGATTTTCCACCCAATATTTAACTTCCCTGCTCCGAAGCTAATATTGTGACAGTCATAATTTAAAAGTGAGGAACATAATTTTTCTTGAAAAATGTAAAAAAATGTTTTTCAGATTTAACGTAATTTGGGAGATAATGGTTAATGCTTCAACATATAAAACCAGTGGAGGGTTAAAAACAAATTCAGTCATGGTGTTGTGGGCCTAACTCAACGAAACACCAGTGAAGGGAGTGTCCACAATAACCCCAATGATATACTGGCATCTATACGCCTAGTTTTTGTTGTCCCATAGTTTAACTGTATTAAAGCATTTTAGGTCCTCATGTGGCATTGGGATTGGTTAAACATTTAGCTTGTGTGTTTGTGTTAGCTTATTACTGAATATAAAGTTAGTTATTGTCCTATAGCATAAATGTGTTTAGATAATTTAGATAGTGAAAGGCTTGGATAGAGTGGATGTGGAGAGGATGTTTCCATTAGTGGGAGAGTCTAGGACTAGAGGCCATAGCCTCAGAATTAAAGGATGTTCTTTAAGGAATGAGATGAGAAGAAATGTATTTATTTAGAAGGTGGTGAATCTGCGGAATTCTTTGCCACAGAAGGCTGTGGAGGCCAAGTCAATGGATATTTTTAAGGCAGAGATAGATAGATTCTTGATTAGTACAGATATCAGAGGTTATGGGGAGAAGGCAGTGGGATGGGGTTAGGAGCTAGAGATAGATCAGTCATAATTGAATGGTGGAGTAGACTTGATGTGCCGAATGACCCAATTTTACTCCTATTCCTTTTGACCTTACTTTGGGCTTGTTTTTTTTTTGGTTGAGTGCTTATCCTAGTGTTGTAGCACAAATACTTGCGTTTTAAGAGTAATTTAATTTTTTTATTATTTGGTATATCAATATCATAGTTTCATTTGTTCCACTCTCTGGGTAGTATTTATGCCAGCTAAATAAATAAGCAAAGAGTGCGGCTCTAATTTTGCTCATTCACCTGGTATTTAGTTAAGTTCAGAGATACAGCAATGGCACAGGACTTCCACTCACCGCGCGTACACCAATGACCAATCACCCATTTACATAGTTCTATGTTATCCCATGTTCTCATTCAATCCTCACACATTTGTGGCAATTTACAGAGGCTAATTAACCTACAAACCCGCACGTCTTCAGAACGTGTCAGGAAATTGGAGCACATGGAGCAAACCCATGCAGTGGCAGGGAGAATGGTACATACACCATACAGACAGCACCTGAGGTCAGGATTGAAAGCAAGTCTCTGGCACTGTGAGGCAGTAGCCCTACCAATGGCAGCATCAATGTTGTGAGTGATGTGAATTGAAATTGACACCTTTCTATTTTCCTGCGAGGCCATTTATCGTTTTATCCAACATAAAAATGTGCAAAAATGTTGTCAATACCAATCACTGTGAGGAAATAAAAGAGTATGTCAATTTATAGACTGCATGGTGGATAAGCTGGGCTGAGGACAGGGGTGCAAAAATGAAAAAAGCTGGTTATGATAAATATCACAATGAAGGTGAATGACATGTCTGGACAAAAAACGATGACTGAAACAGTGAGGACAAAACAGTGCCGACAAAAAACGATGAGTGAAAATATCGTCCAGACATCTTTAAAGAAAAAATAGATAGGAATGGAGACGTGAGAAAGGACAAATTCTGGAATCTTGATCAAAACACAAACTAGTGGAGGAATTAGGCGTCAGGCAGCATCTGAAGAGGGAATGGACAGGCAACCATGGCAGGACCCATCTTCAGACAGAAGATGATGCCTGACCGACTGAGTTCCTCAAATGTTTGTGTTTTGATTTATGGGAATGTAATTTCACATGGCGGTGTACATAGAAATATACTCCTGTACTGATAATTCATTGGTAAAGTAGGTGCTGATGTAACAGGAAGACATAATTAATGCCACAAAGAAGCAATATGCTGGACCCTCTCGATGACCTTTACCTGATCCTTCTTACACCAGTTAAGATTACATGAGATTGAAATGGGTCCATTGCTAAAACCTTAATGACCAATGATGCCGATGAAATGTCAGCTCCAGGGGTGCTGGATGCCCTTTCTCAGATCATATATTTTCTTTGATTTTAAACATCCTTATAAGCACTGAATATTGTCAACTTACCAAACATTATAAAACTTGTCTTGTGGGCGCGGTGCCATTCCAGAAATCACATAATTGTCCTTTCCATTGAAAAATAACTCTGATAATCTTATTTGAAAAAAGACCTCCTATTGAGACCTCTGATAAATGTTACTGTTCACAATGTTACAGTGGTCCCATTTACATTAAAACTCATTGTTCTTATTGAGTTTCACTATAGTCATCAATTACACAAATTGTTAGTCATGGGTGCAATTTGTTTCGTCATTGCGCACTTGCATGTCTATGATTAATGATGCTCCTACCCAAAGAAACTGTCTCTCCAACCTCAACAGGGCCATCTGTATGTTAAAAATAGTGCTGGGCCTTGCTGGAAGAAATCAGCAATCTCAGCTAAGTAACAGATGCATTCTGATAAAACAATTATTCTCTTTCATTGCAACAAAAAAAAATACAGCCTTCAACTTATTTTAGAAGAAAGCTGCTTTACTTGACTGCTAAACCTGCCAAGTTATTTTGATAAATTATGTGATTTTTTTTTCTTATTTCAGAGAGAAAGTTGGCCAATGTTAAATGCAGTTCAGAATTTCAATATAAGTAGTGTTATTGTGGCAATACATAACATTTTTACTTGTTTAGTTTTATTTCAGAACCTCTAACAATTGTCAAAGGGAGAACCACTTTTATGATGCTTGGGGAACACAATTAGATGATTATCCCAAAATTAGCAGCCATCCAATGTAGCATCTTCGTGCATAGCAAGTGTTGGCCAAGCCAGTACTATTATTTTAATAAATGACACATTTCGGTTCCGTTTAAGACATGTACAAAAGATGCTTGTCTACCATCCAAAATAACGCTAACTGTAAATGACATCCATCTGTACAAGTAATAAATGGGCACAGCAAGTGATTATACATTTGAACAGAAGGATATTTTAGTCCTCTGTGGTGTGTTATGCACTTCTTCAAATAACTCTGCTCATAATATTTGTACAGGACAAACCAGTGAGTAAAACACTATATCAACATATAGTCTTTACCTTTGTTTGTTTGTTTATTATTGTGACATGCACAATGAACATTTTTTGTTGTTTCTATGCTGTCCATTGAAAAAAAAAAGAACATACGATACATCAATACAGTCAAGCCACCCAAAATGCAAAGATAAAGGATAAAGGGTACAACGTTTAGTGCAAAGGAATAACATTGAAGTCCAAAATGTCAGCTTAAACAAAGCTCAAATGAGGTAGATAGGAGGTCAGTACCTGAACTTCATAGGTCAGCTTCACACCATGAGCATTGTGACCTTCAGCCATTTTTTCTGATTGATTTACATGATCTAGATGTCCATCTTTAATTACTCCTCAATCAGGAAAGCAATGAATTGTCAATCACAGAGGTTGAATTGGAATTATATTTAGGCTCCCACCCAGATAAGAATGGCAAATTTCCTTCCATAAAAAATACTAGCGATTTTGAGTTTTTATGATTTGTGGTTACCATGGATGTATTCTTATACAACTGTGGGCTGATTTTGGTCAAATCGATTTTGGTTTCTGCTTCTTTTTTAAATAGATAAGAAAAAGATTATCATATCATATATATACAGCCGGAAACAGGCCTTTTCGGCCCTCCAAGTCCGTGCCGCCCAGTGATCCCCGTACATTAATACTATCCTACACCCACTAGGGACAATTTTTACATTTACCCAGCCAATTAACCTACATACCTGTACGTCTTTGGAGTGTGGGAGGAAACCGAAGATCTCGGAGAAAACCCACGCAGGTCACGGGGAGAACGTACAAACTCCTTACAGTGCAGCACCCGTAGTCAGGATCGAACCTGTGTCTCCGGCGCTGCATTCGCTGTAAAGCAGCAACTCTACCGCTGCGCTACCGTGCAGCCCTTTAATTATACATGATTTACAAATTCTTTGCCCAAACAACATCACATGGGCCAAATGTTGCCTTTGGTAATTTGGTCACAGAGGAGCCTTCGATATATTTTCTTTTACACAAGGCTCAACGTCAAGAGAGTCAAGAGTCAAGAGTATTTTATTGTCATATGTCCCAGATAGAACAATTAAATTCTTACATGCAGCAGCACAACAGAATATGTAAACACAAAATGGTGGAGTAATTCTGGAGAGAAGGAATGGGTGCCATTTTGGGTTGAGACCCTTCTTCAGACTGATGTCAGGGGAGTGGGCGGTACAGAGATAAAATGTAGTCGGAGACAGTAAGACTGTAGGAGAACTGGGAAGGGGGAGGGGATGGAGAGAGACGGAAAGCAAGGGCTACTTGAAGTTAGAGAAGTCAATGTTCATACCACTGGGGTGCAAGATACCCAAGCGAAATACGAGGTGTTGTTCCTCCAATTTGCGCTGGTCCTCACTCTGACAATGGAGGAGGCCCAGGACAGAAAGGTCAGTGTGGGAATGGGAGGGGGAGTTAAAGTGTTGAGCAACCGGGAAATCAGGTAGGCTTTGGCGGACCAAGTGGAGGTGTTCAGCCTGCGCTTGGTCTCGCGGAATTACAGGAGGCCATATACGGGAACAGCGGCTACAGTAGGTTGGAGGAGGTGCAAGTGTACCTCTGCCTCACCTGAAAAGACTGTTGGGGTCTGGAGCACAGGCTGGAAATCCACACGGTCACAGGAAGAACATGCAGACTCCACATGGACAGCACCCGAGGTCAGGATCGAACTCAGGTCTCCGGTGCTGTGAGGCAGCAGCTCCACCAGCTGCACCACGGTGCCACCCAACAGTTTTGCTTCAGAGACAGAGTTACTCCAGCACTTTGTGTCTTTGTTTGGAATCTGCAATTCCTTGTTTCTAACTCATGTTGATTCTGTCCTGATGTCTCAAATTGAATTAAATCTTTTTTGTTAATGAAGTTTGAATATCATTTTGTTTCAGCAAAGTTTTCAACAGATGCCCCCATTTTGTAGGTAACATTAGTTGTTCAATCTTCCATGGGAGATGATGCCACTAATTTCTCTGTTTAATCCTTAAAACCAGCAATGGAACTATAATTTAAAATCCTGATTACCAAGCAATTCTGCAAACAAAACCAACCAACTAAGACCAACCCAATGACCACAGCAACGATGGGAAAAACATCCTCAGCCAAATAAATCATATTTGGAAAAAGACACAAAGTGCTGGGGTAACTAAGCAGGTCAGGCAGCATCTCTGGAGAATACGGAAAGACGATGTATTGGGTAAGGACCCTTGTTGTGATTCTGATTAATTACTCCAGCACTTTGTGTCTCTTTTGGTAAACCAACATCTGGAGTTCCTTGTATCTAAAATCAAATTTGATACAATCACCATCAATATTGGGCAGTAACGTAAACTTTGGTGCACAGTATGCCAAATTCATCTGAGAAGTGAGTGTTTGTGTTGGCATTGAAGATGGAAAAGCATGGATAAAGATTAGTACTTACCCTTCCATCACTTCATCTGGAGAAACATTGCCTTACCAGAAGCAGGTATCCCAAATTAGTAATCAGACTGAAAAAGCATTTACATTGCTTAGATCTGAGCATTGCTAGAAATTATTGGCCATCTCTAACTGGCATTGAGAAAATGGTGATACAATTTAGTGGCTTAAATATGCCATTAAGAGTGCATTTTAAGGATCAGTCATGAAGGGTGGGTCGAGATAAGGGTGCCAGATTATTTCCCCTGGAAGATATTGGTGAACCTGGTGGAATGTTAATGCCATTTGTCACCATTAAGAGTAATTGTTTCAAATTCCAGATTATTAATCTACCATGCTGGGATTTGAATTTAATTTTTAACATTCTTAATGCAGTTCTCTGGTTTAACTGCCAGCTAATTTATCCACTCTGCCACTAGTTCACTTTTCTGCATCTATTCATTTTGCAAAAAGAGGTTTCTCAAACAGTGCGGAAGACACAATGTGCTGGAGCAAATCAGAGAGTTAGGCAGCATCTCTAGAGAAAAAGAATGAGTGACATTTTGGTTCAGGACCCTTCTTTTTTAAGGCAGAGAAAGATAAATTCTTGATTAGTACAGGTGTCAGGGGTTATGGGGAGACGGCAGGAGAATGGGGTTTGGAGGGAGAGATAGATCAGCCATGATTGAATGGTGGAGTAGACTTGATGGGCTGAATGGCCTAATTCTACTCCTATTCCTTATGATCTTCAGACTGGCCCAATCTTTTTCACCAGAGATGTTGCCTAGCCTGCTGAGTTACTCCAGCACTTGTGCCTATCTTTGGTATGAACCAGCATCTGCAGTTCCTTGATTCTATATTTCCTCAGACTGTGGTTGATTCTGCATGAGCATATTCACTAGTTCCACATAGATCCGTTGACCCCATTCATCCCCATTCACTCAGCTGAAGGCTTCCCAGCTTTGAACTGTGGGTGGAAACTGGAACACCTGCAACAAGCACATCGGAGTACAGGGAGAACAGGCAAAACACAGATAACACACACATTTGGCATTGAATATGTGTCAATGGAACTGAGGCAGCAGCACTATCTGCATGCACCCACCGTGTTGCCCTCTAGTCTCTCCATTCCTCACCCTTTGCACCATTGCAGTATTTCTAATGGGCACATACAGTAACCCTCTATTAATCCAGCATACTCAGGTGCGTGAGTGTTATTAAAATTCCATCACAGCTCCAAAGGATGATATGTTGAATAATAAATTTTCCAGTAGACCATGTAAATATAGAGGTAGAAGCAAGGCTCTAGTAAGTGTCAAGGGAGCGTGGAAAATAGGACAAGGTGATTTACAAAAATGCACAGGAAAAATAACCTGGTGAGTTTTGAAGGTGCACAGGATTTGGTGTGTTAAAGTATCGACTTAATGGCAGGACCTTCAACAGCATAGATGTACAGATAAATCTTGGGATCCAATTTCATAGCTCCGTGAAAGTAACGACGCGTGGAGATCGAGTGATAAAGAGGGTGTTTGGTATACTTGCATTCACTGGATGGAGTATTGAGTATTGAGTCAGGAAGTGATGTTCCAACTTTATAAAACTTCGAAGATAGACACAAAATGCTGGAATAACTCAGCAGGTTAGACAGTAACTCTGAAGAAAATGGTTGAGACCCTTCTTTAGACAAAGTCACAAAACTTTGGTTAGGGTACATTTGGAATACTGCCTGCAGTCCTGGTCATTAGGACTACCAGAATGCTGCCTGGATGAGAAGGTATTAGCTGTGAGGGGAGGTTGGATAAACTTGCATTATTATTTCTCTGGAGCATCAGAGGCTGAGGGGGGACTTAACAAAAGTTTATAACATTATGAGTGGCATAGATAGGGTAGAATCTGTTTCCCAGGATGGAAATGCAAACTACTAGCGGGCATTGTATTAATGTCAAAGGGGGAAAGTTTAAAGGAGACGTGTGGGGTAGGTACTTTGCACAGATAGTTCACTGGAGGGGCTATTTCTGTGCTGCACTGTATTATGTTCTATGTGTGTTCTAAGGGAAGAATGGGAACCAGCACCTGATGAGCCAGATGCTGAACCATTGGGATTTCTAAATTATCAAAGAGTGGATTAGAGTGGTTTTACTATATTCACATTCTTCCGAAAGTGTTGTAAGAAGTTTAGTGTGCATTAATTTAAGACAGCGTTATGGTGGTTTATTATATGCTCGAGGAAAGAAGATAAGCATAATGTCGGGACTTAAGAACTAAGTGTGTAGTTCTCAATAGACAATAAACAATAGGTGCAGGAGTAGGCCATCCGGCCCTTCGAGCCAGCACCACCATTCAATGTGATCATGGCTGATCATTCTCAATCAGTACCCCGTTCCTGCCTTCTCCCCATACCCCCTGACTCTGCTATCCTTAAGAGCTCTATCTAGCTCTCTCTTGAAAGCATTCAGAGAATTGGCCTCCACTGCCTTCTGAGGCAGAGAATTCCACAGATTTACAACTCTCTGACTGAAAAAGTTTTTCCTCATCTCCGTTCTAAATGCCCTACTCCTTATTCGTAAACTGTGGCCCCTGGTTCTGGACTCCCCCAACATTGGGAACATGTTTCCTGCCTCGAACGTGTCCAACCCCTTAATAATCTTATATGTATCAATAAGACCCCCTCTCATCCTTCTAAATTCCAGTGTATACTCAAGGGACATCAAATATATTTGCATGAAATCAGAGTTTGAATTGAACAGTTTTGGTCAGCACCAGCAGCAATTTTTAAGGTCATCTTTACCTGGGTACCCTGACTGTTCGGGTTGGTACTCTTGTTTCGTCTTGGATTGTGTTGTCTTTCCGATGAACCTTTGCTCAGCTCAATTGGATTGATGAAAGGACCACTCGCTGTCTGCCCTGTATCGAGATGAATGTTTCTCCCTTAAACAAGGTTGGTATTCTCTTTCAATAAATATCCCCTCAAACGACTCTGTAAATCACAACATCATTGATGGATACAGCAGGAAAGGATGGCATTTGATTCTTAGTGCATGTGCTACCCATTTGGAAAAGCATCGTAACTATTCCCAACTTAATGATTTTTTTCTCCATGCTCCTTGAATTTTTTCTCCTTGAAGAATATATCCAGTTTTCTGCTATTTCAGATCTGCTTCCACCAACTACTCAGGCTGTGCATTCCGGATTATAATAATTTGCCGTACAAACAAAATTTTCCACATTGCACCTGCTGTTATTTTGTAAATCATGTTCAATCCATTGCCTCTTCAAACTACCTCTTATTTTATTAGCACCAACTGCTCCTTATTTAATCAGTCAAAACATTTCTGATTTTAAACATTTCTATTAAATCTTGTAACCTTCTGTCCTTGAAAGAAAATAATATAAGTTATTCTGGTCTCTCCTCAAAACTGGTCCTTCATCTCTGGTATCAGTCCGATAAGTTTCCTTCTGCATTTTTTCTTGCTCATGCACTAATTTACGGGAGCAAAATAACTTGCATGCAGAACAGAGGCCAAGCTTAAAAGTGCCGTCAGCGGCACGGTGGCGCAGCGGTAGAGTTGCTGCCTTACAGCGAATGCAGCGCCGGAGACTCAGGTTCGATCCTGACTATGGGCTCCGTCTGTACGGTGTCTGTACGTTCTCCCCGTGACCTGCGTGGGTTTTCTCCGAGATCTTCGGTTTCCTCCCACACTCCAAAGGCGTACAGGTATGTAGGTTAATTGACTGGGTAAATGTTAAAAAAAAATTGTCCCTAGTGTGTGTAGGATAGTGTTAATGTGAGGGGATCGCTGGGTGGCGCGGACTCGGTGGGCCGAAGGGCCTGTTTCCGCGCTGTATCTCTAATTCTAAAAAATCTAATCCATTATTTTTAAAACACACGAGGAAACGATATAGGTTGATATCCAAATGTTCTTATTTTGATGTGTGCCAATTATTTTAACAATTTTGATGTGTGCCAATTATTTTAACAAGATTATGAATTAATAATAACCTGGAGCCCCCGGTGTTGAACCTAGTTTTATTAAATGCAAATTTTACAAATAATGTGTAACTAGATGATCGCTGATAATGCTTTGTACATAATGTATTGTAGATAATGCTTTTAATAGTGATGTGCAATAATGTGATCTCCATCCCAGGCTATCTTTTGAACCTTTAATGCATTTTTGCAGATTCAGAAATAGTTCAAGCTTCATGTGATTCCTTTACCGCACCAATCAAAACCTTCCAGAATTGTGCCAGATCCCAGGAGAGAATGTCCACACTCATTTATATTCTATTAATAACACTGTCTTCCCATCAGAAATTAGTGTCTTTGAAATGTCCTTCAATACAGATTGAAAACCCCAGGATGTTAATACTTGAGGAAATCGGAGGAGTTGCACTCTGAGCTTATTAATAACAGTGCTGACAAGTATCAATTTTTATCTATATCTGTAATTTCTCTAATTTTTTTTCGAAAATAATACAATGTATAAAAAGTGAAATTGAAATTAACCATCAAATATCATTACATTTATTTAAATTGCTGTAACTGGATGCCTCAATTTACTAACGGCCAATAAATTTCCACACAAAATAATAGTTTATTAAAAATGACTATAATGATGTGTTTCAGTTTCAGTTTTAAAACATCCATTTACTCGAGATATATTTCTGTAATATTTTGATTGCAGTACTAATTGTATGAATTGAGAACTGGATTTCAAAGAACTTGTCCATACTGATCCTACACTAACACCATCCCAGCATTTTCACTGACAGCACAATGGAAGATGTTTTGTTTGGTTGAAAGTTTTTTCTGTGGATAATTTTCTTCAATAAATGTATCAGCAATCTGGATGATGTGCTCATTATCATCCTCCAGCTCTGGCTCATGGAAGAATAATTGGTCCCCGCTCACATCACTCTGAGAATGCACGGTGCTGGTTAAGTCACTGCGAGTCACCTGCTTGAATCTCTGCATCATTAAAGTGAAGGTACTCCCACAGTGTAGTTGGTTTGTGAGTCCAAGGATCTAGATCAGATCCAATAATCCAAGGATTTAGACCAAGAGATACTAAAGGAAATACAAATAGGTACTCCCTGACTTATGCAATAGGCAACTTACCCGAATAGGACAGGTTTGGAGGGATATGGGCCAAACACAGGCAGGTTGGACTAGTGTAGCAGGGACATGTTGGCCGATGTGGCCAAGTTGGATCAAAGGGCCTGTTTCCATACTGTATCACTCTATAACTCTATGACTACGTAAAGTCTAAATTAGATCCAATCAGCAGCTGGAAAAAACAAATTTAGTTACCTGAATTTGAAAGCTAGTCTCAATAGTGGGGGCCGTTAGAGAATATACAAAACCAATTAAGACTTCTTTTTTGAACATTTTTTTAAATGAAGTCACTTAAAACCACTTACCACTTATGAAATAAAGATTTCCCAGTTTAGAAGAAGGGTCTCGACTCGAACCATCACCCATTCCTTCTCTCCAGAGATGCTGCATGTCCCGCTAAGTTACTCCAGCATTTTGTGTCTATTCCCAGTTTAGAAGCTAGATGATTTCCCAGAAGATTGGCCCAACAGGATCAACACTAGATGGATCATCTGGTATCAATCCTTGCACCAGATCTCGATATGATCCAACATTCTCCTTCAAAATCCACCCAGGTGCTTTTTTAAGCTGTTAGATTATCTTCCAATCTTTTTCTTCATTTCTAAATGGGTGGCACGGTGGCGCAGCAGTAGAGTCACTGCCTTACAATGCCAGAGACTCGGGTTCGATCGTGACTATGGGTGCTGTCTGTACGGAGTTTGTACGTTCTCCCCATGACCTGCGTGGGTTTTCTCCAAAAGTCTTCGGTTTTCTCCCACACACCAAAGACGTAGAGGTTTGTAGGTTAATTGGCTTGGTATAAATGTAAAATTGTCCCTAGTGTACGTAGGATAGAGTTGGTGTGCGGGGATCGCTGGTCGGCGCAGATCCGGTGGGCCAATGGGCCTGTTCCTGCGCTGTATCTCTAAACCAAAATTAAACTAAACTAATTGTGAAGATGGTTACTTATTCTCATAGTCATAATTTAGAATTCAACATACCTATTTGTCAGGTACGGTTTGAAATGAAAAATAAACATTTTTCTCTTCCTATTGTAGTAACTAGGTTGTGTTGCATGCAGATCAAGTTGCAAATGGAATTGAACATTGTACATCCCTCAGGAAACATCTCTCCTTCTTACCTTATGATGGAAAGAAGGTGGTTGACAAAGCAGCTAGAAATGGTTGGGACTAGTAGCATGCCCCATGGAACACCTGTAGTAATATCTGGAGCTAGGATTATTGACCTCCATCAACCTCATCCATCTTCTTTTCTGCAAGATATGACTTTAACCCCTGAAGTGATTTTTGCCTTGAGTTTAGTTTAGTTTAGTTTATTGTCACGTGTACCGAGTTACAATGAAAAGCTTTTGTTGCGTGCTAACCAGTCGGCAGAAAGACGTTTTCAAGAGAGTTAGATTAAGCTTATAGGGCTGAAGGAATCAAGGGATATGGGGAAAAAGCCGGAACGGGGTACTGATTTTGGATGATCAGCCATGATCATATTGAATGGCTGTGCTGACTCGAAGGGCCGAATGGCCTTCTCCTGAACCTATTATCTATGTTTCTAATATGTGATTACATTCGATCCATTTACAGAGTATAGATACATGATAAGGGAATAATGTTTAGTGCAAGGTAAAGTCAGCAAAGTCCGATGAAGGATAGTCCTAGGGTCATCAAAGAGGTAGATAGTAGTTCAGCACTGCTCTCTGGTTGAGGTGGGATGATTCAGTTGCCTGATAACAGCAGGGAAGAAACTATCCCTGAATCTGGTGGTGTGCGTTTTCACACTTTTTGCCTGATGGGAGAGGGGGGAAGAGGGAATGGCCAGGGCGAGGCTTGTCCTTGATTGTGCTGCTGGCCTTGCAGCGGCCAGTTGATTTCAATTGTACTGGATTCCATTCTGCCACACATAGTCAAATGTTGTGATACGTGCTGGCCACTGTCATTTCTCCTCTGGGATTCAGCTCTTTGGTTCATGATTGATTGTCAGCCACAGCTTCAATCACTTTTTATGCTGATTGAAAGTGGATTGTTTGGCCAGTAAATCGCATGATTGGATTTTCCCTGCTTTTTGCTCTAAAGGATTAGATTGCTGACCCAAACACGGTGACCCCTGTCTGTGCAGTGCAGTGCAGGTGTCCGAAATCCTGACCCAGAGGTCAAAAGCCCCAACCATCTCTAGCTGCTTCATCTGTGAGCTGAATTCCAGAGGAGAAATGAAATAACAGAGGATGGGACACTACTACAGATGCTCGGCATCTTTGAGCGAAGGCCAGAGTGGAAAAGTACTTTGCAAATGCAGGGCCATCTCTGGAATGTAGCTGTATCTGGATCCTTTCATGTTAAAAGATATTATCTGATGACAATGCTTTGTCCACCATCAAGGTTTCCCAGTCTACTGAGTCTGTTTTGGCTACTGAGACAACATTGATAAAGGTAGAAAGAAGATCACAGTGATGGTAAGTTTATATTGTTTTGAGATAGATTTCCCAGCAGATATGCCAATATCCTCAAGTCTTGTGAGACCCTATCTCCCTGAGCCCTTCCTGTGATTTCAGCTGCTCTCAGTAACATTGAATTCTCCAATTTTAGGTAACTACATAACCCTCTCCCTCCCCTTTCTTCTCCCTAAACCCCCACCCCCTCCCATTCCCCCTGCCCCCTCTCCCCTGTGCCCCACCTTGCACCTATTTTCCCCTCCCCCTCCCCTTCCACCTACGTTCCTTCCTCTAGCTTCACAAATTGCAACTCTTCAATCCGTTTGTCTCACTTCTTCTGACATTTGCACTCAGGCCTTTGTCCACCATCTGCCCTGTCGCAAATCCCCCGTCACCTGCATCAGCCTATTAGTGCGGCACGGTGGAGCAATGGTAGAGTTGCTGCCTTACAGCGCTTGCAGCGCCAGAGACCCGGATTTGATCCCGTCTACGAGTGCTGTCGGGATGGAGTTTGTACGTTCTCCCTGTGACCGCATGGGTTTTCTCCGAGATCTCCGGTTTCCTCCCACACTCCAAAGACATACAGGTTTGCAGGTTAATAAGTGTAAATTGTAAAAAGTGTAAGATAGCGTTAATATGCGGGGATCTCTGGTTGGTGCAGACTCGGTGGGCCGAAGGGCCTGTTTTCGCGCTGTATCTCTAAAATAAACGAAACCTGCCGGCCTTTATCCTGCCCTTCCTTTTCCCCAGCTCCCCCCACCCCCCTCCTCAATTAGTCTGAAGGAGCATCCCGACCTGAAACATCATCCATCCATGTTCTCCAGGGATGCTGCCTGATCTGTTGGGTTACTCAGGCACTTTGTGTCTTTTTTTTCTAATCAATTCAATGCTCTGGCAGTGTGCTGTATATTAGAACAAACCCTGTATATACCCTTAGATATGTTGCACTGTTATCTTCAGCAGTGTTTACAGCCTATATGATCTCAATGCTAATTGAGAGATGAAGCCTCTCCTCCAGTCAAATGTCCTATGTTTGCTGGGGGGCTTGTAGATCTTTAAAATTGTAAGCTGGTATCAAAGTCTTAAAGTAATATATTATGATTAACAATCCCAGTTGAATGGTCAGAGTATTGTAGAGTCATGCCCCATGAATATCCAATGTGAAGACCTACATATCCAAGCAGAATATCAAGAACCCATTTATGCCAATCTCATTATACTCTTCCCACATTCCCATTAGTTGGTTAAGTTTATCATTGTCATGTGTATGGAGGTACACTGACAAACTTTTGTTTATGTGCCATCCAGTCGTGGGAAAAGACTGTACATGAATACAATCAAGTTGTCCACAGTGCACAGATAAGGGGCAAAGGAGTGCAATATTCAGTGCAAGATCTCACATTAGAGTCCGATAAAGCCTGATTAAAATTGATTAAAATTCTCCAATGTGGTAGATGGGAGGTGAGGACTGCTCTGTAGCAGATGACAGAACCATTTTGTTACCAGATAACAACTGAGAAGAAACTGTCCCTGAATCTGGAGGTATGCATTTTCCATTATTTCTTCCAGGAGCTGTGAGGCAGTAGCTATACTACTGAGGGAAGAATATGTGCTTTGAGCAATTCCAACATCGGAATTCTCATTGAATTTGCTCTGAACTCAACGACATAGTTGAATTGTGCTAGATAGATAGCCAACCTTGCATATATAGTAGATATCATCCATTTGGAATCTTACATCTTGAAAAGCAATTAGTTTAAGAAGGTATAGGATCTACCTTGCAAGAGCAAGTTGAATTTCTCAATTTCAGACACTATTCCAACTTCTTCATGATTTGTCAATAATTGTGCTCATTTTATGCGGGACCACAAGAAGTAAAAGCAATCGGCCTCCCTTCGTCATCATCAATCATATCATGATGATGATAGTCTTCATTATCACTTAATTTGCACCTAAACTTGTCCCATCATGTGCCAATTTATTCATAATATCACAATGAGCAAGAAGACCTGCACTTGCTAATCTCTTCACAAATCCATTACGTGCACTTTGTTGCCCCTTTACCATGCATCAAAACTGGAGGAGAAATTTCGCTGTCAGTCAATTCTTTCTCTTTACTTCTGAAGTTATTTATGTCTGTGCAAGTGCCCCCGTTACATAAGAACAAAGAACATGGGAACTGGCCTTTTGACCCACAATGTCTGTGACGAGCATAATGCCAAGTTAACATAATCTCTTCTGACATGAATGTGTACATGATTCATATCGCTCTATTCCCTGCATTTCTATGTGCCGATCTAAAGGTCTCCTAAATGCCATTATCATGTCTGCTTCCACCACCCCTGGCAGGCACCTTCCATAAAAAAACTTGCCCCGGACCTCTCCTTTAAACTTTGCTCTTCTCACCTTAAAGGTATGGCCTCTAGTCTTTGAGAAAAAGGTTCTGACTGTCTGCCCTATCTATGCCTCTCATAACTTTATATATTGCAATCAGGTCACCCCTCAACATCCAATGCTCCAGAGAAAACAATCCAAGTTTATCCAGCCTTTCCCTTTAGTTAATACCCTCTAATTCAGGCAGCATTCTGGTAAATTTCTTCTGCACTCTACATTGCGTGAGGTGCTGACAACTTGCAGACTCTCACCACTGACTCCAGGGCATTCTCTGCCAGAAGGTTCAGCTGCATGGATCTGAACTGGGTAGGTGTACAGTGTGGAACCCAAACAGTAAATGCAAGATGTGGACATGCTTATCAAAATCCAGGCGTTTAAAATGGAGTAGTGTCAAAATTGAGAAAAGATATGCTTCCTTGAGGCATCTTTACCGATTTCACTGCGCTTTGCTTAAAATTCCTTCATAGATTTCCCCAAACAGCTCTTAAGTGGGTCTTTAAACGGCATACAGCATTGTTGCTCTCTCGTCAATTGAAGTATTTAATCTCAATTACAGAGGTGCCAAGGGCACCACAATTAGCCTCAGTGAACCTTGGTCAGGAAGAAGATGCAGGTTTATTTTTATTTCAAAAATAAATGAAAGATACCGGCTGTGTCTGCTGCTGGCCAGCAGCGTGGGTTTTGACCTGATGTTGAATTCAGATGGTCAGATTAAGGTATCCTCCAACCAGTCAACCATTGGTTTGCCCTGTCCCAGAATCTATTTACAGCAAAAGGCTCTTTAACCTTGGGCCAGTGGGCTAAGGGGAAGAAGCAAAAGCTTTGAGACAGTTGTCAGATCCAGGCTGTGCTTTTAAAAATGCAGTCTGCGTGACTACCAGCTGGGAAGAAATTAGGCCCGTGGGGTGGTTCTGATCTTTAGGAAGGGTGAAGTCTAAAGCTGCGGAATCCCTGACTGGTTTTGTAGAGCTCAGACAAAGATTACTGCTGCTGTCATACCCACAAATTGGCCTTCTCTTCATTTTGATTTCTCGCGATATCTAGCTAGATTGTGAATAACCATAATCTTCTAAGTCTGCCATAAATATTACTCGCCCTTCGGCTCACAATGTTTTCAAGAGAGAGTTAGATTTAGCTCTTAGGTTTAACAGAATCAAGGGATATGAGGAAAAAGCATGAATGGGGTACTGATTTTGGATGATCAGCCATTATCATATTGAATGGTGAAGTTGGCTCGAAGGGCCGAATGGCCCATTCCTGCACCTATTTTCTAAGTTTCTATGTCTGTGCCGAACTGCCTGCCATGTGATTCAGAGCCCTCCATTCCCTCCATATCCAAGTGCCTATCCTCTTAAACACCACTGTTGTTTATGCCTCAAGCACCGCCACTTGCAACACGTTCCAGGCACCCACCATACTCCATTTAAAAAACTTGCCCCACATATCTATATACTAAAACTCTCTGTTTGTTTGTTTGTCCCTGAACTACAGCCAAAACGATAGATGATAGCTCTACAATTTTCGTCCCACCTTACTCACCGTCGTCTCTATGGTGCTAATGGAAGAAGTTTCATTGAAATTGGTGTTATATTTTTAAAGTTATTCACGTGTTAAAGTTTAAATCTATCTCCTAGGGAGGGGGTTGGAGGGAGGGGGGTAGGGAGGGAGGGGGAGGAGGGAGGATAAGGGGATTGAGGGGGATGAAGGGGAATGGGGAAGGGGAGGGAGAGGGGAGGAGGGAGGAGAGGGGGATGAAAGGAGGGGGGAGGGGAGAGGAGGGGGGAGGGAGGAGGGAAGGGAGGTGGGAGGGGAGGGGGAGGGAGGAGAGGGGGCGGGGGAGAGGGGAGGGGGAGGGGCAGGGGGAGGAGAGGGTGCTGCACCAATGCAGGAGAGGTTTGAGCCCAACGGGTCCACTTGGTCTAGTCTCCTTTAAATGTTGCCCCTCTCACTGTAAAACTGTGCCTTCTGGTCTGTGATATTTGCGACCTGGAGAAAAGGTTCTCATAATTTCATACTTCTTTCAGGTCTCTGCCCAGAGAAAACAATTCAAGTATGTCCAACCTCTCGTTATCGCTAATACGTTCTAATCCAGGCATCATTCTGGTAAATCTCTTATGTACATTCTCCAAAGACTCCATATCATTCCTGTAATGAGATGACCAGAAATGCATGCATCATAGCATGTTTTGCCTATTGAATGGGAATACCATTGAAAGTTATGAGTTCTAATTGTACAACAATGTGGTCCACAGAAATAATTTGGAAACCACCGTTTATTTAGAATATTGTGCTCAGTGTTGGGCACCATGTTACAGGAAATATGTTGTTATTTCTATTCCTTGGAGCGCAGGAGGATAAATGGTGATCTTTTAGAATTATAAACCCTTCTTCAGACTGATCTGAACTGATACTTCAGTCTGAAGAAGGGTCTCGACCCGAAACGTCACCCATTCCTTCTCTCCAGAGATGCTGCCTGAGTTAATCCAGCATTTTGTGTCTATTTAAGAAACATTTAGACAGGTACACGGATAGGACAGGTTTAGAGGGAGACAATAGACAATAGGCAAATGGTGCCAGAGTAGGCCATTCGGCCCTTCGAGCCAGCACCGCCATTCAATGTGATCATGGCTGATCGTTCTCAATCAGGAGAAGGGCCAAACGCAGACAAGTGGGACTAGTGGAGATGGGACATGTTGGCTGGTGTGGGCACATCGGGCCAAAGGGCCTGTTTCCACACTGTCAGACTCTATGACTATTTGGCTCAGGGATTGTGTAGTGCAGTAAATTATTACCTGCTACTTTCTCAGCACCACTGTTTTGAACTTTACAGTTTATTAGTCAGTTTATGTTCTAATGTGTTTCATGATGAGCTAGCTACTTGAAGACCTGAAATCAATACTCCAGCAGAAGCAAACAGTAACAGTCTCCAATGATCCCCTCGGACAGTTATAATTTACATAGTAAAGCATCCCAGAGGTCCCATGCTCATTGCTGGATTTGCTCCAGCAAAACCTGATGCTAATAGGCCTTAAAAACAATGGAAAACATGTTTTATTCCCAGGCATCTGTGGCTCTCCCTTAGATAAACAGATTATGTTGTCCCTACTCAACATTCCTGCAGGGAATCAATTCCTCTTTTCAAAATTTCTGCAGTAAATACACACCAGAAGAAGAGTTCAGCAGAAAAAAAAGCAGTTAATTAAATTTGTGCTTTATTAAATGTAGTCTTTACCAGCAAACTCATTTAATGGTTAAAATAACACATTTTCTGATAATTGAACAGGCTAGTTTCCGACTGTATGAACAGTCTTGACAAATGCTTCAAGATGCAGCAAATGTATATCCAACGAGGTAGAGGTTTGTATACAAGGCAGCACACTAAGTATTTTTATGTTGTGTTGGTACAAGGTGACAACTGTGAAAATCTTTCCTAATTTGAGAAGCAGGCAAACCACATGACTAAAGATAGACACAAAGTGCTGGAGTAACTCACAACTCAGTGGGTCATGCAGGATCTCTGCAGAAAAGGGATGGGGTGACGTTTCGGGTCAGGATCCGTCTTCACTGAATGTAAGGGGTGGTGGGGGCAGTGGTGAGGAGATGGAAGTGACGAAAGACCTATGCTGTTCAATAGGATCACAATATAAGCTTATAGATATGGAGAAAACAATGTTAATGTGAAGAAAGACACAAAAAGCTGGAGTAACTCAGTAGGTCAGATTGCATTTCTGGAGAAAAGACCCTTCTTCAGACTGAGAGTCGGGGGAAAGGAGAGATATAGATGGTGATATGGAGAGATATAGAACAAACGAAGGAACATTTTCGCTGAACACCTGCGCTCGGTCCGCATTAACCAAACTGATCTCCCGGTGGCCGAGCACTTCAACTCCCCCTCCCATTCCCAGTCTGACCTTTCTGTCATGGGCCTCCTCCAGTGCCATAGTGAGGCCCACCGGAAATTGGAGGAACAGCACCTCATATTTTGCCTGGGCAGTTTGCAGCCCAGTGGTATGAACATCGACTTCTCCAACTTTAGATAGTTCCTCTGTCCCTCCCTTCCCCTCCTCCTTCCCAGATCTCCCTCTATCTTCCTTTCTCCACCTATATCCTTCCTTTGTCCCGCCTCCCTGACATCAGTCTGAAGAAGGGTCTCGACCCGAAACGTCACCCATTCCTTCTCCCCCGAGATGCTGCCTGACCTGCTGAGTTACTCCAGCATTTTGTGAATAAATGAAGGAAAGATATGCATAAAAGTAACGATGATTAAGGAAACGAGCCTTTGTTAGCTGTGGGCTAGGTGAAAACAAGTTATAGACAATGAGACAACAAAACGACTTTGAAGCTAGGACAACGACTTGGGTGGAGGAGGAATGGAGGGAGGGGGGGATGCAAGGGATACTTGGTTAGAGAAATTAATATTCTTACCTTTGGGTTGTAAGGTGCCCAAGTGAAATCTGAGGTGCTCCAATTTGCGTTTGGCATCACTCTGACAATGGAGGAGGCCCACGATAGAAAAATCAATGTGGGAATGGGAAGGAAAATTAAAGTGTTTGGCTTCCAGGAGACCACGTAGGCCCAGGCAGATTGAACCAAAATGTTCAGCAAAATGATTGTCCAGTCTACGTTTGATCTTGCCGATGCATAAGAGTTCACACCTTGAACAACCGATACAGTAGATGAAGACGGAGGAGGTGCAAGTGAACTTCTGTTAACCGGAAAGTATTGTCAGGGTTCCTGAACAAAGTCGAGGGAGGAGGTATAGGGACAGGTGTTTCATCTCCTGCGGTTGCAGGGGAAGGTACCTGGGGAGGGGGTGCATTGGGTGGGATGGGATGAGTTAACCAGGGAGTTGTGGAGGGAACAATCTCTGCGGAAGGCGGAAATAGGTGGAAATGGGAAGATATGACGTGGCGGGATCCCGTTGGAGGTGGCGAAAATATCGGAGGATTATACGTTGTATGCAATGGCTGATGGGGTGAAATGTAAGGACTAGGGGGACTCTGTCCCTGTTGCGATTTCGGGGAGGGGAGCAAGAGCGGAGCTGCGGGATATCAAAGAGATACATGTGCGGGCCTTATCGATGATGGAAGAGGGGAACTCCCATTTCCTAAAGAATGAGGACTTCTCAGATGGCCTGGTATGGAACACCTTATCTTGAGCACAGATGCGGAGTCGACGGAGGAAATGGGAGTTGGGGATAGAGTGTTTGCAGGAGGCATAAGAAGTATAGTCTAGATAGTTGTGTTTATAATGGACGTCAGTCGATAGTCTATCTCCTGTGACGGAGACAGTAAGATCAAGAAAGTGGATAATTCTCCAACATTTTTGACAGTCCAACGGAATCCCACCACTAGTCTCATCTTCCCATCTCCACCTATTTCCGCCTTCCGCGGAGACTGTTCCCTCCACAACTCCCTGGTTATTTCTTTTCTCCAGTGATGCTGTCTGACCTGCTGAATTGTTCCAGCTTTTTGTGTCTATCTTTGGATTAGACCAGCATCTGCAGTTCCTTCCTAAACAATGTTAATGCCTTATGCCCTGCTCCAGCATTTTAAAGCTACCATGCAATAAAACTCTGAAAATTGGTAGGCAATGACCACGATTAAACTTGAGTTTTTGGTGAATCATTTTAACAAATTTGGCAAATACTGCACTTGCTGAATAATGATACAAGATCAGAAATTGCGTCCATGCTGATTATTTGTGTGTTCAGTCTGAAGTTTGTCCAATCTATTTCCTCTCAGAGTTATTATCACTCTATCAATGCACCTGATTCATGAAGCAGCCTGTTGCAATGCTAACAGCCTGCACCACCCTGCCCATTCGCTGTGGTCCTCAGAGCGGCACTGCCTGCAGTGGGGAAAGTTTCTTGCCCATCATAAAGGGGATGATTGTCGCGACCACTGGTAAAACAGCAGTGGCTGTTGCTAGTGTAATCTAATTAGTTAGAGGATGGATTCCACGTCTCCAACACCTCCACTTAAAATGTGTAGGAAGAAAATGCAGATGCTGCTTTAAACCAAAGATAGACACAAAAAGCTGGAATGACTCAATGGGTCAGGCAGCATCTTGTGAGAAAAGGAATAGATGCAACGTGGAAACAGGCCCTTTGGCCCACCGAGTCCTTGCCGACCTGCGATCCTCATACACAAGCTCTATCCTACACACTTGGGACAATTTTTACCAAACCCAATTAACCTACAAACGTGTATGTCTTTGGAGTGTGGGGAGAAACCGGAGCACCTGAAGAAAACCCATGCGGTCATGGGGAGAATGTACAAACTCCGTACAGACAGCATCCGTAGTCAAGATCGAACCCGGGTCTCTGGCGCTGTAAGGTAGCAACTCTACCACTGTGCCACCATGCCTCAATATTTCTTGTCAGCCAGGGTTCCTTACCCCTGCCAGCTTACCCTTCACTCTAATAGGAACATGCTGACGCTGAACTCTCCCTATCTCACATTGAAAGCCTGCCACCTACTAGACTTCCCTTTACCTGCAAATACCCTTCAATCATGTTCTGAAAGTTCCTGTATAATACCATTAAAATTAGCCATGCCCCAATTTAAATCTCAACTTTTGGACTAATTCCATAATTATTTGAAAACAAATAGAAATATATAGTCACATAGCAGCCACAAGTCACTCTAAAGAAAATTACATAAGCTGTTAAAATATCAAAATATGTTAAATATCAAAACCTTTTTGAAAACCATGATGGCAGAAGCCAGAGTTGTCTGTGTCAACTTTCAGATGTTGGACAACGTGCTGTAGAAACTGTGAGCACTAATTGAGAACGACTCCAAAGACTGAATCGATGATTGTTCACATTGGAGATGGACACCTTTGTATTTTTTTCTAATTGTGGTTTGACCCAATATCTTGTTTTTTTAACATAGTCTTTTTTTCTGTTCACTGTTGTCCAGAATTTTTCATGTGTAAGTTACGTATAATGTATGTTTTTGCATGTCTGAGTCTATGTGCCTGTAATGCTGCTGCAAGCAAGATTTTCATTTTAACTGTACCTCACCTTACTTGTACATATGACAATGAACTCGAAGATAGACACAAAAAGCTGGAGCAACTCAGCAGGGACAGGCAGCATCTCTGGAGAGAAGGAATGGGGGATGTTTTGGGTCGAGACCCTTCTTCAGACTTTTTCTCCTGAAGAAGGGTCTCAACCCGAATCGTCCCCCATTCCTTCTCTCCAGAGATGCTGCCTGTCCCGCTGAGTTGCTCCAGCTTTTTGTGTCTATCTCCGGTTTAAACCAACATCCGTGGTTTCTTCCTACACAATGAACTCGGTTTGCTGTTAGACTGGATAATAAACTAGACTGGAATGGACGTGACCACTTCAACGCTGGAAACGCTGGACTCCGTGTTTTCTCTACAGGCTATTCTGTCATCCTCTTAAGCTGACGCAGGTTCTTGACTCAAAACATGATCATTCCTTTGCCCCCACAGATGCTGTTCAACCATCGAGTTCTTCCAGCAGATTGCATTGTGCTTCCTTGTATTGTGGTCCTTTCACATATATTCTGTGCCTTGGATTATAAAGGAAAGCATCACATATATCATTTTAACAATTTTATTGATCTGCCCTATTAGTTTTGAAGACCTGTGGAACACTCCCCTGTTCTTGGGCTCCACGTGATACATACCACTGCATTCCACGTGATGTGCAGATGTGTGCATCGCGACAAACCCGGCATTTCCAGTGCGGAGAAACAAAGAACTGCAGATGTGAGGTTTACAGAAAAAGACACAAAGTGCTGGAGTCTGAAGAAGTGTCCCGACCCGAAACGTCACATATCCATGTTCTCCAGAGATGCTGCCTGGCTCGCTGAGTTACTTTAGAACTTTGTGTTCTTTCCAGTGTGGAAATGGATTCCTCAGAATCCTCCCATATATTCTCACCTTATTGTACCTCCCCGAATACATTCACTCACACTTCTCTGGATTGAATTCCAGTTGCCACTTTCATACCCAATTGACCAGACCGTCCACATCTTTCTGGAATTAAAAGCTTTCCATCTCACTGTCAACCACATTGGCAACTGCATCTGCAAACCTCTTTACCATGTCTTAAACCTTTACTTCTAAATTATTACCATGTATCAAAAAACTAAATTCTGAGCCTTTAGGGAAGACAGTGGTACCAGCCTTCCGATCACAAAACTGCCCTTTAACCATTATCCTCTGTTTCCTGCCGCTGAGACAATTTTGGTTCCAAGTTGGCACTCTCCATTGAGTCCTTTGATTTTTACCTGGACTGTTGTCAAAAGCCTTGCTATTTTCTTTGTTCACATTTTCAGATGCTCTGTCTACAGTGCTTCTTTGACCCTTTTAGTCAACTGCTCAAAGGAATACATTCTCTTTGTCCCTGATTAATCTGAGCATTTCTCAGTGGAGGTTCTGTTGATTCTAATAATTTGTACAGCACCAAAGTTAGCGAGCTGGCCAATAATTAGTCGGTTTATCCCTTTTCTCTTTTTAAATCAATGATACATCTTCAGCAGCTCATCCCTCTTGTAACTAGGAAGACTTAAAGGATAATGATCAGAGCCTCTGTAATATTTTCTCTTGCTTCTTTTAATAGCCTGGGATATATTTCATCTGGTTTGAGCATTTATTCATTTTCAAAGGCACTAAACCCCATAATACAATGTTTATCCCATCCAATATTTTACACTCATCCTCCTGAACAACAGCATTGACATCATCCTTCTCCATTGTGAAGAAGCCACAAAGTATTCATCGAGAATGTCGCCCACATCTTCTGCCACCATAAGTAGTCTTTTTCATCTCTAAGAGGTGCCATTCATTCTTTGGTTAGTCTTTTGTTCTTTGTGTATTTAGTAAACGTCACAGGATTTTCTTTGACTTTAGCTGCCAGAATTTTTTATACATGTCTTTTGCTTTGATAACTTCCCTTACAATTTTAATGCTACACTTTTATATCCTTCCGCATTTTCTGCAATATTAACTGTTCCGTATCTTGTGGAAATTTCTTTTTTATCTCACCTTACTTTCTACACATCAGGGGTTTTAAATTTGGTCGTTCCACAATTTTTCTTTAGAGAACATTTATCCGGATCCTTTCGAATCTCATTGAATGCTTTTTTTTTTCTCTCTGAGACAGATTTACTATCAAGAATCTGTTTCTTATCCACTTATGCAAGAATAATTTTGCAGTTGACTAAAATTGGCTTTTTCCCAGTGTCAAAGCTGAATTCCTATTTTATTGGTTTTTATACCTCTTCCACATCTAACTGAATTAAGATGATCACTGCAAAAAATCTCTCCTAAGGTTAGACTTTATACCGCCCCATCTGGTTTTCTGCATACTGGCTGAAAGGTTTTCACTAAATGCACATTTCTGTACTTCCTTCCTGCTCATTTTTGTTGTTGTCCGTGGAACACTTAAAGGATGGACCATAAGACGTAAGCAGTTGCTCATGGTTCAAAACCTGAAGGTCAAACTCCTGAGCTGATGGCATTTCCTGCTCCTGTTGCACTGTTGTATTCACAGATGACACGGGGCATGCATTCTATTGATTAGACATGACCTTCCAAGCCTTTGAGAAACTAATTTTCTATGCAGACATTATATAGCAGAACAACCTCACCTTCCTGCCCCCAGCATCTTCTCTCACTCACCAAACTCCTGAGTTATAGTAAACCAAATTTCTGAGTTTTACTCCTACCAAGAGTTATGCTTCGTGGAACAGGATTTCATGCAGATGACTCAACATGTGTAGTTACTGACCTTAAATTGACCTGCACTGTCCTTGACAGTCATATCTAAGCTGAGCAATCAGGCATGACTACTGGATCAAGTTTCTTCTTCCACCTGTCACAAGCAATCTTTTCTTCTCAGAGCTAGTGAGTATATTGCAATCTATGGGTCCGATTTGCTTGGTATTATCCAGCAACTAGTGCAAGCTGCATGCATTGGGTGTGCATGTGTGTTTTGGGATGTGGTTATCACCGGCAATGCTAGTATTTATTGTCCTTTTCTAACTTCTTAAGAAGGTGGTGTGAAAGGTCTTGGCATTTCACAGTCAGGGCATTGAGCACCGGGATAGGAACCTATAGATTGTGCAGCTACCTACACCGGCTGTCCTTGTCCTTCTTGGCAAGAGAAGTCATAGGTTTGGAAAGTGCCACTTTGATGCCTTCCCTTGTACAAGAGAGAGTTGAGCTGTTAGAACTGCAGCTGTGGATTGTGTCATTAAAACTCCTGGTGCAGTACGGACATTTTCTCTGAGCATCATTGTAAGTATTATTCCCTCCAGCCACCTCCTCCTGCTGACAATAGACACAAAAAGCTGGAGTAGCTCAGCGGGTCAGACAAACGCCTCTGGAGAAAAGGGAAAGGAATATTCCTTTTCTCCAGAGATGCTGTCTGACCCGCTGAGTTACTCCAGCTTTTTGTGTCTATCTTCGGTTTAAAGCAGTATCTGCAGTTCCTTCCGACACATTTCCTCCTGCTGACACTTCATTTCAGACTTGGGGCATATTCCACAGGCCTGATCCCTCTCTAGATGTTCACCTCCGCCAACAGGATATCAACTTCAAGGATGCCTTCCCCAGAAATTGCCCTTCCATTGATGTCTTGAGATCCTCCTGTGCCCATGCAGTGATTGACATCAGTGATCTACTCCCTTTCCATAAGCATCAGAAGCAGGCATGATGGATAATAGCCCTCGTTTTGTTCAGCACTTTTGCGGGAACTTCGAAATTACGCATGTTCAATGTATTGTGATATCATGAGAGGTAGAGTCATAGAGGGGAGATACATTCCCTCCCGGTGGATGCAACAAGGACTACAAACCATCATGGCTGCCAGCAAAAGACTACAAAACCCATAGTCAGCAGGGCTGTCTGCCCTGCTGACACTGATTGCTGCTGACACTGATTGCTGCTGATTGCTGCTGACACTGATTGCTGCTGACACTGATTGCTGCTGATTGCTGCTGACACTGATTGCTGCCCAGCTGAACCAGCAGAGCTGATTGCCTCAGTGAGAGAGCTAAAAGGGAAGGGAGGCAGTATATTTAAAGAGAGAGACAACGACTGGAGCAGAGAGGGAGAGAAGCAGTGTTTGAGTTATATTTGGTAAGAAGGCAGCAAGCTACAGTTTTGATTTAACTACCTGTTTTGGTTTTGTGTACCTGTCTGCAAACAATTAAGTTTACCTGTTTTTGGAAAAGACTAAATATATGGAATTTAAGTTTGAAAACAAGAACGTTTGTGTCTTAATTTCCGACACCCACACCTCCCAACCTTCAAGAGAAAAGCTCCCGACCTCTCAAGACATCACAATGGTGGAGAATGCCAGATAAGGAGGGGTGGGTGAGTACGAATGTCCATCAGTGATTTGACTATCCACTTGGCACAATTGAGAACCAGTGAGAACAACATGGAGGAAATGTTGAAGATGCTGGCTCAGAGTAACCAGCTCCAAATAGAGACGAGCCGGGCTCTTTTGGAGGAACAAAGAAAAGCCAATATGTTGAAAGAAGAGGAACTCAGGTTACAGAGGATCCAGTCATCAACCACCAACCCGAGGGTCCGTGCCAGTGATTTTATTCCTAAAATGGGACTCACCGATGATCCAGAGGCCTATCTCCATGCATTCGAGACTACTGTAACCAGAGAAAAGTGGCCTAAAGACCAGTGGGTTGGTATCCTAGCCCCGTTCCTAGCCGGGGAATCACAGAAAGCTTTTCAAGACTTGGACAGTACAATAGCGAATAACTATGACATCTTGAAGCAGGAAATATTGAGCAGAATAGGACTTACAAAGTTTGGAATGGCTCAGCGTTTCCATAATTGGGGTTTTAGGAATGACCAACCCCCCCGGACTCAGATGCATAAACTTATTCGTATTACAAAGAAGTGGCTTGATCCTGTTAAAAACTCTGCAGTAGCCATTGTGGAAGCCATTGTTGTGGATCGATATTTACGTGCTCTGCCCTATGAGGCAAAAAGGGTTATCGGCCACAGTGCTCCTGTTGCAGCTAGTGCCTTAGTGGATGCAGTTGAACAGTTTCAGGCTACTAATGAAATGCTCCGCATGGGGGAAAAAGAGCAACCTATCGTTCAAGGACGTCAAGCAAATCCTCGGCCACAGCCCCAAAAACCCAAACAGGGCAACCCAACCAGACAGGTTAATGTACAGGGATTATATCAGGCTGAACAAAGGAGAAAAATCCTGGACAGGGACACCAGAAGATGCTACAGATGTGGGGAAATGGGTCATATTTCATGGCAATGTGACAAAGTGGATGAATTGATGCCCACTGCTGACTCCTCTGGCAGCCAACCCACAAACCTTTATGCTGCCTTGTTGGAGGGTGCTGAACATCCAGCTTTTATGTGCCCTATGAAGCTAAATAACCAAGATGTGGAAGCTTTGCTGGACTCAGGGAGTAATTTCACACTAGTTCACAAATCTTTAATAGATGAAACAGACTTGCTGCAGGAAAAGACCCGACCTGTCTCCTGCGTCCATGGTGACACTTGTGAGTATCCTACTAGTAATTTGAAGCTAGTCACAACCCAAGGCATGTGTGAAGTCAACGCAGGGGTTTTGGATGCCCTGCCAGTCCCACTCTTAATAGGACGAGACTGCCCCCTGTTCCACAGACTCTGGAGGGAAATACAAGAGAGACGATCTAGGGAGACATCACTGCCCAGAGGTAAGAACAAGCATTAGAGAAGCAGTCCTAAGAATAGGTCCAGTGCTAGTTTAACGCCTACTTCTCCTCCAGTAAATGCTCTCCTGGGCGCGGTAGCATCATCCAGTGATACGGGGCCGGCTTCTGAAGGGGAGGGGCCGCAAGGAAACAATTGGCCATCATCAAGTAAGGATTCCAACCAGGTAGCAGACAGACCACCCCTGCTTTCAGGCCAGTATGGTACTGCTCAGCTCAAAGATCCTACAATGATAAATGCTTTAAAAAATGTTAGAGTACTAGAGGGTGTGGACCAGGGGCTGGGAAGTGGTTTAACTTACCCTCATTTTGCTATAAAGAATGGGCTTCTGTACCAGATGAACAAAGGGCAAGATGAGGTAACAGAGCAGTTGTTAGTGCCAAAAGCTTTTGGTCTCACAGTGTTACAACTGGCCCATACACACTTGCTCGGGGCACATCTAGGAGTGGAAAAAACAAAAGACAGAATTCTGCAGAGGTTCGTTTGACCAGGCATCCACAAAGAAGTTGAAAATTATTGCCGTAGTTGTCCAGAATGCCAGCTCGCTGCCCCCCGGCCCTCATTTAGGAATCCCCTTATCCCACTACCAATCATTGAAGTCCCCTTTGAAAGGATTGGGTTAGATATTGTGGGGCCCCCTACCCAAAAGTGCTCGGGGGCATCAGTATATTCTGGTCCTGGTAGACTATGCTACCCGTTATCCCGAGGCTGTACTCCTCAGAAAGGCTACAGCCCAGCATATCTCAAAGGAACTGTTCCTCCTGTGCAGTAGAGTAGGGATTCCAAAAGAAATATTAACAGACCAGGGGACCCCTTTCATGTCTCGTGTCACCAAGGGCCTGTGCTCCCTCCTAAGGATCAAGCACCTCAGAACATCAGTATATCACCCTCAAACTGATGGTCTGGTAGAGAGGTTCAAAAAGACCCTTAAGGCCATGCTAAGGAAGTCAATTGAAAGAGATGGGCGCAACTGGGACCAGCTCCTTCCGTACCTGATGTTTGCAGTTAGGGAGGTGCCCCAAGCTTCTACAGGCTTCTCACCCTTTGAGCTCCTATACTGTCACAAACCCAGGGGGCTTCTTGACCTAGCTAAAGAAGCATGGGAGAAACAGCCTTGTCCTCACCTCACTGTGATTGAGCATGTGGAGGCCATGAAAGACAGGGTGGCTACTATCTATCCTATTGTCAGAGAACATATGGAAAAAGCTCAAAGGGAACAGCAAGCACCCTACAACCGCCCTGCACAGCCCCGAGAGTTCCAGCCAGGCGACCGGGTTCTGGTTCTGGTGCCCACTGTTGAGTGTAAAATTTTAGCCACTTGGCAGGGGCCATACGAAATCATCGAAAAGGTGGGAGAGGTAAACTACAAGGTAAAGCAACCGGGAAGGAGAAAACCAGAACAGACTTACCACGTGAACCTGTTGAAAAAATGGCACCCGGCAGAGGTTGTATTAAGTTGTTTACCCCCAAAAGAGTCAGGAGCACCACCAAGAGATGACATAAAGATGGGCCCAGAGCTGTCACCCCAGCAACGTCAAGAGTGCATGGAGCTGGTTGACCGTAACCAAGATGTGTTCTCTGCCAAGCCAGGCACTACACATCTCGCGGTACATGAAATTCGCACTAAGCCTGGAAAGGTAGTCCATCAGCGGCCCTATAGAGTTCCAGAAGCCCATAAGGAAACAATTAGAGAGGAAGTTAAAAAGATGCTTGAACTAGGAGTTATTGAAGAATCCCATAGTGCCTGGGCAAGCCCAATTGTACTGGTCCCCAAACCTGATACGTCGACTCGATTCTGCAATGACTTTAGAAAACTAAATGAAGTGTCTGAGTTCGACGCTTACCCCATGCCCCTGGTAGATGAACTAATAGACCGTCTGGGAATGGCTCGCTTCATCACAACCCTTGACCTCGCAAAGTTCCGCTTTCCCTAGAATCCCGAGAGAAAACAGCCTTTGCAACAAGTGAAGGGCTTTTCCAGTACACCAAGTTACCATTTGGTCTACACGGAGCGCCTGCCACCTTCCAGTGGCTGATGGACCGGGTCCTGCGGCCCCACAAAGAATATGCTGCAGCCTATTTAGATGACATAGTGATACATAGCACAGATTGGGAAAGTCATTTGCCCCAAGTACAGAAGGTACTGGATGCTCTTCGTGTAGCAGGTCTCACAGCCAATCCCCGCAAGTGCAGGCTAGCCTATAGTGAAACAGAGTACCTTGGTTACACAATAGGGCGTGGCCTTGTTAAACCTCAAGATGCTAAACTAAGGGCCATCCAAGATTGGCCACGACCTGTATCAAAGAGACAAGTAAAATCCTTTATAGGCCTTGCAAACTACTATAGACGCGTTGTTCCCAACTTCTCTGATCTAATTGCCCCCCTAACAGATCTGACAACTAAAAGACAGTCCCGAATGGTGAAAGGGTCACGGGAAGCAGAGGAGGCTTTCACCAGCCTGAAGAAGGCCTTGTGTTCCCACCCAGTTCTGGCCGTCCCAGACTTCAACAAGGAGTTTGTTGTGCAGGTAGATGCCTCAGAGGTGGGTCTTGGGGCGGTACTCTCGCAGATACAGAAGGGTGAGGAGCACCCAATCCTCTACAGTAGCAGAAAGCTTTTGGCCCATGAGAAAAGATACTCTACACCGGAGAAAGAATGTCTGGCAATTAAGTGGGCCCTTGAAACCCTTCGCTATTACCTTATTGGGCGCAAATTCACTCTACTCACAGACTATGCTCCTTTGCAGTGGATGTCAAGAAATAGGGAAACGTACAGTCGAGTAACAAGATGGTTTCTCAGCCTCCAGGCTTTTAACTTCTCGGTTGTCCACAGGGCAGGTCGGAAACATGGGAATGCAGATGCCCTTTCCCAAAGAGACGTCCTGTGGGCCTCCTTCCCCAGTCCGGAGGCCTCAAGTCAGGGGAGGGGGAAATGTGATATCATGAGAGGTAGAGTCATAGAGGGGAGATACATTTCCTCCCGGTGGATGAAACAAGGACTACAAACCATCATGGCTGCCAGCAAAAGACTACAAAACCCATAGTCAGCAGGGCTGCCTGCCCTGCTGACACTGATTGCTGCTGACACTGATTGCTGCTGATTGCTGCTGACACTGATTGCTGCCGAGCTGAACCAGATGAGCTGATTGCCTCAGTGAGAGAGCTAAAAGGGAAGGGAGGCAGTATATTTAAAGAGAGAGACAACGACTGAGAGGGAGAGAAGCAGTGTTTGATTTATATTTGGTAAGAAGGCAGCAAGCTACAGTTTTGATTTAACTACCTGTTTTGGTTTTGTGTACCTGTCTGCAAACAATTAAGTTTACCTGTTTTTGGAAAAGACTAAATATATGGAATTTAAGTTTGAAAACAAGAACGTTTGTGTCTTCATTTCCAGCACCCACACCTCCCAACCTTCAAGAGAAAAGCTCCTGACCTCTCAAGACATCACAGTATATTAATCGGAAAATTGGTTGGCTTAGATCTTCCTAAGCCTATGTGCTGACAAGAGTTACTGCCAAAAATGACACAATCATTTATTGGCACTAATCGGTGCTGGTCCACCATTTGGTGCATCTTTATGGCTTCATGAATTTCTGGCATTCAAACTTTATAACTTATTGATGTGATTTATGCTGCTGTAATTAGTTCTATGGCTTACAGCGCTTTTTTGCTGGTTGAAATATCTGCCCTTTTCACTTTGGCTTGTCATATGAAATTGTAATTAACTTGGTTTATTTCTTTCATTTTTAAATTTTTACTTCCTGGAATATGTCCTCAGTTTGTCAGCAGATCGATTAGCATTACAATTTAATCTACACACAAGCCATACAGTTGAACTAAATGAAATAAAGCCAAGTAGCCATTCAAATTCCGTTAATTACCACATTCCAAATAGCACCTGCTGATTTCAGCATATTTCTACATTCATCCTGTAAAAATGATGGTCCCAGTTATTGCAATATAAGAGAATGCCCATCAATGTCAATTTTATGATGTTCCAAAAGGCATTAGAAAGATTCCACAACAAATATGAATCCAAATGAAAAAAGAAATGATTTATTGTTATGGAGAAGCAACACTGAGAGGCAGGACTCTGCATATGACAATTATTTATGTGATGGTGGCAAAAGTGGCAGAGCCTGAATTCATTATTTATTTTCAATTGTCCTTGAGGTGGTGCCAGCGAACGGTCTTCTTAAATTGCTGCAATCTGTCCACTGAATGTATTCGTACAATGGTATTAGCTAAGGTGTTTCATGTTCCAATCCCCAAAATGATGAAGGCACAGAAGCAAACTTCCAAGTTTGGATATTAACTGACATGGACAGGAAATGGCAGGAAGTGGTTCTCCCAGATGTCTGATTTTATCACTTCTGGCTGTCTGCCCTCCACAGATCTCCAACCTTAGTATTCTCCAGCCCCGCACAGCCTGGTTTTACCTTCTCCCTAAAATCCATAAACAGAACTGCCCTGGCAGATTCATTGTTTCTGCCTGCTCCTGTCCCACTGAATTAATTTCCACGGATCTCAACTCCATCCTATCCCGCCTGGTTCAATCCCTCCTGGCCTATGTCGAAGACGCCTCACACGCCCTTCATCACTTCAATGACTTCCATTTTCCAGGCCCCCACTCCCTCATCTTTACAATGGACGTTCAGTTATTCTACACCTCCATCCCCTACCAGGAAGGCCTAAAAGCTCTTCATTTCTTCCTCGACTGCAGAACCATCCATTTTTTGTCAACCAAGACTCTCCTCCACGTAGCGGGGCTGGTCCTTACTCTCAACCAGTACTCCTTCGGCTCCTCACTCTTCCTTCCAAATTTCAGGGGGCACTTGGTTTGTGTTGCCTCCTATTGGGCAAGCAACTTTCAGCTAATGCACTCTTAACTCCTAGTAAACCAACATGGAATAAAATTTCACCCAAAATTCTATCCTAGGCGTTTTGAAGTGAACTTTTCTAACAAGCCGTGAGCTGAGGGGAAATCCTGAAGATCTGTTTGTGCAGTACAAGCAAAAGCTTTACTAAATCCCATGAGGAGCCATCACCAAAGATTTACAAGTGAACATCCAAGTATCGAAGTTGGAGGAAAACCAAATGGGGATAGAACCATCAAAGAGGAACTTGTGTCAATGAGAATGTTATTTCTTTATTATAAAATAAGGAAGGTTCTTGAAAACTTTGGAACCTTTCAGATAGTTGTGGGCAGGACTATGTTCAAAATCATCTTAAGTTAAAGAATTGAAACATAGAAACATACAAAATAGGTGCAGGAGTAGCCCTTCGAGCCAGCATCACCATTCAATATGATCATGGCTGATCATCCAAAATCAGTATCCCGTTCCTGCTTTCTTCCCATATCCCTTGATTCCGTTAGCTCTAAGAGCTATATCTAACTCCCTTGAATATATCCAATGAATTGGCCTCCACTGCCTTCTGTGGCAGAGAATTCCACAGATTTACAACACTCTGGGTGAAAATGTTTTTTTATCATCTCAGTCCTAAATCGCCTACCCCTTATTCTTAAACTGTGTCCCCTGGTTCTGGACTGCCCCAAAATCGGGAACATTTCTCCTGGATAATACTTAATGTTAAAGGGCATCTTGCAATGGAACTACAGACAGAGTTGATTATCTATACACAATTGAGACACATTCAAGTAGTTTTATTCATAGTCAGAGAGAGACACACACGTAGAGTGGATGTCATGGTTAAAAGTTAAAACTCTTGCCAGCTTTGAGTGCAGGGATCATATTAGTGTGTGATAATTTGAGATGTTTTACATCATACAATACTCTAATTTCACTGAACAATTTATGTGATGTTATTTGCAGTGTTTGTATTTATATTATTTTATTTGTGACAGATGAAAAGCATTAGTATTTTTTTTAAAGAATTTTGTTCATGCTGCTCTATCAACCTTGTTTAGTTTTACTGAAACTCCTCAACCTCAGAATCACTCCCATGAATATATGGAGAATATTTCCTCCACCATTTTCAAGGCGTATATCCTTCCTTGAGCACCAAAACCAAAACTACACACAATGCTGCAAATGCAACCTTGCCCTTGCATCATCTCATACGGGTACCACCATTTCTATTCCAACATTCTTTCATTAAAGGCGAACATGCAATTTAACTTCTGAATTGCACTACAGACAAGCCCACATATGCTGACATTTTTGTTGTTCCTCACCATTTAAAAATGTGTTTTTTTTAATCATGTTTTTTAATCATGTTTTTTAATCATTTAAAATTTTAATCATCCTTCATCAAATTTCCCCACATTTCTTTTTATCTGTCAGCCTTCTGTCTGCTCACTGTGATGGCCTAAATTGTTCAGTAGGCTCACTGCATCCTCCTCATGGAGCATATTTCCATCTATATTGTATTATCAGCAAACGGTCTACTCTCTCCATTCATCCAAAGGATTAATATTGATTGTAAACAACAGTGACACTTCACTGGTAACACGCTGACAACCTGAAAATCATCCATTTATTCCCACTCTCTGTTTCATCCTTTCTTTTTAAGTTATAATGACTTTGATTTTGTGCCATCTTTCAACTTATCCAATTCTTGAACTTCCCAGTTTACTGCCTTTTGACTAGCTACAGTACATTTCATAACTTGCATACATTGTAATTGTTCACTTCCTTTGGAATGAGTTCCAGCATCACCCTCATCAGTGATGTCAGGATAACTGGTTTCAAATTTCATATCATCCTTTCTGCCCTTTTTGAATAGTAATGCCACATTAGGAATAAAGAAGGATAGAAGTATAGGAGCAGAAGTCAGCAGGTTAGTCCTTCGAATCTATGCCTCCATTTAACATGATCATGACAGATCATCCAAATGTAGTAAGTACATTGTTCCTACTTCCCCTCCTCTTAAATCTCGGGCATAGACGTCTATGGACCAAGTGATGGGAAATGAATGAATACAGAACAGTGTCCACTGGTCCACTTCGACCAGTTAGGCCGGGTACCTGTATAATCCTACGCTTCTGTGATCAGTTCACTTCACTAAAGATGTTTTCATAACATTTGCCACCTGGTCCAACCTTAAAGCAGAGTGCATTGTCAGTGTTGTTGCATCCTTTGGGGCCCTGAAGTTTTGTATGACCAGCTTCCTCCAGCTTGAAGTTTAAAACATTGACAAAATAGCCCAATTTATTCCCGAGGGTTTAATAAGGAATTGGCACAGTAGCATTACAGGTAAAGTTGCTGCCTCCAATGACCCAGTTTCAAACCTGAACTCCCGTACTGACTGGGTGGAATGTTCACGTTCTCCCTGTGACAAAGTAGCTTTTCTCAGGTGCTCTGATTTCCTCCCATGTCCATCCTACATCGGCTGGTAGATTAATTGGCTACTCTAAATTGCTCCCCGTGCAGTTGGGCGGTACGGGAATTAACGAAGAATTAATGAACATGTGAAAGAAAATGGATCACATGCAATAAGTGGGGGAATGGGATTGTTGGGATTGCTGTGAGTGTCAGCACAGACTTGATGGGCTGAAGGGCCTCCAACTATGACATAGAAACACAGAACATAGCAACATAGAGAAATAGGTGCAGGAGTAGGCCATTCGGTCCCTTTGAAGCAGCACTGCCATTCAATATGGTCATGGCTGATCACCTAAAATCAGTACCCGTTCCTGCTTTTTCCCCATATCCCTTGATTCCTGACAGAGGAAATATGAGAAAAACAAGATGAGGTCAATGAAGTCCTTCCTTTATTCTCTCTTACCAGAGAGTCCCATTCTCTGGCAAGGTTTTGTTAGGGCTTCATGCATTCCCAGTATGAAGAATGCCATTGTTTTGTGGTCACTGTTTGCAAATAAATACCTTGTTAGATCCAGAAAGCAAATCTATTCCCTGGAAGCCCAATTTCCACCCCCACTGACTACTTATACTGCAGGCTAATTTCAAATATCATGGCTGCAGTCACAATGTCTAAATTCTGTGATAACCCAAAGCGTCAGATGCATTTGAACCACCAAGTGTTTCATGTAGCACCATGCATTGCTGGTCACCCAGGTATAGGAAGGGTGCCATTAAGTTGCAAAGGGTGCAGTAAAGATTCTCGAGGATATTACTGGGACTGAACTTCCCTTGAGTTTTAAGGGAAGACTGTATAGGCTGTGACTTATTTTTCCTGGAGCCCAGGAGGCTCAGGGATGAGCTAATAAAGGTTTATAAAAGCACGAGAGGCATAGATAAGGTGAATGATTGCAGTCTATTTCCTAGGGTAGGTAATGGTCTAAAACTAGAGGGCACAGGTCTAAATTGAAAAGGGAATTGTTTAAGAGAGACCGGAGGAGCATTTTTTTTTTCATACAGAGGGCGGTGGGCATATGGAATAAGCTGCCTGAGGATGTGGTAGACGTAGTGTAATTACAATGTTTAAAAGACATTTTGGCAGATTAATGCATAGGAAAGTTTGAGAGGTATATGGGCCATGTACTGACAAATGGGACTAGCTCCGATAGACAACTTAGTTGGCATGATGAGTTGGGCCGTAGTCCTGTTTCTATGCTATTCAACTCTATGACTCCATGACATAGCAACGTGATCCAGTACATGAGTTGATGCCTGTCCAATGTGCATACATTAAGCCAATTAACACTTGACCAAAGAGAGCACAATACATCATTATTGCTTGGTCAATGTACATTCAGTTAGAAATTTGTATCTTTCTTTAGATCTGAAGAGGAGAGCGAAGAGACTTTGCTTTTTAATCAGTGATTCACAACACTGGCCATTAGTTTGACTTTGCACATTCAAACCATGTCAAACATAGAACAAGTTATGGAGTAAGCTCTGCAAAATTGTCTGCAAAGTGTCAGCAGGTGATGAATTCGGAACTGAGGGAAGGGTGGGGAGATTAAAAGGCAGTGGCTTCTGCAAAGAATTTACTTAAGTTTAAAAGATAATAATTTGGGGTCGGACACAAAATGGTGGAGTAACTCAATGGGTCAGGCAGCATCTCTGGGGAACATGGATAGATGACTTTTCGGAATGTGGCCTTTCTTGAGTCTAAAGAAGGGTCCCGGCCTGAAACGTCACCTATCAATGTTCTCCTGAGATGCTACTTGACCTGTTGACTTTCTCCAGCACTTTGTATCCTTTGTGTAATCCAACATCTGCAGTTTCTTGTTTCTACATGTTCTAGGATGGGTTGGGCAAAGAGAGTGAAATGAAGATAATTAAAACACCCAAAGATATAAACTACTTACATTGATCTGGTAGACAATAGACAATAGACAATAGGTGCAGGAGGAGGCCATTCGGCCCTTCGAGCCAGCACCGCCATTCAATGTGATCATGGCTGATCATTCTCAATCAGTACCCCGTTCCTGCCTTCTCCCCATACCCCCTGAGAGCTCTATCTAGCTCCCTCTTGAATGAATTCAGCGAATTGGCCTCCACTGCCTTCTGAGGCAGAGAATTCCACAGATTTACAACTCTCTGACTGAAAAAGTTTTTCCTCATCTCAGTTCTAAATGGCCTGCCCCTTATTCTTAAACTGTGGCCCCTTGTTCTGGACTCCGCCAAACATTGGGAACATGTTTCCTGCCTCTAACGTGTCCAACCCCTTAATAATCTTATACGTTTCGATAAGATAGACAATAGACAATAGGTGCAGGAGTAGGCCATTCGGCCCTTCGAGCCAGCACCGCCATTCAATGTGATCATGGCTGATCATTCTCAATCAAGATCTCCTCTCATCCTTCTAAATTCCATTGTATACAAGCCTAGTCGCTCCAGTCTTTCAACATATGACAGTCCCGCCATTCCGAGAATTAACCTAGTAACCTGGTAATTGTTGCTCAGTCAATAAAACACAGTAACATGCTTGTGTTTACCAGCGGTAATCCTACTACTTCATCTGTAGTTTTTGAAAGGATCCTTGTTATAATATTTAAACCTGATAATGCATGGGATAAGTCAGCTAGTGATTTGCTGTAATTGGTCAAAAAGTGTTAAGCAAGAGCATTTCTGATGTGAAGGTGCAAGAGTTCGAACGCCATGTTCATGCCAAGGCGGAAGGCATTGAAACAATAAAGTATCCAAATAAATGAAACTTGGGCACAGCTATTTGGGTGAAAGGCATCACAAAGTATACAGTTAATGGCAGGATGGCATGGGTGTAAAGAGGGAGTTTGGGCTCCAAGTCAATAGTCAGGGCAGAAAGAGTCAGAAAGTCATAATGCAGTTTTATAGAACTTTGGTTAGGCCACATTTATAGTAAATTGTGCAGTTCCGGTCAACCCATTATACAGTGTAGGTAGGATGTGAGACTTTGGAAAGGGTGCAGGTGAGGTTTACTAGTATGCCACCTGGCTTCGAGGGTATTAGCTGTGTGGACAAATTTGGATTATTTTCTCAGGGGCATTGGAAGCTGAGGAGAGACCTGAAGGAAGTATATAAAATTACATGAGGCATAGATAGGGAAGATAGTCGGACCTTTTTCCCAGGGTGGAAATGACAAAGGCAAGAGGGTATGGCTTTAAGGTGAGAAGGGCAATGGGGATGTGCAGGGGGGGGTTTTTGACAAACAGAGTGGTGGGTGTTTGGGACGTGTTGCCACGGATGGCGGTGGAGGCAGATACAGTAGCAGCATTTAAAGGCTTTTACTTAGACACATGGATATGCAGGAAATGGATGGATATGAATCATCTGCAGGCAAAATAGATTAGCTTTAATTTAGTTTAGTTTAGAGATACAGCGTGGAAACAGGCCATTCGGCCCGTCGAGTCCGCACCGACCAGCGATCCCTGAACATTAACACTACCTTATGCACACCAGGAACAATTTTACATTTATACCGAGCCAATTAACCTACAAACCTGTACGTCCTTGGAGTGTGGGAGGAAACCAAAGATCTCGGACAAAACCCACGCAGGTCACGGGGAGAACGTACAAACTCTGTAGTCAGGATCAAACCCGGGTCTCTGACGCTGTAAGGCAGTTGCTCTATTGCTACGCCACCGTGCTGCCCGTTCAGCCTGACATCATATTCGGCATGAACATTGTGGGCCAAAAAATTTGCTCCTGTGCTATACTGGTCTACGTTCTATATAAAGATATAATAAATTCATAAATTCATAGGTTATAGGAGCAGAATTAGGCCTTTCAAACCATCAAGATGCAGTAAAATGTAGATAAATGTGAGGTTATCCAATTTGGCGGCAAAAATAAGGAGGCAGATGGTTATCTCAATGGTGTCAGATTAGGTAAAGAGGAAGTACAACGAGACCTTGGTGTCCTTGTACACCAGTCACTGAAAGTAAGCGTGCAGGTACAGCAGGCAGTGAAGAAAGCTAATTAGAGGCAGATAACATGTTCCCAATGTTAGGGGAGTCCAGAACAAGGGGCCACAGTTTGAGAATAAGGGGTAGGCCATTTAGAACGGAGATGAGGAAGAACTTTTTCAGTCAGAGGGTGGTGAAGGTGTGGAATTCTCTGCCTCAGAAGGCAGTGGAGGCCAGTTCGTTGGATGCTTTCAAGAGAGAGCTGGATAGAGCTCTTGAGGATAGCGGAGTGAGGGGGTATGGGGAGAAGGCAGGAACGGGGTACTGATTGAGTGATCAGCCATGATCGCATTGAATGGCGGTGCTGGCTCGAAGGGCTGAATGGCCTACTCCTGCACCTATTGTCTATTGTCTATTGTCTAATGGCATGTTGGCCTTCACAACGAGAGGATTTGAGTACAGGAGCAAAGAAGTCCTTCTGCAGTTGTTTAGGGCCTTGGTGAGACCACATCTGGAGTATTGTGTGCAGTTTTGGTCTCCTAATTTGAGGAAGGATGTCCTTGCTATTGAGGCAGTGCAGCGTAGGTTCACAAGGTTAATCCCTGGGATGGAGGGACTGTCATATGAGGAAAGATTGGAAAGACTGGGCTTGTATTCACTGGAGTTTAGAAGGATGAAAGGGGATCTTATAGAGACGTATAAAATCATAAAAGGACTAGACAAGCTAGATGCAGGAAAAATGTTCCCAATGTTGGGGGAGTCCAGAACCAGGGGACACAGTCTAAGAATAAAGGGGAGGCCATTTAAAACTGAGGTGAGAAGAAACTTTTTCACCCAGAGAGTTGTGAGTTTGTGGAATTCTCTGCCACAGAAGGCAATGGAGGCCAATTCACTGGATGAATTTAAAAGAGAGTTAGATAGAGCTCTAGGGGCTAGTGGAATCAAGGGATATGGGGAGAAGGCAGGCACAGGTTACTGATTGTAAATGATCAGCCATGATCACAATGAATGGCAGTGCTGGCTCGAAGGGCCAAATGGCCTCCTCCGGCAACTATTTTCTAAGTTTCTATGTTTTTAAGTCTACTCTTCCATTCAATTGTGGCTGATCTATCTTTCACTCCGAACCCCATTCTTCAGCCTTCCCCCATAACCACTGATGCCCGGATTAATCATGAATCTATCAATCTCCCCCTTAAAAATATCCATTGACTTGGCCTCCACAACTGCAATCTTCTGAGAATGACCCAGATTTGGAGGGCAGCTCTTAGTGAATTGTGTTAGACGGCATTCCCTGTGACAGGTTAATACCCTGTGAGAGGAAGAGGCAGGCAAGGCGTGTAACCCTGGATCTCTTTTCCAAAAAGGATGAGTTGCATCCTGGCTCATTATACAGTGTCATGGATTCATCCAGCATGCAGTCAATATGCACAGCCTACCGATTCTGTGCCAACCAGTAAGGACCCTAATCCAAAAGCATCCCATTTCATTCTTCCCATATTCTATCAGCTTCAACCTTCAACATGCTGATCCTCTAGTTGACTCCTCCAACCCCAACCCTTGCCCTCCACCCCAAGCAGCAGCCTCTTCCACTATTTACCCCATTCCCTAAGGCAGCTCTGAAACATCTATTTTTGTATTTTATATTCTCATTGTAAGTTTACCAATTAATTCTGAAATACCCTAATGTTTATCGACAATGGAACAGCCATTTGTTACTCAGAGGTAGAAAAATAACACCGCAGAAATATACCTTTGTGGGAGGAATGACAGGTAATGATGAGCCAGGATACAGGAGAGGGTTCGATCATCTGATTGAATGGTGCCATAACCACAATCTTACTCTCAACATTAGCGAGGTCAAGGAGCTGATTGTTTTCTTCAGGAAGGAAAGCCGAGGACCCTTGAACCTGTTTCATCGATGGGCCGGCGGTGGAGAGAGTCGCCAGCTTCAAGTTCCTGGGCGTGCAAATCTCTGGATATGTGCCTGGATTCGCCCGCCTGCCCTGAATCGCAGGGCTTGGGTTGGCCCGCCGCGGTCCTTTCACCGTCCGGCACGGCCTGAAATAGGCCGCGGGATTTTCTCCGCCCGGCGGGGGCTTCAATGACGGGAGCCCCGACCGCCCCGACGTGGCAACTACAACAGCCTGACCGCGGGAGAAGACGGCAGGGGAAGAGAAAATACATTCTGGCCTTGCATCACAGTGAGGAGGTGATTGGAGGAGACTCACTGTGATGGATGATTCTTTTATTCTTATTGGTCTTATTGTTGAACTGCGGGTAATTTTTCATTTCACTGCACATTTATGTGTATGTGACAAATAAATGACTATTGACTAGCACATTGATGAAAATCACAAAGAAAGCTCATCAATGCTTCTACTTCCTTGAGAAAATTGATGAATTTCAGTATCTCACCGAACACTCGATGTTCTATGAGCATTCTATGGTACACCATATATACAGGAGAGTGCACACTGCATCACGGCCTGGTTTGATAACTCAAATGGCTAGGATTGAAAGAGGCTACAGAAATGGTGGACAATACCTGGTCCATCACAGGCGCAGATCTGCCCACCAGTCAAGGGATCTGCAGGAGGGACTACTTCAAAAAGATGCTAACATCATCAAAGACTCACACCAACTTGGCCACACTCTCATCTCACTATTATAAGCATGAAGAAGGTCCAGGAGCTTGACAACCGTGACCTCCAGGTTCAAGAACGGCATCTTTCCAACACCCATCAGGATCCTGAAGACTGCATAACACTAACCATAACCCTACCTCAGCTCCTATGAGCCACTCTGGACTTTGTTTTTGTTGTACTACAGACTATTATGGTCTGGTCACCTAGTTATACTAATTATTAATTTATTATATTATTGTTTATTTATTATTATAAATAATTTATTATGTTATTTATTTGAGTGTTATTACGTGATCTTATAGAAATATATATAATTCTTAAGGGATTGGACAGGTTAGATGCAGGAAAAACGTTCCCGGTGTTGAGGAAGTCCAGAACCAGGGGTCACAGTTTAAGAATAAGGGGTAGGGCATTTAGGACTGAGATGAGGAAAAACCTTTTCATCCAGAGATTTGTGACTTTGTGGAATTCTCTGCCACAGAAGGCAGTGGAGGCCAATTCACTGGATGTTTTCAAGTGAGAGTTAGATACAGCTCAAGGCTAATAGAATCAAGGGATCTGGGGAGAAAGCAGGAACGGGGTACTGATTTAAGTTGATCAGCTATGATCATATTGAATGGCAGTGAGGGCTTGAAGGGCCAAATGGCCTAGTCCTGCACCCATTTACTATGTTTCTATATTTCTATTGCATTGTTGGCGGTTGCATGTGCTTCACTGATATTGGCCATCACACACCACATCATGTTGGCCACATCTGTATGAATGAAGATGGTCATCACATGCACATTCAACGTATAGGTTAGACACCATTTCATAAGATGAACGACAATAGATGGCACCTGATGGCAAGCAAGGTGGCGCAGCGGTAGAGTTGCTGCCTTACAGCGAATGCAGCGCCGGAGACTCAGGTTCGATCCTGACCACGGGTGCTGTCTGCACGGAGTTTGTACGTTCTCCCCATGACCTGCGTGGGTTTTCTCCGAGATCTTCGGTTTTTTCCCACTCCAAAGACGTACAGGTTTGTAGGTTAATTGGCTGGGCAAATGTTAAAAAATTGTCCCTAGTGTGTGTAGGATAGTGTTAATGTGCGGGGATCGCTGGGCGGCGCGGACCCGGTGGGCCGAAGGGCCTGTTTCTGCGCTGTATCTCTAAATCTAAAACATCTAAGCTCAGTGTAGAACATCTTCTGGTATGGCTCAAGTGCAGTCTCTCTTGCACTATCTGCAGAGGAAGGCCATAATCTGAAAAGACTCAACTTGGATCCTTGTAATGGTGGCATCCCCCCCCCTCAGCTAGTCACATTCCAGAGTCTAGATCAACATACAGAATGTCCTTGGGAATGTGGGGATTGTGCAGGAATGCTGTGCCAGAAAGCTTTGTGTTGCCTACAATCTTTGGAAGTTCATCAGACAGCCAGTTTGTGGTGTTAATCCGTGTGCATAGACATAGAAACATAGAAAATAGATGCAGGAGGAGGCCATTCAGCCCTTCGAGCCAGCACTGCCATTCATTGTGGTCATGGCTGATCGTCCCCACTCAATAATCCATGCCTGCCTTCTCCCCATATCCCTTGATCCCACTAGCCCCTAGAGCTCTTGATTGAATCTCTTGTATTAGGGACACATGGATGATCAAGTTTTGAGGAGAGTTTGTAATGGTATCAAGTACACACTGTGCAATTGCTCATTAGTCTTAGATAGCCACAAAAAGCGGGAGTAACTCAGTGGGGTCAGACATCATCTCGGGAGAAAAGGAATAGGTGACGTTTTGGGTCGAGATCCTTCTTCAGAGATGCTGACTGTCCCGCTGAGTTACTCCAGCTTTTTGTGTCTATCTTCGATTTAAACCAGCATCTGCAATTCCTTCCTACAAATGCTGATTAATGTTTGCTTTGAATATTCCTTAAAGTTAGTGAAACCTACAGGGAGTAGTGTGCCAGACTGTGTCTAGACTGTAGGGCGTCTGCAATTACCATTTGCCCAGACATGGGTTTTATAGTGGAAACTTCTATTGAGGTGCAGCATTCAGAACAGCTCAATCTGACAGAGGAGGGAGGTGGAAGAGGAAGGATTTCAGAGGAGGCCTTATCTACAAGGTGGAAGCATTTTCAGATGGTGGCCACTTCAAAGGGTCATCAGAAGGTAATTCTTCTAGGTGTACATCAATAAGGCCTTCTACCAGCTGCCGTGCTGTGCTGCCTTTGGGTTATGGGGAACTGGCATGAAAGAGGTGAGGCCTGGTAGTGGGGATCAGCCATTACAGATTGAGCTGTTCTGAATGCACTTTATTTATTTATTTTTCTTGAATGCTGCACCAAAATTAACTGAGAATGTCCTCCATGAGACACTCAGCCACAACTCCAATCTCAGAGCCAGGGTGAGGATGTGACTTTTGTGCTTCAACATTTAATTCCATGGCCTTTATCTCTCTGCTTAGGCTTGTGGTGACAAGGTCTCACGCGTCCCACCTTGGTGGAGTGCTTCAGGCAACACGAGCTCAGCTCATGCCTCTGGCTGTACAGGAGCAGCTTCAGTATTATGGGTAGAACTTAAAGTGAACAGGAAGACAACAGAGTAAGATGAAGCCCAAACCATCCCTTTCTAATGGAAAGCTTCCATGGCTGATGGAATCAAGCGATATGGGGGAAAGGCTAACAGAATCAAGGGATTTGGGGAAAAAGCAGGAACCGAAAACTGATTCTAGATGATCAGTCATGATCATATTGAATGGCGGTGCTGGCTTGAAGGGCTGAAAGGCCTACTCCTGCACCTACTTTCTATGTTTCTGGTCAGCTTTCTTGTAAGTGATTCAACTGATTGTACGAGCATCAAACACAGGCCAACTCATCTATCAACAACATTGTCAAGTTCCAAAAGAACACAAGAAAATAGAAGTGCAGGCCCTTCGGTACCTCAAGCCTGCACTGTCATTTAATGTGGTCATGGCTGATCCCCACCCACAGGCCTCACATCCTCTTTTGTACCAGCTCCCCATAGCCCATGGGCAGCACGGAGCTGCAGCTGGCAGAGGTGTCGCCTCGCAGCGCCAGAGACCCTGGTTTGATCCTGACCACGGATATCTGTGAAGGCCTGGATTTCTTTCAAGTGCTCCAGTTTCCTCCCACATTGCAAAGAAGTGCGGGTTTTTCAGTTTATTGGCCTCTGTATATTGCCCCTGGATTAGAAAGTAGGATAGCGTAGAAGTAGTGTGAATGGGTGATCGATGATCAGCATGGAGACAGTGGGCTGAAGAGCGTTTCCATGCTATTTCACTAAACTCAACTCTGCCTCAATTCCATAATCTTAAAAAAATGTATCTATCTCCTCTTTAAATAGTCCCTTAATCTATCTTCCACAACCCTTCGGTGAAGAGAGTTCCAGAGATTCATCATCAAGTGCATTACCTCCCACTTCCCCACATTAAATTAAATTTGCCAAGTTTTTACCTACTGATTCGACCTTATATTCTATTGCTTAGTCCAAATATCCTCAGCGCAACATGCCCTCCCAAGTATTTTTGTGTGGGTACCAATCTGGGATTTCTCAAACTCTTCCCCTACTTCGAGACCATTAATATAAATAGCAAATAATTAAGGGCCAAAAATTGATTACATCCATCTTGTACTATGCAATCACAGTTGCTCACAGTGACATAATAAATGTCAATGCAAACATCATTCTGAATCCATACCACAAAACAATAACAAACGTTAATTGTGCATTCGCTCTTTGTCTATCTTCTGTAAAAATCAAATGCTATTATGGAAATAATATATGAATATGTTTCCTCGGTATTCTGTGTTATTGCTCGCACTTTGTGATGTTCATGTCCTGGTTCGATTACTTATCTCAAGGTAATTTGTACATGAAAATTATTACCTGTTATGTTTTAATGTTTTATGTACATCTGACATGCATACATCCATAGTTTGCAGATTTTGCTCAGAAATTCTTTCCTGGATGGTACTGCTATACATAAAATACTGTTGGTAGAAGGTTAGTTTAGTTTGGTTTAGTGATACAGTGCGGAAAGAGGCCCTTTGGTCCACCGAGTCCACCCAGACCAGCGATACTCATATTAATACTATCCTACACAGTCTAGGGACAATTTACACTTATACCAAGCTAATTAACCTACAAACCTGTACGTCTTTGGAGTGTGGGAGGAAACCGAAGATTTCGGAGAAAACCCACTTGGTCACGGGGAGAACGTACAATAGACAAAAGACAATAGGTGCAGCAGTAGGCCATTCGGCCCTTCGAGCCAGCACCGCCATTCAATGTGATCATGGCTGATCATTCTCAATCAGTACCCCATTCCTGCCTTCTCCCCATACCCACTGACTCCGCTATCTTTAAGATCTCTATCTAGCTCTCTCTTGAAAGCATTCAAAGAATTGGCCTCCACTGCCTTCTGAGGCAGAGAATTCCACAGATTCACAACTCTCTGACTGAAAAAGTTTTTCCTCATCTCCGTTCTAAATGGCCTACCCCTTATTCTTAATCTGTGGCCCCTGGTTCTGGACTCCCCCAACATTGGGAACATGTTTCCTGCCTCTAACGTGTCCAATCCCTTAATAATCTTATACGTTTCGATAAGATCCCCTCTCATCCTTCTAAATTCCAGTGTATACAAGCCTAGTCGCTCCAGTCTTTCAACATATGACAGTCCCGCCATTCCGGGAATTAACCTAGTAAACCTACGCTGCACACCCTCAATAGCAAGAATATCCTTCCTCAAATTTGGAGACCAAAACTGTACATAGTACTCCAGGTGCGGTCTCACTAGGGCCCTGTACAACTGCAGAAGGACCTCTTTGCTCCTATACTCAACTCCTCTTGTTATGAAGGCAATCATTCCATTGGCTTTCTTCACTGCCTGCTGTACCTGCATGCTTCCTTTCAGTGACTGATGCACTAGGACACCCAGATCTCGTCCCCTTTTCCTAACTTGACACCATTCAGATAATACTCTGCCTTCCCATTCTTACCACCAAAGTGGACAATCTCACAGTTATCCACATACTTGTACAAACTCCGTACAAAACAGCACCCGTAGTAGGGATCGAACCCGGGTCTCTGACGCTGCAAGCGCTGTCAGGCAGCAACTCTACTGCTGCGCCACAGTGCTGCCAAAGTTGTACACAGTTCCTGAACTTCAGGCCTATTGATTTCAAAGGGAACTAAAGTATAGAGGCATTGTACTGCTTGCTGACAGTATATATAGTTTGTTTAGGAATGCTGAATGTAGATGAGTTTCTAGGTACTGTATATGTGTAGCATATTCAAGGTAGAAAAAAAATGGTTAAAACCTTCATTCTTCAGTGACACCACAGGAAAAACGATACACCTATAACAGCACTGCAAATTATTTTGCATTGTCATGTAAAATTCCTTATAATTGCAATTCAAGATGTATTAAAGGATTTTTTTTTCAAAGGGACAAGACAATTAATAAGAGTCATAACAAAAATCTATGACCACTGCATCACAGAATTCAAAATGACTGTTAATGAAGACTTTACTTTTGCAAGCAAATCTTTGATGGAGACAAGGAGAATATCATTTGACAGAAAGATGTGATAATCTAATCAAGGATCTGGTACAGCAAAGTAACCAAGGAATAGAAAAAAGAATGTATTTATTTTAACCCTTAAACCAGATGAGATTACAAGACTTTCAAAAGCCCTCTTTGACAAACAAAAATACATCACACGGTAGTTTTTTTAAAGTTATACTAAAACCATAATAGTGCATGAATACCAACATATTCTTTTAAAATCTCATTATCCATAATTTTAAAGGAGGAATTCATCCATTTTAAAATATTTCAACATCACAGATAAACCAGCAGTTAAGTTACACAAGGTACTGAAAATTAAAACCAATTGAGCTTCTTGCCACTTGGTCCAGATTCCCATCCTTCATGAGTTCATTACAGTGATGGACCCGTCACCAATGCAGTTTTCATTCTGTCAGGATAATGTTATCATATAAAAATTATCTTTTATGTTACCATAAAACAGTAGCCATCAAAATGTTCAGGGCTAGATGCATTTTGGAATGTTTCTTTTTCCACTAATACTTTGTATCATTCCTGAAATCAGCAAAGACATGCAATCATTGTGATCAATTCTGTTAGAATAAGTTACACCTTTTGCATATAAACCATATGAAAATTTTATTTCAAATGTCAAGCATTGCCAAGTATTTGATATTAACACCAACGTTAAGAAGAAGATATACAGGAAAGTCTTACAATATTGTATTAAATTACAAGAGTTGAATCCTTTATTTCTGCGCATGTACATATTTGGCTTTGAAAAAAAAACATGAAATTGATGCCTCTAGCCTTTTCACTTTCCTGCAGTTTAGTTTTTACTAATATTCGATTAGTATGGAAGCAGAGTTATTTAAAAGCCATTTCTTGATAGTGAAAATACTTAAAAATAGTGTACTTTTGTTTTTTTTTATATATATAAAAGATTTCACATCATAATGTGGCTGATGTCAAGTGGACACTGTGCTTAAGTCATAAGAATCCAGGATTAAACAGTGGCTGCAGACACAGGGGCATTGCCTCGTCAAATGCTTTATTTCCAGTACTTCCACATCAGTTGTGCATGTGAGTCAAGCTCCAATTCCAACATTTTCAATGATGTTTATTTTTAAAATTTGTTTTATGTTTTTTTGTGTGTGTGCGAACAAAGCATCCAATTACTAATTAGATGAACTCCACACAAAATAACAGGAATTCTTCTTTGAGAAAAAAATCTTCACAACACTGGATGCCTCGCACCAATCAACGATGAACTTACATCAACCATCATGTAAG